>NC_141156.1:37779889-38448223 GCF_053477565.2 Lygodium microphyllum
ATAACACATAAATAGTACCACATGAGATTATTAGAGTAGAGTTGGTTGCTACACCTATGGTCATAGAGGCCCTTCTCTAAGTAGTTATACTTCTTCAAAGATTATGGGAGTCCCCCCAAATAGTTTGGCACTCACAAGCTGAAGATAATTGGCTACAGAGGGAGACACATAATGTTGGTATGCCTAGATATTCACATGGTTGAACTTACATGGGATGAGGATAGATGCACTCCCACCATTTGTCTATAGCCTTGATTGTCCTCATCTTAGACTATGTTTCCCAGAGTTAGATTGACTTTTGACAAAACCAACATTTAGTAGCTTGTCAATTTCCTCCTTTATCTACTTGGCATAGTTTGGATTCATACAATACCTCCTTTGAATGTTTGGCTTAATCTCCTTCTTTAGGTTCATCTAGTGCTAACACATAGTTGGTTCAAATCCCTTCATATCCATGTATTCCCAAGCAAAAATTTCCTGAAATTCTTTGTATAATTCCACCAACTTTTGCTTAAATGTCTCGTTCACATGTAGACTAACCTTTATAGGATTTGGGTTATTCTCTGTATTCAATGTAACTTCTTGAACTTCATCTTTGATCACTCTTGGTGAATGCATCATACATCTGCTCAGCTTGAATAGTAGCTTTCTAGCTCACCTCCTCTTGTAGTCTCTCATAGTTTAGCTCATCCTTTGATACAATCCTACTTTCTTAAATTCCTCACTACTGTATCTTTTCCTACATGTCCTAATTGCATGCATTCTTGAGATCTTTATTCCCCCCATACTCAACTTATATAGTGAGAACTTGGTAATCCATTACCTCATCCTAAGTTGCAACCACTACATGGCATTCCAATGCTTGTTGGTAGCCAACTGCTTCATTAAATGCTTTCTATTGTTGCACTCTAATTTTTATCAATAACTTCTCCTTGAACCCAATGTTCATAATATGGTCAGACATGCCAACTAGACTACCTTCCCAAGCTATAAAAGAAAGACCCCTTCAAAGCCATTGTAAATCTATCTTTCACCCAGTCAGAGTTCTTTCAGCTAGCCTTAAGCTCTTCGCCTATCATCTTTTTGGATTGCCATCTAAGCTTCACAGTGGAAGCGCACAAATGGACAAATCCATCTTTGTATCAGTTCATTTGAAATTAAAGCAATTTTTCTTCCTATTATATTTGCTATTTATTCTCTACTCCGTGCTCAAATTATGTCCATTGCAGCAATTCAAGCCTGCTTTTCACTATTATTTTTCATGTTTTTTTCCTTTCAAACTCCTGTTGTTCGCTTTTCCTATATTCATTTTTTCTTCTATGCATGGCTGCAACTTGTTTTGACCATAGCTTTCACATACAATCTCAAAAAGGGGTCATTTGGATACTCAAATCAAAGCCAACAAACATGATTGACAAGCCAACCCGAAGAAAATTGTGAAAACCCATTCTCAATAGTTGAAAAATCTGCTATTGTATAAGCACATCACTTTCTGCTATTTTTTAGCTTGGAAGACTGGTAGTATTCAAAATAAGTCCTAGCATACTAGTAATGGTCTCTAATAATTTAAGTTTGGTCACTTACATGTTTGGCATATGAACTATACTCTATAGCATGTCATTCATTGACTTACTCTTGATACGTCGTATAAATCATTGAATAACTTATCCCATATGCACACACTAAAATCCTGTAACATTGAAGAACTTTTTTATTTTCACACTTTAGACACACAATGTCTCAACATCCACCCCCTCTAAACTTATACATCCTCCGGTATGTGCCACTTACTTTTCTACAAATTCCAAGTCTTCATCATCTTCCATAAGCTGTGAATCTTCTTCTTCTTCAATATCCCACACTACCTCTGCATCTTCAAGCTTTGGCTCTTTATGTTCCTCTAATCTTTTTCTCTTTAATATCTTGATTGATTTACCTGCAACTAGAACCTAAAGCTCTATCCTGTCTAGTTCACACAAGGCAAATGTAGCATTGTCAAATACATACATCACAATGTATAGTCCAAACCACCTCTTGGATGCCTTTTTAAGTGTATTGTGTTGATTATCCAAACTATTATCATATATAAACAACCAATTACCCTCTTCAATAGCCATGGGTCTCAACATGTGTCTCTTATCAAATCTCTCTTTGTTCTTTAGTCTTGCCTCTTTCAGTCTCTACATTGCAACTTTAGTATCTTCTAGTCTCCTCTTTAGTTGTCAAATCCTAAGAGCTAAGAGCAACCTTCTTCCCATGGGATCATCCTCCATGCAGTGGTTAATGTCTCTGTAGGCATCACTTCCTTTTGCCCATATATGAGCTCAACTCTGGCATATAACTTGTGGTGGAACTATATGTGGTATCTCTAAATCTTCCTTTGCAAACCTTTGCTAAGGCCTTCACTATGGGCTAATGCCCTCTCTCACTTTACCCTTTGGACTGTAAACTGAAGTCAATGCTAGATTTATACATTGTCTTGAAAAGAACTCCCTAGCTTATTCTACATCTAACTCTCCTTTGTCTGCATTCACTTTTCCTACACATCCATAGCTATACAAAAGACATATTCGAGAAGAAACTTACATACTATACTAGTATTCTTAGTCCTTAATGCTCTCCCTTCAACTTGGTTAGTTAGATCTTCTCTTACAAGAACTATGTATCGTGTTTGCCACAACCCCACATGCATAGTAATAAGGTCAACAACCCATTTATACTACATGCATAAATTATATGTAGGGTGTAATTCATCTTTGTGCCATATCGGAGAGTACGTCATCTTGCACTCTTTGCAAGACTCTACAAACTCGAATACATCCCTATAAATTCCCTTTCACCAATAGCGCTCTTTAACCTTCTTAAATGTAGGTTTTACTCCTCTATGTCTTGCCCACAATCTTTCATAGAAATCCTTCATAACATGAACCTATGTTTCTCTATCATAGACTATCCTCAAAGGTGATCATCTTTTCTTCTTTGGATTCTTCCATAAGAAACCATCTTTTAGGAAGTAGCCATAAGCCTTATTCTAATCCTCTTGAATTTTGTCTCTATCCATTCATTTCTCTTGGTTAATATACTTAGGTACTAGTCAATTTATAGCCATTCACCCTCATACAATTCTTTTGCAAAAGGTTTTGTAGAAAATAATTGGCATTCATGATTGACTATGGTGGCTAAAATTTCACTTGTCATCCTCTACTGTCATACCCTTTTCATCCTCATATCTAGCTCTAGATAACATATTTGTTCTATCAGCTTCTCTTTAGCTACAATATGTTTGACTTTGGATCTCATTGACTTTATATAAGCAATCCATCTTAACATTGCTATATTCGAAGAGCAACTAGTAATCATGCCTAATAGAGGTAAACAATTTGTCTCTACTATCACTAAAGCATTGATGAAGTACTCTTTGTCGCAATTCAATGCAGTCACAACACTCCATAGCTCTCTCTTGATTTGTGGGTATCTCCTTTATCTTTCATTTAAAACTTTTTGCACCAAAGCTTACTACATTTTTGTTCCCTTCATCATCATCTTGTCCTATAGCCCAACCAATTCCACTTGGACTAGTGCCACTGTAATAATGATAAGCTTCCCATCTACATACTCTATTTTTCTCAATGTTGGTGTAGTCCTCAAAAGCATATTTTGTTTCCTTATAGCTTTGGTATGCCCCTTGTCCCAAAAGAATTTTTGTCATTTTCTCAAATTGGTACAAGTCATCTACAATATAAGGAAAATGGAAAATCCAGATTAAGTTAAACACACACCTGCTCCAAGAGAGACCTTATGACTTTAGACACTAATGAACATAACTCTTCTATCTTCTCTATTGCATCCACTTTCATAGGAAAAGGCCTTCTTCCATAAGGCCCACACATATGACCCATTATCAATACTTCATTGATGCCAAACACTAATTTTTGACCCGAGAGGGTTAGATTCACTTCCTCTAACCTACTAAGGATTTTCTCACTATCTGATTTATGATCTTTGACAAACTTTTTGCAACTCTATTCATCCAACTCTTCATCCTTCTCTTTCTCTGCACACCTCTTAATGGGCATATCATCCAATAATGGCATAGTTAGACTTGGCATATAATCCCTAAGTACAATATTCATGTCATTCATCATATGAGCCACAAAGTTTGTAGCTCCCTATGGCAATGTACACATATGAACGAAGCCAAGTGGGGTCTTCATTGTAGTCGAATTTCTACTCTCTAAAGAAAGCTAAGACTTGTCATATCATGAGTATAGATTTTCCAAAGAATAGACAGCTCTACCAACAAATGCTTCTACAAATTCATCCACCACTAGTCCTACACCTATATTCCAGATGATCACTTTGTTCACTGACTAGAGATCTTGTATAAACTTGAGTGCACCATTCTTCTTAGGCATTGTGAACCACCTAGTGGAGTATGGTGGAGATAAAGGCTCTAGAATACCCATTATTATTCTTTCGTTTAACAAATCTATGAGTTTAAGTAGGTGAGCCCTAGGTATTGGTATGGGTCGCAAGTTCCAAGTTATGTATGGTATCATAAAAATCACCATGGGTGCTACTATTCTTGGATCTAGAGAACCATCATCCAAAACTTTAGTCTCCATCTTTGCTCTTGATTCTTGCATAGGTAGAACCCTCATCATAACTTTAGTCTCCATATGTGCTACAATAATAAAGGGCTTTCTTAAGATGACTAGGTATGGTGAGGAATCATGCACAAAGAAACAGTGATTGTCATGTACAACTCCAATGGTAATCTTCGCATTTATATAGCCAACATATAGGTTTCCTCTAGAATTGGGCATAGGTCTCTATTTATAACCATTTATAGCAGTATAGGCCTCTTTTTCATTGTTACTTTTCATGCTTTTTTGCCTTCCAAACTCTTGTTATTTACTTTTTTTGTATTCATTAAAAAAAAAATGCATGATTGTAACTTATTTGGACCATAACTTTTGCATTTCAATCTAGAATAGGGTAATTCACACACTCAAAACAAAGTGAATAGAGCTGTTGGCAACTTACTTGGGCATAATTGCAAAAATCCCTTCAAAATAGTCAAAAAATAGATTTCTTTGTAAATGTGCTGCTTTTTTATATTTTTCAGCTTTGCATCCTTGAGTATTGTTGCATTGTTATTGCCAAAGGGACAAACAACGCACTCGAGATTCAAGATTCCACTGGAGCTAAAGAGTACATCCTCATGTAGTATTCCTATATATGGCTCGTTAGTGGAGTTGTTAAGGGTTGCAAGTCTTATAATTTGGGATGAGGTGCGAATGATGCATGCTCCATTGCTATCTAACAATATGAGGGAAGGGAGTGTGAGGCAGCCGGGCCCCCTGTTTCGAGTTTGAGTCGCCATGACTTCTTATGAGGAAAGGTGGGTTGTGAATCGTGTCACCCGAAACTCTTCCGTGGTGCAATCCGGTGACTCCAAGCGCCAAGTTACCCTTGTGCAAGTTAGAAAAACTCGTTACGCGTGTTGTGAGCAAACCGCAACGCGGGAGGGATATCATGGGGCATAACAGCCCGTGACGTGACGCGACGCAACGCGACGGGGTCATGCTGTGACGCGACGGCGTGTCGCCTTGACATGTCTTGCGAGTTGGCTTCTGCTATGTATTCCAAGACGTGACGCGGTGCTGGGTGCCCGCGGGCCATGTTTCTTGTGCGGGTTTCGCGTGCGGACCCGTGGGACCAAAACATCAGCGCCACAACAATGCTTATGAAACATAAACCTTTTTTAGATGGCTTTTATTGCTTTGTATATTTTTTTATAGCACTTACTTGATGCTTCGCAACTTGCTTATGGTTGTATTGTTTTAGTAATCATTATGCTTTTTATGATTGGAATCCATCTATGTTGCCCGATAAATAATTCCTTGATTCATTTACAATGTATTCTGCGAAATGAAATGTGTTTTGAAGAAGTGTTTGCAATGTTTTCTATCGTATGTATTTGATTTGATCGTTGCAAAACTTCTGCCTTGTTGTGTTTTCAAAGTTGTGCCAATGCTTGATGTATTTTGAAATACTGTGACAATTCATTGACTTATATTGGTTTTTGATGTGCAAAACTCATTATAGGGTACTTTTTTGTTGAGCAAAGGGAAGCAACCACATGATTAAAACTTTGCATTGAAGTCAAGTGTGCAAAGTGTGGTAATAGACTTAGTCTCGACAATGTCAACCGGGTGAACTAGTATATATTAAAGATTAAAGATTAGCATCTTGGTAATGGTTCCATAGAGGGAGAGAAAGTTTCAACAATGGTATACTAGTGATTAAAAGAAACATTTAAAGATACTTTTAAAAACAAGCTTTTAAGCCAAAGAAGACAATGGTGTAATTTACGTCTTCTATTCAAACTTGACAAGACCCTTCTCTATAATTTGTCCACGTGATGTGTGAGAGAGAGAGAGAGAGAGAGAGAGAGAGAGGAGAGCATCGTTTAGTGAGAGAATTAAAAAATATGTCAAGCAAGAATCAAAACAATATTGAGAGCCAACTAATGTAATACCTAATTCATTGTTTAAAATTGTTAATAATTCATGCCCCTAAAGAAAATGTTGTCTAAACTCTGGCAGAACGGCTTTCGAGAGGCAAGCCAAAAACCTTGGCTTCTCTTTCCTCTAACCTCTCATTGCACAACGTTTGCCAAATAGGCTATGGTACTCCAATCTGCTCTATTTTGCCCCTAAAGACTGTATTTTCTCCCCCCATGTAGACCTAACTAAAGCCGCAATCCTTCTAGTTTCGCTCTTTGGCTCCTAATTGTGTGCGTCGCGTCGAAGCTTGTGCGGGGGATGAAATACATGGCGGCTCGTGTTGGCCCTGCGATGAGGTCCCTCTGCCGTTCCCTCCCTCGCAGCAGCACCAGGAACTCCCTCCACGGTCAGCCTGCGGCAGCCTCTCCATCTCCATCTTTGGACGGGCGCAGGTTTCTCTCGCAAGCCTGTCGGTAAGTACGACACAAAAAAATGCCTTGAATTGCCATATCTTCTGCTACTTCTTCATCAGCACTTGCGCGTGGTTATCATAATCAGCTTGCGAGGTGCCATTAGATGTCTGGATTCCATACAACCTATGCACAGCGTGAGAGCGGACGCTTTGTTCGTTTCCAGACTCAGCTCGGGCATGCTCCACGTTTCCTACTTTCTCGAAGGTCAGCTCCCTAATTTTCACTTGGCTCTTGTCAGACTGGCCATGTGAATGCTTTTGAAGCTGTGTGGCATAGATGATAGTGCAAGCAATCTGGTTTTCCTAAGTCCAGCGCCACTTTTCACGAATAACCGAGGTGCAGTGTCAAGGGAATTGTAATAATTGGGCAAAAATTCTCAAAATCTTGAAATGATTTTAAATTGATAAGGATGAATCCATTTTAGTAATATTTATGTGAAACGCCATTCAGAGCCTTGGGAAAACCTCCAACTTTTTTAGTTGGAAGCTTTTTGTATTGCCTCTAGCAATACTTCTGGTGAAAATTGCTCGGCATTTCAGACTCTGGACCCTTGTTTTCGGGTGCACGTAGTGATTTTATCTGGAGGAGTTTCCAAATGGTATGTTCGCATTGTTGAGATTCTTGCATGCTAACCATGAAGCGTATTTCACTAGGTGTGAAATGCGGGTATGCATTTTGCCAACCCATTTCACTTAAGGGAAAAAAACAATTATAATAAAAATATACTGGATACATGTATTTTCAATGTGTTATTTTGCTCTTTCATGTGGCATTATAGTTAGGACCTACCCAAGGGTTCATGTTGGAACACAACATTTCAGGGCTGACACATTTCAGAGGTGAAACATTTCCCATTACCTTGGATTATTGTCATCAAGTTTACTCAAATCAAGGGAGAAAAAATTTAGAAAAACTATATTTTTAAACGAGTTCAAACATCAAAGATGTGATTGCTTGGGTGCATGTGTCTGTCTTATGTGCATTTGCACATGGGATGTGATAATCAATGCAAATGTCAAAACATGTTAAATTGGTAGGGATACAATTAAAATTTGCATATTCCAAGTGCTCTCAATGTCATGCTCTTTTAATGGCTGGTTGACTTTTGCCAAGTGCTAGAGTTTATGCCTATGTGTATACTATAAGGTCCTCAACAAACTCATTCTAAAAACCAAAGGTTCCCTTGCCAAGGATTGAATTTTTTTGTTTGGACCAATCAACTAGTTGGCCGATTGGTTAGCTAGATAAGTGGCCCTAGATTGAGTTGAAGGGTACTATTGATAGGTAGTATTAATATAGGGTGAAGTCACCAAACTAATCCAAACCAAGAACTAGCTAACTAGTAAATGGGTTGTCTGAGTTAGTTGAATAAATGACTTGGTGGGCATGAAACACACTCCCATGCGGCATGAGGACACTCAAGAACCTTTGAGATAAACTCTTATAAGATAAGGTATCTCCTTCAAATTTTCCTTGCTGCATAAAGCCAATAATAGAAAAAGAGGATGAGGATTGAGGTGATTTAAGATTACCACCATCCCATGTCAACCTAAAAGTGCCCACAAGTAAGTGAAAAAAAGTAAGTAGAAGACACATGCTTTGTACTATGAAATAGGAGTTGTAAATATCTCAAAACTTAAACTTAGAACTAGCTTTTCTTTAAACATATTGCATTGAATAAGTTGAAAACATGTTTTTCAATTGTAGGCCTCAAAATCTTGTTATTGATGCATACAAAAGTTATGGAAATTGTTGGATTAATAAACTCAATGGGCATTCTTTCTCAAATCTTACTTGGACATGGATTGTCTCAAGATCTATGCCAAAATTGATGATTAGTTACAAAAGATCTTCCTTATGCAAGATAAATTACTTTTTCTAGAGAAGATTACTTTTTCTAGAGCAACACTTCATAACTAACCCAAATTTTATTTAGAATTGTAGAACGGTAGTTTATATCTTGAAATTTTCTTTGAGATTGCATTGATCTAATGTAGATAAGAGAAATTGTGAAGATACACTAAGATTTGTGGAGAAAACATAGAGAGAGTGTCAACATGGCTAACAAATGTTTGAACGAAAAAGTGCAAATGAAGAGGAATGAGATAATATTGAAATGAAAATTTGACAAATGATTCGAGTATACTAGGTGTGATAGGACAGATGCTCAAGGAGCAAAGGCTTGTTCAATGATTAATGTTTGTCTTTGGAGTGGGTTAAGGGATAAAGGAGTAAAAGTTGTAGGCAAGTTGTGGCTTTGGGATACTGGAATGTTGTCATTGTTCAAATATTTACTTAGGATCTAACTTGCCTAGGATATGTGACAAGTGCTACCTAGGATGGACATAAAGGGAATAGATATTAGACTCGTCCCTAGCCATAGAGCCAAATAAGCTCACCCTCAAGTGTGGAAGCTAGTAGGAACTTGGGTTGTGACCACGGCCCAAGAGCTGACGTCCCATGCAACTAGCACACAGTGTTCTAGTGTATGGACATATCGGCCATTGTGACCAATGCTATTAGTGTCCATCTAAATATCTAGGATGTAATAGTTGTCCCCTTGTGAATGGTTTCTATCCTTAACAATATCTACAGGGATGAAGTGAAGAAAATAGTACTTCAATGTTCATATTGATTGCCAAGTGGTTTTCACCTCGGAATAGGTCTTCCACTTGATTAAATATGTGGGATTAATGTTTTGATAGGATTGTTTAGTCCTACGGTCAAAAACAAATTCTAGTTTGAATGGAATATAATGAGTAGTGTCTTTGGGGTCATAAGACTTTCTTGATTGGGGTGTCAGAAGTGGAGGCAGCAATGGAAGCATACAAGTATGTACCAAGACATGAGATAGTCATATGCAATAGTGAGTCATTGGTTGTGCAGGCATTGGCATTGGCTCCTTTCTCCAATCAAGACCTTCAGGTGATGGAATACAATGAGTGAGGAGGAGCAAAATACATAGGCAATAAATATGCCATGAACAGTAGCTGGTCAGCTAGCCTTAATTTTGGTTACATGATTATATCATGTGCTAGGTAGGAGGTTGATGCTTTGATGCCAATGAAATATCCTTTAGGATCCAACTTGCACATAAGACATGACACTATGGAGATGTGCTAGGGGTTGTAAAAGAATGTGCAACTTGATTGGAACATAGAGAACTCAAACAAAAATGCAAAAATTTAAAAGTTCACATCCTTAACTAGTCACCTTCATCAGTTGTGGTTGTTATGATACCTTTTGAGGCTTACTTTGGTCTAAAACAGGATGTGTCTTATTTTTGGGTATTTGGGTGTGATGCTTATGTTCACATCCCAAAGAAATAGAGAGAGAAGTTCAAGTTGGGTTTCAAACGATAGGTGTTTGTTGGATATAGCTTGCAATCATAGAGATACATGCTTTATCATCTTGTTTTATGGGAGCTCTATATGAGTCAAGATGTTTGATTCATGGAGTTTCTAGTTGTAGAGAGGGGTGTTGAGCATCCCATACTTGAAGATTTGGGTGATAGTTGGGCACTTGAGCAAGTGCCTTTGGAGCCTATGCCTCTCGAGGCTCTACTATCAATAGAGGAGGAGATTGCTTTATCATTGAATTCGCCCATTGAGTCAGCATCAATGGATGTTTCAAAGGCTTCATTAGAGGCTAAATGACGAGGGGAGTATCGGTCTCCTCCTTGTTGGGCATGTGATACACTTTGTAATGTAGGGGTTTAGGGAGTTCTTGTGGGGTGGTAGTTGGTAGGATGGTTTGTGGTGATCTTAGAGGAACCGGATGCATTCTATTGAGCTTGTTTGTACTAATATTGTTTGATGATTCATGCTATACAACCCCCCCAACTCCCTAAAAAAAAGAAAAAAGAAATAAAGAACACTTGCTTATTCATTTTCTCCTGTAGGTCAATTACTCTCTGGCTTTGACATTCTCCGTGTGTGTTGCAGCCATTGCCATTAGCTTGACCTGGTGCTCTTATTGATGCCTTGGGCTGCATGCAGGGATTGATCAGTTTGCCATTGTACTTAGCCTTTCATTTAGATTCAATGAAGATTATTACTTCATTCTCTTCTCTCTTGCATTGTGGCTGTCATAGAAGACGATGATTGGTGTCACATGCAAAACAAAGTGCCACTAGCAAGCTCCTTAAGTACATAGCCTCTATGATGCCATTGAAGAGTACCCAATACTCTACTTCAGTGGTGGTGGAAGCAGCCATTGTCTCGTGCTTATGACTAGACTATGAAATGGGATAATATCTAGATTTTAAAGTATAGATGTAACTGCCATGGGAATGCAAGATGTCGAGATTTCTTGCCTAGTTGGAATCAATATAACTTTGCAATTCCAAACCATGACCATTATAATCAATCCATATGAACATTCAACACATGCAAACAAGCAATCCTATGTGACATTTTAGGCATATTGAAATATTGACTAAGCAAAGATACCGAGGAAGCTAAGTTTTCCCTAGTGGAAATCAACCAAAGTAGTTTTTCTCCAATAGATCTATATGTGTGCTTGTCAAAGGGTTGACCATGGGAATCCTTAGCAAGTCCCACTATCAAGAGGCATGGCCATAGGTCATCTATAATCCATTGATTCGTGCAAAACTATTCAACTAGTTGAAGTGTAATTTTTGTTGAGAAATAGAAATGAAATCTCTAGATCAAACTATCTCTATCCCCCGTAAATAAGACATTTGATTGAGGTTAATCGTCTCAAAGAGCTAAGCTGGGCCTTAGTATTTGCAATGGTAGTAGAACCTAAGCTTGTAATGAGTAAATCATCAATGTACAACAAGATATAACTGACCCCCCTTGAAGTGTGTTTGATATACAAGTTTGGGTCATAAGGCATAGAATAAAAAACTTAAATTTGAACAAACTCATCCATTCTATGAAACCATGATCATGGTGCTTGCTTCAGCTCATAAAGAGGTTTCTACAAAAAATGAAATATCTTATCTTTACAGTCCGCAATAGAAAATTTAGGAGGCTGCAGCGAGCCTTTCTTCTGTGGATGGGTGGTAATTCCTTGATTACACTAGTTACAGTAGTTTTACTACAAAACCGAGAAATGCAAACTAACTCACAATCTTGGACAATGGACACCTTGTTGGCCCTAAAACTGGCGCCCCTTTTGGTATTTCTTTAACTTAATTTAAGAAGAAGTTGATGTACAATGGGATTTTTCCAATTCTTTTCGGTATTTTAACTCCCCTTGCTGTCCAAAATGAGCCTCAAGTCTTCAATTTGATTTGTCCTTGATTTTGGGTAGCCAATTGACTTTCACTCGCTTTGATGGAGATGGAAAATGTCCCAAATTCAATGATCCGTTGGTCCCTTCACTTGAATTTGATTGAAAACAGCTTTAGTCTTGTTGAATCCAAGTCTTGGAGCTTCCAATTTTTGGCATGCTTCTCGAGGTTGTTGCTAAACCCTAATTTCTATTGCAGATTAGGATTTACAGTAGAGAAATCTGAAATTTCTCAACCTTTGGTGATTTCAATGTTGTAATCTTCGAAGCAAGAGTGGGAGATGAGAGAGAGTGCGAAGGAGAGGGAAAGTCTAGACTTTCTTTGCAAAGAACTGAAGAAAAGTAGTCATTTATTGTTGTTGCCTTGTCTCAACAACCTGTAGATGTTGTCGCCTGCAGATTGGTCTTCTCCCACCCTTGGCTGCTTTTGAAGATCCTCCAATGGCTGTAGATAAGACAAGTAGCATCTCCTCCCTTTCTCTTGCAGGCTGAATGTACTAAAAATGCCTCTCTCTAGCTTGTAAGGACGTTTTTTAGTCTTGCATGGGCATTTTTTGACAAGTGGTAGCCTTTTCAAATGGTTTTTTTATCATTATGCATAATTAAATATTAATTTTCAGTCTTTAAATTTTGACAATTAATCTAATATTTTTGTGCCAAAAAAAAAAAAACAGACCAATAATTAAATTGGCAAGGCCACTTCCATTCCTTAGTATCATTGCACCATCTTTGACCATCATATTGGTGTTAGGTACCATTAAACACACTTCTCTAGCATCACCAACTGGCACTTATGGCCAAATGAATGACCTAGGCCAACAATTGGTACCAGATACCACCAAATACTTGTGCAACATAACTTATAGCAACTTTTATCTTTGACATCTTGTGAATTCCTCAGGTCTCTGGCTTGTAAATTTACTGTAATCCTAGTTACGTCTCGCATGTGCAACATTTACTTAACCATGTGATTAAAAATTAATCCACATATTAAGTGAGGTTTCAAAAAATACATATCCTCATGACAGCCCTCTCTCTTAAAATTCTTGCAATCATCCTTGATTGCACTACTAGATGTATCATAAGCAAAATAGTGAACAAGAATTTCCACAAGGCATCATTAGTTAACACAACATTGCTCACTGCTGCTGAACTTCGATATGGCCAACACATGCTGAATATTTCCAGCCAACATAACATAACACAAGACTCACAAAGAATCTTAAAAACATTGCTAGATTATCATGTGACATGTCTATTTCTCATGAGCTCAACTCTTTTGGCAAAACCAAACCATAGCATAGCATAAACCATGGCTAAAACATCAATGGTATCATAACATATGTTGCTGTCCACAAAACCAGTTGAATACCATTGAATATTAATGATCATATATTGAAAACTAGCATTTGTTGATCAATCCTCGATGACCGTTAATCAATTTAAATGTATAGTTTTAGAGCTGCAGTGAAAACATACCCATTTGCATACCAATCATAATCACTAGTATAGTGAATACTGATCTCCTTGCAAACATACTGTCAGTTACAATATCCTGAATGCATGCTGAATACATTTGAGATTCACTGCATCTAGAACTGTCCGTCATTGAGGAGTGGAGGTACTAGCTCCCTCACAAGCATCAGATAATACGTTGGATCCCTGCTTTGTTGAACCTGGTTGAGCATAAACTAAAGTCGGCTCTAACTGGAAAGCATCAAGGTAAAGCTACAACAATTGAGGATGGTTTGCTAGGTCATCCTCCTGTTAACAGTCATGTTTGTCATGCCTTGTCATCTCCTGCCTGTGAGCCTCACTCTAAGTCAGACGAGGACATTAGGAGCTCTGACATGTCTGTCATGTGTTATGATGGGGGAGGCTAGTCACTCTTGATTGGCTGTCTTAGGATGTGTATTTCTTTTTGGCCTCTTTTTGTGGGCAGCCACTGGCTGCCCGGCCACTTTTTGGTCACTGTTGTGGGGCGCCCATTTTAGGGCATTTTTAGGGTTTGCGCCCATTTTAGGGTTAGGGTTAGGGTTTGTCCTTTTGCCTATTTATAGACAGCCCCCCTCCCCACTTGATCACTTGTCTTCTTGCAGATTCCGACACTCCTTCTCCCCCGTGGTGGTGCTGCCATCATCATCAGCCTGATCTAGTGCCCTCACTGACGCTGTGGGCTGCATGCAGGGACTGATCAGTCTCCTTCCGCCTTCCCGTTTGTATTCAGCATTCATTTCAGTCAGTGCAGATTTCTCTTTCTTATTTTCTACTTTCTCTCTCTCTCTCTCTCTCTCTCTCTCTCTCTCTCCCCCTGTGTTCGTATTCCCTCTTCCGCAGCGCACTCTCACATGGTATCAGAGCCGAAGGAGAGTACACGGAGCTGAGATCTACGCGGGAGAACACCCACAACCTTGCGTTTGCTGGTCAAGATGTCTCCAACAGCTGAGGCGTCACCTTCTGCACCATCTTCTTGATCAAGGCGGCCTGTTTTGGTGTCACATCTTTGCGTTTGCTGCTGGCGTCATCCCCAAAATCTGCGTTTTCAGCCTGGGCGGCTCTCCTCTAGCTGGGCGACACTCCATCAAGCTGCGTTTTCAGCTTCTGTGGCTGCATTCAACCTCTGGCGGCACTCCTCCAAGCTGGCGACCTCATTCCTACTTGCGTTTTGAGGCAGACGGTTTTTTTTTGTGGTGATTGCATCGTTAGCACTTGCGTTTGACATCATCCTTGCGTTTTGTGCAAGGCGGCCAGCTCAGGAGCTTTTGGTGTTTGTGTTTCGGCACCGGCAACCTTCCCTTGTTGTGTTTTGGTGTTTGTAGATATCGAAGATGTCTTCTCATCAGTTTACGGGCTTTGATGACTCAGATGACGAGCTTTTGTCTCGACACTCATCTGAACGGAGGCGTGATTTCTATCACGAGGACCGTCATCCGGAGTCTATTCCTCTTTCCCGTCCCCCTTTTATTCATGTATCTCGGCGAGCCCCTTCCAGTGAGCCGAAGATGCAGCCTTTGGTACCCCCTATACAGGTACCCGTACTTCCTCAGCTGCCCAAAGAGGACCGGTTGGATGGCTCCAACTTTTCTCTATGGTCCTGCAAGGTGGAGTGTATCTTGGACTCCTTCGATCTTTGGGAGCTTGTTTTTGTTCCTATTCCCCGGCCTAAGGTGGATCCCGCAGATGGGACTTCTATGGATCGTGCAGCCTTATGGGATCGGCTCAATTCTAGAGCCCGATCTTTCCTCTTTCTGAGTTTGCAAGATTCTGTCCTTGTTTCACAGGTTGAAGACTGCAACAGACGTGTGGAGAAAGCTCGCGTCTCTCTATCAACAGAAGATGTTTGCCCATCGGATATCTCTCGAAAAGAAGTTGCGGATGCTTGCTATTGATGATAGTCCTTCCATGAAGGACCACATCAACAGATTACAGGATATGAGGGATGAGCTTGCATCCCTCGGTCGGACGATATCTTCTGAAGACATGGCTATGATTCTCTTGACTCAGCTGCCATCGCCTCGGTTTGATGTCTTCTCCACCAGCCTTCTTACTTCGAGGACCCGTGCCCAACTTCTATGGGAGGAGCTATCCCCGCTTGTCTTGGAGCATGACGAGCGACTTAGAGAGGTCAGTGCTAGTGGATCCGACTCCACTAGAGCCTTTGTTGCAGGTTCGGGAGGACAGAAGAAGAAGAAGAAGTCAAAGGCTAAGAAGAAGGATTGTTCTTCAGGCTCTGACTCAGATTCAGAGAGACCGAAGTGCCCACACTGTGGGAAAGGGACACATCCCAAGGAGAAATGTTGGAAGAAGTATCCTCACCTTCGTCCGGGAGCGAAGGGTGGATCTACATCGGAGGTTTCTTCTACCTCTACACCAGCTGTTACCCATGAGTCAGTGTTCCTTCATATCCACCCTTTGGAGGAGGATCCTTCTTCCGTGGCTGCAGTGTCTTCTGTGCAGCCTTGGTTAGTGGACAATGGTGCTTCGAGTCATATGACTCCCCGAGGTGATTTGTTATAGGATCTCCGTTCATCAGAGGGTTCAGTCACTGTTGGTGACATTTTATCGGTGCCTATTAGTGGTGTTGGCACATTGCCTTTGTTTACCGATCGACCTCTGAGCTCCTTTTCACAGGCCCTACATGTTCCGGATTTGGGCCTTCCCCTCCTCTCAGTTTATGGCCTTACGAGGCTTGGCACATGAGTGATCTTCACCGAGCATGCCGTTGTTATTGAGGATTCTTCTACAGGAGCTGTCTTATCTACAGGTTGGCAGGAGAGCGGGCTTTACAGGCTCCATTCCCCTTCTTTGATTGAGGGTCCTCCGCGGCAGTCTATTGCTACACCCGTTCCCGCTTGTGCACCTTCTATTCCACAGGTTTCTTCCCATCCCCCACCTTCTCCTCCGGTGGTTCCCTCGTACCCCCCATCCCTTTTAGCGGGGGACGATCTCAGTGATGTGGCTGTGGATTCCCTGGCCCCTAGTGTTTTAGAAGGGGATTCCCAGGATCGTGAGGAGCTCCTTTAGCGGCAGTCTACATCGACGGACTTCATCGACATTGGCATTCCTCTTGCCACCCTAGGATCTATTTCTTCTTCGGCCTTTAGTCACATCTAGGATTTGAGAGGGGGTGTTAGCAGTCATGTTTGTCATGCCTTGTCATCTCTTGCCTGTGAGCCTCAGTCTGAGTCAGACGAGGACATTAGGAGCTCTGACATGTCTGTCATGTGTTATGATGGGGGAGGCTAGTCACTCTTGACTGGCTGTCTTAGGATGTGTATTTCTTTTTGGCCTCTTTAGTGGGCAGCCATTGGCTGCCCGGCCACTTTTTGGTCACTGTTGTGGGGCGCCCATTTTAGGGCATTTTTAGGGTTTGCGCCCATTTTAGGGTTAGGGTTAGGGTTTGTTCTTTTGCCTATTTATAGGCAGCCCCCCTCCCCACTTGATCACTTGTCTTCTTGCAGATTTCGACACTTCTTCTCCCCCGTGGTGGTGCTGCCATCATCATCAGCTTGATCTGGTGCCCTCACTGATGCTGTGGGCTGTGTGCAGGGACTGATCAGTCTCCTTCCACCTTCCCGTTTGTATTCAGCATTCATTTCAGTCAGTGCAGATTTCTCTTTCTTATTTTCTGCTTTCTCTCTCTCTCTCTCCCTCCGTGTTCTTATTCCCTCTTCCGCAACGCACTCACACCTCCTCCATCCATTTGGCATCCATTAGTGAATACTTGTGAAACTTTACCAAGTACCTTTTGGAAACCTTGTCCCTAATCTTCTGTTCTTTGTGTGCCTAAATTTGCTCTAATTTTCAGCTTTATTTTAAGATTTACCATTTTTCTCAGCCTTGGCTTTAGTGACATGTGGCTTGGCATCACTATCTTGGAATCTTGCATTTTCCATGCAACAATGTGTCGGTTGTAGTAGTAGTTTCTATAAGTTGAGACATGTTGAAAACATTGGATTTATGCAAAAATCCTGAATACCCTTTGGCAAACCACAAATATACTTCTCCACTTGCTCATGTAGGGGTATTGTGCGATAAGTAGTAATTGGTAGCAATGCATCCCAAAACTTTTTATTATATTGATCCAAGTTTTTGCAATCTTTGGAATTCAAGTGATTCCAAGCTGTCATAGTGTCTACTTCAAAGGTTCTTGTTAACCAATTTGAAGCAAACATTTGCTTGAATTGGACCCAAGTGGTAGGTGACTTCCCTTGAATAAGAAGTGTAGACCACTACTACAATGCATTTCCCTTCAAAAATGTGGTTGCCTTTCATATCTTAGATGCCTCTATGAAGTTGCCTCCAGAGTAGATTGTATCAAATTGCTAAAGAAAAACAAGTGCTTTTAGCCTATCTTGTGCACCATTGAAAGGCTCAAACTTTATACTTTTGCCATCCTCATCTTAGTCTTTTGTTGCCCCTTTGGGTGTTATGTTGTCATACATTGGCTGCTTCAAAATGGGTGCATTTATTGAATCTACATTAAAACCAACGCCAAACAGAGCATTTGCATGACCAACATTCATTCCTTAAGTCCCATAAGCATTTGGGGATGCAAATACAGTACCAAACATGCTACTTTGTGCCCTAGGCATCAAGCCAATGCTGCCATACATAGGCTTTTGCATTATCTTCAATGCACCTTGCTGTCCTGAAGGTGTAGAAGACGTTTTTTTTCTTCTTGCCTTTGCTGTCCTTCTTTGGAGCATTTAAAAGTTAGATAAATTGAGGATCCTTTGCCAATTCAGCAAAGAGATTTGCTGCTGTCCTCATCTGATTCTTGAACTGGTCATCAAATTTCTCTTCACTTTGCTGGTCATCAGCCTCCTTATGCCTTGAAGGCCATGCGTCTTGCCCGGCAGCAATGTTTTCAGCTTGCTGTCTGTGGTTTGAGCCTTGTCCAAGGTCATTGCATTTCCTTCATTCCCGTGTGAATGTTTATACTGAGAGGTGTCATCACTGCTCGAGTCCATCTCACTGTATGTAGACATATTGTTGTAATTTCTCAGCTGAGAGTAAAAATCAGCACTAGCACAAAGCTTCGGCTTGCAATCAGGTGCTTGGGGCCCGTCAAATCAAGGAATTGAGTGGTATCCCGGCAATGGAACCATGAAACCAGCCTTCCTTTTGTGGATGGGTGGTAATTCCTTGATTACAACTTAGTTACAGCAGCAACATTTATTACCAAATTGAGAAATGCAAATTAACTCACAATCTTCGACAATGGACACCTTGTTGGCCCCAAAATTGACGCCCCGTTTGCTATTTCTTTAACTTAATTGAAGAAGAAGTTGATGTACAATGGGATTTTCCCAATCCCTTTTGGTATTTCAACTCCCCTTGCTGTCGAAAATGACCAACAAGCCTTCAATCCGATTTGCCCCTTGATTTGGGCAATCAATTGGCCTTCACCCGCTTTGATGGAGATGGAAAATGGCCCAAATTCATTGATTTGTTGGACTCTCCACTTGTATTTGATTGGCTCAAAAGTGATGAGTTAGAAAAATAAGATAAATCCATGAATGGGAAAGCTAACTTGGTGGAAAGTGTTGTGGAATTTGAGCCTAGAAGGGGTAAGGAAATATCTTTTCTCTTAGAAGTTGTGGTTTGTGCATGTTCTAACGCTCGTGTGATACCCAAGAAACTCTTGCTAATCCCAGGGCCTTGAACATGGAATGTTTGATCTAGTAAAACTTGTTAATTGAGGCTACTAACATTTATGTTGGCAAGGCTGAGGACTTCATCCCATCATAGGTTGAACAGGAACTTAAATCCATGATCATGTTGAACACAGGCAATGGAAGGTCCTTGAACATGTGGTAAATCCCTAGGAAAGATATAGTGGTAAAAATGAAAGCAGGGAATAATTTATAACGATGGGCTGAGGCTAGCACCAAAGACAGGATCTTGTGCAGTCTGCAGAGGGCTGGGTGGAAAACAGGCTGTGAAAGCAACAGGATGGTTAAAAAACGAGCAAGTGGTTGGTGGAACTTAGCTGTTGCAAGACCAAGTTGGATGTCATTCCTAATAACCGGGAGGGGCCTGAGCAGACCAATAGCTGCTTCCAAGGATGTGAGCCTATTATGATGCTCACAGAATTACAGACTTGAGGGCAGATTTGCGGGCTAATTACTTGCTAGAAAACCACAAGAAAACAACCCCAGGTTCTGAAAGCAGGTGAAAGCTGATGTGACTTGCTATGATAGGGGGAACAATGCTGCTGTAAGGTGACAAAAGCGGGGAAGAAGCATGTTGTCACTCGTATTACCGGCTTTTCAAAGAAAAGAGCTCAAGGAAATGTGGCCACTGATTCTTGTATCGTGTTTTAATCACCTCTGTTGAAGATGGCACTAGGGTCTAGGCCAGTGTCTATCAAAGAGTCCTGTGATTTCTCCAGGCAGAGTGGATGTATTTACTTCCATCTGCTTTTGAGCAGACATGTACAATGTACTGGAAAACTGCTGACATGCCAAAGGATAGAGCGAGTGAGGGCACCAAAGTTACGAGGGAGTAACATAATGGTCTAATGTCTCATCGTACAGACCCCCAAATGCTTTGTTTTAAGGTGAAACATTGCTGGGCTAAACATGGGATATCTCTAACACATGTTTAAATGCTTATTCTACGCCATATAAATATACCCAATGTTTATAGAATAAATAATTCAGAGGTTAAAATTAGTTCCAATATGCATGTTTCAGCATAGCTGAAATGTTTCAGCTGTTTTGCATATCAGGGACACTGAAACACATGCTGTGGTTATCATGAGAGAGCGTGAACAATATGTATGCACACTTGGCTCTGTATGAGTGTGTACAGGGTTCAAGTCCAGGAACTGTTGATGTGCTCCCAATGGTGTGCTCTCATGCTAGTGAACTCTTGTATAATAAATTGTTTGTGTCAAACAATGAGCCTAACATGCTTAATCTAAATCCTTGAAGCAAAGGGTTTTCTTTCTCTCAACTGTCTTTATTTCTGTATCAGGTCTAATCGACGATGCTTAAAACTGCGTTATCTTTCTGCCAAGGCAAAGCTGTTGTTGAGGGGTACTGAACTGAGGTTTAGCATAAATTTGTTGGTTAATTGTAGCTTAAACATTGATTGGAAAAGAGCTACCAGTATGTATGAGAACTGTCATGGGGTATGACAGGCATTTTTGAGTGTTTGCCTCGTCTCTAAATCAGAGAGCGATGATGTTATAACGAGTGGATGCTTTGTTTCATAGCTGTAGGTCTAGGGGAGGCAACATTTTGCAAGGTTTTGTTCTTGTTCAAATGCAGGTCTGTTAATTGTTCTAATGTCAATGCCTTCTATGTTTATCACTCTCGTAAGTTTTGTGGTTTGTTTGGTTACTTTTCAGATCTTAGCTCGAGGACGCTATGAACGGAGCTTGGATACTTTGTTGTTTCTTTATCTACCTTTTTACCAAGTCTTGTTGAACATTGAACATTTTAAGCTACATCTAGCATGTTTCTTTCTTATCATGGTATATGTTTCAGCCCTGATGGCTTGTGCTTCAAAAGATGCATTCAACACAATCGATTCGAATGTCTGAAATGCTTGAATTCACTTCTGCAAGGGATTCCTTATAATTTTTGTTTTGGAAACCTGTTCCTCTTAAAATGGAGATAACATTGAGATGATGTGAATTCAGAGGATCTCTATAATAGCTCAAAGTGCAGCCTCCTGACAAAACAAGCATTTCTCTAGATTGATTGCATATGCCCTACCTTGGCCAAAGGCTATAGAGCCAACTTGACCCTTTTTAGCTCCTCCCATAATGACAGCCCATTGTTTCTCTTTAAGAATGCCCAAGCAATTTTTGACACCTGCAAACTTTGCAGCAGGCAGTGTGGCAAGGATGCCAGGCATGTAGGTTGAGAAGAATCAGCAGTTTCATGGGTCATGTTTTTGAGCATTTAGTTTATGTATAAAACAGTTAAGGATAAGTGACCATATACTAAGGCACTGGAGATTTCTAACTACCTCAGCAATATGTAAATATCATTAAGTGTCTCATTATGCATTCTGCAGTGTTTTTCATAATGTTGCCTTTGATTCCTTTGCTTGCCACTTCTTGTCACTCATCAATGTTACCAGCCATTTCTTGGAAAGTAGGGGATGAATGTGTACAATGGCTGATTCATGTGTAGTTCTGTGCTAGTGAGGATGGTGCGAAATCGGTACTGTCCAGGTCACTGTCCATGATTGTGACCTCCCCTACTCAGGATTCTTATATTTATTTACATCAGAGTTCATAGACATTCCTAGTGTCCTGGGAAACAGTCAACACGAAAAAAGATTTAGGGATGCATGGCTCGTGAGAAAGGGTGGGCATCTGGACCTTTGTATGAGCATGTTTATGCAGAAACTGCTGCTAACTACACTCTGTTGTTAGAGCTACTTCACTTTCGTCCTTGCTGAGGTTAAACAATGAACCTAGAATGCACAATTTTAATTCTTGAACAAATTAGATGGTTTTCCTGCTTTCAACCGTCTTTATTTCTGTACTAGCTCAGATTGATGATCCTTAAAAAAGGTATCTTCAAGACAGCAGTTTTTGAGGGATACTGAACTGAAGTTTAACAAAAAGATATGTTGCCAAATTTTAAATTGGAGAAGACGTATGAGAACTGTTAAAGAAAGGGGCAGACATTCTGAGTGTTGGCTTGTCTCTCATACAATGAGTTGATGCTTTGTTTTAAAGCTGCCAAAATGAAGGAATTAAAAATGCGGCTATGTACTAAGATTTTGGTCATTCTTATGTATGCTGGTTGTTTCTGTATCAATGTATCTCGTGTCAACCACTATTGTAAGCTGTGAGTTTCTGAGGGAGCTTGCATTTTCAATGTATTTCGTTATGGAGGGCTTACCCCCTGGAGGCAGGTTCAACTTTTCAGTTGATAATTCAGTAGCTTGTAAATATAGTCTTTCCTGACTTTCTGGTTGGAATTGAGCCTTCCTGATTATGGATTCATATTCTTACTCGCAATCAAGGCTAATACCCATTGCATTGAGGATTCTTTTCATTTGTAAGATAGGAATATATTCTTATTCGGAGTTGGAATTGAGACCACTGATCTGAAAGGGTATATTATAACAGCATTAAAAACCCAATTTCCCCACGCCAGTTTAGGCAAATTCTCAACATGGATTGGGCACATGTTCCTGCATTCTAGAGCCCTTTTTAAATCTCCCAAATGACAGGCCAAATCTCTCTTTGGGAAAGCCTTTGCAATGCCTATGTAGGCATGTTAGGCATTGCGTTTGGCACTTCCTGCATTCTAGAGCCCTTTTTAAATCTCCCAAATGACAGGCCAAATCTCTCTTTGGGAAATCCTTTGCAATGCCTATCTATGTAGGCATGTTAGGCATTGCGCTTGGCACTTCATCTCATCTAAGCTAACTGCGGCTCCCATTTCATATGCTAAGATGAATGCATCTCCTGTTCATACCAGATCAGCCCTTATGCCTATTGATTTGTTATATCTTTGGTCTTGCTTCGTTGACAGAGTTAAGCTCTTTTTGACATCTGAGCATTCTCTCTAGCCTGTGAATTTGTGCAGCTGTCTAGTATATATTTAGTTTACCTTGAGGTCAAGGTTACTTTCTGAACTCGTGGATGCTTTTCCAGAAATTGATGGTTTTCAGATGCTAAAAAGTATGTTTAACATCTCAATATTGAGTGCAATTGTTTTGCTATGGGGAGAATCAACCTTCCATACTAGTTTAAAGTTTTCTACATGGATTGGGTTAATGATCCTGTATTCTAGATTTACTCTTTAGGCTTTGGAGTGTTGAATGTTGTTCCTGTTAAATTACCTGTCTTTGTTTAGGTGCTGACTTTGAAGTCAAGGTGACTTTCGAAGGATGTGGGTGTGTTTTCAGACATTCATGGCTTTGGATGTTGCCAAAATACATGTGTAGCATCTCAACATTCAGAACATTGCCTTTCTGTGAAGGGGACATGACAAGGAAATCGTCATCTACCCCTGAACTAAAAGATAGCATAGATGTACCATTCATGCGCACCTCTGCTTAGATTGAATCAATGGTGACACTTCAAAGGTACTCTGTGAATAGCCTCCTTGGATGAGGTGGATTTTGAAACCCAAAAAAATAAAAACTCCTTTTTAACCAAGACCAAGGTTCCTCCTTTTCTATTCCCTAGCTATCACAAACTATTGATTAACCACATTTCTTCCCAAGGCTATCCCAAACATTCATTAACCACTTATGATACCAAGCCTCGCCTTTTCATCCCCTTTTAAATTTATTGTAGAGCCATTGCATCAAGCTTTCACTTTTGATGAGATGCTCCATTACATTTGACTTTCTCGTCTTTTTAATTTTTCTATAGCCATTACATCTCCCTTGCATTCTTGATGTGACACTTGTAAGCTTGCTTCTTACCCTTGGGACATAGGTTGCATATGTTAATATTTAAATCTCTCTATGTCAATCTCTTGAGTGAAATAATCTTTTTACTCACTACCTTTTGATCTTCCATCTTGTCCATTGAGGTCTCCTTGCCTTCATTGGTGTTTGGTTTAGCATCACCCCCATGTCGCTCTCCTCAATTGCTAGCCCCTTCAAACAACCACATCAAAATGCTTAGTCTAAGCTTGTAATAATAATTTCCAAGTAATTAAGATCAAATACTTCTAGTACCTTAGGTGGTTTGTGCTGATGGTCCCATAGAGTGTATGCTTCCTTTTCATAGTGAAAGATACCATTAGAAGGCCAAGGGATGCACAACACTTTGCTAAGGGTTTTAGTGAATATGGATTTGTTAAGGGATGCAGCAAGTGTATGAATCAACATTAGGTAAGCTTCATTTGAATGTATGATGCATTTGGTTCAATAATGCTTTCACTATTTACTCTCTTATTTGGAAGGTTTGATTGTAGCAATGTATTGCAATGTTCGAATTATTCTCTTGCATATTCAATGTGTTTTGTCTTTCCCATCATATATACATGCTACTTATAAGACCTCTCTCTTGTTGAACATATAATTATTATATTCAACTCATTTTAATAGGCTTCACTTAAAGAGACTTATCTCAAATGTATAGTCAAAATATTTGGACACATTATATTACATTATGTACTTAATTCAAGCATACTTCACTTAAACACGAGCCTATATGTGTATGATGAATGTATGCAATATTTACACGAAATGATAATATATATTATTGAATGAATACGAGTTTGGGTAACATATGTGTGCATGCACATAGAGGCATGGACTAGAGTGGAGTATATCAAAGTGTGTGCCCTATGTGATCACTACTATATGGATTTAATATGGATCATGGATTCTTGCACATGCATTGATTAGAGCATATCAAACGTAATTATAGTTGCAATCACTTAATCACAAATCCACTCTTGCTTATATTCAACAAACTCGGTTTTGAAAGCATCAACCTCTATTAAGATGACAATCAAACACTTGCACAATATTGGATTTGAAAAAGCAAAAACATGGATATTTGCGATGTCCTTTATTGAAAATGATTTTTTGAGACTTATGTTCAACATTTTTGAGCTAAGAACACTCCTCCAAGGTGGTGTGCATAGAAGGGACCCAAACAGGTACGTCCCTCTATGTAGCACCTGCCCATTCCTAGGTCTCCCTCAATATGTGGGCTTACTTTACTTCTCTTTCATTTCTAATGTATAATTACCCTACTACTAATGCGATTGCAAAATTTGACAAATATATCAAAAGGAGATGGATCCCCCTTGCATACAGATGCTAGCATTAGGATCTAATGCAAAAAATTGTTATGGACATCTTGATTGCTTATGTTATTGGCATGTTGCACGTAGGATTCAAGCAAACATATAGTTGTTTGAATGGTGAGTAATGTTAATAAGTATATGATGAAGGTACATTGTTAATACATAAGGTGCAATCAGGTAGGACATGGTTAATTCATTAATCCTAGTAACGATAGATTTCTCATAACCACTTCTTTGAATTTTTTTTGAAGTGAATGAGTCTTTAGCCTTTGAATAGCCACACATCTTTACACATAACATAGTAAGCCTTATCAATCACCTCCTCCCCTAGTTGCCCAATGTATAAACATGCATAGTGCAAAGTGACATGTCAAGGACGTGTCACGTACAGGTTTTTCACCTAATAGGACCTTTTCTATTCAAACATTCAAGGTAAATCAATGCCTATGCCCATATGGTCATTGTGTTGCCATGAAGGCTCATAAGGAACTCGATGGTAGAAAGGATACTAAATTCCTATATGAATGTATAAATTATTTCAAGCCTTTTATCATGTTGGGACCTCAAATAGGCTCGATAGCATCTCTCTCTCGCTCGATACATTATTGGACCTCAAACACCAACCCCCCATGGCCTTCCAACCATGAGTGACTAGAAAAATGGTTAGAGGACCCTCTCCCCAATCTAGAACATTGTGTTGCAGTCCAATTAGTAATTGCCTAGCCTTGAACTCCAAGCAAGAGGTTTTTCCACATAATGGCGTCTAATACGCCACATAAATGTCACTTAGGCACGTTCGATTGAGTGTTGTTCCCTCTTAGAACAAGTGATCCCTACTTAGGGATTTGACCTACTAGTCTATGTCTATATTACAAAACGTATCACTTTCTCATTGAAAATTTATCCCACAAAAACCTCGAATCTAGTGTGTCTTGGTATTTCCTTACTTGCTCGGTCATCATAAATATATTTTGCTATGCAAGGGTTTATGCAAAGAAACACTTTTAATGCATATGGTATTGTGCATAATCAAGATTTAAGGAAAAATATCATGCAAGTGCAACAGACAACCCTTTCTCATTTAGGTGTATGCAAACTATGTAATGCAGTGGTTGCTACACACCCCTAAGGCACCGATTTCTCTAGCCTTGTACTACCCTAAGGCAAATATATAACAAAATTCCATCCTAACCATGAAAATGCATTCAAAAATCAGTCCCTTTAGCACATATGATCAAATATATAGTATTTTCCTTTATGTAAGATACACTAGACGACATCAAGGCTATCTACGTGCTACTAAAATGTCATTTTCATGAAATAGAATGATGTTTAACATAATGCAATGCGTTTCATTGACGTAAATTGATGTTTTTAAGATTTAATGATATGTCTTTGACTTTCTCCAAACATTTTTATTCCTTATATTTTTACTATTTTTATGTATTTAATTTTTTGACTATTTATTCAATAAAAAATCAAAACATACGAGCGAACATGATGAAAATTAAGAAATCACTTTCCCCCTTGTAATATCTTTTCATTTTATGCTCAAATGATGTGTCAATTTTAAGTACGTATGCTTGAAATCCAAGAAGACTGAAACACGCGTTTAACATGATCGATACCCCAAGGCCACTGATGCTCTCTAAAGCCATTAGCATGCTCGAAAGACCTCTATAATGCTTCAGCAATACACTCTTACAATTGAACTTGGCACACCATTCATCTCCTATACTCAATCTCCCATCTTTCTTCTCTACTAGCTTTATGTGCATAGAGAGGGAGGAGAGAGATATTGAAAACATATAAGAGAGAGAAATACTAGAATTTTGGATTTTCATATCCTTCTATTCGTTGTGCAAGAGTTGTATCATCTGATTAGGCCTTGTATGTATATTCATTTGTGCCAAATTGTGAAGATTATGCATGAGAAGGTCAAGGTTATAGGGCATAGGGCATATGATGGTGGGAGGTTTCTAATAAGTTTTTATCCATTTATTCTCTCTCCATGATTTTCTACATTAGAGATTTCACATTTTGGTACCTTAGACCAAGTACCCTTTCAAATTTCCCATGATCACTTTTGTTTGGGCTCTTTTTTGATCAAAACCATATTCTCCTAACATTTTCTTTTCAAAACAAATTGTTTTGACAACAATTGCATTATAAAATATGTCATTTAAATGCTAGCCATTGCTACACTCCCCTACAACATTAGCTTCGAACTCTCTTGTGCTTTTGCCTTTGGATTGCATAATGGATTGCGCCTTGGACACTTTGCAAAAATGGACTTGAAATGAGTCTTCATCCTTTGTTTTTAGGCTTTAAATCTTCAAAAATTGCTCTCACATCCCATAACATAGCTTGAATTCTACACTTACATCTCCTCTCATTGGTGATCACGGGATAAGGTGACCTAGCCTATCAAATCCATAATTGTAATTTGTCAAAACAACACATTGTGTGAAAGTATACTGACATAAAAATATAGAACTATAAACCACAAAAAAAGATCAAACACACAACCCCGCAAACATTGATCTTATTGCCATGATTGAGACCAGAAATGAGACTTCCCTTGAAGATGATAACACTCCATAACAACCCTTACACTTAAGTGAATCTAAGTCGACCTAGAGGACCTCCTATACTATCCGGCCTAAGAGACAACTTGCCCCCACATAAGGCACACTAATCCTATTGGAAACCCCAAGCCAACTACCTATCACTCAAGACCCTCTAGTGTCAAAGATAAAATACTAAAACCC
Source organism: Lygodium microphyllum (assembly GCF_053477565.2). Lineage (NCBI taxonomy): Eukaryota > Viridiplantae > Streptophyta > Polypodiopsida > Schizaeales > Lygodiaceae > Lygodium > Lygodium microphyllum. The sequence continues at coordinate 37,808,158 of NC_141156.1, forward strand.
TTTATTTCCCTTTATTTTTCTAGTTCATCATCATATATTATTATTATTATGATGATGATTATTATTATTATCATTAAGTGGAGATAGCTCATCGACCATTTCTTATTCTACCATGGCTCAAGGAGATTAAGGCATTGTGCCTCAAACCCAAGAATCTATTACAACCTCACAAGGCGACATATAGATTTTTTCCTTCTTTATTCCCTTGAAATTCACAACTAGTTCTCATCCCAACAAGGAGAACAAGGGATATCGACCCTAGGTGTGTCTTGAACTCAAGAACCTACCAAGCCCTCACAAGGTGATGAATATCTTCTAGCACTTATATTCTCATTTTCTTATACTAATGGGCCTCTTAATTGATTTAAGGCCATTCCATACTCAAAACCTAGCCCCTCACCTACTAGGGGATTTTATTATGATAGAGCACTAGCTAGGGACTCTTGCTTAGATTAGCTACCTTATTGAAGAAAGGCAACAACATATTGACTACAAAGTTAGCTAAGATGACACTCATACTCAACTTACGAGAATTTCACAAAGAGAAGAAGAGACAAATACATCCCTCTCAGAAAGACTTAATCCCTAGCCTAAGTCTCAACTTCAGATCCATGAAACACATTTCACATAGTCCCTACCCCCTTGTTCCAAAAGAAAACAACATGAAAATAAATGACAAGGTGATAGAGACATTGGTGTTAAAAAGGATCCACATTGTAGCTCATAAAACCCTCCTTGATTGTGTATGAACTAACCTGCAAAACAACACTAGTAAACAACCAGTAGGTTAAAAGCACCCGCACTAATGAAGGGAATGAAGCAACCATCTCAGCCTAACGAAATACATCTAGACAACACAACACTCAATGACATAATGCTGAGAACATTCATTTGATCCCTATACAATTCTCTTTATATGTAGCCCCCAGATTTCAGGAGGACATGAAATTTTGTTGTTTTGCTTAGCATTTAATGAAAAATTAATCAAATGTGCTAATGTGGCTTGCACATGTAAGGTGCAAGTTAGCTATTTCATAGTGTGGGACCCAATACCTTGAGATATCAATTGGTGCCAAAGGCAAAAATTGTAATAAGTTATATCTAAAAGGTACTAGGTAACACTTGGTGTCAGACCTATTTATCAGCCACCACTAATGTTAGTGGTGACATTAGAGACTAGGCATTAATTAATTAATTAATTGATGTTGGATGTTGGTTTAAGGATCAATAATTTCTTAGGGATTCCTCAAAGATAAATTGGCATAGCCAATTTAATTATTGGATGTAAAAATTACATTTTTGAATCTTGGAATAATTATTAAATTGATTTTAGAATTAATATTTTAAAAATAAATTTAATAAGCTGAATAATGTTAGAAAATGGGATTAGAAGGTTTCCACTTGCTAAAACTTCCCCATGCAAGTGATTTTTTTTTTTTGGGATTGTGAAAGTGTATTCCAGACATTGTGAGAGAGAAGAAGGCTATTAGAGAGCAAAGAGATGTTGCCGATGTGATTTACAACCACCAAGTATGAGTCCTATAGTAGATGATAGTAGTTTGGAGCCCGTTGAGTGCAGATGACATCAACCCAAGGTTCTTTTGGTGCATGTGACAGCATACAGGAGGGGGCAATCTTCTTTATGATGGTCCTAAGTTGTAGTTGATAGCTTCCATGGTTGTTTGAGCAGGGCAATAATAGTTTTCTTAGCTTTTCTTGTAATGAAACTCTAAAATTTTTGTCTCTACATCATTTTATCCCATCCTACATCCATCTCTCAACTCATCTCAACAAAATTCAGCCATTTGAGTCATTAGAGAGAGATTGTAGGCAATCTTTGTTGTAAACTCTAATTTATAGTAGAAATCAGGGTTTCATACTGAGGGCCTAGGACTTGAATTCCAACAACTCAAAATAAAGAATTTCATGGAGATTCAAGAGGATAGCCCATCCATATCAGATTTGGGCCCTAACTTATCTTTCAAAGAGCAGGGCGAAGGCCACTGCCCTAGCTCTTTGGCAGTCTAGTCAAGTTAAGGCTTGAAACTTTACATTCTTGGTAAGGGTTTTAAATCCACTTTGGGAAATTACATCCACTAAGGAAAATTCTTTGTCAACAGTAGCAGGGGAAACAATTTCTTCATCTTCTTTTTGGTGGCTATCTTCTTCAACTCTAATTTGTTGGTAGACACATGATAGGTCATGCGAGCAACCACTTCTATACATCTTACCATCATATAGATTGGCATTGAGGGTAGGAGTTGGGTCAAGGTGTCCATCACCCTTCCTTGTTTTTTTGTGTCACTCACTCTATTAGCTACTTATTTGTAGTTGTCCTCATCATTTGAGAATGATAAGTCAATGGTTGCAAGAATATGTATCCATTCACGCTATCATCTAGACAAGGGATGTATTTTGTGAGTGGGACATAGCTTGTCATGGTTGAAAGCAACCCTAATCTCAATTGTACTTGATTCATTTGCAATAAAAGTTACAGAAATATCGAAAGTGGCACGAGTTTTGGGGCCAATAGGTTATCCATTGTCCAAGATTAAAGTGGTAAATCGTGCATTTTCAATTTATGAGAACTTTATGCTTGCTAGAATTTTTGATTAGTCAAGTCATTACCACCCTCTTTGAGGAGGAAGGTCGGCTTCAAGATGTCTACGTACGATCTTGTGCACCTACAAAAGAATTAGAAGGTGATCTATTACCACTTGATTCATGACCCATACTAACCATTGCCGACCAAAAGAGGACATTTCAATAACAAGCAAACCCCATAGTAGCCCCAGGTTGATGCCATCAAATAATTGCAAAAGGCCCTTGGGTCCACAGTTGAAAAACACATCTTCAATGTAGGCATAATTTGCAAGGGTCCATAAAATGGTTCCAATAATGGGGAATCAACTGACAAGTCACTAGCTTAAATATCTCAAACATGTTAAGAGTAGCACAATGATACATAAGAAGGAGGATGAGATCTTGCATGTTGTAGGTCCTATTCAATTGATTGATCACTAGCTACGAGTCGCCTTTCATTAGCAACCAACAAACACCACCATGTTTGGCCAGATTTAGCCCCATTAATAAGGCCATTTATTTTGCCATGTTGTTAGTAAACGCAACACCTAGATATAGAGGATATACACCCATTTTCATGATCACTCTATGGCAAGGTCCTTGATAGCAATCCTTATACTCACATGCCTAGTTGGCCCTCTTGAAGCTCCATTAAAGCACAATATACAGACTAAAGCTTCATCGATCGCCATGTCATGTAGATTAACCTATTCGTACTTATGATAATCAAATTTAAAAGTAGAGAGAGTATGTGTAATAGAAAAAATACCTACTTCTTCAATAAACTCAATAGGGATGTTAGAAAGAACCCTATGACATTGCTGAAAGTATACCTTAACATCCCACGTGAAAGGGTGATCACCTCAAGATATGGAATTAATTGTCCCATCCAATGACCTTGGTACTCTTTGCAAGATTAAGTTGGATCATGAGATACTTGCAAAGGCACCAACCTCCACATCATCCCTTTACACGTAATGGGGCTTAAGATTCTTGAAAATTACATTCTTCTTAAACTCTATCCCCCTTGCAAATATGCTAAAAGGGTTGTAGAGCCACTCTTCCATATACATACAATTTTGTAAGGACCATCCCACTTGGGCTCTAATTTTTCTTAGAATAATTCTCGTTAGCATCATAATAGAGAACCAATGGACCCTTAATGGATTTATATTTCTTAGCTTGTACATCATGAAGCACATTCATTTGCTTCTTCGTACCACCTGATGTAATAAAGCTTGCAATCAAATCTCATCAAGATAGGCTAGAGAAGTTGGGCATTTTTGCAATGCTTCCTCTTTACCTAAAGAATAATTCAGTGTGAATCTTACTGTAGGCAACTCAATCTCCAAAGGCAAGACACACTCCTCTCCATATACTAACTTGAATAGGGTTGGCATGTCACTCTTTTAAAAGTCATGTTATATGACCAAATAGAAAAATAAAACTTTTTATCCCAATCATCTTTGCCTTCTAATACAATCTTAGACAAGATCCCCATAAGTGGTTTATTAGTACTGTCTACTTGGCCATTTGCTTGGGCATTATACTGTCTAGTCTTATTATGCTTAATTTTCAGAGTTTTAGTCAACACTTCTATAACCTTATTCTAAAAGTGTGTACCACAGTCAGTCACAAGCTTTTTGGGTGAACCAAAACTACATGCAAGCTACTCAAGAATGAAAATTCCCATCTCCTTAGTATGATATTTCACTGTGGCATGAGCTTTAGACCACTTCGTAAAGCAGTTTGTTGCCATAAATATATCACTTCTCAATCTTTCACCCCCATTGGCTCATTTCAATATACTTGATAGACTTCCTTTGTGGTAGAACCCTCATCAGATTCACTAAAACTAGAAGTTCTAGTTGTGGACGTCCCCTCAAGTGCCTCCCATTGTGTAGTGGGAGGTAAAGCTCTTTCGTTCAATGGGCACTCAAGGTAAGTATCTAAAATTGTCCTCTTTATCCCATGCCCAAAGTTTAATCAATTCGATGGGATGTTAATTAAATAATTAGAGCATAAGATCCATGACTGTCCAAGCAATAGTAGCTAATAGCTTGGTCTCCCATCAAATCAAATCACACAAAAGTGCAGAATGCATTTAATGTGAGCAATGCACTTGGGATACCATTTCTTCCGATTGTGATAGATTGTCATTAGCCAATATAAAGAATAATAGTAACATCCTTTTGAATAGGTAGACCTAGCCTTTCTAATAAATCCATGCTCATTATATTTACAAATGAGCCCGGGTCTACCACTACACTTTTAGTCAAAATGCCATCCACATAAGCTTATACCTTGGGAAAATGCTTTTCCACATATTCCCACCATTTATCATTACCCACTAATTGATACCTACCATCTCCCCAACATACCTCATTTGTAGGATTTTCTTGAATTCCTTGCGCAAACATTTGGTGACAACCAAATTAATTGTAATAGATTAATGTTCAGCTTGACTTCACATAAAGCATTTTCTAAGTGAAACTCTTGGAAGTTTGATATAGCTTTTTTCTCCTTGAAAACCGTTCTCTCCCTTGGTTTTTTAACACTCTTAGTAGCCTCGTTTGCTTCCCTTAACCACAGGATCCTCAAAGTCACCATTAGGTTTAAGAGGACCTACTTGGATATTAGCATCCACAACCCAGTATTGTGATATTCTTTTATCTTTTGACCCCTAATGATTACTCTAACATACTTAGAAGGAGCCTTCTCACTAAGTGGAAGTGTCTCTACCAAACTAACCCCATTGGGTAGCATCTCCTCAAGAATGGCTTTATTCCTTTGTAGAATCTTCTTAAGGATCTCCCCTTGAGTGTTTTCATCATTTGTAGCATGATTTAGTGGCCTAGGTTGCTGACTACTCCAGCATGAACTTATTCTACTCCAGCATGTGTTGGCCATATGCCTTGACTTTCTACGTACATCACACTTTACATGTGGACAATTACATGGAAGGTACTAACCACCACACCACTTACAACTACATCCTAATGGGCTTGCATCATCAAGCTTTCTATTGCCCATCTGATTGTATTGTTTAAGAAAATTAACATCTATTGTGATTTGATAGTACTATTTTGTGATGATTTCAATATAATGCTTCTTCACATCTTTTACTTATTCCATGATGTTAGATGCAAAAGACCCATAAACTAATAGCCTTAGCTGCTAAACTCACATTAGGTTTCACAATTTGTAGAGGGTTTACCGATTGTGTGACCCCTTGGTTCACAATAGGAGCTTGCCTAGTGCTTACAGACATCATAAGCGTTGACTAGATAGATTTGGCATCCTAGGAGCTAATAATTGCAAAAACTCTTGATCGAATCTTTGACTCGATCTCATAGAACTACTAGGTAAATGGATTATAATCGGTTAGCATTGCATTTGGTACCACTCTAGAAATCAAGTCTGATTTCCCCCTTATCCCTTAAACATCTTGGATTCTAGACTCTACCCCCTCTACTGGAGTTATAGTTGCATCAATATCATTGAGCGTGGTGATAGTGGAATAGTTGCATCCAAGCACCAAAAGACCTTGCATAACTTTTGAGCATACACTTATACATTCTTATTAAACTCTTGACGGGTCTCATCAAGAACACACAACTAGTATTTCCCATCCTTTTTTAGGGGGAATTTCCTATGAAATGCACTGTAAAGTCCTTGCAAATTGGTAATCGAATTAGCTGCAAGGTGATAGCGCCACTAGGCTACATTTCCTTTTAAGGCCATACTGGAGAATATCATATGATGTGCTTGTTCATTCACTTGAGAGTTAAACATAAGCTTTAGGAAATGGTTAATATGGAAATTTGCATCCTCATTGGGATCTCCATTAAATATAGAGAGGTGTACCCTAGAGTGCGTAGGACCATTGTACTTGTGGGAATTTGGGCCACTTGAGCAAATATAAAAGGTGGCTACTATGCCATCAATATATATGTGGGGGTATAACTTATGACACCACTAGGGAGAGTTGATCCACCACTCTGACTAGTCCTTGGAGGAGTGGATTGCCTAGCTATAAGGGTTAGGGATAGAATCCCACTTTTATGCACACTGGGACTATTCTTACTACGTGGGACTAAAAGCCCTACCTTTAAGAATATAGGACTAGTATGATCAAGGGAGTACTTGTGAAAAATGTATGGTCCCCTTTAACATTCTTCACATTGTTCTTGTTGGATATACGAGAGATATTTAGTCTTTTCTCTTGTTCTTGCCTCAATAACTCTCTCTTCGCCTCTAAACAATGAGGCATATACTTTAGGACTGAGTATTAAGCCCTAAAGGAATCTTGGAGGACTACCAAAAAACACACCACTTGTTGGAACCTAATAGCTCTCTCACACTCAGCATATTATGGGACCTCAAATACTAATCCCCTTGCAACCTTGTGACCATGAGCGACTGGAAGAATGGCTAGAAGACCCTTCTTGCTAACCTAAAACACTACATTGTAGTCCAATCCCTAATTTCCTAGCCTTGAACTCCAAGAAGGATGTCTCCCCACATAACAATGTCTAATGTACCACATTAATGTCACTTAGGCACCTTTGACTAAGTGTCATGGGGCCTCTTAGAATGAGTGATCCTTAGCTGCTTAGGGATTTGATCCATTGGCCCACCATTAGGGATGTTTTACATAAGGTGATGTGTTTTACTAATGTGCATTGATGTCTTTCAAGCTGAGCAATATGTCATTGGCTTACTCCTAATTATTGGTTTTTTTCAAATTTTAATATATTTTGATTTTTGATTGTTTATTCAATAAAAATCAAAATATACCAAGAAACATGATGAAAATTAAGAATTCACTTCCATTTACTCCTCACTTAAACAAATTATCATTTTATGCTCAAAAAATGCGCCAATTTTAAGTACTTATGCTTATTACCCAATAAGATTGAAACATGTGCTTAACACGATGGATGTCCCAAGGCCGCTAATGATGCTCTCCAAAGTTGCTAAGATGATAAGATCCATACATAAGAAATAGGATTTTCTCTTGCTTTAAATTTTGGAAAGGGAGGTATGGAATTATCAGGATATTACTTTTCGTGCTGATTGGAATAAATTAGTTCAAAATAACTTGATTCCTATTGATTCACTATCTTATAATGATGGATTCATGTTTTATGAAAAGAGATTATGTGTTACAGTTCCATTTAGATATTTTGTTTTGAATGAGATTCATTGTCCTCCATATCAAGGTCATAGAGGTATCATATCTACTTTACGTACATTAATTGAAGATTTTTATTGGCCGCATATGGACACTGATGTATCTAACTTTGTTTCTGAATGTTTGATTTGTCAAAGAGTTAAGAGACATCATGGTAAACAGTATGGATTACTTATGCCTTTGTCTATTCCATCTAGACCATGGGAACAAATTTCTATGGATTTTATTATTGGTTTACCTAATACTAAATCTACACTTGAAAGAATTCCATAATGCTTTAGCAATGATGTGCTCTAGCACTCAAACTTTGCACACCATTCATCTCCCACACTCAATTTCCCATCCTCCCTCTCATGGAAACTAGCTTCATGTGCATAGAATGGTGATTAATCTCAATACATATTTGATGAAGGCACATTATTTATACATTAAGGTATAATTAGGCAGGAGGACATAGTTAATTCATTAATTCTAGTAATGGTAGCTTTCTCATAACCACTTGTTGCAAATCTCATCTTTATCCACATAACTAATTCTTCTTCTTTGAATTTGTCTTGAAGTGCATGAACCTTTAGCCTTTGAATAAAAATCTCAAATATTTGTCCAACCATACATCTTTACACATACTTAGTAAGCCCCATCAATCACCCCCTCCCCTATATATCCAAAGTATAAACATGCATAGTGCTTAAGTATACTAGGCTAACCAATGCACTCACAAAGACCATGAAAATAGCATGTACATGTCACTCTAGTTTATATTTCAATGACAATGCATATTGTATTATCTTGTGCAAATTTAAATACATACATTATGAAGCTCCATATAAGGATAATTTTAAAAACATACACGGATGAGTATTTGCTTGTATTGGCATCTATATCCTATGGACATGCCAATAAATGTATATTTGCAAATTGACATGCTAAGGAAATGTGTCATAGGTTTTTGTGTCCTAACCTTGGCATGCACAAGGTTGAATATTTCAATGCCTTGCCATGAAAAGAATGCATGTGTCACTCTAGATTATATTTCTAAGATGATGCATAAAACGAAAGGGAGCATATTTAGGCAATTGAAAACTATATAATTAGTAGATTTATGGGCCATGTATAGTTGCCCAATCAATGATGCATAGTTGGAAAACTTATCTAATAGCACGAGATCTAAAGAAGCATGTCCCTTTACTTTAGTCCTATTTTATTCCTAATATATTTCTATACAATCGCCATACTACTAATATATTTCTATACGATCGCCATACTACTAATGAGATTGCAATATCTAACAAATATATAAAAAGGAGATGGATCCCCCTTGGATACACATGACCACTACTCTATCCAACAATAATAGGGTCCAATGCCAAAAATTGTAATGGACATCCTCCCTACTTGTACTATTGTCGTGTTGCATTCAAATTGACACATATATTTTTTGTTGAGTATAGGATTGAATGGTACAAATGTGCTTTGATAATACACTAAGATGCAAGGACGCAAATAGACTTTATTAATTTAGTAATGCTAGTAGTACAAATTTCGTATAGCTTGGAAATTGCATCTCGATCTAGATAGCTTCTTCTTCTTCTTCTTTGAATTTTCGTCCGCGGAATGCATGAGTCTTTAGCTTTTGAGAAGAAATCCTAGAAAAGGCACGTTGGTAACCCTAAAACGAACGAAAGCTATTTTTCTGTTGAACAGCGAAAAGTGGAGTGAAGGCTAGAACCCCAGGGGGATGAGCTCTCAGAAACATCGAGTGCAATATTGGGTGGGCTGGAGAAGGCGTTGGAGGCCAGAGAAAGAGTCAACATTGGTTGCTAGTGAAGATGAATTCAACAGATGGTTTTAAGGTAGGATCAACCCCATCACGCATGCGTGTATGCATAAATTAATTGGTAAAGGCTTCTTCCTTCTTCTGGTTCTCAGCTCCAAGCCCGACAGAGACCGGGTGCTGGGTCGGGTTTAGAGGCAAAAGGAGTCTTGGCTCATGAACGCCTAGTTTGGATTGAGTTCCCAGACCTCCCCTTCGGCTCGTGGAGAAAGCGCCATCTCTTGCAGGCAGGCTATCCACCGACCCTGCTACTCCTTGGGGGCTTCTTAAGCCATCGATTATTACTGTGGGATATTGAAGAAATGAGCATTTTTCCAGGAATTGCCCGTTGGTCAAGGTCGGGGAACAAGAGTTTGCTCATGGCTCTGTTCTAAATACAGAGCAGATGGAAGAGAAAGAAGTAGATCATAATTGGTCACACCAAATTTCAGATGGCTAAGATGTTAGGATGCCATCACTCAAATACCTAAAAGGTTGGGAAGGGGCAAGAACACAAAAAAGAAGGTAGGAGTACGAAAGGGAAGTTTATGAATAGGAGGCCATAGCGAAGGTTTAAAAGCCACCTCTTTGTAATCACTAGAGAAGAGCCCCTTGTGATAGAGGATTATGAGGGAAGTCTGTGTGCATTCTTTGCTGAAGTATTGAAACCCATATCCGAGAATCAAGCAAGTGGAGGTGTTTTAGAAGCTATGGGGAGGTGTGTGGAGGTGATTCGGTTGATCTTCTCAATCATGTTCAAGAAGCAAGGATAGATGTTAGAGGCATTCGACTAGGAAGTAATTAAGTTGATCCCTAAAACATAGGATAGAGTGAAAGTATCTAATTGGAGGCCACTAACTATGTTTAATTTTGTCTATAAAGCCTTGGTTAAGGTAATGGCCCCATGAGAGTACTAGCTAGCTCGAGTGGTACATAGTATACAGTATGGATTTATCCATGGGAGGAAAATCCAGGATGTTATATTAAACAACATCTATTCAATGGATTATAAGAATTCAAACTTGCTCCTAATCAATATGGATTGGGACAAGGCTTACGATCATGTTAGTTGGGCATTTGTATTGGGGGTCATGGTAGCTATGAGGTTTGGGCCTAGTGTTCATGGGGGTCATGGCTTCACTTTTAAAAAGTGCTTCAACTTCAGTAACATTAACGGCTCCATTTTTTCTCCCTTTTTTCTTTGTAGGTCAATATGGCAAGGTTGCTCATTGGCACCTATGCTGTTTGCACTGGTCATAGATTCCTTGCTCCATAGAATTGACTTGGCCTTACAAAGGGGTACAATTAGAGTTCTGCCTCTTCGGATGGCGCACAGTTTTGGTAGCCCAATTCTTCATCACTGATGATAATGTGTCTATTGTGGAAGCAACACTAGAATCTGTTACCAATCTACTAGAGATTTACATGTAGTTTTCTCATATGTCTCCCTCCAAGGTCAATCAAAACGAAAGAGAACTTTTCCTATTGTCTTGGAAAGACCTTAGCAATGGGTGATTAAACTTGGATTTAAGGTTATGGAGCAAGGGGAGTTGGTTAGCTACTTGGAAGCCCCTATAGGGGTCGGTGTGACACTTTCCCAAAGGTTCAAATGGTTTCATACCAAATTCCTAAGAAAAATGAAAGATTGGTATTCCAAGGCATGCACATTAGATAATAGGCTAATTGTTATTATGTCAATGTGTACCTCTTTGGTGGTATACATTGCTTTGCTTATGGCATTTAGCAACTCGGCATGGGCCAAGGTGGAGGAGCACATGAGGAAGTTCTTGTGGACATACAAGAACAAGTAGTCCTGGTGCAGATTGGATGGGACAACATGGTAGAACCTTAAGAGTGGGGAGGGGTAAGATTGGAAGGATTAGGGGATAAGTCTTGCTACTTATATATGTATTTGCTTAAGAGAATGAAGGAGAGCCAACCTTGGATGATAATCTATCAAAGTACCTCACTTTGATGCTACCCAGAGGCAATGATGTTAAGCTAGCAAGGAGTGATTGGTAATGCCACTTGTTGGTGTGCAAGAGGAGGAATGAAGGGGGACACAACACTCAATAGGAGCATATGGCTCTCACCTTATGTGTATGATCCGAAAGTTTCCCTATTCATAGGAAACTGGCTTTAGCCAAAGCCATGAACAAGAAAGGGCTCAATACATGGTTAGGGGAGATGTGGGATGCCTAGAACAAGATATGGAGGCAGCTAGAGCAACTAGTTGCTCAGTTTCAACTAACACAAAAGGAGGCGAAATTTTTGGTACCACTTTGTAGATGCTAAAAAATCCTTGGCCCACAATGCCTATAACTCATTGATTCCATCTTGAAGGACATAGTTAGCCTCAGGGGCAAAGCACCATGGAATTGCAAGAAAGCTAGAGACTATAAGGTAGCCTCTCCTGGCACTCTGATGAGGATCAAGGATAGATGGGCTAGGCAATGCCCCATGGCTAGAGTTTCCACATGTAAGAGAAGAGGAAGGAAAACTTGGAAGGCAACCCCATTTTTCAGGATTAATTTTATGAGGTGGAGAGTGATGATCAAGAAGTTGCCATTAAGGACTTGTCTAACTAGATGGAGTAGAGTCTCCCTTATGTGCTCTCTATGCAATAGTGTTGAAGAGAATGAAAAGAATTTGTTTTGGGATTGTTGAGTGGTGACCCCATTATGGAAAGTAGTCAGAAGATGGCTCAAAGCCTCCAACATATAGTATGAGTTTGACTTCATAGTGGCATTCTTTGCTAACCAGGGGACCTTGGATGTAGCCAACTAGCACTTAATTGATCTTATACGTGGAATTGTATTGAGGCACATTTGGTGAAAAAGAAATGCATTTGTCTTTGACATACAAAGGAGGGATAAACATGAGCTAATTGTGAGTGAACTTTGGATCTATAGAATCTTCTACAAAAAGCTAAGCAATATGGCATAAGGTCCATTGCATCTATATGATGCTGTATCCCTTTTTCTTTACTACATGAATCTAATATCACACATTGTAAAAAACCCTAAAACAAATGAATTTATTATGCATGTTTGTCTTCGCTTTTCCTCGACGCCTTGCTATATCTAGCCATGTGTCTACCACATAATTGCTTTCTAGTCCATGTTGACCAATCCAACAAAGGGTCTAATAAATCTTCACTCTTCCTTTGCTCCACTAACTTCACAAATTTATTACCATGACTAGTCTCCTTGGTTGCCAAAGAAATTGCTGCCAACATCTTGTCCTAGACCATATCATTGAGAAATGGTATGCAATAATGCTTTCCCTTGAATTTTCCATAGTCTTTCTTCTTTTTGAGCTAATTATTCTTGACATAGCCTTAATACCAACATATCCTCTTGGCACTAGTATTCTCTCAATCTATATAAATTGCAACCCTTTGAGCATACCTCTGAGTCATTGTTGTTCTTTGTTGTGATTAAAAGGTGAGAAGGATCGAAGCTTACTTGGAAAAGCTATGGCGGGAGAGCAAGAGCAAGAAAAAGAGACACAAAATGGGAACTTCAATAGTCACAATGTGTGACTGCCTTCCTTTATTCAAACTATCACTAAAAGAATAAAGAATAAAGTGATGGTGACGGGTGTTCACCACTTGTAGTGTGTAGTGGCAGGTACTGTCAGTGTAGTAGTACATGGGCGGTTAGGCAGAGGCGCCTTTATCCCCAACAACCTCCCACTTAAAGGCGAATCTGCCCTAGTGAGGAGTGAAAAAGAAAAAGAAAAAACAATACAATGTATACATATACATCAGGATGAGAAAAAACGTCATCTCTTCCAATGCCCATCAATCTCTTGAGGAAGGCAAAGTGCTCAGTAGTGAGGTTTTCGTGAGCAGATCGACAAGATTTTCGATAGTGGAGATCTTGTCAAGGTCAACAGACTTGTTCTCCACAATCTCACGTATGAAGTGATACCTCACCTCAATGTGTTTCATCTTCGCATGGAAGACCAAATTCTTGGCTAGCTGAATAGCACTCATAGAATTTGAATGCTGCGTAGGTATAGAATCAATTCCAAGGTCATGAACCAAACGACCTAACCATATGGCCTTCTTGTAAGTCTTAGTGGCTGCAACATACTCGGTCTTAGTAGTAGAGAGAGCCGTATACTTCTGACCCCTAGACATCCAAGAGACAACACCTCCAGCATAGGTGAATACAGAGCCATAAGTGGACTTCCTACTATTTGGATGTCCTACATAATTGGAGTTTGTGTATCCCACAACCCTTGTATCTTAGCTACCATAGTAAAAACATATATTTTCTGCCTTTCAAGTATCTCATGATACCCTTCACGGTATCCCAATGTTTCTTGCCAGGTGTAGCTATATAGTGTGCCACAATACCAATTACAAAGGTAATATTTGGATGAGTGGTTATCATGGTATACATCAAACTTTCCACGGCTGATGCATAAGGGATCTTGGCTATCTCGACCCTCTTCTCACGTGTCTGTGGACAATCAGCCTGTGAAACCTTCACATAAGAAGATAATGGAAAGCCAATAGGCTTTACATCCTGCACGTGGAAACACTCAAGGACTTTATGAATGTACTTCCTTTGTGAGAGGTAGAGTAGTCCCTAATGCCTATCATGCTTAATACGCATACCATGAATGTGAGAGGCATGTCCCACATCCTTCATCTCAAAGCTCTTCTTCAGTTGAGATTTAAAAGCATCCAGCTCATCATGAGATTTTTTTGCTATCAGCATATTATCCACATAAAGTACCAAAATAAGCAATGAGCCATCACGGGCTGTCTTCGTGTAAAGACACGAATCCATAACACTCCTAATGTAGCCCTGTGACTACATAAATGCACCAAACTTATGATACTACTCCCTGGGTGCATGTTTCAAGCCATAAAGACTTTTCTTCAACTTGCACACTAGGTGCTCCTTGCCAGGTTTTATAAAGCCCTTGGACTGCTCCATATAAATCTCATCATGCAAATCTCCATGTAAGAATGCATTCTTGTCATCCATCTGATACATGTCTAAGTCAAGTTGCGCAACTAAGGCCAAAACCAAGTGTAGGGTGGTCATTTTGACCACAAGAGAAAATACTTCATCAAAGTCAACTCTATGCTCCTGTTTATAACTCTTAGCAACAAGTTTTGCTTTATAAGCCAACTTGGGGTGCCCAGGGGTACTTTTCAGCTTGTACATCCATTTGCATGGCAAAGCCTTCTTGCCCTTAGGCAATGCAACCAAATCCCAAGTCATATTCTTATATAGGGAGTCCATCTCAGACTGCATAGCCCTCTTCCAAGAGTGACTGTCATCCCTGCGCATAGCCTCATCATAGGTGAGAGGCTCTCCTGTATTTGTAACCAAGACATAATGCATCAAGGGCTCAAATCTATTTGGTGGACGTCTAGCTCTAATAGACTGTCTCACTACAGACTTTGCTGCATGTCTAGCATCCTGTCCAACATCTTGGCTATGTATACCAACTGCTACTACAGGTTGTCCAACTAGCTGTGCACCAACACGTGGCTTCTCTTGGAATATAACATTGCGTATCTCTACCACCTTCTCAAGTTGTTGATGCATCTTGTCTTCATGGAAGAATACATCATGGCTGTGGATGACTTTTCGCTCCTGCAAATCCTAGAGGCGGATGACTTTTCGCCCTTGTAGATCCTAGAGCGGTAACTTATCTCGCCTTGCATCTCCATAGCAAGTGACCTATCATCACCCAGGCAAACTGAACCAGAGACAATGCGGTAGGAATGGAACTATTCACGGCATGATTAACATGAAATAAAGTACCACAATCCAAAAGTCAGCACTGCACATACATAAAGTGAACCTCGGTCAACAGTGTAGCATCATAAGAACTAGTTGCAAGTATGTACTCCCCATCGGAGTCCTCAATTTGCATGACATTTATCTCCTCGATTTTCACACTGGATTTCACAAGCATAATGTTGTGATCAGAGGACTTTTCTTGTACTTTGTCTTTCTCCTTCTCTTTGCGCTTCTCATTGCACAACTCATGACATTGTGGGCGTATATGACCCTTCTTGCCGCAATGATGATATGTCAGATTAGCATTTCTCCCATGAGACTTGCTGCGCGACTTACCAGGCGACTTAGACCTAGACTTCTGCGAGTCTTTGCCATGGCCATTCCCACGGTCATTCTTTCCATTACTATCTCTGCCTTAACAATCAAAGCATGTGATACATGAGAGGCATTCAAGTTCTTACGGTTGATCTCTTCCTACAAAAGAGCACTCTCTACATCAGACAAGTTCAAAATAGTAGCAGGAGAATATAAGGCAGTGCAAAATACATCCCATAACTCACTCAGAGTTCCAAGCAAAAACAATGGAGTAACCTCATCATTGAATGTAATGCCCTGTGAAGTCAAGTTCTTGAGAATAGCATGGAATTGGCTCAAATGAGTAGACATTGTCATATTCTCCTTCATGCGCAAGTCCATAAGCTGCTTTAGGCAATAGATTTGACTTGTTGGACTTTTCTTGTCATAGAGGTTCTTAAATTTATCCCAAAGCTGCCAAGCACTTTGTGCTTCCTCAACCACATTGTAATGTATTTCTGCATCAATACTTGCCAAACTTGGCTCTTCTAATAGGCATAATTCATACCATTAAGCTTAGTGATATTGAAGATAGCATTGTCAATAGAAGAAGATGCCATACTGCAGTCCAAAATGGTGCATACAGTTTAAAACTTTGAGCTGGGAGCTGTTGTAAATGTCTGGGACAGGTTGAAGTCAGACTACAACCAAGAGGAGCTCAATATCAAAGCCCTAAGTCATGTGGAAGTGCCCAAGCTCAATACCAACTGTCGGGGGGGTCTCAATAGACCATAAAAAAGTGTCAAGTGGGTGAGGAGCTACAGTAGATCTCTGTCATGCTGGAAAAAAGCCTCTCAACATGGCGTGATTGCGCTAGCTATAGATATGGGGCTAGAGGGCTGCTACGAAGGTTACAAGTGGTGGGGGGGTTCCCCAAGGAGCCAAGGAAGGCCACAAATCAAGGTAAGTAAGCAACCAAGCTCTCTAATGGCTGCTGCCACAAGCTCAAACCCTGATGTGAACCTGTGAGCTGAAAACTGAGTGAGAGAAGAATTCCCATACCTTGTGTCGATGCCAGGAAGCGCTTGCAAAGGACCAACTCTGATACTAATTGAAAGGTGAGAAGGATCGAAGCTTGCTTGGAAGAGCTATGGTGGGAGAGCAAGAGCAAGAAAGAGAGATACAAAATGGGAACTCCAACAGTCACAATGTGTGATCGACCCTTCCTTTATTCAAACTGTCATAAAAAGAATAAAGAATAAAGTGATGGTGATAGGCACCCGCCACCTACAGTGTGCAGTGGTAGGTATTGTCAGTGTAGTAATACATGAGCGGCTAGGCAGAGGCGCCTTTACCCCTAATAGTGCCTCGCCAATTTTTTAACTACCTCCAACTTATTGAATCTCTCTTTGCCTCCTTGAGTCAGCTTACTGAATCTCTCTTTCACTTGCAATAGCTATCCATCTCTCATGTGGACTCAAACTGCCTCCTTGAATCAATGCATTTACAAGGTAATCTGAATTGTTATCCTTCTTTCTCTTAAAATTTAAGTAACTATGGATTTGTAATAGCCATTGAAATTTTCATCTAGCTCTCCACATGTTATCCTCGTCTCACCACTTTAAGGCATATAATCAAGCAATCTTCTTATGAAATGGAAAATTTGGGCTCTTTTTAATAAAATTACTATTTTTGAATGTGATCATGCCACCTTTTTGAATATGATTAATCTTTAGATCACTCTTTTGAATGTGATTTGATCATTCTCTATATTCAGAGACAAAAGGTAGTTGCTATTTGTGACAAGATGTATGGCTTCTCTATCTTCTAATGAGATACAATTAACATAGTGTGAAGAGGGTGACACAACCGAGGTGCTCCCCTGACAATCTTACTAACTAGTGTATTCTTCCATTGGATTAGATCACTCTTTTGAATGTGATTGATCATTCTCTACATTAAAAGACAAAAGGTAGTTACTATTTATGACAAGGTGTATGGCTTCTCTATCTTCTAATGAGGTACAATTAATGTAGTGTGAAGAGGATGACAACCAAGGTGGTCTCCTGACAAACATGACACCTGCAATCCATCAATACTTTTTGGCCCTTACTAACTAGTGTCTTCGGTTGGATTGGAGTCGCTAGTATCACCTCTTCACCATGAAATTGATACTTGGTTGTTTTGAAAATAGTCACAATAATTTTTAACTTACCACATAATTCCAATGTATACTCCTATTGCTGATGATGTCTTGTGACTACCTATTTCTATTTCATTTCAAACTATACTCCTTGAACTATTGTTAAAGTTTTATTCTTAAAATGATTTGCACCAAAGATAGTGCAATCTAGATTGTCTATGTGCCACATTGAGACTAAAAATCAGCAAACTATTTAATTGTTTTTAGTGACAAGCTCAATGATAATACATGTACTAGTGGTCATAGTGTTTGCTTATAGTTAATATCTTTATTTGTTCAACTATTTATAATGTCAATTGCTACCCTTTCTGAATACATGGCATACTACGTTGCTGGCTCTTAGCTATGGATACTCTCTTCTAGCACCTCCCACTTTTGTTCAATAACTATTTACATGCATTAATGATGTTGAATTTCATCATACACTCATCAATCTTGATTCCTTCATTCTTACCAATGACCTAGATTCTGAAGCTCTCCTTCTTTTGCAACTTGATATTGCTAGATTGCTTAAGATATACCAAACACATCTAGTGGACCCAAAAGCAACTATCACTAAGTTGAATATTCTTGTTAAAGACCTCATGAAATGCACAGAGAAGGATGAGCAAACACATTATGACTGGCTTGATTCTTCAAGAAAATTATCAAAGCACATGTTTACTATCAATAAAGTCCTTTTTGCCTCTGAAAATTCCAAACCAAGGATGCCATTTAAAATCCTTTCACCTTCTCCAAGTCCTAAAAATATTGAATGCTTCTCTCTCATTCCACCACCGTCACATTCTAAAAGAGGAGGCCAAGACTCTATCAACTAACTGGCATATTCCATCATGGATAAATAACAAGGAAAAGCCTGTTCACGTGGATATTTTCATTCTATGTGGATATCTTCATTCCATCTCGACATATGGAACTTCTTCTTTCGGATAAGAATAACAAAACTTGAAAATTTTGGGCCTACACCCTACTTGCCACAATCCCAATAGAAATGTGGCTTATATTATTGGGAGAATAAGTCAAGTGCCAGATGCCTAATGGGACCTTTTTCTATGCAAACATTTGAGGCAAATCATTGCCCATCCCCATATGGTCTTTGTGTAGCCATGAAAACTCACAAGGAATTGAATGGTAGAAAGGATGCTAAATTCCTATATGGATGTATGAATTATTTTAGGCCTTTTACAAGTGCGCTTGTGACGCTACTAGTCATAGATCTGAATGCAAGCTAGCTCAATTTTGTGGTTTGACCATGCATTATGGTTCATCATCCACCATATAGAAAAAAATCTTTATAGGGAGGTCATTAAGGTAATCCATGATCATCTTCTTCAAATGGATTGGTTAATGCTATGTTTTTATCAAAGTATCATTAATCTTTACTTATTTCAAAGGTCTTATTCTTTCCACCATGAAGAAGACACTCATACATAGAGATGGAAGTTTTCTTGAAAATTTGAAAGGAGATGGCATAAAGCTTATTGATAAATGCCTACTCCCCATAAAGACAACAACCAAGAGTCAAATCCATAAGTCTATAAAAGAGGCAACTACTCTCAAAAAGTGGTATCAACTTGGAGAGTAGAAGAGAACACCCTTCCTCCAAACCAAGGAATTTTGGCAGTAGAAATGCTCCTCTATGGACCATTTGCAAGGAGCTCTACATCCACCAACTTAAAACGAAAATGCACAGTGTTGGAAGATTGCAATAGTAATATTAAGAAGGATGCCTCATGGAAGGAAGGCACTTCTCTCAAAAAGATGTTGAAATTTGGTAATCCATTTTTGTTTGGCAACTGTACTCATGGAAAAGATGCATTTTAAATCCCTTCTACAAGAATTCTTTTGTACACAATATATAACCCTCCCTTGATTGATTTGGTCATCTAACACCTTTGCATGGACTTTCCTCCTGTCTCTTAAGCAAATATTTTATCATTCAAAAGAATGCTTCATAAATAAAAATGATTTCACATGTTTTTGTCACCTCTATAATTCTAAATTCTACTTTCAAGAATATCAAGATATTGGAAAAGTTGGCCTCAAAATCATTGGGAATCCTTCTTGTTGAAAGTTGCTCAAATTAGTCCTCAATCACATCTCCTTATGTCGACAACCAAATGTTCAAGATGCAATGTAGCCTTGCTTGAGGCTTTCTTATCCTTTTGCAAAATATTTGACTTGCAAGTTCCCAACCTCTTTGAGTCTTTCTCACAATTCATCTATAACAAACTTGGACCTTTGATCAAAACTTGAAATCCTTGAGAAGATGAAGGATCCCTTTGTTTTGATACATGTCTTCTTACTTTTCTATTAGGGGTTTGGATAAAGCTCCAAAATAATCCTTTGTTCATACATAAAAGGATCTTACTTCAATTAGCTAAATAAAGAATTAACAAAGGGATCCCTCATGAAGGGCCTAAAGGTTTGAAGTATACCATAGCATCATTAAAATATTGGGGATTTTAGTTAAAAAATCCCTCATTAAGGACATGAAGGTTTGAAGTATACCCTAGCATCAATAAAATATTGGGCATTTCAATTCACTAATGCCTCTTAGAATTCATTTCAAAATTTCCCAACAAATTCTACATGTGATTCTTGGTGCAATGATGAAAAGTCTTTCTCCTTTAATATACAAGAAGCCAGTGTAATCAACATTGGCTTATCGGCCATACTTATATCTAGTTAAATGGGAAAACTAGTATACAAATATGTGGTATACCTAAGGTCTTGTCTCGTTTACCTCTATGGTGTGGTCTATACTTATTCTACTTTGAATATACATTCTGCAAAAGACTAGTTAGGCAACAAAGATTGGACATTCTAAAGTGGTTCCAACATTGTTTTCATTTTTATGATGATCTTCTTCTCATCAATGTTCGAAACCCTTGATATTCTTTAATATCACTATCAAAGACAAGGAGTCTATTTTCTACATTTATCCAAAAGTTCTCATGGATCTTGAATATTTGAAGAATAAGTTTATTATGATCAATGATTGCCACTACATTTCAGTCTCCATTATGTTTCTCAATATGGAAATAATGGTCTTCACAAATGGGCATCTTTTGAGAATATTTAGTAAGAAAAATAGTCTCCCCTTTGATCCAATAACTTCCATTCATAAAGATAGTAATAGACCTTCAAATAAGGGATATAAAATCATTTTATCATAAATATCCTCTTGCCTATTTTCAACAAAACTTAGTTCGAAAAGCATTAGCCTCTAGTAAGATGACAATTAAATACTTGTGCAATAATGGATTTGAAAGCAAAAACATGGAGATTCGTGATGTGCTTTATTGATTTTATTTTTCCAAGACTTATGTTCAACATCTTTGAGCTAAGAACACTCCTTAGTGTGGATAGAAGGGTCCTAGGTAGCTGATGGGAAGCCTCTATGTGGCACCTACCCACTCCTAGGTCTTCCTTAACATCCAAGTTACAGTAGGTACTGTTATGCATGCCTCTTTACTTTACTTTACTTATCTTTCATTCCTAATACATAATTTCCATACTACTGATGTGATTATGAAACTTGACAAATATATCGAAAGGAGATGGACCCCCCTTACATACACATGCCCACATTAGGATCTTCTATATGAGTTCTTTCTTGCATAATATATAATACATTCTCACTTGATTTGGTCATCTATCACCTTTGGAGATGGACTTTCCTCCCCTCTTTTAAGCAAATATTGCATTGTCTAAAATAATGCTTCTTGAATAGAAATGATTTTACATGCTTTTGTCACCTCTATGATTCTAAATTTTAATTTCAAGAATAGCAACATATTGTGACTACAAATAGAGTGTCCCACAAAGCCAAGAAATGGCTATCCAAATATCAAACTAGAATAAAATTGATGTAAAAATGAAATTTTAGTACTCCCAAAGGTAGATGAATTTTCTATAAGCTTTTCCAAGTGTTCCAACTATCTTTGGAGCACAAAATAGCTCTTGAAGAGACCAAGTACCTGCAAATTGTCTCTACCAATTGATTTCAACTTGCATAATCACTATACAAGATGAGCATAGATTTGGATGGTAAACTTACAGGTTATAGAGCTTTATGTATTACATGCCTATATATTATGCGGGCTTTTCATATGCTTATGTTGATACTTTCCGGCATTAATGTTTATACCTAGATATGTTTATGGTGATGTTTTAAGCTTGGATTTGAGCTCCCTTGGATGTATTTGGTGTTGGAAATGCAATCCACACTTGCTAGAAAAAAGTAGCTCACTCTCGATGCAATGACAATGAGTTGAGTAGGTTTGAATCCTAGGCTAAATGAAGGAAGATTTCCATAATTGGATAGACTTCATTCATTACCTTAAGGTTTTGGGGGCTAGATAGCTAGTCCAATTATGGAAAAATTTCAGTTAAGCGCATTGGCGTGAATAATACTAGGATGGGTGACCTCCTAGGAAGGAGAGGTACAAGGGCTCCCACCTAGTTTCTAACTTGGAATCAGAGCTTAGGTTGCTAAGATTGGGTGGCACTAGGACCTCAATCAAGGTGTGGCTTGAGGGGGAGTGTTGAAAATGCAATCTACACTTGCTAGAGAAAACTAGCTCACTATTAGTGTAGTGACGATGAGTTGAGACTAGGTTTGAATCCTAGGCCAAATGGAGGAAGATTTCCATAATTGGATAGACTAGAGATCATCCATCACCTTAAGGTTTTGGGGGCTAGATGGCTAGTCCAATTATGGAAAACTTCAAGTTAAGCGTGGTCATCCATCACCTTGAGGTTTTGGGGCCTAGATGGCTAGTCCAATAATGGAAAAATTCGAGTCAAGCATGTAGTGGCGTGAATAATATGAGGATGGATAATCTCTCGGGAAGGGGAGGTACAAGAGGCCCCCCACCCAGTTTCTAACTTTTGGGTGTTAGCCATTTGCTTCAGTGATTCTTCACTTGTGGGTTGAAGACATATTAGATATATATACTCCTAGATATATAATTCATATGTTTGGGTTTCGTGGATGTTATATGCTTGGGGTATGCTTGATGCATTGAACCTTGTGCTCTTGGACATTCCAAATTCACTTCCAATGGTGGGAGACACTTGTACTTACTTGGTAGAACTTGATTCTTTAGAGACAATGGGGGTCTCTTACTCATGTATATACTTAGTTGATATATGCATACATTGTTCTTATAGATATTAACTCTTATGGGCTGATTTGATTTTGAGCATTTGGATATCCTGTACCTATCATTGTCATTGGATTGTCAATGGTGGATACTTGACATGCATTAGTTGTATACATCTATGTATCTGGCATTTCATATGCTTTGACAATTCTTGGTACTTGGTTGCTACACTATTAGTTGCATTATATCTATCTTAGATTGCTATCTTGATATTCCTGGCAGTGGAAGCTTATTCCCTTGGTCATTTGCCTATTGATTTATGGTCATTTACTATAGTTTTATGGATAGAAATGCTAAATACTATTTATAAGCAATTTCTTTGAGCACATATACCTTGTTTGAGCACTCTATTGTATGCTGTTTGTGGATAGCTACATACCCTTTGGTTTCCTACCTCTTGCTCACCATTTTGGCTTAGTTTTGGTATTGTTTTGTTGTAATTACAATAGCCAATACTCTTGTCATTTGTACTCATTATGTGGAGATATGTCTCATGCATTAGTTGATAGTGCTATTTCAACATTGAAAAGCTTAATGGAAACAACTTCCAATATTAGAATATGCAAATATGGCAAGTATTAGTGTAGAAGAAGTGGATTATGCCATTAAAGACAAAGGGCATTAAGCTAAAAGGTTGGGATAGAGATGATTGGGCTAAGTTAGATGAGTTATGCAAGTCTACTATCATATTGTATTTGTCTAAGCATATGTACTTCAATGTTATCTCTATTGAGAGTAGTGCATATGATTTATGGAAGAAGATCCTTGATCTTTATGACAAGTGGAGTCCTACATCTCAGTTGTATTGGTTGAAGAAGCTTGTGGAACTTCACATGGATGGCATCCCTATGTCCACTCATTTGAACGAGTTCCACTCTGTTTTGAGCCAGCTTGTTTGTTCGCAAGACATCAAGTTTGAGGATAATGCAAAGTCTTTGTACTTGCTTTTCACATTGTTTGAATCATGGGATACATTTCACACTATTATGAGTGCTAATCCCCTTGAGGGTGGTTTTAAATGCAATGATGTAGTGAGTGCTTTACAGGCAAAAGAAGTAAATAGGAAGAATATTGATGTGGCCATACTTTTTATGCATTGACTGCTAGATGCAAAAATGGTGGAAATGGCAATAATAACCATGATAGAGATGATAGCCCAATAGAGACAAGTCTTAGTCTCGTGGATAATCTTGTAGTAAGTTCCACGATCATAAGTTCTCTTTGACACCTCATTATTGTAGGCAATAGGGTCATGTTACACCACAATGCCATAAAATGCACAATGATAGTGTGACATCACAACTTTGATTTAAAATCTTCCCGAATTTTTGCAAAATAGACTTGAAGAATTCTAAAATCATTAAACAGAGAAGTTCTCGAGAAAAAAAAAACCCAAGGATCGTAAATCGATATTTTTTCCGGATTGACAAGGACTGTAGCCACCCTTCACGGAAGTTACTACGTGAATGAGAGTTATGAGCCATATTAGTCATTAGTATCAGTGTCTATAGTATGGATGGTCCAAAAATACTAGATTTTTGGATAAAACTAGCATAATTTTGATATTTTGGATATTATGTATTATAAATATCTTAAAAAGCTATGGAAACTTCTGAAACAGGGTGTCATGTAAAAAAAACAAGTGGCCTTTTCAGCCAGTTTTGTAGATTTAATGCAAAAATAAGGATTGGTGAAATCGTGCACGTCACGATCACAGTTTACAGGCAACAAATATCACTCTGAACAAGTAGAAGAAGAAGGAGTGATCTGGAAGATTTCTACACAGATGTCTTGCGGTTTTTTTAACCTTCCTTTTGGAGCTAACCGAACCATCATATTTGTAATTTGAGCATTAGATTGCATCTAGGAAGCTTCAGATTGCTGATATTGCCAAGATCCCCTCCATAAAGAGCTCTTCTTCTTACCCACAACCCTTCTTCTCTAATTTAGCTATAAATAAGAGGCATGAGGAGCAATTGAGAGAGGTCCAAGCAAGAGGGGAGAGGCCCTTTTCAGGAGTATGGAGCAAGAGGGAGGAAAAGAGAGGGAGGTAGAAGGATTTCCCCCCCGGCCCGCTGAGAGGCTGCGAGAGGTAGCTAGAGAGGGAGAGAATTAGAAAGAGAGAGAGAGACGGAAGAAGATCCCGAGAGGCTGCGAGAGTGGGAATTAGAGAGGGTGTTAGAGAGGAAACAAATTAACTCAACCTCCCCCTGTCTCAGTCTTCATCTCGGCAATCTTCTCTCACGCTCTCCCATCTCGAATTCAGTCCACCTTCTCTATCTCTCAAACCTGCTCGTGAATGATGGCTCCAAAGAAGTGAGGTGGAAAGACCATGAAATCCATCACAATAGGTCAAAGAACGGGTATTGCCAGAGATACAAGAATGTTCAAGGTAGCCGAAATTGCCATTACCAAACGGAACATCTTGTGTGTAAACGCAAGCACAAGCAAAGACGAAATTCCTAATGATGTCGTGCCAAACTAGGTTGTTTACAACTCAAAAATAGGTTATTATTTTCATATCGCCACATTGAATAATAAGGGTTTTTCCAAAATTAAGTACATAAAATGTTAGCTTTTGCATTTACACTTGCATGAGATGTCAATTTCATCTAGAGAGCGTATTGATACACACACAAACAATTAACTGCTAACTATGATTTGTAGATAGATTAATCAAGACTATAATTCGTAGAATCATGATGGAAATAGTTACAAGAGGTTATTGCATGAAATGAGTAAAGGACGTTATGCGCACTCGAGATTAGTAAAATAACTCTCCGAAGTACCACAACTAAAGGAAATTCACTTATGTTAGGTAAGTTAGCCTTAAATGGGAAATTCATGTCTTGCTTAATAACGTTGAAAGATTTGTACTCAACACTTCTTTATGGGAAGAAGAAATCTCGTTAGAATGTAAGGTTACCTTGGGTTAAGGATCTACCTTGGCTATGTGAAGCTGTGAATTGCACGATGGTATGATTGTCATTGTTTGAAAGGATTGTTTGTGTTTGCTAGAATCTAGATCTCTGATTAAAAACATTGACAAATAGGATAAAAGGAAAGATTGCACTAGGCTACCCCCAAGCTAGTTGTGAGACCCTACTCCAAGGGGGTCATGATTGTCGCTTCGAGAGGCTTAGACCAGCTCCGTAGTGGAAAGGTCTGTCCGTAGGGATAATCTCAAGTAGGAGGAAATGTGGATGCCAGGGGAAGCTATGGCCGTAAATTCTCTATTACTCCTAGAATTCGACGAGCCCCTTCGCTACCAGGATATGGGATCCTGAAACCCTAATACTAGTTACAAGGGAGGAATCTTGGTGGACAGAATACTCTCATGGAATTTTGTATATCTTTCGCAGGATCAGAAAGATGGAAATTGTAATAAACTTTCAATATAATAAATGAATTTGTTGCATGTCTGTGAAATAAATTGGGTAAATAAATTTGTGATTTAACGGGGACTAATTAAGGAATGTGGTTGTATATGTTTCAATAAATATGCTATAGGTAATTTAAAACTAAAGATGATACCATCATCAAAGGAAAGCAGGTGGGCATAACCCTCGACATGTCCGTCCAACAATAGGGTGGTCCTGGTTAACTGGGAGCTTTTCTAAATCAGTGATAGAAATAGGAAGATAATAAATTGACCAACTAGTCATTAGGTAGAACCGATTTGGATTGTTTTAGGGGGTTGGAATGGGATTTTGCCTTATGGGCAAGAGGGTTGACGTACCGCACTCCCCTACGTCTCCCATTCTCTTTGAACCAAGTGTAAGGGTAAGTCTGCTTCAATTTGACTAATCCTGTTAAGAAGTGGAAACTCGAAATGACTGACGCTAGTTGGCTGTTAAGAGATCCGTTTGATTTTAGGAACCCGAAAATTTAGGTCGATTCTAGTGGGTGTAAGAAGCTGGGAATAACAAATTAGTGTTAATAATATTGATATTATGCCATGTCACACTGACATTGGTATAAAAGGAGAGAAGATGTAATTTTTCACATCTTTTTGACACATTAATACAATTATAGACTTTCTCTCCCTTCTTGCTCATAGCTTCTATGGCTTCCCCTTCTTTCCTGTCTTTCTCTCTCTAAATCTAGTCTTTCTCTCTCCTTGTCACTCTTCTTCTCTCTCTTCATGCAGTCTTTCTCTCTCTTCTGCAGTCTTCTCTCTCCTCTTTCTCTCTCCCTAGTTCTCTCTCTGACAAGTGGTATCAGAGCTTGAGTCTTTGATCCATTCTTTTCTTCCATTTTCAGTCCCATTTTCCTATTTCAAAATCAATTTCAGACAAAAATGGTACAAGATAGTGACTAGTGGAGTGCTGCAGGACATCTACAGTTAGTAAGAGACTACATTTGGAGATATCCAAGGTCAGATATGGCAGATAATGGCTTAAATGGCTGGACGTCATCAAATTTCATGCAAAAATGGAGGTAACTAGGGTAAAGGATGGTTAACCGGGCTTAGTTAGAGACTAAACTACAGTTACTTTTCAAAAGAGAGCTTCTCTTCTCTCTCTCTCTCTCTCTGCTGAACCTTTCTCACTGTCAAAGCATGGGGCAAATGATCTTTGTTGCTTGAGCTTCAGGAGGAGTACCATAGTGAAGCAATATTGCAGATTACCAGCCAGATAACAGCCCGAAAAATGCGTCGAAAAATGCGCTGAATTCCCTGCTCCTTCTTCCTGCTCAGCCTGCTCCAGATCTTCAGCACATTGATCAAAGACTTTGAAGACTTCATCAGACACTTGATTACAATCATCTTCATCCACAGAGGAACTCTGATCAGCCATTCTCTTGCTCAAACCCTAATACACAGCAGGCCAGCCATAGCCACAGACCTGGAAGCTCAAATTTCTCAAAATTTTGGACTTCCCCGACCTCCAAAGCCTGTTTAATGCTAAGTACAAGTTGGATAGACTCCAAGATTGAAGACATTGAAGAGATTTCAGCCCGTGCATGAGATTGGAGCTCAAATGGAAGGATTATTTTGGGGCTTCTCATCAAGGGGCTTGAATCTTTGATGTTCAAGTGTTCAAGCAAGGCTGGAGCATTGATTCTTCAAGGATTTCATCATATTGGAGCTTGTATGGACTGATTCTATGGAGATTTCAAGCTTTATGACAGATTTATGATGGATTGTGAAGAACTTTTGCATCAATGGGATTGAAGCTGACATCCATCATATTCTTCAAGCTTAATGGAGGTATTCCCTTTTACTAATCTCTGAAATCTCTCAATAATCCAATTGCTAATGGCTTTTCCACTTGTTGATGGGAGATTATTGATCAATTAATTCACTGGATTGATCAATAGATCAGAGATTAGTGTTAATTGTCCTTGATTCCAGTCTATTTCATTGAATTTCATTTTGATTCAAATCATTACTTCATCATAGGTATCGTTTGATCAGCTTGATGCATAACCTTGATTTGTTTTGTTGAATTTCTCTCACCCAAGCTGAAATATTGTAAAAGGCTAAGTACTAGCAATCAGTGAGTCACTGAATTGCATCGGTAAGACCCTTCTTCTATCACAATTTTTCCAAACCTCATTCAATTGCATTTCATGAAAGGCTGAATAAATATTTCAGAAATGCATATCATGCTGATTGCTTAGAACACTAGCCTCTGCCATGTTGATATTCCCACCAAGGAAAAAGGTGGATGCCGGGGGAGATAGTGGGACAAAAGAGAGGCGACCCTCCCTCAGTATTGAAGATCCCGAAGGGGTGCAACCAACTGATCCGGGGGGAACTTTGCCCACCTCTCGGTGATTCGGAGCTCGTGTAGGGAGCTTGTCATGCCGTTTTATCCCTCACACAGGTACAACGAGTGGAGGATTCAAGATTGAAGACTTTCCAAGGACTCAAGTACCTACAGGACCAAAACAGGGTAAAACATGGAACTTACAGGTCACTTACAGGTGGTTACAGGTACACCATTTATTACTGAATGCATTACAGGGTCAAAACATGGCACTTACAGGTCTAGACAGGGTGCAGGACTGGACAGTTCAGACTCTGAAATTCAGCTACAGAATTTTTTGTTCTAAACCTGTTATAGTGTGCTATAGCTCATCTCTAAGAGGGCATTCTTAGCTTCGATTCACATAAAAAAGTTCTGAAATCGGAGCTTCCTAGCCAAAGTTATAGCCGTTTTTCTGACAGGGGGTACTGCAGGACTGCACTAATATGGCAGGACATAAAGGCAAAAATAAGGTCCAGGAGGATTATGCTCAGCAAATCAGGGATTCCATGATGGATAGCACACTTCAAGAGAACCCTGAAGATCTTCAACAACAAGGAGAAGTCAGTATACTCAATAATACTTTGTGTGCCCATGAACAAAGACATAGGGAACGACATGAGGCCATCTTGTCAAGAATGGAGCAGATGGTTCTATCTACTGATTAGACCAAGGCTTCTATTGATAAGTTGGTAGAATCCAATGAACAACTCATGGCACAAATCGCTAAATTCATGCAGTTGCAAATGGCATAAAGAGAAGTTAATGAGAAGGCTTGTTCAAACAGTGGCCCTTCATACCCACTTCAGCCATCTAACCAAAATGGTCATGGAAATGGGATTATTGGAAGAAGAGGCATTCCAAATAGTCAGTATGAAGTAGAAGAAGCTTCGCAGAGGCATGATGACTATTTGGGCAGTTTGAATGGGGCCAATACTCAAGCTTTTGGACTGCATACTCAAAATTCTAGGGGTACTCTACCAACAGGAAGATTACATAGTAATTCTCAGCCACATGTTGGAAGATTCCAGTCTCAATTTGGAGGCTCTATACTACTTGGTAATCCTAATCAGCCAATTTTGGGACAACAACCCTTTCATGGAAGGGAGTTTAAGGACAAAATCGTTTTAGCCAAATTTAATGGCCAGTCGTCTTCACCATCAGACTTAGAGGAATGGACCTCTAAGATGGAGTCCTACTTTGATACATACCCTAAAACTGATGATATGAAGTTTCACTTTGCTTCCTTGCATCTAGAAGGATTTGCCCATACTTGGTGGAGGTATATCAAGAAAGAGAATATACTTGTAGAGAATTGGGAAGCTTTCAAGGCACTTATGGCTGAAGTCTTTGTTTCACCTCTTAAGAAAGAGAAGTTAGCACGGAGATGGTATGGTTTGGAACAAAGGGGCCTAAGTGTAAGAGAGTATACCAACCAATTCCTCAACTTGACCATGTATGTGGAAAGCATCAGTGTGATGAGGCTAAGCTTCACAAGTTTATGTATGGTTTGGAGCCATCTTTGTCAGCTGATGTTATAGCGCAAAATCCTACTTCACTTTTCAAGGCTATTGAGCTTGCGGAGCGCTATGGAAGAAAGTATAGGAAGGAATCTTCATTTCAGCCTAGTTATGGACAGCCAAGGACTGTTTTAAAGTAGGGACAAGTTGGTAACACTTATGGTAGCAATCGTGTGCCTAATGGGAGCTTACGGGTACTAACTTATCCTCCATTTAATGCTTCTAGGCCTCAAAGTAATTTCAGGACAGCAAACAGTCCAAAAGTTGAATTCAAACAGCAGGACAACAAGCCTAAGTCCATTTTAGCTAATACGAATCCCAAATCTATTCCCATGGATCTTTACAAGGAAAGGAAGGACAAGGGCTTATGTTTCAAGTGTGGAGAAAAGTATACACCTGATCATGCTTCAAAGTGTGTATACAAAAATGTCAAGCCTAAGCTTCAGAGTATGTTGGTTTTTGAGGACTTTGAAGATGACATAGATGAAGCTAATGCAGTGGCAATTAATGTTGAAAATGAAGACCTTAAGGAGGAAGTTGGACAGGAGTACTTTTATGATCCAGCCGACTCTTTTCCTTTTGATCCAGGTGGAAATGTTCCGTTTGACCCTGGTGGATCTTGTGATGAGTCGCTTGCTGTCACTAATTCTTCTATCTCTATGGATGCTTGGACGGGATCTAAGAGCCCTAATACACTTTGTATGAAGGGAAGCATATGTGGAAAGCCAGTGTTCATCCTGATAGACAGTGGTAGTACTCATAGTTTTGTCAATAAGTCCATCATGGACAAGTTAAATTGTGTTCCCACAGACTTACAGTAGCCCATTAGAGTACAAGTGACTAATTGTGAAGAAGAAATCAGCACATAGATTTGCCCACAGGTTTCTTTGCAGTTGGCTAAAATTTTTGAAGCCAAAGTAAACTTGATCACTCTGGAAATGGGGCCCATAGATATTGTACTTGGTTGTGATTGGTTGATGACATTAGGCAGGATCACTATAGATTTCTCACAGTTATATATGGAGTTTGTCTCCAATGGACAACTTATCCATTTACAGGGAATTCCTAGTAGATCTGATTTTCAGCTTATCACCATTCAACAACTCAAAAGAGAGTACAAGAAGCGCTCACAAATATTTGTTTTGCATTTGAACAAAGAAACATAGGATCAGCCCAATAATTCAGCAAACCATCCAGCCTTGACAGCTCTTCTTGGGGAGTATAGAGATTTGTTTGAAGTACCTACTTCATTGCCTCCTAAGAGAGCGGTGGATCATCCCATTGATTTGGAGCCCAACTCAAAGACAATCAATAAGCCACCTTACTGATTATTAAAGTGTGAACGAGAGGAAGTAGCCAAGCAAATCAAAGAACTTCTTGAAATGGGATTCATTGAACCAAGTTCTTCACCTTACGCATCTCTAGTCCTGTTAGTCAAAAAGAAAGATGGATCTTTCAGAATGTGCATTGACTACAGAGATCTCAATAAGATAACAGTGAAGAACAGGTATCCTATACCCAGGATTGATGATTTGCTTAATGAGCTTAAGGGGGCTCGATTCTTCACGAAGATTAATTTGAGATCAGGGTATCATCAGATTCGCATGCGAGAGGGTGATGAAGTCAAGACTGCTTTTAGGACTGATCGTGGGCTCTATCATTTCTTGGTGATGCCATTTGGGCTTACAAACGATCCAGCTACCTTTCAAAGCCTGATGAATAAGATCTTGCAACCTTTCCTCTTTCAGTTTGTCTTGGTGTTCTTTGATGACATTTTGATCTATAGCAAGACTTTACAGGATCACTTGGCACATATGAGGAGGGTTTTTGATGTATTGAGACATCATAGACTCTTTGCTAAGGAGAATAAGTGTTTTTTCATGCAGACTGAAGTGGAATACTTGGGACATATAGTCAGTGAAAAAGGAATACAGGCTAATCCCAAGAAGGTGCAATGCATAAGAGATTGGCCAACGCCTACTACTACAACCTCTCTTAGAGGATTCCTTGGTCTATCTTCATTCTATCATCGATTTATAAAGCATTATGCGGCAATTGCGGCTCCTTTGACTGACAGGTTGAAGAAGGAGGCTTTCTTTTGGGATGCTCTTGCAGATAGCAGCTTTAACCAGTTAAAGGAACTCCTTACTTCTGCTCCTATCTTAGTATGCCCGGATTTCTCCAAAGAGTTTACTATACAGTGTGATGCTAGTGGCCATGGCATCGGGGCTGTTTTGCTTCAGGAGCATGGAGTAATTGCATTTGAGAGCCATAAGCTTACAGATAAGGAGATGGCCATGAATGTTTATGACCAGGAGATGTTGGCTATCCTGCATGCAATCAAGAAGTGGCACCATTACTTATATGCCAGCCGATTCAGAGTACACAGTGATCACCGGGTACTCAAGTATTTCCTTACTTAGTCAAATCTCACTCCAAAGCAACGTCGCTGGGTAATTACATTACAAAATTATGATTTTGACATCACTCATGCAAGGGACAAAGATAACATAGTGGCTGATTCTCTTTCTCGTATGTGGGCCTGCAAAGTGTTAGCTATGACAGAATTACATAATGACTGGATTGAAGAACTACAAGAGGCCTATCTTTTAGATGAGGAATTCAGCCAAATCTTTCAGAAATTACAGCAAGGTCTTATGGAAGAAAACTCGCATTACCAGCTTAAAAATGGTCTTATTTGGTGGAAAAGCAAGATTGTTATTCCCTCTACTTCTTCTTTTAAGCAGAAAATTATGGAGGAGTTACATTCTTCGCCTTTAGCTGGACACTCGGGAGTTTTCAAGACTTATGACAGGATCAGCAAAAGCTTTTATTGGAAAGGACTGTGGAAAGATGTCAAGGACTTCGTTATGAAGTGTGTGTCTTGTCAGCAAAATAAGGATAGCACCCATAAGCCAGGAGGTTTGTTGCAGCCATTGCCTATTCCTACGGGTAAATGGACTCATATTACTATGGATTTCATTACTGGCTTACCTACTACTAAGAAGGGGTGGAATAGTATTTATGTGGTGGTTGATAGACTCACCAAAGAAGCTCATTTTATCCCAACAAAGATTCAGTTTACTGCTTCTCAAGTGGCCAACCAGTTTATGGAGCATATTTTTAGATTACATGGATTACTGCAGGTGATTGTCTATGATAGGGACTCAAAGTTTATGAGTAACTTTTGGCAGGCGGTATTTACATCTATGGGCACTAAATTGGCCCCATCTACGGCTTATTATCCTCAAACTGATGGACAGACAGAGAGAGTTAATAAATGGTTGGAGACTTATCTTCGCCATTTTTGCTATGATGTCCAAACCTCATGGGATTCTTGGTTACACCTGGCTGAGTTTGCTTACAACAATTCCACTCATGCGAGCATAGGAGTTTCACCCTTTGAGGCTTTGTATGGTTACAAGGTGCCCTTACCCACAGTCATCTTTAATGAAAAGATCAATCCTCATGGGAAGGAGGAGTTGGAAAGAATGCAGATCCTTCTTCAGCAATGTAAGGTGAATCTAAGGAAGGCTCAAGATCAAATGAAGATGTATGCTGATGAGAAGAGGAGGCCTTTAGAGTTCCAAGAAGGAGAGCTGGTTTTGTTGAAAGTGCCCAAATCCAAGTACTCTACGTTAAAAGATGGATCCAGTAATAAGCTTGCCCACAGGTTTTATGGCCCTTACAGGATCCTTAAGCGAATTGGAGATTTGGCATACAAACTAGAGCTTCCCTTTTCTACAAAGATTCATAACGTCTTCCATGTTAGTCAGCTCAAGCCCTATTATGGTGATCCAGTGGATATAGTTGATGAGCTGCCACCCATTGATGAAGATGGTCTTGTTCAGTACATCCCAGAGGCTGTTATAGGTCAGCGTGAAAAGAAGCTTCGATCACGTTCTATTGTGGAATATTTGATCAAATGGAGAGCTTTACCATATGAAGAGGCTTCTTGGAGACCTGATTCTATATTGGATGAGTATCCATATTTGAGGGAGACATTGGTGGCTGAAGCCTATTGCTTATGGAGCTAACGTTGTGATGTAGACTCAGTAGGGCCTAAGTGACAAACCTCGTGATACTCCAACGGAGTGCCGGGGCATATCATCATTTTAGAAAACCTATTGATGGACTACTAAAAGGTGTGCCTTGGATTGGGACTAGTGGATACCTCACAAGTAGGTACAATGAGAAAGGCAATATAAAAGTATAGAAAAATACAAAGTCTAGTGAGATTGTACTTAAGCACAATGTGAAGATTGAGGAGATAAATACATTGGAGTATAAATCTGATGACTACATCCTTATAGCTTCATCTCTTGATGCATTTCAATTTTTGATGCACCATTTTCTTACTCTTAGTATTGACTTCTTGATTCGAGGGCCTCCTTTCATATCACCCCGCATCACCATTGGTTTTACATCTACCATATTGCTACATGTTCAATTAGATTGGGAGATGCCATTGCATTGGATCTCATTGGCAAATTGATACTAGTGCTTCTTTTGTGCTTCATGATGTACATCATGTCCTGGCTTTGACAAAAAGCCTTATTTTAGCTAGAAAATTGGATGATAATAGGTACCATGTATCTTTTGGTGAATCTTCATAGAAGATCACCCATGGCAGGCTTGCTTTTGCTAGAGGTGCCAAGGTTGTTAGCCTCTATCCTTTGCTTATTTTTGGGTCTATTGACTATGTATTGGCTATAATTGAGCTTTCACATGTATCTTTATGGCATTGTTGCATTGGGCACATGTATAGGAATGAAAGTATCGATCCATTTGTAATACCTCCCACCCTTGGATTACTCTTATTTTGATTTATGTGATCATTGTTTTTATGCCAAGCAGACTTGTAATTCACATAAGATTTTTGGTTCTATGTATGTGGCCAAGTCTTTGGCTCTTGTGCATTCAAATGCTTATGGCCCTATGGCCTCTTAGTCCTTGGGTGGCATGAAGTACTTTCTTACATTCATAGATGTTTTTTTGTTTAAGGTTTGGGCCTATCCCCATTAAGCAAAAATCAGATGTTTTGGCTATGTTTTGATGCTTTCTTGCTATGATTGAGAACTACTTTGGATATATGCTAAAATACCTACAGTTTAATAATAGGGGTGAATATGTATCTAAAGATTTTGACCAGCCATGTTATGATAAGGGTATTAAGTGTTAGTTTACTGCCCCATACATCCCACACATGAATGGTATTGTAGAGTGCATGAACATGACTATTCAGAAAATAGTCCATAGTATGCTTAAATAGGTAGGCTTACCACAATACTTTTAGTCTGAGGCAGTTACTACTACCGTGCATCTTATTAATGGTCTAAGGGACTTCTCTACTTATCCCAGAAGGAGTACATTCACATAGCACTTGAGTGATTCCACATGCAAGATGGTAAGCCTATTGGCTATCCTTTACCTTCTCATGTGATGATTAGTCGAGCCGATTGTCTGTAGCTAGATGATGAGAAGGGTGAAGTGGCTAAGGTTTCATATGCATTTGTAGAGGGTAGTTTATATATGTCATGATAGTTACTCATCTTGACATATCATTTGCAATGGGAGTTGTGGTATGTTATATCGCTACAATTGGCGGGTGATATTGGGATGCTGCAAAGGTATCATGAGATACCTTAAAGGCATTGCAAATATGTGCATTTGCACTGGTAGCCAAGATATAGGATTCATGGGCCACACTAAATCAAATTATGTAGAACACACAGATAGTAGGAAGTCCACCTCTGGATATGCCTTTACCTATGCTAGAAGTGCTATCTCTTGGATGTCTTGGGTGCAGAAATGCACAACCTTATGTATTACCTAGATTGAGTACATTGCAATCACTAAGGCTTGCAGAAGGCCCTATGGTTGCAAATCTTGGTATGACTATGACTCCTACACTACATTTGGATTCAATGAGTGCCATTCAATTGGCTTGTAATTGTCAAGAAGTGGACTGGAGAGAGAGAAAGAGGAGAAAGAGAGAGTGCAGAAGAGAGAGAAAGACTGCATGAAGAGAGTGATGAGGAGAGAGAAATACTAGAATTGGAGAGAGAAAGATAGGAAAGAGAAAGAAGCCATAGAAGCTGTGAGCAAGATGGGAGAGAAGGACAATAATGTATTAATGTGTCAAAAAGATGAGAAAATTTACATGTCCTCTCCTTTTATACCAATGTCAGTGTGACATGGCATAACATCAATATTATTTGCACACTAAATTCTTATTCTTACCAGCTTCTTACAATCCATCGCGTCCAAAAGGTTTTTGCCCTAAAAAACAAACTTAAAAGACTAGAAAAGGATGGATAGAATAGAGTACTACTCTATTTTTATAACTTTACAAATGGGAAAACGAATGAAAAATGATCAACATATGGACTAAAATGGAAGAACAAGAGTAAGCCTCAGGTATATACATGATCAAGAATGCTTCAAAAGTATATGGAGCCACAAAATCTTCAACTGATAAACTCAAAATGAAGTAGACTCCATCCATCCCATGTTCTTTAGAAAATAAAATCGATTCGATATAAAAACTTGTAACATAAGTAATAATTCACTAAGTAGGAACCAATAATTAAATAAAAAATAAGAAAATTCACTAAGTAGGAACCAATGACTTAGATTTTTTGAAAGATAGAATAGGTTGCATGATAACATGATGCATTGAATATTTGAATATAAATAAATAAATCAATTTTGACTCAAGAAGGATCATTATAGAAATCCATAATAATTTTTAAATCAAGTAATGTCACAGAGAAACATTTTCTTTGAAAATTATGAGTAATGTAAACCTAGAGAAATATTTTATTAGCATTTATAGGTCATGCAAGCAATAAAAAATATTTATTGATATATATAGGATATGCAAATCTAGTGAAATATTTTTATTAGTATCTACAAATAATGTAAAATGAAATAAGAAAAACTAAGTATTAAGTCAAATTATTAAAAAAATCACAAATGTGGCTATTAAGAAATTATGGAATAGCATAAGTAGCTGAATCAATTTACTTTACTGGCATGATAAAGTAAAAACACAAATCTTAGGATCATGAAGAAATTGAAGAAATAATCTAACCTTCCTTCAGGAAAAACAAAAGCTTAAAATTTCTTAGGAAAATACTCAATTGATGACTTATGTAGCTTCCAAAGAAAACAATCAAGATTTCAAGATTCCAAACTTGGTTTCTACAAATTAAGACAAATCTTAACTAATTTCCAACACATAGGAGTATAAAAATCAGTCAAGACTCGTAATAAGGTCAATTGACTAACCTTTGATAGAGGTTAGGTCAAGAAAGATTGCATAACAAAGAACAAAACAAGTTAGAAAAATTAGTACAAATGAAGGGAAGATCCAACAAAGAAAGATTAATTAGAAGAGAACTTAGGATAGTCCAAAGGGAACTAGGAGAAATCCAAAAAGGGGATAAGACCAAGTTGGAAAAAATTGGTACAAGTTAAAGATCTTACTTTGATTGCTTTCTTATTTGTGTAAAAGCATTACTTGGAAAAGAATTGCTCGTGCTGGTGCTTGGAATGGTACATACAAGTTATTTGATGTATTTATGAAGTTTAATTGAAATGATCAAAGCCCTAATGTACCAAACTTATAATAGGATAAAAGGAAAGGGCATTAGACCTCCCCCAAAGCTAGATGTAAGTCCCTTTATGAAGAGGGATTGGTTTTTTCCTCCTTGGACCGATCCTAATGGTGAGAGGTTGCTCCATAGGAAGATCCTTAAGTGGGAGGATTTGAGAGTGCCAATGGGGTCTCTGGTGGTGGCCAGTAAACTGTTAGACTCCTAGGAATTGTGCAAACCCCTGTGTGACTTAGGATGGAACTTCCTTGATACTAGTTAGGGGTGAAAATCTTGGTAAAATAAAGGCATGCGTGATGTTCTTCCATATGGACAGAAGGTGAACACTTCTATAAGAATCTCTATTAAATAAGTAAGCTACTTTCCAAAGGATTGCTTTCATTGTTTGCATGTTGTGACTTAAGTTATGTGAATGAACATTGTGATTAAAGGGACTAATTAATGAAGTTGATTTTATATGTACAACTTAAATGTGTTAGGTAAGTAGACAACTAAAACTACTCAACTGAGGGAAGTGGGAGGGCATGATTCCTAACGAATCCACCCTAAGGCAGGGTGGTCTTAGTAAGTTGAGAGCTTCCTTAGAAATTCAATGTGTTATAGTATATAAAATATTACATAGAATCAATTAGAACCTTGATTCCATATCATTTTAGGGGAACGGAGTGAGACTTTGCCTTATGGGCAGAGGGGTCGATGTACTCATACTCCCCCTTGTTTCTCACTCTCCTTGAACCAAGTGCAATATGATTTGGCTTTGATTTGAGAAATCTAGCACAAGCAATTGCTCAAAGACCGATGCTAATAAAAATGGATAGGCGACCTCAGTTTGCTTAGGACCTAAAATTTAGGTCGATTCTCATGGGAATAGCCAAAAACCTTCCGTTGTGTGAAGTGGACTCCAGAGAGTCTAGGCAACAATCCTTGTGTTATTTGAAAGAGTACCAAGTGGGTGTTGCCTAGAATATCATCTCAGTGGATCGCTAAATCATGTTGCTAATGTTGTGTTAGAGTGGGTATGTCACAGGATTCTATGTTTTCCTAGGAGAGAATACCATTTTCCCCCATAAATATTGAGGATTGCATTGGTTGGTATAACCTCTAGTTGGCCTATTCTAGTCCATGCTTTGTATGTAAGAATATTGAAGTCTACTTCCTTGTCAATAAAAGTGTCAACAACATGCTCTTGTTTTGCAGTAAGTTTGACCCTTTGATAACCATGAGATATTATCTCATCATCTTTTGGGTCTAGATCTATAGAATTGACCTTTTGAAATGCAAATATTTGAAGTTTAGCTACACTATCAAACACAATTCATGTATTAGAGTCATGACTTATTTTGTGGAATGCTACTTGTATCGACCTTTCAACAGTGTTTCATTTTGTTTAGATTGAGTGCAATTTGAATGCAGTGTGTAGTTACTCTTGCATGGCCTATTTGCCTTTGATGGCTCTTATGGCACGTTAGAGTTCTATGGTCTCCATTTTTAGCTATTGTGTGTGGGCTTCCCTCATTTTTTCCTTGTATTTTTGTTCAAGACTTAGTACTATGTACATTCACTTTCTAGTGTACTCTTACTTGGCTGGTGTTTCTTTTAGTGACTCTATTGTGTCTATGTTTCACAATGATTTGCTATTTGCTTGTTACTATTTTGCAAGTGTGATTCTTAAATTTTTTTTCCTTCAAGTGTTCTGTTTGGTGTAGCCACAATTGTTTTCTTATTGCCCTTATTTGCAGACTTTTGATAGTTTGGATTCTTTTGAAGATTAAGGGAGTTTGTTGTTCTTTGGCGGAGTATTGTGACAATGAGAGCATGTAGAGACACACTTTTTCTTTCCTTAATTGATATGTTGAACTATAGTTCAAGTGCCCTAATTGCAACTCATGTTTAATCAATATTTCTAGTTTTTTCAATCAATATTGTGTTATACACAACCAAATTTTCAGCATTGTGTAGTGTGGTCATTGTCTCAATTTTGAAGTACACTATTATCTACACTTGAGTGGTCCCTTGGGTTCTTTGGACCTGTAGTTGGGTAGACTTAATGCAATGCAACTTCCCTGGGCCAATGTGGCTAGCTAAGATAATGAAGCTCAATTATGCACAATATTGGAAGTGTCATTCTAGCCTAGGATTTTTGGACTATGCATTGATAGGCTAGTGATTATTGGGCTCTAGTAGAGTTGTCCCAAAAGGTCTAGCTACGAGTGTGGTTCTCCAACAAGTCATTAAATTTGTATGATGCGTCCGAATTCTTCTTGGTGATTTTAGTTGCAAGAGAGCCATCATGTCAAGAAAGAAATTCTAGCAAGCTCCTTTGCTTAGAAGTTCTCATTAGGTCCCAAGAGCTTAATTACTCTTGAGTTATTGATGCTTCATGTTGCTCTGTTTGTTTAGTTCCTTGTTCTAAAACCCAAGATCAAAATAATTGACCCTTTTTTTGTTTAAGTTCTACCCCGTGGATGTATATTGTGCACTATTCTAGGGGCAATGGTTCATCTTTCCTAGAGCTCTTCAAGGGATACAAGCTTTTGTACAAGGTCTTTGGTTGCAAGGTAGATTCTAGATATAAAATGGATGCCCCCTTGTTAGATGGATTCTTTTGCAAGGTTACTATGGTTCCTTCCCCTAGATTCCCAGATTTGGATTCCCATCAGCAGTGAGTGTGTGAATGACGAACTTTCCCTTCCATGTCTTGATTGTAACTCTAATGCCTTAAGTGCATGTAACACATATTTTCAAATCTCTAGTTGAGGTTTGTGTGAGCACCAGCAATACTTTATTGAGCGCAATTGTTAATTCTTTCCCACTCTATTGTTATGGGGAAGGCAAGAATTGAGCTTTTTGAGGGAGCTTTTTTGGACAACCTCTGTTTCTTGTTCCACATAGTCTGATTATTCCAGCCCTACATACCACCACCACCACCACCACTGCCACCGTCATCGCCACTGCCATTGTTGCCACAACCATAGCCACCACAACTACCGCCACCACCACCTTTACTCTGTCTCTCTCTCTTCCTTTCTCTCTTTATACCCCTTGCCACACCACCACCATTGCCACTGTTACCTTTACTCTCTCCCTCTCTCTCTCATCTTTCATTGTCAGTTTCTCAGTTTCCCTCTCTACGTGTATATTTTCTCTCTTTCTACATTCTCTCTCTCTCTCTCTTTGTGTTGCACACACACACACACACACACGCACACACACACACACACACACACACACACACACACACACACACACACACACACACACACACACACACACACACACACACACACACACACACACACACACACACACACACACACACACACACACACA
This sequence comes from Lygodium microphyllum, assembly GCF_053477565.2. NCBI lineage: Eukaryota > Viridiplantae > Streptophyta > Polypodiopsida > Schizaeales > Lygodiaceae > Lygodium > Lygodium microphyllum. Next base: position 37,849,415 of record NC_141156.1, read on the forward strand.
CACACACACACACACACACACACACACACACACACACACACACACACACACACACACACACACACACACACACACATCCGCTTGAATAGCACTCTATGTCATGTAAACAATTCTCTTTCTCCAGCATGCAATATGGATAAATTTGTGCAATTGCCCTAGAATGGTAGATCATGGCCCATACCTCTCTCTCTCTCTCTCTCTCTCTCTCTAATTACTTCATCACTTACTCCTCTTAGTTTCTCTTTGGGCACACAAAATTTCCCTCCCTCGAGTGCATGCGAGAAGTGAGCTTTTTGAGCGAGCTTTTCTGGGCAACCTCCATTTGTCCACTTATTCCACCCCTTGATTTTTTTGACCTCCACCGCCACCACCACAACAACTTCCTCCACCACCACCATTGTCGCCACCACCACCATGGCTACCTCCACCACCACTACCACCATCTTTGCCACTACCACCACTGTCACCACCTCCACCACCACTACCATTATCCCCACTACCTCCACGATTTCCACCACTACCTTCACTCTATGTACCTCTATCTCTCTCTCTCTCTCTCTCTCTCTCTCTCTCTCTCTCTCTCTCTCATCTCAGTTTCTCCCTCTACGTGTATATTCTATTTTTCTCTTTAATGAACACTCGATCAAATAGCACTCCATCTTGTGTAAACAATTTCTCTCTCTCTAGCACGTAACGTTGATTCATTCATGAGATCACCCCGGAAGAATCGAACACCACATCCCACATCTTTCTCTCTCTCTCTCCCCCTCTGTCTCTCTCTCACGAATTACTCCATGTCTTTACTCTCTCTCAATTTAGGATTGTACATGCAATTTCTTCCTCTCACTCTACATTCTTTCTCTCTCTCTCTCTCTCACACACACACACACAAAAATGTACATAAATCTTAGTCACTCACTCACTCTCTGTGTTTATCTCCCTCTATCTCTCACTTTCTCTCTCTCATGCATGCGATCAGTCCACATTGTATCATAATGCCTCACATCGGATTATGGCATGTGTTGTAACAAACACTTCTCTTAAATCCTAAATACGTCACACACACACACACACACACACACACACACACACACACACACACACACACACACACACACACACACACACACACACACACACACACACACACACACACACACACACACACACACACACACACACACACACACACACACACACACACACACACACACACACACACACACACACACACACACACACACACACACAATGCAAATGCTTGGGTGGCCACTCGATGTTTTTAGAACTTTAATTTCAATGGATTGATAGCTCCTTCCCCTCCCTCCTCTCTCCCTTCCCCCCCCTCCCCAACAAATATGATACAAGACAATTCATACAAGCAATCCAAATGTGCATTTATATTGTGTTAACTCTGGAAAAAGTGCTTTTGCTTGTCAAATTAAGATAGAAAAGGTTACCAAAGGCTTGCCATCTAACCAGATTGTATAACGATGACTTTATTAGCAAAGTAAAATGCGGTTGTGCTAAGGTAGTGTTGCATTGCATTGCTGGTCATTGTATAGGTGGTGTTGGAAAAGTTCTGCTTCCAAATACAATGTGCAAGTTTTCTTCAGTGAGTGTGGGTTGGTGTATAAATATATTGGCATTTGCATCCATCCCAAACACTCGGAGGTGCACATAGTATAGGTGCTTGCATGCCAATATGCTTTTCCTTTTGTGGATCGGTCCATGAAATCTCGGCAATTACATGTTGGATTCTTTGCAATGTGCACATCATAACACTCATGCATGACACTTGAGTTAGCTATCTCTAGTTTGCCTGTGAAACATCTCTTCAATATCTACACAAGACCTCATTAAGATCCGCCTCTTGTGCCACCTTTTGTAAAACAAACCCACCACTCTCCAACATGTGGATTTCTTCTATGGTCAAATTAGTGCCTTGTGCCACTGGCCATACTTGTGGAACCTTGGGTGGTGTGTGATGAATGGAAGAACAAATGTTCCATGTATGGTCCACACTATCATTACAAAACCACATAAACTGGCGCCACATTCCATGTTGATTGCTAGCTTCTCCTCTTGAGCTAGACCACACCATGATGCCCTAAAACGAAGGTGCATCACCCCATGTGACATATTTTTTAATAGGTTTTTTGCATTTTCCCTCTCTAGCTCCCAACCATCCTTGACATTGTACATGATTGCGTGAGCTAGAATCCTTCTTATAGCCCAAATGGTGTCATGAAGGACTGTCTCCACCCCCATTTCCTCCAAACAATTTGTTAATACTACCCTTGATTGGTCAGAAGGCAAAGGGTCTTCAAAGTTTAGTTTTCTTGTACCCTTTCTTCCAGGTACGTTTTTGGTCACATACTTAGGCCTGTGAGAGGTGTTGGCTCCACTTTCCCATCAATCTTTTGTTTTCTTACTGCAGTCACATTGTCCCCTTGAAAATTGGGACATTTATGCAATTTAGTTCCTCTTGCCACCTCCTCAACTAGCCTTAACTGTTGCTCGAGGTATGGGGCTAATTCCTTGTTGTAGTCGACTCAAAAGCTTCTCTGCACTGGGCCCTGCACCATGGAACTTTCCATCAATGAATGCATGTCGTTTTGTGCTCTATAGTAGAGTATTTGCCAAATCACTGACACATGCATCGTAATAGATCCCTTGAATCCCTCATCTACCAACCAACTTGTATGCATTGGCTTTGCCAAGTTCGTGGTTGGCATATGAGCAATGTCCTCCACTACCTGGACAAAAATACAGCACGAGAAGGTATGGAGCATGAGAAAACAAATGCACCACACATCACCTCCTACTATTACGAACTAGTGTTACCCCAACAAAGTGCTACCTCCAACGCGGATATCTGATATGCCACCAACTAATCCAACAATCCATTGTTGGTATATTGCAATCCATAACTTTCCTAAGGCCCACCAAGCTTGAATGAATCGATATTGCATTGTTGCATCATGTTCTGTGACTGCACACTTCCACATGTAACACAAGCACTTATGCTTATCTTCAAAACTCTTGTGCACATACTGTGATGTGTGTATTTGGAGAATTTGTTCCCAATGAAATAAGCAAGATCTCTCCCTTGCATTACATTGCCCGGACCACCATTGAACATTGTGTAGATGGCCCTTCAATTGGTGGTTGCCTCATCTGCCACCATGAATCCTCGAAAATCAGCACTTGGGTGTCCACACTTCTCCATCACCTCATTCATCTTTGTCCAAAAAAGTGATAAATAAGTTAAGTAATATTAGTATACAAATGGTTCAATTCATACTAATTGATTACTAGAATAACTAATTAATCAATAAACTAGTTGATATACACGAACTAAAGAACAAGCTAACTCTTATCAATTAAAAAAAAAGCAATAATTTAATTGATATAAATTGACCGATAAACTAATTAACCAATCAATGAACTAATTGATATAAATTGACCGATACGCTAATTAACCAATCAATGAACTAACTAATACCAACTTGGTAAATATTATTTGATTTATATTAAATCATTGATAATTTGATTAATAGATTAATATTAATTAATTGAGTAATAACTAGTTTTAATTACTAAATAGCTATGTGATAAAATTATTTAATATTTTTAATGAAATAAATACATAATATTAAAATTAGTAATTACCACTTGAATTAAAGATATTTATTTGTTGTTAAAAGCTAATTTATAACCAATTAAAGATATTTAAATACTTTGTAAATAATTAATAAATAATAAATTATCAATTATTAGTTGTTAATTTTAACTAATTATTTATTAATTTCAAGTAATTAGTTATTGATTATTACTAATTGATTATTAGTTATTAGTTATTAATTTCAACTAATCGATCAATATATAATTTTGTTGGCTAAGTAATTGACTTAATAGTTATTAAACAAAGTAGTTATTTATTATTAATTAATTAATTATTTAAATAATTAGCTAATATAAATATAATTTTATATTTAATTAATAATTAATTAAGTAGTTACTTAACTAGTGACTTGGTTTTTAGTTAGATAATTAATTATTAATTGGTTATTAATATATTAGTGAATTAGTTACTTAGTTAATTAATTAATTATTAAATAATTAGTTGTTTAAAAAAGCTATTACTTAATTTTTATTAGTTACTTAATTAATCAATAGATTGATTAGTAAGTGAATTTGGTTAGTAATTAATTAAATACTTAATAGTTAATAGTTAATTTTTTTGCTTATTATTGGACTCAATAATTATCAAACTAAATATTTATTTAGTATAATTAATTAATTAATTAGTAATATAATATTAATTAACTAATTAATTAGTTAATTTATTAAAATTAATAATTAGCTAATTAGTAATTACTATTAGTTAATTAACCAATTAGTAATTAACTAATTTTAATTACTATTAGTGAAATACTAATTACTAATTAACTAATTAATTAAATACTTAATAGTTAATTTATTAGTTAATAGTTAATTTCTTTCACTTATTATTTGACTCAATAGTTATTAAACTAATTAGTTATTTAGTATAATTAATTAATTAATTAATAATTTAATTAATTATTTAGTTAGTGTACTAATTAAGTTAATTAGTAATTGATTAATCAAATAATTAGTTAACTAAATACTATTAAATAATAATTAACTAGTTAATTAGTAAATGTATTACAATCAGTAATTAACTAATTAGCAATTACTATTAGTAACTACTATTAGTTAATTAACTAATGAGTAATTAACTAATTTTAAATACTATTAGTGAAATACTAATTTCTAATTACTTAACTAACTATTAATTGTATATTAATTATTAATTAACTAATTATTAATTAATCATTTAGTTAATTAATTAAATAGTTAATTAATTTCTCAATTTAAGAGAAGAAAAAGTGTTTTTTACTTTTTTTAATGTGTTTATATACATGTGTGGAGAGAGAGAGAGAGAGAGAGAGAGAGAGAGAGAGAGAGAGAGAGAGAGAGAGAGAGAGAGAGAGAGAGAGAGAGAGGTGGGCATGGGCAAATGGTTGGGCGCAGTCGCGAACAGGGTGGGTAGGCAGGCATGCGATTCCTCCACAAAACCTTGCTCCTCTCTCTCTCTCTCTCTCTCTCTCTCTCTCTCTCTCTCTCTCTCTCTCTCTCCCCCCCCCCCCCCACAAAACCTTACTTCCATGGACCCACGTCTATTAATACTAAAAGTATTAGAAAAATGATTTGTCATGTATAGAATGTTTTCCCATTAACAAAAGTACAATTAGTTCAAAACTATCAATCTTTTCAATAGCCCTAAATATCATTCTTCAGTGTTATTTTGATTGATTTTAGAATTTCAAAAATCTTATATTTTTTAATATATCATTTTTTCTTGAAACCTATTCCAAATGTTTGATTATGCCATCTAGCAATGTTCTAATTTACACATTATCTTGACATCCCTATCGAGGTATTATAGAAGCCTACTAGACCCATCAATAGATAGTGTTCTTACCTATTATATTAATAGTTATTTATCCTACTGTCATTATATTAGAAAAAATGGTAGACAAATAGATTGTCCAAACCTTCTAGCATGAATAAAAAGACTAGGTGACTCTATTTCTAAAGTGCTTACAAATTTTCCTTTGAAGGATACCCAAGATGGGGGAAGAGAGAGAAAGGGTGATGAGAGAGAGGACATATGGTATGTGTAATTTTTTCTTGCAAGAAAGGGTCGTTGGTAGCCCCTTATCAGATGAAAATTTTTTTAGCGACCATTCTTGCCGAGGGTAACTTTTCATCCAATTGATTTGTGGGTTTTCTTTGCCCAATAAGGGGCTACCAACGACCCCTTTTTGGCAAAAAAACAAACCACAGTTCTGAGAATATACAGCATGGGAAGAAGAGAGAGCAAAAAAGTGTGGTTTTTTTTTCGCCCAATAAGGGATTGTCGACGACCCCTTCTCGGTGGAAAAAAATCCCACATGTCCAAGAATCCATGGGGGGCAGAGAGAGTAACAGAGTGATGGGAGAGGGATGAGAGAGAGAGAGAGAGAGAACATGAATAAAGCAATGTTTGAACGAGTATGTTTTTAAAGCAATAAAGCAATGTTTAAACGAGTGCGTATAAGCTTCTACTTTGTATGACTATCTCATATTATGCTTCTAGAAGTGTAAAGATCTACTATTTAGAAAATTATATCTCTCTCTTTTGCTCATAAAGTTAATTAATTAAATATTTGTTAATTAGTTGAGAAAATGGGGGGAGAGAGAGAAAGGGTGATGAGAGAGACGGCACGTGATATGTGTAATTTTTGTCACTAGAAAGGGGTCGTTGGCAACCCCTTACTGGACAAAATTTTTTTCTGGCGATCCATTCCTTGCGAGAGTAACTTTTTGCCCAACTAGATTTGTGGGTTTTCTTTGCCTAATAAGGGGATGTCGACGACCCCTTTTTGGCAAAAAAAAAGCACAATTTTGAGAATACACAACATGGGAAGAAGAGAGCGGAAAAAAAACCCATACCCTATTGGTCTCTATTCTCTCCATGCTGTTGAAAGGTGAGAAGGATCGAAGCTTGCTTGGGAGTGAGCTATGGCAGAGAGCAAGAGCAAGAAGAGAGAGAGACACAAATGGAAACTCCAACAACCACAATGTGTATTTGGGCCTTCCTTTATTCAAACTGTCACTAAAAGAATAAAGAATGAGTGACTGTGACGGGCGCCCGTCACTTGCAGTGTGCAGTGGCGGGTACTGCCAGTGTAGTAACACACGGGCGGCTAGGCGGAGGCGCCTTTACCCCCAACAACCTCCCACTTGAAGGCGATTACGCCAGTGAGAGAGAAAAAAGAAAAGACAGTACAACATGTACACATGTACAACATGATGAGGAAAAAGATGTCATCTCATCCAATGCCCATCAATCTCCTGAGGAAGGCAAAGCACTCAGTAGCGAGGCTTTTCGTGAGCAAGTCTGCAGGATTCTACTCAGTTAGAATCTTGACAAGGTCAACAGACCTGTCCTCAACGACCTCACGAATGAAGTGAGACCTCACCTCAATATGTTTCGTCTTCGCATGGAAGACCAGATTCTTGGCCAACTGAATGGCACTCATAGAATCCGAATGCAGTGTAGGCATAGCATCTGTCATACCAAGGTCTGCAATCAAACGGCCTAACCAGATAGCCTCCTTGCAAGTCTCTGTAGCTGTAATATACTCGGCCTCTATAGTGGAAAGAGCCATACATTTCTGCACCCTAGACATCCAAGATATAGCCCCTCCAGCATAAGCGAAGACAGAGCCAGAAGTGGACTTCCTACTATCTGCGTGTTCTGCATAATCAGAGTCAGTGTATCCCACGACTCCTGTATCCTGGCTGCCATAACAAAGACACATATCTATTGTGCCCTTCAGGTACCTCATGATACCCTTCATGGCATCCCAATGTTTCTTGCCAGGTGTAGCTATATAACATGCCACAACCCCAACTGCAAAAGCAATATTTGGATGGGTGGCTATCATGGCATACATAAGACTGCCCACGGCTGATGCATAGGGAATCTTGGCCATCTCGGCCCTTTGCTCATCTGTCTGCAGACAATCAGCCTGTGAAACCTTCACATGAGAAGGTAATGGATAGCCAATAGACTTAACATCCTGCATGCGAAAGGGCCGTTGAACTTAATGAATGTACTCCCTCTGTGACAGATAGAGTAGTCCTTGAGATCTATCACGCGTAATGCGCATACCAAGTATATGAGAGGCTTGTCCCAGATCTTTCATCTCAAGGCTCTTTTTGAGCTGAGCCTTAAGAGCATCTAGCTCCTCATGAGCTGTCCCTGCTAAAAGCATGTCATCCATATAAAGTACAAAAATCAGTAAAGAACTATCACGGGCTTTCTTCGTGTACAAGCATGGATCCATAGCACTGTGACTGCATGAACGCATCAAACTTATGGTACCATTCCCTAGGTGCTCGCTTCAAGCCATATAGACTCTTCTTGAGCTTGCATACTAGGTGCTCCCATTTGTGTCTCTCTCTCTTCTTGCTCTTGCTCTCCGCGATAGCTCACTCCCAAGCAAGCTTCGATCCTTCTTAATCTCAGAAGTCTGTAAGGCATCACATGAAGAAGTTGCAAGTATGTAATCATCATCTAAATTGGTGGCCTGCATGACATTAACCTCTGCTATCTTCACACTAGAATTTGCAGGTACAATACTGTGCTCATAATACTTTTCCTACACTTTTTCTTTTCCCTTTTCCTTGTGCTTATCATTGCTCATTTTATGGAACTGCGGCCTAATATGTCCTGCTTTCCCACAATAATGATGGGTAAGATCAGACTTCCCTCCACGAGACTTATTGCGACCACGTGACTTGGACCTAGACTTTTGAGAGTCCCTGCCCTTATGATCATTATCATGCCTGCCATTTCTACCACCTCTAACGGTCAATGCATGTGAAGAGTGGGAAGCATCATTGTTTCTCCTGTTGATTTCCTGATGCCAGGAGGCATATTCCACGGTGGATTCCGTGAGGTTTTACGGTGGATTCCGTAAACTTAGATGACCGGGGCTCATACGCAAAGAGGATTCTTTGTGCGAGAAGTTGATGGGGACGCCTGTCCTTTTCGGGCGTTTCATTAATTTAGTGTGTACATGGGTGATTCCATAGCGGGTGATTCCGCAAAATGCATACTAAATTAATAAACGTTTATGAGTTTAGAGTGCGCACTCGTAATAAATTAAGGTTAGGATTTATTTCTAACCAGTTGATTTATTTATGTAGCTGAAGACTGCTAGGCATTCACTTTTGTCGGTTTAATTGTGTTATTTTACTAATGATTGTGAATGCTTCAGTTGATGTGTAGAGATAGCAGCAGTGGCGGAGGAAAGCATTGGAGTCTAGCGGGTTTTCGACCTTTCGACTATATTTTGATAGGCGCCACGCCTATATTTTGATTATGTCTATAGAGACACCGATTATTTATTATTATTTTGTATGCGCTTATGCGCCTGGATATGTTATTTGTATTTGGACATTGAGATTGGGCGTGCCAGACACTATGGGCACCGTCCATTAGCTTTATTTTCTTATTTTTGGTAGAAAGCAAACTCAAAAGCTAAAAGCTTGTCATATTTTTGTAATTGGGCTATTTTTGAGCATAAAGATTGGAAATATACATTAAATACATGCTTTGTGAAGCGCTCACACAAGGCATGGGGGAGATTCAACCCAATTTGTCTCTTGTCTCATGTCGTGCTTGCTTTTACATTGGTCTTTGTGCTAAAAAGTAGAGTACTTTGTTCTTGGGGACCTTTGGGAATTCACTACGTGAGCTACCTGCGTCCGATCTGCGCACCAGTGGTATCAGAGCGGAGCAGAGATCAAGGGCTTCCAATCGCTACCAATCTCGGGCGAAGGCGGAGCTCCAGGAACAAACGGCCTCTACAGTCAATCTCGTCGCGAACCGTCGATACAGGCAGACTTCTGGCGATCAAGAACCCCTATTTCCACTGTCAGATCGCGAAGGACCACTCTCTGTCGGCGAAGGACCACTCCCTCATCTTCATGAACAAGTCGTGATAAACAGTAAGAAAGCCATAACTCTATCTTCAAAAAGCTTAGTGTAAAAGCTTAATACAAAGCTTAAGAAGCTTTAAAAAGCTTCAAATCGTCAATCGACTGGCAAGAAGATACCTCCGAAAATTGCGCGCAGTGAAAACGCCCCCCCCCTCCACGAAATCACGACGTGCTGTCCTCTTTCTTAAGCTTATTAGCTTAAGCTTAACTAATTAAGCTTAAGTCATCAAGCTACTCTCAAGTCAGACAAGGCAGAGAAGTCTGCAAACTTTCGGTCACGCACTCCAGAAGTCAAGTTCAGCAAGTCACTTGGAATCAAGTCCTGCTAGTCCTGCAAATCGGCTAAGTCCAGCAAGTCAACAACCCTGCAAGTCTGTTAAGTCTGCAACTCTGCAAGTCAGACTAAATCAGAACTGACTAACGCTCGAAACTCCTAGAAGACTTGTTCGTTTGCAAAAACTCAGAACTGGAAAGTTGTTCGCAGCAAGCTGTTTTACCTATCTACAAGTTCGTTGAAGTACTTTCAGCAAACGGAGACAGAAATATTTCAGAATTTCTGAAAATTGAAGAAGAAAATACCCAAAAATACATAGCCTTGTAACCCCAAATTTGAGCTACGCTCATCCCGCTAACTGATTTTGAGTGAGAAAGGTTTGTTGAGTTTTACAGGATGACTACCCCACATATGGATGATCCTATGGCTGAAGACGACCTACCCGAGCCTACCATGGAACAAAAGCTGGATCTTATCATGTTACAATTGGACGAAGAGCGAAGAGCTAGGCAAGCCTTGCAAGCGCAATTGACAAAGCTACAAGGAGCGTCCACTGATAAAGAAGAGCCTCAAGCTGAAGATCTGATTCGCCGTACCATCGACGCCACTCTTGAAGCACAAACCATTCGCAAGGAATCCAAGATAAGTAAACGAAGTTTCAAGTTTCGCACTTTCAATGGCATAAGAGAAGGAAAGACTGTTTTATCATTCATTAGCCAGTTTGATGACTATTTCCATGAGGAAACTTATCCTGAGAAAGATAAAATCAAGTGTGTTACTAATCATCTGATAGATAGAGCATCACTTTGGTGGACTGTAGTCCGCAAGAGTATAGAATGTCCTGCTACATGGGAAGATTTCAAGAAGAAGTTCATGCAAAATTTCCTTCCACCGCAATTTCATGAGAAGGCAATCAAGCAATGGGATTTACTTCAACAACGCGACCGTGAGCCTATTCCACAGTATACAGAGCGTTTTTGGAATGCACTCCTACAGCTACGCATGCTTGAAGACGTACCAGAGACGACCCATAAGCGGAAGTACATGTCTGGACTTCTTGGACATTACTACGCTGAGGTGAATATGTTCAAGCCTGCTACCCTTGAAGATGCTATCTCCTTAGCTCACGACACTGAAGATAAGTTACGTGGAAGAGATCGACGACCACAACCATTCCAAGCAAACGGTAATTATGGATCTAAACAATTCAATTCAAATTTCAGAAGGTTTAATCCAGGTCGTTTTTCATCACCATCTTTCCGCAAGAATTGGCCTAAACCACCTGCATTACCATCCACTGTCAATCCAAATCCTAAGCCTATCCAACAAGCAAATCCAAATATACCCAGACTCCCAGCCATTGCAAATAATGTGACCAAAGCCAAGCCCATCGTATGCTACAAGTGTCACCAGCCAGGGCATCTCGCAGCAAATTGTCATTCAAAGAAGCCATCAGCACATATCAACTACCTTGGAGCTATGGACGAAGACGAGCATGAGGATATGCCGGATTTCACTGAAGAAGAAGATGATCCTACTACTACTTCCGACACTTTACCAGGTATGCCTACTTTACATTCATTGTTGACTATGAAATGTATGGTGCATGGAAAAGAAAGAACTATCTTGCATGATGACGGTAGTACGCATGACTTTATTTCAGCAAAATTGGTAAAGGAACTGAAATTGCATACAGTACCTACGCACTATCGCATAAAAGCTGCATTTTTAGGCACTAGGTACAATGGCACACAAGAAGTTCAAAATTTAGAAATTCAAATTGGTCCATATATTGAAAGAAGAAATTTCTTAGTTGTCCCATTACAATCTAGCGACATTATTCTAGGAATGCCATGGAGACACCAACATAACCCCAATATAGATTATTCCACACACACAATGAATATTAATTTTCAAGGAAAATCTATTACCTTATTTGGTATGCATGCATCTCATATGTTTCCACTGCTTTCGCATACTCAAGCAAAACGTGCACTACGCAAGAATACTAAATCATATCTCATTTGGGTGAATGAATTGCACGCAAAAGAAACTCATATGCACCCTAGACATAAGGAATTTCTTGCATATTTTAAGGATTGTTTTGCAGAAGACCTACCACCAGGTTTACCTCCATCACGTTCAGAAGACCATAAGATTGACCTAATACCTGGCACACAACCACCTTGCAAAGCCCCATATAGGCACAATCAAATAGAGCAAAAAGAAATCCAGAGTCAAGTAGAAGAATTACTAAATAGAGGTTTAATTCGACCTAGCAGTTCCCCATTCGGTGCACCTGTGCTCTTAGTCAAGAAAAAGAATAATACTTATCGAATGTGTATTGACTACCGAGCATTAAACAAGATCACTGTAAAGAATAGGTATCCTATACCTAGAGTTGACGACCTTATGGACAAACTGCAAGGATCTTCTATATTTAGTAAAATTGACCTTAAATCTGGATATCATCAGGTGAGGTTAGATAGATCCGACATATTTAAAACTGCATTCAGGACACAGTTTGGCCATTACGAATTCTTAGTTATGCCATTCGGATTAACTAATGCACCTGCCACTTTCAGTAGAATGATGAACCGTATTTTTCTAAAATATCAGTATTGTGTGATTGTTTTCTTTGATGATATTTTAGTGTTCAGTCAAAGTGAAAAAGAGCATTATGAGCATTTATCATTAGTTTTTCAATTACTGAAAGAAAATCAATTGTTTGCAAATCCTGACAAGAGTGAATTCTTTAAGACAGAAATAGAATATCTAGGTCATATTGTATCAGAAGAAGGAATAAAAGTTGATCCTAAGAAAATTGACGCAATATTGCATTGGCCTATTCCTAAAAATGTACATGAATTACGCTCATTCCTTGGTCTTGCTAGTTTCTATAGGAAGTTTGTACGTAATTTCTCATTACTTGCTTTACCACTGACCAAACTTCTTAAGAAAGGCATTGTTTATCAATGGACTGAAAACCAGCAGAAATCCTTTGATTTACTTAAACGTGCATTGACCAATGCCCCTGTCCTACAATTGCCTGACTTTAATAGACCATTCTTTCTAGTTGTGACTGATGCTAGCGGATCAGGAATAGGAGCCGTGCTTATACAAGACAACCATCCAATAGCATATTCTAGTTCTAAACTGAAACCCTCTGAGCTTAAATATTCCACTTATGACAAGGAACTCTTAGCAGTTGTCCAAGCATTGAAACAATGGAAGCATTATTTAATGGGTTCAGAATTCATGATAAAGACCGACCAGCAAAGCATTAGACATCTACTTAGCCAACCCCAAATTTCTGACCGTCATATCAAATGGGCTTCATTCATTCAAAGTTTCCATCCTATCATTCAATACCAACCTGGAAAAGAAAATGTAGTTGCCGATGCATTGAGTAGAAGACCTGCAATTCATAACATTTCTATCATATCTTTTGATTCTTTGATTGCTATGAAAGACACATATCACCAGGATATTACTTTTCATTCTGATTGGCAAAAATTAGTTCAAAATAATTTCATTCCTGTTGATTCATTGTCATATAATGATGGATTCATGTTCTTTGAAAAGAGACTGTGTGTTACTATTCCATTCCGATCTTTTGTTTTGAATGAAATTCATTGTCCCCCATATCAAGGTCATAGAGGTATCATTTCTACATTACGCATGTTAACTGAAGATTTTTATTGGCCGCATATGGATGCAGATGTGTCTAATTTTGTTTCTGAATGTCTGATTTGTCAAAGAATAAAGAGACATCATGGTAAACAGTATGGATTATTAATGCCTTTATCTATTCCATCTAAACCTTGGGAACATATATCTATGGATTTCATTACTGGCTTACCAAATACTAAATCTAACCATGACATGATTTGGACAATTGTAGATAGATTTAGTAAGCAAGCATATTTCATTGCATGTAAGAAAACTTTAACAGCATCACAAGCAGCACAGTTATTTTTAAAAACTGTTTTTACTAACCATGGATTGCCGAAAGTGATTATTTCAGATAGAGATTCTAGATTTTGTAATAATTTCTGGATTACACTGTTTGCAAATCTAGGCACAAAGATTGATTTTTCATCTGCATTTCATCCAGAAACAAATGGACAAACAGAAGCCACAAATAGCACTATTTTAGATCTTTTACGTGCATACACTATCTCTAAACCTCAGACATGGGATACTCATTTGCATTTATTACAGTTTGCTTACAATAATACACCTCACACATCTACAAAGAAAGCACCTTTTGAAGTTATTTATGGACATAGATTATCTACACCTGTTGCATCTTTGTCTAATAGAATACAAAGTGCCGATGATATTGCTGTTATGCATAACACTATTTTTGATGAGGTAAAGGATATGATTGCTAAAGCCCAACAATCATATACTAAACAAGCCAACAAGAAAAGACAAGCCATGAATTTCAAAGTTGATGATTATGTTTGGCTTAGAATAGAAAAGCGTAGACTGCAAAGTGTAGATAGACATCCAGTTGTCAAATTAGCCCCTAGATTCTACGGACCATTTAGAATCATTCATAAGATTAATGACAATGCATTCAAGTTAGAACTGCCATCTCATTGGAAAATTCATAATACCTTTCATATTAGTTTATTGAGACCATTTAGAGGACAATTACCTATCCACCCTGTCTATGAAAACCCACCTTTACTAGAAGAAGAGACTGAAATCCTTGAACCAGAAGCCATTATAGACACTGACTACATGACCACTAGAACTGGCCGAAGGTACTCTAGATATCTCGTGAAATTTAAGAACCATCCTGTAGAGGAAGCACAATGGATGCACGCTAGAGACCTAAATGCTTTCCCCACTCTGTTAGCTCCACATTGAGCTAATAGCAATTGAGGTCAATTGCTATCCCACCCCGGGGGTATGATGCCAGGAGGCATATTCCACGGTGGATTCCGTGAGGTTTTACGGTGGATTCCGTAAACTTAGATGACCGGGGCTCATACGCAAAGAGGATTCTTTGTGCGAGAAGTTGATGGGGACGCCTGTCCTTTTCGGGCGTTTCATTAATTTAGTGTGTACATGGGTGATTCCATAGCGGGTGATTCCGCAAAATGCATATTAAATTAATAAACGTTTATGAGTTTAGAGTGCGCACTCGTAATAAATTAAGGTTAGGATTTATTTCTAACCAGTTGATTTATTTATGTAGCTGAAGACTGCTAGGTATTCACTTTTGTCGGTTTAATTGTGTTATTTTACTAATGATTGTGAATGCTTCAGTTGATGTGTAGAGATAGCAGCAGTGGCGGAGGAAAGCATTGGAGTCTAGCGGGTTTTCGACCTTTCGACTATATTTTGATAGGCGCCACGCCTATATTTTGATTATGTCTATAGAGACACCGATTATTTATTATTATTTTGTATGCGCTTATGCGCCTGGATATGTTATTTGTATTTGGACATTGAGATTGGGCGTGCCAGACACTATGGGCACCGTCCATTAGCTTTATTTTCTTATTTTTGGTAGAAAGCAAACTCAAAAGCTAAAAGCTTGTCATATTTTTGTAATTGGGCTATTTTTGAGCATAAAGATTGGAAATATACATTAAATACATGCTTTGTGAAGCGCTCACACAAGGCATGGGGGAGATTCAACCCAATTTGTCTCTTGTCTCATGTCGTGCTTGCTTTTACATTGGTCTTTGTGCTAAAAAGTAGAGTACTTTGTTCTTGGGGACCTTTGGGAATTCACTACGTGAGCTACCTGCGTCCGATCTGCGCACCAGTGGTATCAGAGCGGAGCAGAGATCAAGGGCTTCCAATCGCTACCAATCTCGGGCGAAGGCGGAGCTCCAGGAACAAACGGCCTCTACAGTCAATCTCGTCGCGAACCGTCGATACAGGCAGACTTCTGGCGATCAAGAACCCCTATTTCCACTGTCAGATCGCGAAGGACCACTCTCTGTCGGCGGAGGACCACTCCCTCATCTTCATGAACAAGTCGTGATAAACAGTAAGAAAGCCATAACTCTATCTTCAAAAAGCTTAGTGTAAAAGCTTAATACAAAGCTTAAGAAGCTTTAAAAAGCTTCAAATCGTCAATCGACTGGCAAGAAGATACCTCCGAAAATTGCGCGCAGTGAAAACGCCCCCCCCCTCCACGAAATCACGACGTGCTGTCCTCTTTCTTAAGCTTATTAGCTTAAGCTTAACTAATTAAGCTTAAGTCATCAAGCTACTCTCAAGTCAGACAAGGCAGAGAAGTCTGCAAACTTTCGGTCACGCACTCCAGAAGTCAAGTTCAGCAAGTCACTTGGAATCAAGTCCTGCTAGTCCTGCAAATCGGCTAAGTCCAGCAAGTCAACAACCCTGCAAGTCTGTTAAGTCTGCAACTCTGCAAGTCAGACTAAATCAGAACTGACTAACGCTCGAAACTCCTAGAAGACTTGTTCGTTTGCAAAAACTCAGAACTGGAAAGTTGTTCGCAGCAAGCTGTTTTACCTATCTACAAGTTCGTTGAAGTACTTTCACCAAACGGAGACAGAAATATTTCAGAATTTCTGAAAATTGAAGAAGAAAATACCCAAAAATACATAGCCTTGTAACCCCAAATTTGAGCTACGCTCATCCCGCTAACTGATTTTGAGTGAGAAAGGTTTGTTGAGTTTTACAGGATGACTACCCCACATATGGATGATCCTATGGCTGAAGACGACCTACCCGAGCCTACCATGGAACAAAAGCTGGATCTTATCATGTTACAATTGGACGAAGAGCGAAGAGCTAGGCAAGCCTTGCAAGCGCAATTGACAAAGCTACAAGGAGCGTCCACTGATAAAGAAGAGCCTCAAGCTGAAGATCTGATTCGCCGTACCATCGACGCCACTCTTGAAGCACAAACCATTCGCAAGGAATCCAAGATAAGTAAACGAAGTTTCAAGTTTCGCACTTTCAATGGCATAAGAGAAGGAAAGACTGTTTTATCATTCATTAGCCAGTTTGATGACTATTTCCATGAGGAAACTTATCCTGAGAAAGATAAAATCAAGTGTGTTACTAATCATCTGATAGATAGAGCATCACTTTGGTGGACTGTAGTCCGCAAGAGTATAGAATGTCCTGCTACATGGGAAGATTTCAAGAAGAAGTTCATGCAAAATTTCCTTCCACCGCAATTTCATGAGAAGGCAATCAAGCAATGGGATTTACTTCAACAACGCGACCGTGAGCCTATTCCACAGTATACAGAGCGTTTTTGGAATGCACTCCTACAGCTACGCATGCTTGAAGACGTACCAGAGACGACCCATAAGCGGAAGTACATGTCTGGACTTCTTGGACATTACTACGCTGAGGTGAATATGTTCAAGCCTGCTACCCTTGAAGATGCTATCTCCTTAGCTCACGACACTGAAGATAAGTTACGTGGAAGAGATCGACGACCACAACCATTCCAAGCAAACGGTAATTATGGATCTAAACAATTCAATTCAAATTTCAGAAGGTTTAATCCAGGTCGTTTTTCATCACCATCTTTCCGCAAGAATTGGCCTAAACCACCTGCATTACCATCCACTGTCAATCCAAATCCTAAGCCTATCCAACAAGCAAATCCAAATATACCCAGACTCCCAGCCATTGCAAATAATGTGACCAAAGCCAAGCCCATCGTATGCTACAAGTGTCACCAGCCAGGGCATCTCGCAGCAAATTGTCATTCAAAGAAGCCATCAGCACATATCAACTACCTTGGAGCTATGGATGAAGACGAGCATGAGGATATGCCGGATTTCACTGAAGAAGAAGATGATCCTACTACTACTTCCGACACTTTACCAGGTATGCCTACTTTACATTCATTGTTGACTATGAAATGTATGGTGCATGGAAAAGAAAGAACTATCTTGCATGATGACGGTAGTACGCATGACTTTATTTCAGCAAAATTGGTAAAGGAACTGAAATTGCATACAGTACCTACGCACTATCGCATAAAAGCTGCATTTTTAGGCACTAGGTACAATGGCACACAAGAAGTTCAAAATTTAGAAATTCAAATTGGTCCATATATTGAAAGAAGAAATTTCTTAGTTGTCCCATTACAATCTAGCGACATTATTCTAGGAATGCCATGGAGACACCAACATAACCCCAATATAGATTATTCCACACACACAATGAATATTAATTTTCAAGGAAAATCTATTACCTTATTTGGTATGCATGCATCTCATATGTTTCCACTGCTTTCGCATACTCAAGCAAAACGTGCACTACGCAAGAATACTAAATCATATCTCATTTGGGTGAATGAATTGCACGCAAAAGAAACTCATATGCACCCTAGACATAAGGAATTTCTTGCATATTTTAAGGATTGTTTTGCAGAAGACCTACCACCAGGTTTACCTCCATCACGTTCAGAAGACCATAAGATTGACCTAATACCTGGCACACAACCACCTTGCAAAGCCCCATATAGGCACAATCAAATAGAGCAAAAAGAAATCCAGAGTCAAGTAGAAGAATTACTAAATAGAGGTTTAATTCGACCTAGCAGTTCCCCATTCGGTGCACCTGTGCTCTTAGTCAAGAAAAAGAATAATACTTATCGAATGTGTATTGACTACCGAGCATTAAACAAGATCACTGTAAAGAATAGGTATCCTATACCTAGAGTTGACGACCTTATGGACAAACTGCAAGGATCTTCTATATTTAGTAAAATTGACCTTAAATCTGGATATCATCAGGTGAGGTTAGATAGATCCGACATATTTAAAACTGCATTCAGGACACAGTTTGGCCATTACGAATTCTTAGTTATGCCATTCGGATTAACTAATGCACCTGCCACTTTCAGTAGAATGATGAACCGTATTTTTCTAAAATATCAGTATTGTGTGATTGTTTTCTTTGATGATATTTTAGTGTTCAGTCAAAGTGAAAAAGAGCATTATGAGCATTTATCATTAGTTTTTCAATTACTGAAAGAAAATCAATTGTTTGCAAATCCTGACAAGAGTGAATTCTTTAAGACAGAAATAGAATATCTAGGTCATATTGTATCAGAAGAAGGAATAAAAGTTGATCCTAAGAAAATTGACGCAATATTGCATTGGCCTATTCCTAAAAATGTACATGAATTACGCTCATTCCTTGGTCTTGCTAGTTTCTATAGGAAGTTTGTACGTAATTTCTCATTACTTGCTTTACCACTGACCAAACTTCTTAAGAAAGGCATTGTTTATCAATGGACTGAAAACCAGCAGAAATCCTTTGATTTACTTAAACGTGCATTGACCAATGCCCCTGTCCTACAATTGCCTGACTTTAATAGACCATTCTTTCTAGTTGTGACTGATGCTAGCGGATCAGGAATAGGAGCCGTGCTTATACAAGACAACCATCCAATAGCATATTCTAGTTCTAAACTGAAACCCTCTGAGCTTAAATATTCCACTTATGACAAGGAACTCTTAGCAGTTGTCCAAGCATTGAAACAATGGAAGCATTATTTAATGGGTTCAGAATTCATGATAAAGACCGACCAGCAAAGCATTAGACATCTACTTAGCCAACCCCAAATTTCTGACCGTCATATCAAATGGGCTTCATTCATTCAAAGTTTCCATCCTATCATTCAATACCAACCTGGAAAAGAAAATGTAGTTGCCGATGCATTGAGTAGAAGACCTGCAATTCATAACATTTCTATCATATCTTTTGATTCTTTGATTGCTATGAAAGACACATATCACCAGGATATTACTTTTCATTCTGATTGGCAAAAATTAGTTCAAAATAATTTCATTCCTGTTGATTCATTGTCATATAATGATGGATTCATGTTCTTTGAAAAGAGACTGTGTGTTACTATTCCATTCCGATCTTTTGTTTTGAATGAAATTCATTGTCCCCCATATCAAGGTCATAGAGGTATCATTTCTACATTACGCATGTTAACTGAAGATTTTTATTGGCCGCATATGGATGCAGATGTGTCTAATTTTGTTTCTGAATGTCTGATTTGTCAAAGAATAAAGAGACATCATGGTAAACAGTATGGATTATTAATGCCTTTATCTATTCCATCTAAACCTTGGGAACATATATCTATGGATTTCATTACTGGCTTACCAAATACTAAATCTAACCATGACATGATTTGGACAATTGTAGATAGATTTAGTAAGCAAGCATATTTCATTGCATGTAAGAAAACTTTAACAGCATCACAAGCAGCACAGTTATTTTTAAAAACTGTTTTTACTAACCATGGATTGCCGAAAGTGATTATTTCAGATAGAGATTCTAGATTTTGTAATAATTTCTGGATTACACTGTTTGCAAATCTAGGCACAAAGATTGATTTTTCATCTGCATTTCATCCAGAAACAAATGGACAAACAGAAGCCACAAATAGCACTATTTTAGATCTTTTACGTGCATACACTATCTCTAAACCTCAGACATGGGATACTCATTTGCATTTATTACAGTTTGCTTACAATAATACACCTCACACATCTACAAAGAAAGCACCTTTTGAAGTTATTTATGGACATAGATTATCTACACCTGTTGCATCTTTGTCTAATAGAATACAAAGTGCCGATGATATTGCTGTTATGCATAACACTATTTTTGATGAGGTAAAGGATATGATTGCTAAAGCCCAACAATCATATACTAAACAAGCCAACAAGAAAAGACAAGCCATGAATTTCAAAGTTGATGATTATGTTTGGCTTAGAATAGAAAAGCGTAGACTGCAAAGTGTAGATAGACATCCAGTTGTCAAATTAGCCCCTAGATTCTACGGACCATTTAGAATCATTCATAAGATTAATGACAATGCATTCAAGTTAGAACTGCCATCTCATTGGAAAATTCATAATACCTTTCATATTAGTTTATTGAGACCATTTAGAGGACAATTACCTATCCACCCTGTCTATGAAAACCCACCTTTACTAGAAGAAGAGACTGAAATCCTTGAACCAGAAGCCATTATAGACACTGACTACATGACCACTAGAACTGGCCGAAGGTACTCTAGATATCTCGTGAAATTTAAGAACCATCCTGTAGAGGAAGCACAATGGATGCACGCTAGAGACCTAAATGCTTTCCCCACTCTGTTAGCTCCACATTGAGCTAATAGCAATTGAGGTCAATTGCTATCCCACCCCGGGGGTATGATGCCAGGAGGCATATTCCACGGTGGATTCCGTGAGGTTTTACGGTGGATTCCGTAAACTTAGATGACCGGGGCTCATACGCAAAGAGGATTCTTTGTGCGAGAAGTTGATGGGGACGCCTGTCCTTTTCGGGCGTTTCATTAATTTAGTGTGTACATGGGTGATTCCATAGCGGGTGATTCCGCAAAATGCATATTAAATTAATAAACGTTTATGAGTTTAGAGTGCGCACTCGTAATAAATTAAGGTTAGGATTTATTTCTAACCAGTTGATTTATTTATGTAGCTGAAGACTGCTAGGTATTCACTTTTGTCGGTTTAATTGTGTTATTTTACTAATGATTGTGAATGCTTCAGTTGATGTGTAGAGATAGCAGCAGTGGCGGAGGAAAGCATTGGAGTCTAGCGGGTTTTCGACCTTTCGACTATATTTTGATAGGCGCCACGCCTATATTTTGATTATGTCTATAGAGACACCGATTATTTATTATTATTTTGTATGCGCTTATGCGCCTGGATATGTTATTTGTATTTGGACATTGAGATTGGGCGTGCCAGACACTATGGGCACCGTCCATTAGCTTTATTTTCTTATTTTTGGTAGAAAGCAAACTCAAAAGCTAAAAGCTTGTCATATTTTTGTAATTGGGCTATTTTTGAGCATAAAGATTGGAAATATACATTAAATACATGCTTTGTGAAGCGCTCACACAAGGCATGGGGGAGATTCAACCCAATTTGTCTCTTGTCTCATGTCGTGCTTGCTTTTACATTGGTCTTTGTGCTAAAAAGTAGAGTACTTTGTTCTTGGGGACCTTTGGGAATTCACTACGTGAGCTACCTGCGTCCGATCTGCGCACCAGTGGTATCAGAGCGGAGCAGAGATCAAGGGCTTCCAATCGCTACCAATCTCGGGCGAAGGCGGAGCTCCAGGAACAAACGGCCTCTACAGTCAATCTCGTCGCGAACCGTCGATACAGGCAGACTTCTGGCGATCAAGAACCCCTATTTCCACTGTCAGATCGCGAAGGACCACTCTCTGTCGGCGAAGGACCACTCCCTCATCTTCATGAACAAGTCGTGATAAACAGTAAGAAAGCCATAACTCTATCTTCAAAAAGCTTAGTGTAAAAGCTTAATACAAAGCTTAAGAAGCTTTAAAAAGCTTCAAATCGTCAATCGACTGGCAAGAAGATACCTCCGAAAATTGCGCGCAGTGAAAACGCCCCCCCCCTCCACGAAATCACGACGTGCTGTCCTCTTTCTTAAGCTTATTAGCTTAAGCTTAACTAATTAAGCTTAAGTCATCAAGCTACTCTCAAGTCAGACAAGGCAGAGAAGTCTGCAAACTTTCGGTCACGCACTCCAGAAGTCAAGTTCAGCAAGTCACTTGGAATCAAGTCCTGCTAGTCCTGCAAATCGGCTAAGTCCAGCAAGTCAACAACCCTGCAAGTCTGTTAAGTCTGCAACTCTGCAAGTCAGACTAAATCAGAACTGACTAACGCTCGAAACTCCTAGAAGACTTGTTCGTTTGCAAAAACTCAGAACTGGAAAGTTGTTCGCAGCAAGCTGTTTTACCTATCTACAAGTTCGTTGAAGTACTTTCACCAAACGGAGACAGAAATATTTCAGAATTTCTGAAAATTGAAGAAGAAAATACCCAAAAATACATAGCCTTGTAACCCCAAATTTGAGCTACGCTCATCCCGCTAACTGATTTTGAGTGAGAAAGGTTTGTTGAGTTTTACAGGATGACTACCCCACATATGGATGATCCTATGGCTGAAGACGACCTACCCGAGCCTACCATGGAACAAAAGCTGGATCTTATCATGTTACAATTGGACGAAGAGCGAAGAGCTAGGCAAGCCTTGCAAGCGCAATTGACAAAGCTACAAGGAGCGTCCACTGATAAAGAAGAGCCTCAAGCTGAAGATCTGATTCGCCGTACCATCGACGCCACTCTTGAAGCACAAACCATTCGCAAGGAATCCAAGATAAGTAAACGAAGTTTCAAGTTTCGCACTTTCAATGGCATAAGAGAAGGAAAGACTGTTTTATCATTCATTAGCCAGTTTGATGACTATTTCCATGAGGAAACTTATCCTGAGAAAGATAAAATCAAGTGTGTTACTAATCATCTGATAGATAGAGCATCACTTTGGTGGACTGTAGTCCGCAAGAGTATAGAATGTCCTGCTACATGGGAAGATTTCAAGAAGAAGTTCATGCAAAATTTCCTTCCACCGCAATTTCATGAGAAGGCAATCAAGCAATGGGATTTACTTCAACAACGCGACCGTGAGCCTATTCCACAGTATACAGAGCGTTTTTGGAATGCACTCCTACAGCTACGCATGCTTGAAGACGTACCAGAGACGACCCATAAGCGGAAGTACATGTCTGGACTTCTTGGACATTACTACGCTGAGGTGAATATGTTCAAGCCTGCTACCCTTGAAGATGCTATCTCCTTAGCTCACGACACTGAAGATAAGTTACGTGGAAGAGATCGACGACCACAACCATTCCAAGCAAACGGTAATTATGGATCTAAACAATTCAATTCAAATTTCAGAAGGTTTAATCCAGGTCGTTTTTCATCACCATCTTTCCGCAAGAATTGGCCTAAACCACCTGCATTACCATCCACTGTCAATCCAAATCCTAAGCCTATCCAACAAGCAAATCCAAATATACCCAGACTCCCAGCCATTGCAAATAATGTGACCAAAGCCAAGCCCATCGTATGCTACAAGTGTCACCAGCCAGGGCATCTCGCAGCAAATTGTCATTCAAAGAAGCCATCAGCACATATCAACTACCTTGGAGCTATGGACGAAGACGAGCATGAGGATATGCCGGATTTCACTGAAGAAGAAGATGATCCTACTACTACTTCCGACACTTTACCAGGTATGCCTACTTTACATTCATTGTTGACTATGAAATGTATGGTGCATGGAAAAGAAAGAACTATCTTGCATGATGACGGTAGTACGCATGACTTTATTTCAGCAAAATTGGTAAAGGAACTGAAATTGCATACAGTACCTACGCACTATCGCATAAAAGCTGCATTTTTAGGCACTAGGTACAATGGCACACAAGAAGTTCAAAATTTAGAAATTCAAATTGGTCCATATATTGAAAGAAGAAATTTCTTAGTTGTCCCATTACAATCTAGCGACATTATTCTAGGAATGCCATGGAGACACCAACATAACCCCAATATAGATTATTCCACACACACAATGAATATTAATTTTCAAGGAAAATCTATTACCTTATTTGGTATGCATGCATCTCATATGTTTCCACTGCTTTCGCATACTCAAGCAAAACGTGCACTACGCAAGAATACTAAATCATATCTCATTTGGGTGAATGAATTGCACGCAAAAGAAACTCATATGCACCCTAGACATAAGGAATTTCTTGCATATTTTAAGGATTGTTTTGCAGAAGACCTACCACCAGGTTTACCTCCATCACGTTCAGAAGACCATAAGATTGACCTAATACCTGGCACACAACCACCTTGCAAAGCCCCATATAGGCACAATCAAATAGAGCAAAAAGAAATCCAGAGTCAAGTAGAAGAATTACTAAATAGAGGTTTAATTCGACCTAGCAGTTCCCCATTCGGTGCACCTGTGCTCTTAGTCAAGAAAAAGAATAATACTTATCGAATGTGTATTGACTACCGAGCATTAAACAAGATCACTGTAAAGAATAGGTATCCTATACCTAGAGTTGACGACCTTATGGACAAACTGCAAGGATCTTCTATATTTAGTAAAATTGACCTTAAATCTGGATATCATCAGGTGAGGTTAGATAGATCCGACATATTTAAAACTGCATTCAGGACACAGTTTGGCCATTACGAATTCTTAGTTATGCCATTCGGATTAACTAATGCACCTGCCACTTTCAGTAGAATGATGAACCGTATTTTTCTAAAATATCAGTATTGTGTGATTGTTTTCTTTGATGATATTTTAGTGTTCAGTCAAAGTGAAAAAGAGCATTATGAGCATTTATCATTAGTTTTTCAATTACTGAAAGAAAATCAATTGTTTGCAAATCCTGACAAGAGTGAATTCTTTAAGACAGAAATAGAATATCTAGGTCATATTGTATCAGAAGAAGGAATAAAAGTTGATCCTAAGAAAATTGACGCAATATTGCATTGGCCTATTCCTAAAAATGTACATGAATTACGCTCATTCCTTGGTCTTGCTAGTTTCTATAGGAAGTTTGTACGTAATTTCTCATTACTTGCTTTACCACTGACCAAACTTCTTAAGAAAGGCATTGTTTATCAATGGACTGAAAACCAGCAGAAATCCTTTGATTTACTTAAACGTGCATTGACCAATGCCCCTGTCCTACAATTGCCTGACTTTAATAGACCATTCTTTCTAGTTGTGACTGATGCTAGCGGATCAGGAATAGGAGCCGTGCTTATGCAAGACAACCATCCAATAGCATATTCTAGTTCTAAACTGAAACCCTCTGAGCTTAAATATTCCACTTATGACAAGGAACTCTTAGCAGTTGTCCAAGCATTGAAACAATGGAAGCATTATTTAATGGGTTCAGAATTCATGATAAAGACCGACCAGCAAAGCATTAGACATCTACTTAGCCAACCCCAAATTTCTGACCGTCATATCAAATGGGCTTCATTCATTCAAAGTTTCCATCCTATCATTCAATACCAACCTGGAAAAGAAAATGTAGTTGCCGATGCATTGAGTAGAAGACCTGCAATTCATAACATTTCTATCATATCTTTTGATTCTTTGATTGCTATGAAAGACACATATCACCAGGATATTACTTTTCATTCTGATTGGCAAAAATTAGTTCAAAATAATTTCATTCCTGTTGATTCATTGTCATATAATGATGGATTCATGTTCTTTGAAAAGAGACTGTGTGTTACTATTCCATTCCGATCTTTTGTTTTGAATGAAATTCATTGTCCCCCATATCAAGGTCATAGAGGTATCATTTCTACATTACGCATGTTAACTGAAGATTTTTATTGGCCGCATATGGATGCAGATGTGTCTAATTTTGTTTCTGAATGTCTGATTTGTCAAAGAATAAAGAGACATCATGGTAAACAGTATGGATTATTAATGCCTTTATCTATTCCATCTAAACCTTGGGAACATATATCTATGGATTTCATTACTGGCTTACCAAATACTAAATCTAACCATGACATGATTTGGACAATTGTAGATAGATTTAGTAAGCAAGCATATTTCATTGCATGTAAGAAAACTTTAACAGCATCACAAGCAGCACAGTTATTTTTAAAAACTGTTTTTACTAACCATGGATTGCCGAAAGTGATTATTTCAGATAGAGATTCTAGATTTTGTAATAATTTCTGGATTACACTGTTTGCAAATCTAGGCACAAAGATTGATTTTTCATCTGCATTTCATCCAGAAACAAATGGACAAACAGAAGCCACAAATAGCACTATTTTAGATCTTTTACGTGCATACACTATCTCTAAACCTCAGACATGGGATACTCATTTGCATTTATTACAGTTTGCTTACAATAATACACCTCACACATCTACAAAGAAAGCACCTTTTGAAGTTATTTATGGACATAGATTATCTACACCTGTTGCATCTTTGTCTAATAGAATACAAAGTGCCGATGATATTGCTGTTATGCATAACACTATTTTTGATGAGGTAAAGGATATGATTGCTAAAGCCCAACAATCATATACTAAACAAGCCAACAAGAAAAGACAAGCCATGAATTTCAAAGTTGATGATTATGTTTGGCTTAGAATAGAAAAGCGTAGACTGCAAAGTGTAGATAGACATCCAGTTGTCAAATTAGCCCCTAGATTCTACGGACCATTTAGAATCATTCATAAGATTAATGACAATGCATTCAAGTTAGAACTGCCATCTCATTGGAAAATTCATAATACCTTTCATATTAGTTTATTGAGACCATTTAGAGGACAATTACCTATCCACCCTGTCTATGAAAACCCACCTTTACTAGAAGAAGAGACTGAAATCCTTGAACCAGAAGCCATTATAGACACTGACTACATGACCACTAGAACTGGCCGAAGGTACTCTAGATATCTCGTGAAATTTAAGAACCATCCTGTAGAGGAAGCACAATGGATGCACGCTAGAGACCTAAATGCTTTCCCCACTCTGTTAGCTCCACATTGAGCTAATAGCAATTGAGGTCAATTGCTATCCCACCCCGGGGGTATGATGCCAGGAGGCATATTCCACGGTGGATTCCGTGAGGTTTTACGGTGGATTCCGTAAACTTAGATGACCGGGGCTCATACGCAAAGAGGATTCTTTGTGCGAGAAGTTGATGGGGACGCCTGTCCTTTTCGGGCGTTTCATTAATTTAGTGTGTACATGGGTGATTCCATAGCGGGTGATTCCGCAAAATGCATATTAAATTAATAAACGTTTATGAGTTTAGAGTGCGCACTCGTAATAAATTAAGGTTAGGATTTATTTCTAACCAGTTGATTTATTTATGTAGCTGAAGACTGCTAGGTATTCACTTTTGTCGGTTTAATTGTGTTATTTTACTAATGATTGTGAATGCTTCAGTTGATGTGTAGAGATAGCAGCAGTGGCGGAGGAAAGCATTGGAGTCTAGCGGGTTTTCGACCTTTCGACTATATTTTGATAGGCGCCACGCCTATATTTTGATTATGTCTATAGAGACACCGATTATTTATTATTATTTTGTATGCGCTTATGCGCCTGGATATGTTATTTGTATTTGGACATTGAGATTGGGCGTGCCAGACACTATGGGCACCGTCCATTAGCTTTATTTTCTTATTTTTGGTAGAAAGCAAACTCAAAAGCTAAAAGCTTGTCATATTTTTGTAATTGGGCTATTTTTTAGCATAAAGATTGGAAATATACATTAAATACATGCTTTGTGAAGCGCTCACACAAGGCATGGGGGAGATTCAACCCAATTTGTCTCTTGTCTCATGTCGTGCTTGCTTTTACATTGGTCTTTGTGCTAAAAAGTAGAGTACTTTGTTCTTGGGGACCTTTGGGAATTCACTACGTGAGCTACCTGCGTCCGATCTGCGCACCAGTGGTATCAGAGCGGAGCAGAGATCAAGGGCTTCCAATCGCTACCAATCTCGGGCGAAGGCGGAGCTCCAGGAACAAACGGCCTCTACAGTCAATCTCGTCGCGAACCGTCGATACAGGCAGACTTCTGGCGATCAAGAACCCCTATTTCCACTGTCAGATCGCGAAGGACCACTCTCTGTCGGCGGAGGACCACTCCCTCATCTTCATGAACAAGTCGTGATAAACAGTAAGAAAGCCATAACTCTATCTTCAAAAAGCTTAGTGTAAAAGCTTAATACAAAGCTTAAGAAGCTTTAAAAAGCTTCAAATCGTCAATCGACTGGCAAGAAGATACCTCCGAAAATTGCGCGCAGTGAAAATGCCCCCCCCCTCCACGAAATCACGACGTGCTGTCCTCTTTCTTAAGCTTATTAGCTTAAGCTTAACTAATTAAGCTTAAGTCATCAAGCTACTCTCAAGTCAGACAAGGCAGAGAAGTCTGCAAACTTTCGGTCACGCACTCCAGAAGTCAAGTTCAGCAAGTCACTTGGAATCAAGTCCTGCTAGTCCTGCAAATCGGCTAAGTCCAGCAAGTCAACAACCCTGCAAGTCTGTTAAGTCTGCAACTCTGCAAGTCAGACTAAATCAGAACTGACTAACGCTCGAAACTCCTAGAAGACTTGTTCGTTTGCAAAAACTCAGAACTGGAAAGTTGTTCGCAGCAAGCTGTTTTACCTATCTACAAGTTCGTTGAAGTACTTTCACCAAACGGAGACAGAAATATTTCAGAATTTCTGAAAATTGAAGAAGAAAATACCCAAAAATACATAGCCTTGTAACCCCAAATTTGAGCTACGCTCATCCCGCTAACTGATTTTGAGTGAGAAAGGTTTGTTGAGTTTTACAGGATGACTACCCCACATATGGATGATCCTATGGCTGAAGACGACCTACCCGAGCCTACCATGGAACAAAAGCTGGATCTTATCATGTTACAATTGGACGAAGAGCGAAGAGCTAGGCAAGCCTTGCAAGCGCAATTGACAAAGCTACAAGGAGCGTCCACTGATAAAGAAGAGCCTCAAGCTGAAGATCTGATTCGCCGTACCATCGACGCCACTCTTGAAGCACAAACCATTCGCAAGGAATCCAAGATAAGTAAACGAAGTTTCAAGTTTCGCACTTTCAATGGCATAAGAGAAGGAAAGACTGTTTTATCATTCATTAGCCAGTTTGATGACTATTTCCATGAGGAAACTTATCCTGAGAAAGATAAAATCAAGTGTGTTACTAATCATCTGATAGATAGAGCATCACTTTGGTGGACTGTAGTCCGCAAGAGTATAGAATGTCCTGCTACATGGGAAGATTTCAAGAAGAAGTTCATGCAAAATTTCCTTCCACCGCAATTTCATGAGAAGGCAATCAAGCAATGGGATTTACTTCAACAACGCGACCGTGAGCCTATTCCACAGTATACAGAGCGTTTTTGGAATGCACTCCTACAGCTACGCATGCTTGAAGACGTACCAGAGATGACCCATAAGCGGAAGTACATGTCTGGACTTCTTGGACATTACTACGCTGAGGTGAATATGTTCAAGCCTGCTACCCTTGAAGATGCTATCTCCTTAGCTCACGACACTGAAGATAAGTTACGTGGAAGAGATCGACGACCACAACCATTCCAAGCAAACGGTAATTATGGATCTAAACAATTCAATTCAAATTTCAGAAGGTTTAATCCAGGTCGTTTTTCATCACCATCTTTCCGCAAGAATTGGCCTAAACCACCTGCATTACCATCCACTGTCAATCCAAATCCTAAGCCTATCCAACAAGCAAATCCAAATATACCCAGACTCCCAGCCATTGCAAATAATGTGACCAAAGCCAAGCCCATCGTATGCTACAAGTGTCACCAGCCAGGGCATCTCGCAGCAAATTGTCATTCAAAGAAGCCATCAGCACATATCAACTACCTTGGAGCTATGGACGAAGACGAGCATGAGGATATGCCGGATTTCACTGAAGAAGAAGATGATCCTACTACTACTTCCGACACTTTACCAGGTATGCCTACTTTACATTCATTGTTGACTATGAAATGTATGGTGCATGGAAAAGAAAGAACTATCTTGCATGATGACGGTAGTACGCATGACTTTATTTCAGCAAAATTGGTAAAGGAATTGAAATTGCATACAGTACCTACGCACTATCGCATAAAAGCTGCATTTTTAGGCACTAGGTACAATGGCACACAAGAAGTTCAAAATTTAGAAATTCAAATTGGTCCATATATTGAAAGAAGAAATTTCTTAGTTGTCCCATTACAATCTAGCGACATTATTCTAGGAATGCCATGGAGACACCAACATAACCCCAATATAGATTATTCCACACACACAATGAATAATAATTTTCAAGGAAAATCTATTACCTTATTTGGTATGCATGCATCTCATATGTTTCCACTGCTTTCGCATACTCAAGCAAAACGTGCACTACGCAAGAATACTAAATCATATCTCATTTGGGTGAATGAATTGCACGCAAAAGAAACTCATATGCACCCTAGACATAAGGAATTTCTTGCATATTTTAAGGATTGTTTTGCAGAAGACCTACCACCAGGTTTACCTCCATCGCGTTCAGAAGACCATAAGATTGACCTAATACCTGGCACACAACCACCTTGCAAAGCCCCATATAGGCACAATCAAATAGAGTAAAAAGAAATCCAGAGTCAAGTAGAAGAATTACTAAATAGAGGTTTAATTCGACCTAGCAGTTCCCCATTCGGTGCACCTGTGCTCTTAGTCAAGAAAAAGAATAATACTTATCGAATGTGTATTGACTACCGAGCATTAAACAAGATCACTGTAAAGAATAGGTATCCTATACCTAGAGTTGACGACCTTATGGACAAACTGCAAGGATCTTCTATATTTAGTAAAATTGACCTTAAATCTGGATATCATCAGGTGAGGTTAGATAGATCCGACATATTTAAAACTGCATTCAGGACACAGTTTGGCCATTACGAATTCTTAGTTATGCCATTCGGATTAACTAATGCACCTGCCACTTTCAGTAGAATGATGAACCGTATTTTTCTAAAATATCAGTATTGTGTGATTGTTTTCTTTGATGATATTTTAGTGTTCAGTCAAAGTGAAAAAGAGCATTATGAGCATTTATCATTAGTTTTTCAATTACTGAAAGAAAATCAATTGTTTGCAAATCCTGACAAGAGTGAATTCTTTAAGACAGAAATAGAATATCTAGGTCATATTGTATCAGAAGAAGGAATAAAAGTTGATCCTAAGAAAATTGACGCAATATTGCATTGGCCTATTCCTAAAAATGTACATGAATTACGCTCATTCCTTGGTCTTGCTAGTTTCTATAGGAAGTTTGTACGTAATTTCTCATTACTTGCTTTACCACTGACCAAACTTCTTAAGAAAGGCATTGTTTATCAATGGACTGAAAACCAGCAGAAATCCTTTGATTTACTTAAACGTGCATTGACCAATGCCCCTGTCCTACAATTGCCTGACTTTAATAGACCATTCTTTCTAGTTGTGACTGATGCTAGCGGATCAGGAATAGGAGCCGTGCTTATGCAAGACAACCATCCAATAGCATATTCTAGTTCTAAACTGAAACCCTCTGAGCTTAAATATTCCACTTATG
Source organism: Lygodium microphyllum (assembly GCF_053477565.2). Taxonomy (NCBI): domain Eukaryota; kingdom Viridiplantae; phylum Streptophyta; class Polypodiopsida; order Schizaeales; family Lygodiaceae; genus Lygodium; species Lygodium microphyllum. The sequence goes on from NC_141156.1 coordinate 37,881,307, forward strand.
ACAAGGAACTCTTAGCAGTTGTCCAAGCATTGAAACAATGGAAGCATTATTTAATGGGTTCAGAATTCATGATAAAGACCGACCAGCAAAGCATTAGACATCTACTTAGCCAACCCCAAATTTCTGACCGTCATATCAAATGGGCTTCATTCATTCAAAGTTTCCATCCTATCATTCAATACCAACCTGGAAAAGAAAATGTAGTTGCCGATGCATTGAGTAGAAGACCTGCAATTCATAACATTTCTATCATATCTTTTGATTCTTTGATTGCTATGAAAGACACATATCACCAGGATATTACTTTTCATTCTGATTGGCAAAAATTAGTTCAAAATAATTTCATTCCTGTTGATTCATTGTCATATAATGATGGATTCATGTTCTTTGAAAAGAGACTGTGTGTTACTATTCCATTCCGATCTTTTGTTTTGAATGAAATTCATTGTCCCCCATATCAAGGTCATAGAGGTATCATTTCTACATTACGCATGTTAACTGAAGATTTTTATTGGCCGCATATGGATGCAGATGTGTCTAATTTTGTTTCTGAATGTCTGATTTGTCAAAGAATAAAGAGACATCATGGTAAACAGTATGGATTATTAATGCCTTTATCTATTCCATCTAAACCTTGGGAACATATATCTATGGATTTCATTACTGGCTTACCAAATACTAAATCTAACCATGACATGATTTGGACAATTGTAGATAGATTTAGTAAGCAAGCATATTTCATTGCATGTAAGAAAACTTTAACAGCATCACAAGCAGCACAGTTATTTTTAAAAACTGTTTTTACTAACCATGGATTGCCGAAAGTGATTATTTCAGATAGAGATTCTAGATTTTGTAATAATTTCTGGATTACACTGTTTGCAAATCTAGGCACAAAGATTGATTTTTCATCTGCATTTCATCCAGAAACAAATGGACAAACAGAAGCCACAAATAGCACTATTTTAGATCTTTTACGTGCATACACTATCTCTAAACCTCAGACATGGGATACTCATTTGCATTTATTACAGTTTGCTTACAATAATACACCTCACACATCTACAAAGAAAGCACCTTTTGAAGTTATTTATGGACATAGATTATCTACACCTGTTGCATCTTTGTCTAATAGAATACAAAGTGCCGATGATATTGCTGTTATGCATAACACTATTTTTGATGAGGTAAAGGATATGATTGCTAAAGCCCAACAATCATATACTAAACAAGCCAACAAGAAAAGACAAGCCATGAATTTCAAAGTTGATGATTATGTTTGGCTTAGAATAGAAAAGCGTAGACTGCAAAGTGTAGATAGACATCCAGTTGTCAAATTAGCCCCTAGATTCTACGGACCATTTAGAATCATTCATAAGATTAATGACAATGCATTCAAGTTAGAACTGCCATCTCATTGGAAAATTCATAATACCTTTCATATTAGTTTATTGAGACCATTTAGAGGACAATTACCTATCCACCCTGTCTATGAAAACCCACCTTTACTAGAAGAAGAGACTGAAATCCTTGAACCAGAAGCCATTATAGACACTGACTACATGACCACTAGAACTGGCCGAAGGTACTCTAGATATCTCGTGAAATTTAAGAACCATCCTGTAGAGGAAGCACAATGGATGCACGCTAGAGACCTAAATGCTTTCCCCACTCTGTTAGCTCCACATTGAGCTAATAGCAATTGAGGTCAATTGCTATCCCACCCCGGGGGTATGATGCCAGGAGGCATATTCCACGGTGGATTCCGTGAGGTTTTACGGTGGATTCCGTAAACTTAGATGACCGGGGCTCATACGCAAAGAGGATTCTTTGTGCGAGAAGTTGATGGGGACGCCTGTCCTTTTCGGGCGTTTCATTAATTTAGTGTGTACATGGGTGATTCCATAGCGGGTGATTCCGCAAAATGCATATTAAATTAATAAACGTTTATGAGTTTAGAGTGCGCACTCGTAATAAATTAAGGTTAGGATTTATTTCTAACCAGTTGATTTATTTATGTAGCTGAAGACTGCTAGGTATTCACTTTTGTCGGTTTAATTGTGTTATTTTACTAATGATTGTGAATGCTTCAGTTGATGTGTAGAGATAGCAGCAGTGGCGGAGGAAAGCATTGGAGTCTAGCGGGTTTTCGACCTTTCGACTATATTTTGATAGGCGCCACGCCTATATTTTGATTATGTCTATAGAGACACCGATTATTTATTATTATTTTGTATGCGCTTATGCGCCTGGATATGTTATTTGTATTTGGACATTGAGATTGGGCGTGCCAGACACTATGGGCACCGTCCATTAGCTTTATTTTCTTATTTTTGGTAGAAAGCAAACTCAAAAGCTAAAAGCTTGTCATATTTTTGTAATTGGGCTATTTTTGAGCATAAAGATTGGAAATATACATTAAATACATGCTTTGTGAAGCGCTCACACAAGGCATGGGGGAGATTCAACCCAATTTGTCTCTTGTCTCATGTCGTGCTTGCTTTTACATTGGTCTTTGTGCTAAAAAGTAGAGTACTTTGTTCTTGGGGACCTTTGGGAATTCACTACGTGAGCTACCTGCGTCCGATCTGCGCACCATTTCCTCAGTCAATGAAGCACTCTCAACATCTTTGATTTTTAGCCCATCAAGCTTGTTCGTGCATATGGTAGTATGGAATACATCCCATGATTCAGGCAAGGTGCAAAGCATGAACAATGGGTGCAGGTTGTCTTTGAACTCAATACCATGTGACAACAGACTCTTCATGATAGCATGAAACTGACTGAAATGAGATGAAAGGGAGGTCCCCTCCTTCATGCGAAGGTCCATTAACTGCTTCAGCTAATACATCTATGACGCGGGACTCTGCTGCACATAGAGCTCCTGAATCTTCTCCCATAAATCCCATGCACTCGGATTTTCATCTTCAACAACATTATGATGGACCTCTTCTGAGAGTGACAAAATAATGGTAGACTTGAATAGCTCATCAACTTCCATCCAAACATCATCATCCATATCCTCAGGTTTGACACCCTTGAAACGCAAGGGTTTAATCTGCAACTTTTGCACCAAGACCTGCCATATTTGGGACTTCCAATACCCATAGTTGGTACCATCCGACTTGGCAATGTTAAAGGGAGCTGTGTCTTTCAAATGACCAGCCATACTGTCCCAAATCAAAGCAAAAAAGTAAAATTGCCGGTTGCTGTAATTACCAAAAAATGCACTAAAACCACTGCTAAAACTGACTGAAAGGGTTGATTTTACCAAGAGAAGCACCTGTCTACCAAATCTGACCAAGGTAACATCAAATAGTAAGCATTACCCTCATAGAAGTGCTCAAAATTTGTAGATTTTAGCTTGTTGTAATAAATGATAACAGTATGTAAAGCTGTCCCAAAATGAAGCAATAACTGATACATATGTCATTGCAACTGCCAGGTAGCAAGATACAGCCAATAGTGAGTTTCCAAGGGCAAGACGGTACCAAGAACTATCAAACCAATAACCTGTCAGGCAAGAGACATCTCATAGATCCAGAAGTCATACATGTAATGGGTCTCAGGGTAAGAGAAGAGACCAAGCACAAGCATAACTGATAGAGCAAGAAGCTCAATACATAACCATCCAAGATGCATACAAAACTGACAAACTTGTGACATAGATAGGTGCCTGCCCAATAGGCATATCAAATCAGCCCACTACAGACAAACTGCAGACATAAAGCTCTCAAGAGAGCAATGCATGTAACTGTCCCACAAGCTCAAGCTCATCTGTAAATAATACTCTGTGTACATCCAAATATACTAAGAGGATCCCACTGGAAGTGAAGTCAGATGCAAAGAGAGTAAGCAACACTCTAATACATCAAGTACATAGCATCAGACATGCCAAATCCTAGTAGGGTACATTTGGAGCATAAATCCCGAGATATCTCAGGCCCATAAAGCCTAAGCCTGAAAGCATTCAAAGAGCATGTAACTAACAACCAAATATAATGCCCAGCAGATCCAAAATGCTCAAATACATCTGAACATGAAGCTCCAAGTAACTATCAAGCATGGGCAAACCAGTGGCATCCATATCTGACCAAAGCATAAATGCAAGAGGCCTAAATGTCAAGTAGTGACAATAGGCATAGACCGGTCCAAAGCATGCCAATTGAAGCCAAATGCCAGTGAAGAACAACCAAGTTGGAGCTTAATACAAGCTCAAAAGCATTCGGGAACCAAAGACAAGCTCGATGTCGTACCCCGAAGGTCAATACTTCATTGCATATCCCAAAGACATAGCCTGAAACCAATAGGCATAGCCAAACATGAGATAATAGGCTTCAGCCCACTATGGTATAGTAGTGATTTACTATTCAAAAATGAGGATTTTTCGGCAAGAAAATCAGTCCAAAATGATGGCATAACATGTGCCTTGCATCCCCCAAACAATGGGGCATCAATAGGTACCAAACCGATTAAGTAGAAGTGCCCAAACAAGCATATCATTAGATGCCAATGTTACTCTGCATAACATGACTATGGGATTGCCGTAAACAGTCCTGTGAATGTATAGATCAGACCCAAAATTGATGCCAATGATCAAGGAGGCTTCAACCAAAGTTAGAGACCATTGTCAAGTGCATTGCCAAGCCCGAAGAAGCATGACATAGCCATCAATGAGGAGTAGGTGAGCTACTGTAGTGTGCTGTCCAGAATAACCAAAAAAATGGTGCAAATTTTTTGATCCCTTTTTTTTCTCATGTGCATCCATGTGGCCTCAATGGTGGTGGTTGGAGGCTCCGGGGGGTGCCCAAGGAGGCCCACAACAAGCCTCAAGTGCCCAAATGCAAGAGGGAGCAAGATCCAAGCTCCAAGGGTTTGAGCTATGGTTGCCCTGTTTGACTATAACTTGAGAACTGAACAAAAACACTAAAAGAACACTTCAATACCTCTGTAGCAATGCCCTGAGGGTGCCTCAATAGGCCAGGAAGGTGCTCGAGAAGCCGGGGAGTGACGGGAGCTCGGGAAGGTCGGCTATGGTTGTCGGGAAGGAGACCCAATGTTGTAGGTATTTGAATGGAAGTTAAGAATGCCACGAACCAAACTCGAAAAGTTAAGAAGCCTCTCTCTGATACCAGTTGAAAGGTGAGAAGGATCGAAGCTTGCTTGGGAGTGAGCTATGGCGGAGAGCAAGAACAAGAAGAGAGAGAGACACAAATGGGAACTCCAACAATCACAATGTGTGGCCGGGCTTTCCTTTATTCAAACTGTCACTAAAAGAATAAAGAATAAGTGATTGTGACAAGTGCCCACCACCTGCAGTGTGCAGTGGCGGGTACTGTCACTGTAGTAATACACATGCGGCTAGGCGGAGGCACCTTTACCTCCAACAGCTGTATATTCTTGGAAATGTGATTTGTTTTTTCACCAAAAAGGGGTTAGGGCAACCCCTTAATGGGGGGAAAAAAAACCACAAATCTAGTTAGGCCAAAATTTACTCTCCAAGAATGGGTCATCGAAAAAAAATAAGTCCGATAAGGGGCTATCGATGACCCCTTTCTGATGAGAAAAAATTGCACATATTGTATGCTCTCTCTCTTCCCCCCTCTCTTTCATCACTCTTTCTCTCTCCCCCTATTTTCTCACTCCACCTATAAAAGGACCCATCCCCCCTTTCATATTACAAATCATTCCACTCTCGGTATGTGACTCTCTCTCTCTCTCTATCTCTCTCTGTCTCTCTCTCTCCTTTGTCTTTAAAAGGAAACCCCCCCTTGCAATTCAAGTTCTTGTTTTCTATCCCCTATCCTCAGCACGGTTCCGCCTCTCTCTCCCCCTCTCTCTCCACACCTCTCTCTCTAACACAGAGTCACACATACTCTATCTCACTGTTCTATCCCAGGCTTTTCCCCTCTCTCTCTCCACCTCTCATGCGCCTTGTGCTTTTTTACAAAATTATAGACTTGCGTTTTTTCTCGTGCGTAGTTTTCCTTGATTTAGGACTTTTCTGCACTTCTTGTCTTTCCAGACTCTTCTTGGCGCACCTTCGTCTTCTATTTCACTTTTTCCTTAGCCTTGTCTTCTACTTTAGATTTTTCAGCTTTTCCACCTTGTTGTTTGAGGGTTAACAACTGATGTGCAGTAGGGAGACTTCCTCTTACTATAGCCAAATGGCAACAACATCTATCCCATTTGGCTTGCAGTTGCTAAGTCAAATGTTGAGGTGGATAGGACATCACCAAACTACCAAAAAGTTTCATCCAATATTGGGCACCATGTGTAAAAAGGAAGGGTATGACAGATGCAAAGGTTTTATCACAATTGTTAGAATAAGTATTGGATGGAGAATAAGGCAAACCCAAAGGTATGGGAACATGTTGATTCAATTGTTTGGGCATGGAGATCGAATGGACATGCTCAACATAAAAGAGTCGAGATATCGAAGGTTGCGAGTGAGAAGGCACAATCAAGCTTACCAACCAACCATGTATCTTTAGTCTACGAGGACATGAAGGGTGACTAACAATGCAAAACCAAAGAGATCCTCTAGTATGTAGGGGATAAATTTTAGCTAGTCAATGTCACATTTCATTAAATTATAATTTATTAATTAGTTTCTATCCACAATGATGTGCAAATTTCATTAAATGTAGTTTAGTTTCATTTAAAAACTTTGAATTTTTTTGTAGGTTGTATTTGATCTTTTGGCTCGAGAAGACTTTGATGCCATAGTCTAGTGCAACCCAAAATTAGTACTTATGATTAATTAGGAGTTCCAATGGTGTTTTAAAGCACCACCCATTTCTCTTGAGATTTATTACTAAAAGATAGAGTAACTAAGTCTAGTTAGTCCAACACACTTCTCGCCATATACTATCATCGATGACCTTGAGAATATCAACATTCACCACAAAATAATAATATTAGGTATTAATAATATTCAAGTTGGCTACCCATACTTTTAAGACATAGATGTAAGGTCTCATCACATGTCCAAGCTCAAAATCAAGATGGAATAAGGATAATAAAATGATACTTCTCAACCCTATTATCACTTCCTAAACTCATAATACTAGATAAACTGACTATAATAAATGTTGACATTGGCAATTTAATTTTCCCATAACATGGGATTTTTCCCATTTTATCTAAAACACTCATATGTAAGCTATAGAATAGGCATTGATAAACATTGATATTATGTTGACATATATTTCGACATGCATACTGACAATTGTGGAAAAAGTATGTCAACACTTATACCAATGTTAGCATAGAAAAAGAAGTTGTAGTGATCTAGCCCCTTAGGGACAAGATCCTTAACATTCATGTTTGTTGTAGATTGTTGTTGAAGTCTACATAAAATTCAAAGTAGGAAAAACATACACATCTTACAAAGAAAATATAACACTTAAACGTATAACAAACGAAAGATCATACAAAGTATTCAAAAGTAGGAAATCAATAGAATGACATCCTCACAAATCAATAACAAATAGATATATAATCCCAAATGGTACAATCATTAAAAAACACAAAATATGTCCTAATAGAGTAGTATCTCCTAATGCTAATTAAATAAATATCTAAATAGTAGAGAGTGATGAGATCCCTAATTGGAAATTTCATGCTCATTCCATCTCTTCTCATCCTAATTCTACAACAAGAAACAAACATAGATTATAAAAACTCTTAAGTGAAACATAAAATGCAAGCTTATTGATATACAACAATCAATACCTCTCCTCCTTACAAATATAGCTTCTCTTGAAGTCGCTTTAGTCCACAATGCTTCACATATGTTTTCTCTAGTTGGGTCAGTGAATTATCAATATAACTATGCTAGAAAATAATAGATAAACACATAATATAATGAATTTAAAATGGGAGCATAAAACCTATAAACTCTCTCTTAAAGGCATCCCAACTAGTTTTTCCAAGTTGCGATGGTGAGCTGGTACTTGCACAACTTGGCATGCAAGTGTTGTATCTCTTTTCTATGTGATGGTAGGGCATGTAAAGTATTGTAGCAACTTGTGACCAATAAAACACTTGGCATGCAAGTGTTGTATCTCTTTGTCTATGTGGTGGTAGGCCATGTCAAGTATTGTAGCAACTTGTGACCAATAAAAAACTCAATACATATTGTTTTTCCTCCCCCCTCCCTCCCTCCCTCTCTCTATTTATTTTTTCATATCTCCCTCTCTTCCTCTCTCCTTCTTCCTTTCTCTCTTAATCCATCCCTCTCTTAACCCATCACTCTCCTCTCTCTACATTTACCCTTAAGCTTGTGTTATGGATATTCAAGCTTACCTGCTATACTGACGAGCTACTAAGCTATAAACTCTTCATGTGATTTTTTATTTTCAAATATTCTTTGACTTGTGTTATGGATATTCAAGCTTACCTTTAAGCTTATCTACTATAGGGAGCTACTAAGCTATAAAATATTCATACAATTTTTACTTTTCATCATAAAAATAAATTTCTAGTTTGAATCTTTAATCCTATGAAGTTTCATACAAGAATAGAGCATAATTTCTTATATCAAACCTTAAAGAAAGATTTCCTTATATATTTTAACAAGAAAAAAAAGACATGTTTCATACTTGATGTAATCCTAAAGAAGATCTCGAAGTTGGATATCTTACATGTATATGCAATCTTGCTCAAATATGAAACACTTTGATACATAGGCAATTAATACATCTTGGATAATAAAAATTTTAATGAAATATCAGATAACAATAAATAAATAAAAATTAGAACAATACACGGTAAATCTACTTAACTTATGTTTCCAAATTATTCTCTTCCTCTCACTTTTTCCTTTTGCAAGAGAAGAAACTTGTGGCACTTCACCTCAATTATATCCCAATAGCTTCAAGTATAATCTCACCTCCACTTATAGTCATACCATATCATACTATGTCAAACCTTGAAATAGACTTCATCATATCTTTTCAAATAAAGAATTGTCTCTTGGTGTGTATATACCTTGTTGGGTTTTTTCCCTCTTACCAAGTACTCTAGAAATCTAGAGTATTTATCTATATGTTCTCTCTCTCTACCTCTATTCTCTACTTTCTATATGAAATGGGCAATTTATCAAGTTGGCAAAGTCATTATAGAGGAGTTCAAAAAGCCTAAGCACTAAGTTACTTTTAGTGCAAATGGGGAGTTTATCAAGATAGAAAAGTTTCTCTTCTCTCATCTCTCTACTCTCTCCCCTTCTCTCTCTCTCTCTCTCTCTCTCTCTCTCTCTCTCTCTCTCTCTCTCTCTCTCTCTCTCTCTCTCTCTCTCTCTCTCTCTCTCTCTCTCTCTCTCTCTCTCCCCTCCTCCTCCTCCTCTTTGCCTTCTTTCACCCTTCCTTCTTTTTATCCTCTACTCTCTCATCTCTATTTTACTCTCTCTCCTCTCTCTACCCTCTATACTCTCCTCCCTCTATCCTCTACTTTTGTTTACAATTTTATCTCTCCTCTCTCTCTCTCTCTACCCTTTTCTTCTCTACCATCTACTTTTGTTTACAATTTTATCTCTCCTCTCTCTCTCTCTCTCTCTCTGTGTTTACTCTTTTCTTCTCTACCATCTACTTTTGTTTACCTTTTTCTCTCTATCCTCTACTCTCTTTTCTCTCCCGTCTCTCTCTCTCTCTCTACCCTCTCTTCTCTCCTCTTCTCTCTCTACCTTCTATTCTCTCCTCTATTTGTCCTCCTCTCTACCTTCTTTTATCCTTCATCTCTCTACCCTCTATCATCTACTCTCTCTTCTCTCTACTTTACTCTCCCTCGACTATCTTTCCTCTTACTTTACTCTCTATTCCCTACTCTTTGTTTACTCTTTTCTCTCTACTCTTTCTACTCTACTCTACTCTCGATTCTTTACTCTTTTCTATGTACTATCTACTCTATTTTCTACTCTCTTCTTCCTCCCTTAATAGGGTTCATTATATGTACATTTGCTATATCACATGCATTCAAGGCCTATCTAAAATTATATCTTTTTGTAAATTTTTTCTAAATAAAACATATCTCTTTTCTATTAAATCTATGAACAACCCCTTTATATAGCACCCTTTTGTACATAAAAAGTGCAAAAATAATATTTAAGAAATCCATTCTTTTGAATCTATGTGATATATATATGTATTTATGAGTCATTTCCCCTCCCTCCCTCCCTCCCCCTCCCCTTCAGCTCTCTCATCGCTTTCGTCACCCTCTTCTCTCTCCTCTCTCTATATCCTTCTCTCTCTACCCTATATCTCTCTTCTCTCTATTTTACTCTCCTTCTCCCCTCTCCTCTCTCTATTCTCTATCCTCTTTTCTCTACCCTCTACTCTCCTCTCTACTTTAATCTCTCTCCCCTCTTCTCTCTCTCTCTCTCTCTCTCTCTCTCTCTCTCTCTCTCTCTCTCTCTCTCTCTCTCTCTCTCTCTCTCTCTCTCTCTCTCTCTCTCTCTCTCTCTCTCTCTCTCTCTCTCTCTCTCTCTCTCTCTCTATTTATAACCTCTATTACCCTTATATTCATTTTTCTACATCAAAAATGGCAATAATGAAGAAAAAAGTTGCAATAGGATTTTGCAAGTATATCTTAAACTTGATGGCAATGGAATGAGGAAGAAGAAAAACATCAAACTTAGGTCACTATACAAGTGGAAATCCAAGATCTGAATCATTGTAAGCATGTATCCCCCCTTGCATAAAGCAATCCAAGAGTCCTAGTACCTTGCAAGTAACGAAAGACATGCTTCACAACTTGCCAATGTGACATACGTGGGGGCTATGCATATATTTGCTCAAGGCTGAAATCGCAAACTGAATATCTGGTCTTGTGTTGCATAAATAAATGAGACATCCAACTATTGGAGCATACGTATAAATGTCAAATAGATCACTATCATCATGCAAAGAGAGCTTGAGTCCAATCTCCATCAATGTACTAATTGGCTTGTAATCTTGAAAGCCAAACCTCTCAAGGAGTTTATCAATATATTTGGACCGTGACAGTCCAATGCCTCTAGTATCATGGATAAATTGAATGCCCAAACAGTAATGTAAAGGCCCCAAATCTAACATTTCAAAAGTTTGCTAAAGTTTTTTCTTGAATTCTAAAATTTGATCAGCATGTGCCCCTATGAGCAAAAGATCATCTACATAAAGACAAATGACTAGCAAGGATCCCCCCTCTTTGCATACTTAAAGAGTAGACTCTAATCATCTATTAATGAACTCTTGCCTAAGTAAGAAAACATCAATTTTTGCATGCCAAGCTCATGAAGCTTGCTTCAAACCATACAAAGCCTTTTTCAGCTTGCATACCAAGTGTTTGGATCCCTCAACTACAAAACCAATGGGCTGCTATACATACACTTCTTTTTGAAGTTTCCCATGTAAAAATACAATTTTAATATCAAGCTGGAGTGCATAGTCCAACCATAATGGGCAACCAAAGTAACCATATACAGAATGGTAGTCATACGGGATGTAGGAGCAAATGTATCCTCATAATCAATGCCCTTCTTTTGCATGTAGCTTTTTGCCACAAGCGTAGCTTTATACTTATCAATGGATCCATCCACTTTTCTTTTCAGCTTATTAATCCATTTTGTGCCAATGGCTTTCTTTCCAATAGGCTATGTCACTAAATTCCATGTTTGATTCTTTATTTATAGAATCAAATTCAACTTGCATTGCTGCCATCCAATGCACACTCTCTTGTGCATCCTCAAAATAATCAAGCTCCTCATCATTAAGTGTGTGTGCTACCATAACAAACTCCATTGTGTTAGCATGATCATGCAAAGGTGCTTGTCTTCTGGTATGACCAACAATAGGAGCATCCAAATGATTGTCTTTTACAGTTTGCAAGTACCACCTAGGCATTTACCTAGCTTCCTAATTATGTACAAGCTTCCTGATTATGTACAAGCTCCTGTTGAACCTCAAATTCAGCATCTCGTTGAATATTCAGATCAGTCCCCCATAGATTGAATTTACCTAGCTTCCTAATTGTGTACAAACTTCCTGATTATGTACAAGCTCCTGCGGAACCTCAAATTCAACATCTCGCTGAATATTCAGATCATCCCCCATAGATTGAATTTCTGCATTGCTTAATGGAGTAGCTAGCTGAACATTTTGTTCATTTACTAAAACTCTAGCGATATCACTAAAAGAAATGGGTGTCAGGCCTTCAAATATGCCATTTGCAGCCTTATATGTTTCAAAACCAACAAGGGATAATTTTGCTTTTTCATAAAAAATTGCATCCCTACTAAAAGACTTTATTTGAAACATGATCATACAATCTATATCCTTTGCTCTCACTTTTGTACCCTACAAAAAGCCATTTGATAGCCTTGTTGTCCAACTTTTTTCTTAATACTTTGGGAATATGAGCATATGCAAGACACCCAAAAGTATGAAAGTGGCCAACTGAAGGTTTTTGGTTGTTCCAAGCCTCAAAAGGCATGACATTTTTCAATGCCTTGGTAGGGCACCTGTCCAAAACATGACAAGCACACATAACTTCTTCCATCTAAAAGCCATGTGGCAAATTCTTAGCTTTCAGCATACTTCTATCCATCTCCATGAGTGACTAATTCTCATTTCTGCAACCACATTCTGATGTGGAGTATATGTAGTAGTATACTGATATGCAATGTCTTTCTACTTCAAAAACTTATTCAGCAAAGAAGACATGTATTCCCCCCTTCTGTCCTAATGAAGAGTCTTAATCTTGCAACCAGATTGATTTTCATCAAGTACAACAAAAGTAAAAAATGCATCATACACCTCTGACTTTTTCACCAATGAGTAGACCCAACAAAAATGAGTAAAGTCATCAATGAAAGTGGTGAAATAATAACATCCACCCAATGACTTTGTCTGCATAGCTCCACATACATCCGAATGCACAACCTGTAATCTAGCTAGCAACATCACGAGGAAAAGAGAATCGATTCCCTATTCTAAGGAGGCTGTCATTCATAAGCAATTTGGTTGGAGATCAAGCTCGGATCAAGGAAGGTTTCCTTCATTAGGTGCATAGAGTCATTGAGTTTTTGGACAAGTTTTCAGTTTCTTCTATATTTGATAGTCTTAAGAGCAGTGAGCAACTTCTCCATCTATTAGTATACTTTATTTACATTCTCAGCATCTCTTATTTTATATTTAGTTTCAACATCTCTTTGTTTCTGTTTTCACCCTCTCTCTCTTCCCTCTTCTCTCTATTTCTCTCTCCCTCCCTCTCTTCCTCTCCCTCAATGCATCCCTCCACAAACAAAAATAAAAGGAGAAAATAAGAAAATAGAAAAACAAAGAAATAAGAGGCAATATATATATATATACCACTCACCCTCTATTTTTCTCTCTCCTCCTCTTTCCCTCCATCTCTCTATTTGTCTCTCCTCCCTCTCTCTTCCTTTCACTCTCTCCCCTCTCTTTTCCTCACTCATCTTTTCTCTCTCCTCCTCTCGCCCTTCCTTCTCTCTCTCCCTCTCTATTTCCCTCCCCTCCCCACCCCTCTCTTCTTTTCTCTCTCCTCTCTCTCTCTTTGCTTCTCTCTTCCTCTCTCTTTCTCTCTCTTTGTTTCTCTCTCCCCTCGGGGAATTCGCTATATGTATACCCTCTATATCACATGCATTCAAGGCCTATTTATAAATATCTTTAGTTGTGAATTTTTCCTTAATAAAATATAACCATTTTCTATTCAATCTATAAGTAATCCCTTTATATGGGACCCTTTTGTACATAAAAAATGTGTAAAAATGGTATTTGAAAAATCCCTTATATTAACCCACATGATACATACATATATTTATGACTAATCTCGGTGGGTCTCTCCCCCTCACCCTCCTTCTCTCTCCCTTTATCTATCTATTTCTCTATTTCCCTCCCTCTCTTTCTCTCTTTGTTTCTCTCTCCCCCCTCTCTCCCTTTCTCTCTCCCTATTTGTTTCTATCCTCTTTTCTCTTTTTCTTTCTCTCCCTCTTTCTCTCTTCCTCTCTCTCTCTTCTTCTCAGTACTTCTCTCCCTCCCTCCCTCTCTCTCAATGCATCTCTCCACAAACAAAAATAAAGAAAGAAAAGAAGAAAATAGAAAAAAAAAGAAAATAGAGGCAATGTACCTATCTCAAAGGCTCGAAGATGAAACGCGTTGCACCTCCCTCCTTCTTCCTCATCTTTGTGACTTCCCTCCCTCCTCCTTTGCACCCCTCTCCTTCTTCTTCGTGTATGATGATGGCATTGGCAAAGGCAGTGATGAGCTCTCTCTCTCTCTCTCTCTCTCTCTCTCTCTCTCTCTCTCTCTCTCTCTCTCTCTCTCTCTCTCTCTCTCTCTCTCTCTCTCTCTCTCTCTCTCTCTCTCTCTCTCTCTCTCTCTCTCTCTCTCTCTCTCTCTCTCTCTCTCTCTCTCTCTCTCTCTTTGTGTGCTTTGAGCTCCCTCGCTCTCTCTCTTGCAAATAGTCTGTTAAAATGCCACGCTCAGGTTTTTAGTGTTTTTTTTCCTAAGTACGCCGTCGCTATTTGCATCGCAATGTGCATCAATATATTGTATAGCTATTTGTATCACTAATTTTTTTGCAATTTGATTCGCTAACCAAAATTAGCAACACACATTGCGACAAAATAGCGACACCATATTTTACGTTGAAAACATGCATTGCTATTTGCCTTTTTCCTTGTAGTGGCTTTTATTATTTTTCTCTTTTCCTTAATCTCCTTATTTTATTTATTCAAAATTTTATTTTAAATTTTAAATAATCCACCAGACAACTAAAATTTTATGTTTTATATGCATTTTATTGACCTTTGTCCTATAGGTCCCTCAACTCAAAGAAGGATAATACATGCTAGCACCCTCTACAACCCTTTATTTTATACTAAAAATGTTTCTTTTGTACGAGAAAAATGTTTTGTATAGAATATCAAAGCCAAAAACATTTTTAATCCAACACAATAGATTTCAAGACATGTTATCATATCATATATTGTAATTGTAAGTGTTACCATATAATAGTCATGTATTTTCCATACAAATCTCATGTCTCATATTATGCAACTTAGCCTCAAATTCATGAACTTTACCACACAAATATGTAGTGCGTTTCAATACACGTGAAGCTCTCCATAGAATGGAACAAGGCCCTTAATGTCAAAGTTGAAGATACTTTGTTGATATTTACGTATGAAAGTTGATACTATAGCAAATATCCACTCTTTGCCAAGTAGTAAATCATTAAGATCTAGAGTCTACTTTGAAACATTAATGTCAAAAATATCACTAGACTCTAGATCTATAGTTGAAAACATTCACAATAGGAGCCTTATATTATTAGCTTATAGTACATAAGGACAAAATATGAAGAAAAGGAAAAGCTACAAGAAGAAAGAGTGCCAAAGCAAGAGAAAGAAGCTAAGCAACATCTATATTGAAGACACCTGAGAGAACTATAGGAAACACAAAGCATGACAATCAACCAATGAGTCCCTCAAAGGTTCATTATGTAAAAACTTCATACACCACTTATTTGCACTCAAAATATAGTTTTGGGTTTTTTGATATCCCTTATATCCCCTATGCATTCATACTCTCTATAGTTTCACTATAATCCAAAACTTCATTTGTTACATGCATGGACCCAACCACTATACTTTTGATTATCATATTGGATTCATATTGTGATTATATCTTTTCCACGATCTTTTTCATCAAGCTTTTTTTTCATTATTCTAGTGCTCATTTTCCTCTTCTAACATGGTATCATATGTTTAGATTTACCATTTGTCGGAGGAGATATGATTGCATCTTGATGTAGCATATTGTGCTTAGCAATTACAATAGTTGTCTATCATCATGTGGCACACTTAGCGTGTCACGACATTTGGCAATATCAATGTATCCTACTTGGCTAGATGTTGCTTGCATTGCTTGCGTCAATGACAGGATATGTATTTGCTATTGTCATGCTGACTTGGCAAGCATTCATTTTAGCTATCACGTACTTGTAACTTGACAATTTTCTATCACCGCCCACCCATGCTCCTTGCATTGACCTACTCTATGATGTATCACTCTACTCTAAACAAAGCCTATATTTTTGGGGAACTTTATTTTCTTTGTATTTTATCTTTTGGTAATGTTGGTTTTAGATTCATCTTTGTCTTTTTTTTAAAAGAAATTGAAATAAGGTACTAATAACAATTGAATGTTTTGTTTTACTAGTTTGACTATATGTTAACATTTATAACTTCTATGATTGGAGTGTGTAGACTGAACTCACAATTACTATGACATATCATCATAGTTTGACTATATGTTAACATTCCTAACTTCTACAATTGCATTGTGTTAGCCATATGCATGATTACTATGACATGTCACCATAACTTCTTGCCTTATCCACATATTGCTTTCTTTCCACCATTGACTTCCATTTCAATGGTTTATTAATAAGCTTCTTGCTAATTATTATTTTGCGCTATGATCTTATTGTTGTTGCATTTTCATTTTCATGGCCTCAGTTTTTGTTCATGTGGTGCTTTTCAAATGGCTCATTTGTTTGCTCATGTCATATAGATGCTCTTGTGATTGAATTCATTATTGTCAAATACTCCATGGAGCTATGGTTAATGAGTGCTATGATGCTCGCTAATACTTTTTAGAGAGGGTGTTTGATATGTCAATCTTTAGAGGAGTCTCTACTTTTTTCATGGCAAAGCAATTACGGTTAGGATATGAAAATAAAGAGGAGAAACCGTAATGGCAAAGAAATGGTTAGGTTTATGAAGGTGAATAGGAGAAATGGTACCAAATAGTGTCACATTTCAAGAGAAGGAAGATCTGGAAGGCATACTACTAATACATGTAATGGATATCATGGTTTTGCTATTGGAACACATGATCACATACATGTAATGGATATCATGGTTTTGCTATTGGAGCACATGATCACATACATGGCTACATTGTCGTACTTCACTTGGGCTTATAGATGGCTACATCGAATAAGGAGAGGAAGAGAGAAAGGAAGGGCCTTAATCCCCTCTTTTTTATCCTATATCCTATCATTGGATCCCCACAAGATTGGAAGGGTAGGCTACAATGAAATGCTTGAGACCCATTAACCAACAAATTGAAACTTCACAAGCTTTGAAGGATCATGGGAGCACTAAACCAAGCTAGTGAAACGCTTCAAGTTTAAGTGGGTCACATCAAGCCTAGATTTGCAAAGGGCCTTTCCAAGACTTTCCTATTTCAATGAACCTTAGCTCAAACTTCTCAACACCTGAGTCAATGCATTCTAGGATAGAGATAATGGGATGACTATTCACTAAATGTAAAAAGTTGTCCATGATCTTGGTCAATATTAGAAGAAAGAATAAAGTCATTTTTTAAATTGCCTTATAAAAATCCTTATGGTTTAATTTTAGTACAGCTAGTATTTGATTAGTATTGTTATAAAAGGTGTAGTAAAATCCATGACCATGTTATCCTTAAAAGAGTACCATTAACATGTATAGTACTCAGAGTGCTTATAAAATTCCAGTACAACTTATTTGTTGCACAAGAAGACCATGAGATTCAAAATTCACAATTTCCTTCCTTGAAAAGGAAGCATTACATGAAATAGTATAATCCACAAAGTATGATTGCAAACCACAAAATTATGAACTAGAAGGTAAAATAGAATAATCAAGATAACCTGGTAACTAAAATCTAGAATTATCTTCGAGGGAGAGGAAGAATCTAGAATGAGAAGTGAGTATGAGAAGTTGTCTATATCTAAGGATGCATGTAAGCTTATGGATGAACAATCTTTTGTATCAAAGAGTTGTGTGTTGGATTCTAAACTATTGTAGTCCTTAAAGGCAAGTATCTTGGGGATTCCACCTATAAGGAATCATCTATATAATGTGCGTTCAAAGCATATTAAGAAATACACTTTCTTTACCTTCTATAAGGCCTTAAAATTACCCCTTTTACTTTATTAAACTTAATACTTTTTTTTCAACTTGTAATTTAAAATCTCATTTTGTAAATATAATCTTGTAAATTGTATTAAATACAATAACCTTTATTTTGAACTCACGTGGTATCTTACATGTTCTATAAGGTGAATCCCCTGAGGCAAGTATATTGTTGGATTGTATTTTTCCTTGTGGAATATTCAAAGGAAACTATTTTTTGCCTTTCTTGAAATATTTTAAGAAATACTTTGTTGCTTGAAAAAGATATGATTTCCTAGTCCAAAGATAGGTTGTTTGCCCTATTTGGTTAAACCCAAAAATCTCCGAAGGGGGAAAGTTATACTCACATCAATGGATTATTGAGCAAGTGCTTGATGCACTTATCAATCACCTCCATGATTAACCATAGAAAAGATGCAAGAAACCCAAATGGCCACTACTTGATACACTAGCCAAAGGTTGAGTGGTGTGAAGGCCACGAGAGAAGGCAAGGTTCAGTGATTCTGCAATAGCATGCAACTCAAGGAGGCTTTGGACACCCCATGTTGCACCTAGGATGGACATAGAAAACCTATGTAGCCTAATGTCTGTAGTAGGGGACATTGGAAGATCCTATTCTAGATAAAGGATGGATTATATGGACTATGTCCATGGAATTTGGACACAGATATCCAAGTTCTTTGGATATGGTTCTCGGTGTAAGGGATGGAATGTTGGATTGGCATGGTGCCTTGAAAAAGGTGCATATAAATTACATTATTGCTATTGTTTTCTAGATATTGCTTGACCTTGTCTTTGCATTTGTTGAATAAAACTTATTTTAATAGGATAATTAAAGAAGTTATTTTTATGTGTTGAATTAAACATGATAAGTAATTAAACAACTAAGAAAACTCATTACGCAAAGGGAAGTGGGAGAGTTGATCCATGAGACGGATCCATCCTATGACTGTGGATGGTCTTAGTGAGCCAATAGATTTTCCTTAAAATAATAGACTATAAGAAATTAGGAAGGGTAAAAGATGACCACCATAAGAAACTATTATAGATTTCAACTTCCTATCATTTTCAAAGACCAAGTGAGACTTTGCCTCATGGGTAGAGGAGTCAATGTGTTAGCTCCCCTTATTTCTCACTCTCTTTGAACCAAGTGTGACATGTGTCTACATCGGTTCGAGTTGATTTTTGCATAAGTAGTTGTCCCCACTGACTAATGTTAGATAAATTGCTAGCTGGCCTTAGTATTATTTAGGAACCTTATTTATAGGTCAATCCTCATGGGAATAGGGTGGACCTTCCCTTGTGAGGTAGACTTAAGCAATCCTAGGCAACAAAGTCTGTGATATTTCAAGGGAGTTCCAAATAGTGTCACCTAATTCTAGGCCACCAAAATCGTGTCATCAAGGAGCATCAGATAGGTGCCTTATACCTACCTTATACATTGGCCCCAATGCAACAATACAAAGAAATTGGATGACATGGTTGTGAAATGCATCCTTATTGTTACGATAAAACAAAGGTTATAAGTTATATCATCAACAAACTATGTATATTTTAGTGAATTTTACTTCTTTAGTGATAAGAGGGACTTGATTATTAAAGTATAAAGCATTGCATTGATAATTATCCTTCACTATGTTGTAAGCAATCTCCAGCACGCATTATGCATAAGAGGCCGAGGCTCAAAACCCGTAGCCCGCACGGGAACACCTCTTCAAGAGGGAAAAAGGGGATAATGGTTAAAATTGTGGCAATTTTTTTTATTATAAACCCCTCCCCCTCAGCCGATGCATGGCGGGGGAGAGGGAGTGTGAGAGGAGTGGGTGTGGTGTTGGAAGAGCATGGGGGGAGGAGGCATGCAAGTAAGCCACGTGGGTGGCTATCTCCCCCCCCCTTAGTCCTATAAGACCACCCCCTCCCCAAGCTTGAGGGAAGAGAGAAGAGAGAGCTGATGTGCTGCCCTATGGATCGCACTACCATGCCAGGCCGCCACGCCACGTTGTCACACCGCCAGGCCGCCTCGCCTCCACCTGCCATTGTCATCATCATCATCATTACCACCATCAACACCATCCTCATCATTATCATCATTTCGTCATCCTCATCTTCTTCTCTCTCCATGTAATCTCCTGACAGAAGCTTGGAAGCTTCTTTGGAAGCTTCTAAATTAAAGCCTCCATAAGCCTTGTTCTCCCGTGTTTCCCCGGGTCCCCTTAAAATCGTATTTGCAAGGGCCATGTCCTATGCAGAAGGGAAGATCTTGGACAAAGAGGATTCGATACGCGAAGTGACCCAAAGGAGAGTTGATGAACGAAATTACTACGTCAATGGCTCCGAAGCTAAAGACGCGAGGCGCACATGCGGGAGCTTCCACCCCGAGTACGCAAGTGGACAATGCCCCAAGTCCTAATGCCCAGGTTCCGTTAATAGTCTCGCATGGAAAGAATGCATTTAAGCGTGTCTTTAATTCACGTAGTCAAGTTAAAGTACATTGGGAAATCTATTTCCTTGCCCGATTTACAAGATTTAGTTGCATGTCGTGCATTTGAAATTGTTGCACTTCCATGGTCAAGTTGCAATTGTCTTGAGCGTATAATGCATAACCTGGAAGATGATAGCGTGCTAAGAAGAATAGAGCTTATGTCGCATGATGCACTTATGAAGTAAATTCATGGTCGTGGTTCATATAGAGGATAATCTTAGACGCCCATTGAATGATGTCCAAATCGTCGCAATGCATGGAAAGGAATTATGAACTTGCAAATTGCATGCAAGGATGGTTACATTTTAGGACGGTTAAGTGCTAAAGGACGGGTTAAATCATTAATGGTCTCATGGCATTCGCTCATGCATGGAGTTCTGTTATCGAAGTTTGTATTTAGGAAAGGATGCATTTTCATATTAAAGCTTGAATTCAATGCATTAAACGAAGGATTTATAGGCATAGTTCTTGATGTAAATCAACGTAGGGTTTATACGAGTTAGCTCTAAATTGCCAATCATTATACTTTAGGCAAGGAAAAGTAACGATCATTGTAGAACTTATAGTTGCATAGAAGGAAAAAGTCTATAAATCGCATATTTGCATGGAATGTTATATCTTAAAATTATTTACATCTTTTAGGAAAAGTATTTGCATCTCTAAGGAAAGGTCACCTCTTGTCGCAAGACAATTGATCAATTAGGTAAATCGCTTGTAATGGTGTAACTCAAATGATGATCACCTCAATGCGCTAGGTAGAGCTAAGCCGCATTAAAATTCTGCCTAGTATCGCACTCAGGAAGCCGACTTAGTATTTCTGACCTCAAAGGTCCTACCCACATTCACGAAATGTTGGAGTTAGTTAAACGCCCATGCAAGAGTGATCTAGGGTTCTTATCCTAAGGATCAATTGGCCAAATACTAGACTTCCTTATGAATTTAGAAACCCTAAGGCCAAAATGACTATTAGCCTAGCAGGGTTAAGGTTTGGATTGGGTCAAGAGGACTCCCAAACCCTACATCTTGGCCAAAGTATTCTTGACCCAGGAATACCGTGTGATGGGAGAAATAATCCCACAAGTTAGGCGTGACACTTATCTCGTGCAACAAGTTGCAACATCGCATGGCTTTTGTTTCTAAATCACAAAATGCTATTGCCACTCCTTAGAACAAGGTCGGCAAGTTCTAAGTACAAGTCTAATTTATCTAGAGGATGAGTAGTCATCTTGCTACATCACCTTCCCTTGGGGTTGATTTGCTAAGTTAGGAAAATTATAAATTGCCTAGCAAGCAATTGACCTATCAAGTGAGGACAACGGGGTTGTCCAAGATTTATTGACCTTAATATAAGGAAACCTAAGGTATTCATAAATTGGGTTAACAGGATTATAAACCCTAACCCAAGGAAAAAGGGTAAACTAGCAACACAGCTTACAAAACCCTTGGGATCTTGCCAAGTCGCAATTGATCCCGGATCGAATGCTGGATGTATTCAGAAGGAAGGATTCACACCTTAGCAGTTGGCCGAACAAACAACCACTGGATTGATTGTGTTTGTACAATTAGGAGCACTGTTTGTACTTCTTTGCTCAAGGAACTAAAGCTGAAAAAATAATTAATGCTTTAGGTTGAAGGCCTGGAGGGAGAGGCAGCATCAGTTACCCCCGACTATCTGCCTGACCCTATCCAAGGGGGTTGTTAGCCGCGCCAGGTATGTGGACCGAACCCGCTGCGAGAGGTCTCTCCGTGGGTGCTACTAGGAGGATGCTTGGGTGCCAGAGGGGGATCTGGCCATAAATCCCTTGCCTCCGAGTCCTATACAAGAGGCCGACATGACTCAAGATTGGATCTCGAGGCCCACATACTAGTCTACGGGCGGAAACTTGGAATAGCGATCCTTGAGGATTGCTGAAATTGCCTTCGAGCTGATTATGGAATAGCCTTCGGGCGGATTATGGATTAGCCTTGGGGCTAGATTATATGATGTATTCCAAAGACTGATAAATAAAGATAAAATGTTGAAAAGAAACTTGTTTGACATTGTTTTTCTATGTCAGTGCTTAAGTTACGTGAAGGAACCGGTGATTAATTGGCTAATTAAGAAAGCTGTTTTTGCTTGTCAAATTAAATGTGGTAGGTAATTAGATAACTAAATCACCCTGAGGAAAGTGTGGGTCCATCCTACGGAAGGGTGGTCCCGATTAGCCGAGAACTTTTCTCAACAGAATTGATAACAAGGTAACAATGACCTAGAATCTAGGAAGCTAGAGTCCCGATTTATGCTATTTTAGTGGAATGGATTGGGACTATGCCTTACGGGCAGAGAGGTCAAGCTTCGCATCCCTCTCGTTTCCCATTCTCCTTGAACCAAGTGCAGCATAAGTCCGCTTCGACCCTGATGTTTCTGCGTAAAGTAGTTCACCTGGGGGTTCGACGCTAGCTACCTTCCAGGAACTTGACCATTAGGAAAACCCTGATTCAAGTTGGTCCTAAGTGGGAACGGTCGGAATGCTTCCGCTTCGTGGCAGACTCAGGAAGACCTAGATCGCAAACCCCGTGACATTCCATGGGAGTGCTGGGTGGGGCTTTCTGGACTCTCTTCTCGATGGACTTCTAAGATGTGTCCAATCAAGTGGAAAGGGAGACACGTTACAGTTGGTATCAAAGCGAACCAAAAAGATCTAATATTTACAAGCTATAGATCATCGCCATCTGAAAGCTCGTCTCGTCGCAAAGGAGCATTGAATGGACTCTACATAAAAAGAAATAACTACACATCAGTCCACTATACAATAATGCATTCTAATTGAACATAGTAACTACGGACAAGAAACATGAGTGACTTACAGGGCCGCCGCGTCTATACAATCGGCCGATCAATGCAATGAGACCATGCCTCTTTGCATATCGAGTCTCAAGGCTAGTCGAATCACGATTTATAATGGAGTACTGCAAAGAAAACAAAATACTAATTGTTAAAAACATGATTGTCAGTACAAAGGATATTGCAAAAAATAAGCAAGCAAAATAAAATAAAAACTTATAAAGTCCTCCAGATATGTCATGTGGCCGCCACTCCCAAGATGACGGACTACTCCGGCCTCTAGTCGTGCCCTCGCCGCCTTGCGTTCCTGTCTTCAACGTCCTAGAGAATCTGTAGCCTCCTCCTTGAGTCGATGCCAATTGTCTGTGTCTAGCCACTCGGGCTTTGTAACCCCACTCTTGAGTATCTTGCATGCATCCGATCGTCTATGTGACATATATGCACGTATGCACTCCATTATCCAGCCCGTAGAAAACCTATTTGCTGCGGCTGGTACCAGAAAATCCTCATGCAAGGATGCTACTATGTAGTCCTTGCTCCCCTCCGGTATGTTTTTCCAATGATCCAAGACGTTGTGCCGAAAAACTTGTTGGCACAACTCTCTCATGCGAGCCATCACCCTCTCCCCTCATCATTCATGATGATGGCTCCTGACCTATCATCTACAAGGTAGGCATACCCCTTTGGGATATGCCTAAGATGGGTCCTCTCCCACCTGCGACCACGCTCTTGGGCATATCCAAGAGACCCCTATACATCTGGTATACCGACCAGGGTAGTATCTATCAGAGTAGCACCCCATAGGGGTGCCACTTGCAAATGACTAAGAAAAAGCCGGAGTGATTGGAATAGACGTCTCCACAGGTGTGACAAATCTCAGAGGTGACGTAACTCCAGCAGAATGACGAGACGGAGCACCGCATCTGTGCCTCCACAGCAATCACCTGAGCCACGCTCTCTGGAATCGCCACGAGAGCAAGGAGTAGCACCTGTATCCTGAGCCGACCGCGGGCTCATTGCATTTGGATCTCTGCAACATCCCTCTGAAGCACTCCCTCTGTCTGGCCCAAGTCTAGAGCATCGACCTTGTCTACTCAAAATTGAAGGATCAGATCGCACCGAAGTAGATCTAATAGAGCGGCTTGATGATGTCCGAGACAACTCCTGGTCTGCCATGTCTCTGAATCTCGCCATCTGATTTGGAGACATGCGCATGAAGATCTCCTGCAACTCCTCATCGCTCATCCCTCGACTCATCCTGATGATCTAAGTATCCACAAAGGTCACCTGCACAGACAAAAAATGATGTTAGCATAATCAATTTAAATCATACAAAGCACGGTAATATAAATCTTTAAAAAATGATCTTACTTAAAATGCATATCTTATGTACCCTTATAAGTGATTCGTCAATGAATTGAGTAGGTGGATGCTCCAAGTATGAAGTATCATATGGTCCCATGTCAATCTCCTGATATAACTTAGCATAAATTGGAAGGTCGATAGACATGTTACCACAAAAGGATGAGTTCACCTCGTTCTCAAAGAATTCTTGAACTCCTGTATTTCCATCATTGTTACCCGATGCTGGCTCCTCTACATGCTCCAAGCTTTCGGTGGCCTCCACCCCTTGCAATATCGACCCCTCTATTTGCATATTGTCCTCATCTATGCTCGGAACATCGCTTTGATCATATACTCTCACACTTCGGGGAGATGAAGGTATAACATACCACCATCAAGGTTGTCGGGGGTTTGGATAGAAGATTACATGTTCACAAACACGTACAATAGAGATTTAACTATTATGACATGTACCATGTGGTAATACAATTAAAAAATAAATGAGTTCATGCACCTGTTCACAATGGACCGACAACACAAAGGACTCGCAAATCCGTCCATTTTTTTTTCGAAATCTATTTCAAGATATCCAGATGGAACTCGTCGAAATGTTGCTCGAGCTCCTTCAAGTACCACTTTGAACCACTGCACATCGAATAGTATCATGGAGAAACTATAGTAATCCACCGTAACAATACTTTGCAAGTTTCCAAAATACTCTATCTCATCTATAATCGTGTTTGGATCCGTTGCTCGTCATTGGTTCTCTTGCTCGAACCTTGCCATGATACCACAGTCTATTGTGGAGTGCATTTTGTCAATACGCTCCATGCAGAAATACCGTCCGCGTGACCAATGCTGCACTATATATTTTGTACTGTACATTGAAACACTCAATTAGTTGTCGCATATAAAATATAGATACGACAAACCCTAAATATGTCATCACCTTTGGATTACATCCCCTCGAGAATTCCCACTCCTCGATTGAGACCTCCGCCCCTTCGCGAGACGTTGCGGTCAAAGCTCCATGTAACTATCGCATTGACATAAACCGCAGCATCTTCTCCATGCCCTCGGGATATCGAATCGGTCGATGGCACGTACTATGTCGAAATTCAATTCGTGTTTCCTCTCGATCTTGCCTCGCTTGCTGGTACCTAGCGAGTCACATCTCCATAGAGGCATGGTGCAATATACAAAAGCGATTCACTTTCTCATCCATTGCAGCATCCATTTTTTTTTCTACCCCATTTCCAACCACCACATCTCCGGTCAGTCTATCATCGTCCCTCAGTGACCATAGCATACTGTTGTTTGGATCCACCATTGGTAGCCATTGTGAAATATGCACTAGCGCCTCAAACACCAACCAACCTTCAGCCATGCTACCTTCTGGCCGAGCTCGTTGTCGCACAAAGCCTTTCAGGGTTTTCATGAAGCACTCCAAGAAGAACATCCATTGCGTACAAACACGTCCAATAATCTCCACTTTATCTACAAGATGCACAAGAAGGTGGATTTGTATCATGAGCATGCTGGTAGGCAGGTATCTCTCAAAGAGACAAATCATGAGCATGTTGGTAGGCAGACATCTTGCGATCGCGATCGGTAGTACAAACTGGCACAAATGAGAAAGCATTATGAACAATGACTACACTCCAAATAGCAAAATACGCAGGCCACTTATAATCCATTCGTAGTACAAACCTGACATATCTTATGCCAATCATGGGATTTTAGCCCTGATAATTGGTCATCTTTAGAAAACTCAGACCTAAGAGAACGCATCATACCCATTGGAGTGCGGATAGAATTGACTATTTGCTTTACAATACGCTCTTCATCTTGCCTACCTCCTTCAACCATTCGTGCCCCTATAATGTCTCTCTTTCTTGTGATGTGGTCCCATAGCAAGCTGCCCACGTTCTTGAAAATATACATGGGATCCAACAAGTGGTTGATCTGTAAGTGGGTCCAATATGGCAACTCGTAGAAAACTGAGAACCGTCGCATTCCGTTTGGATGTGACTCCTTGTGGATTATTTTCAGCTCGTACCAGCTTTGGGCATTCATATGTGTTGGAGGTCCTCCAAGAAAACCTTCCCTGAGTTCATAACCCTCTGGCAAGAAAGCGGCACGTCCTTGATATACCATCTTCTACATGGTTCGTAACCTTCAGGAGTCTAACTATGGCCGCACAATGGACATGCATGATAACCTGAGGTAACCAAACTTGTCCCAACACCTCTATCCAGTGAGTGAATACAAACTTGAACGAGCTATGATAGATACCAACCAACGAGAACAGATGCCTACTTACCCGAGCACTCTCCGAATCCTGGAAAGTCATGCATCGTCCACATGAGAATGGCTCGAATATTGGTGGACCGTCGACCATCGTGCTTGCTCATACCTTGTATGGTGACCCCCTCCTCCCACAAAATCTTAAGCTCATTGACTAATGGATGAAGATATACGTCCATATTTTTGACTTTGTAGCGGCTGGGGACGAGTAAGCTTAGGATGAGATGTCCTTTCTTCGTAGAAAGCCATGGAGGGATATTGTAGTTGATAAGGACTATAGGCCACACACTGTAAGAAGTTGACCGCAGACCGAATGGGTTCACCCATCCATTGCAAGACCGAGCCGAAGATTCCTTGGCTCTCGGACAAAGCTTGGGAAGGTAGAGTCAATGTGGCTCCATGCGCGTGAATTCGCTGATATTTGTTGAGCTCCATCTGTGGACCTATTCTGCGCATACCACGTTGTCAAGCTCGCCATGCCGGACGTATGAAACATATGGTTTATGCGAGGGATAAGCAAAAAGTATCTAAGAACTTTTTGAGGGGTGGTTTGCCCTTGTAAGTCCTGTTGATACCTGTGAGGACCACACTTTGGACATATCTCCATAGTCTCGTATTCTCCTCGAAACAGTATGCAATCGTTGATACATGCATGGATGTTGTTGTAGTCCATGCCAAGCTTTCGTAAAACATGTCGTGCATCATCACGATACTCAGGCATGGTATTTATAAGTGGTAATATATGATACTTCAGTAAACTGAAAAAAATCATATAATACCTTGAAAAAGCACAAATGTTTTTAATGATAGTGCTGAAAAGAAATCAACGAAGTGTACGTACAAGGTACCTGATCAACTCGGTCACACTCGCATCGCTCCATCCATATTTTGCTTGCACACTTAGGAGTGCAAGCAATGTCTTCAAGTGAGATACTCGGCACCTATCATATAATGGTATGGATGCTTTCTCTCTAAGCGGATTAGAAGTCTCGACATCCATGGGAATCAATGCATCGATCATTGCCTCCATCTCAGGCTCCAATATTGTAGGTAAGTCTAGAAGGCTGCCTGTCTCCTCTGGTATTGACGGTATAGATTGGGTAGTACCTTCCAAGTGGTGGATTGGCTCAGGCACTCCATCCATCGCACGCTCACGAACTCTTCTAATTGGCCGCAAAGGGTGAACTCCTCCTTGGGACGAGATGTCACCTCCCTTGATAGAAAATTTGCCATCCACATCCAATCTTTTTGTATATGGTATTCAATTAGCTTGCGAGTACAATGCATGATTGATATTAACTTTTCTTACCGTTTGCTCAAAATCCAAGATCGCCTGATCAATGATCTCAGATTGAAACTCGTCGAAGCGTCATACGTGTTCTATAGACAATCGATGTTTTCATCTAATTGCCAGCTGACATTGAGAGCAAGGATATGGGACACGTTGATTAAGATATGCCTCGTGATCTTGAATATCAAGACCTTCATCGTTTTCTATTTTTTCTACGTGTTACGACAAACAATTTGTTTTTGTTATCATTCTTTTTTTCTTTCTTAAATTGTTTGAGAAGGGATTCCTTCTCTTGTAACTCAGCAAAAATTAACGTATATAAAGTCTCCACCCACCCACCCACAAATTAACGTATGTGAGTATTTCCCGTCTTGTGGTATTGCAGCCGGACCTCATCGGACCTCACCACCACTCTCTCTTTGTTTTTTATCCATTCATTATATCCTCTCCTTCCTTCTCTCACTCTTTTTCTCTTTCTTTATTATGCTGTATGTTTATTCCTTCTCTCTTGTTCCTTCTTCCTTTTTCTCTTCCTCCCCCTCTCTCATTTCCTTTAACAAAATATATATCTCGCTCTACTACTACTACTACTACTACTACTACTACTACTACTACTACTACTACTACTACTACTACTACTACTACTACTACTACTACTACTACTACTACTACTACTACTACTACTACTACTACTACTACTACTACTACTACTACTACTACTACTACTACTACTACTACTACTACTACTACTACTACTACTACTACTACAAATAAGAAAACTAGACAACAATAAACAAGAAAACAAAAAAACTATTACTACAATAACAACAACAAACAAGAAAACCACTACTACTCTTACAACCATGACTATGATGACTATGACTACGTCTACGACCACGACTATGACTACCACTACCACTACCACTACCACTACCATTACCACTACCACTACCACTACCACTACCACTACCACTATAATAAACAAGAAAAAAAGGAAAGAAAAAAAAAATACTACTACTACAATAACAATAAACAAGAAAAGAAGAAAAAAATACTCTACAACAACAACAACAACAACAACAAAAAACAAGAAAACTAAACAACAATAAACAAGAAAAGAAAAAAAACAACAACTACTACAACAACAACAAACAAGAAAACTACTATTACTACTACTAGTACTAGTACTACAATCACGACTACGACGACTATGACCACGACTACGACCACCACAACAACTCTCTCTCTCTACTACTACCACTATCACTACAATAAACGAGAATAGAAGAAAAAATCAACAATAACAATAACTACTACTACTACTACTACTACAACAGCAACAACAACAACAAACAAGAAAAGAAAAAAAAACTACTACTACCACTACTACAACAACAACAAATAAGAAAACTAAACAACAATAAACAAGAAAAGAAACAAAACAACAACAACAACAACAATAACAACAAATAAGAAAACCAATATTACTACTACTACTACTACATTCACGACTACGACTATCACAACAACAAACCACTACCACCACAATAAACAAGAAAAGAAGAAAAAACAATAACAACAACAACAACTACTACTACTACTACAATAACAATAAACAAGAAAAGAAGAAAAAACTACTACTACTACAACAACAACAACAACAAACAAGAAAACTAAACAACAATAAACAAGAAAAGAAAAAAAACTACTACTACAACAACAACAACAAACAAGAAAACTACTACTACTACTACTACTACTACAATCACGACTATGACTACCACAATAATAACAAACTAGAAGAGAAGAAATTAAACAACAACTACTACTATCACTACCACTACCACTACTACTACTACAACTACAACAACAACAACAAACAAGAAAATAAGAAATTAAAAAACAATGCTATCGCTACTGCTAATAAGAAATTAATCTCCAACTACCGCTACCACTACCATTACCACTACCACAACTACCACAACAACAACAACAAACAATAAAAAAGAAAAGAATAAACAAAACAACAACAACAATAACAATAACCTCTCCCTCCTTCTCTCTCTCCCTCCCTCTCCCTCTCTCTCTCTTCCTCTCTCTCCCTCCTTCTCTCTCTCCTTCCCTCTCCCTCTCCCTCTCTTTCTCTCTTTCCCTATTATGTTTAATATTTTCTCCCTCTCTCTCTTGTTCCTTCTTTCCTTTTCTCTCTTTCTCTCCCTCTCTCATTTCCTCTTCCTCCCTCACCCTCACCCTCTCTTTCTCTCTTTTCCTATTATGTTTAATGTTTTTTCTCTCTCCTCTCCCTCTCTCATTTTCTTTTCTCTCCTCCTCTCCCTCTCTCATTTCCTCTCCCTCCCTCTCCCTCTCCCTCTCTTTCTCCCTGTTATGTTTAATATTTTTCCCCTCTCTCTCTCTCGTTTCTTCTTTCCTTTTCTCTCTTCCTCTCCCTCCCTCACCCTCACCCTCTCTTTCTCTCTTTCCCTATTATGTTTAATGTTTTTTCTCGCTTCCTCTCCCTCTCTCATTTCCTTTCCCTCCCTCTCCCTCTCCCTCTATTTCTCCCTTTCCCTATTATGTTTAATGTTTTTTCCTTCTCTCTCTCTCTCGTTCCTTCTTTCCTTTTCTCTCTTCCTTTCCCTCTCTCATTTCCTCTCCCTCCCTCTCCCTCTCCCTCTCCCACTTCCTCTCTCATTTCCTCTCCCTCCCTCTCCCGCTCCCTCTCTTTCTCTCTTTCTCTCCCATTTCAGCTCCCTCTCTCAATACACATGAATTTTAACAAAAGCAAGTAAAAGAGAAAGAGAAAATACAAAAACAAAGCAAGAAGGAACAATGCACTCACTATAAAGGCTCGAGGATGGATTCGGCGGCTCCTCTTCGCGACGGCGGCTCCTCTTCGCCCCCCGTACACTTTGTCCTCTTCTTCGCAAACGGCGGCGGCAGCGGTGAGAAGCTTTCCTTCTCCCTTTTTCTCTCTTTCTCTCCCTCTCCCTCTCAAATGCAAGATGAAGTTCGCTCTCTCTTTCATGCATGCACATAAAATAATGCACTCGGGTTTTGGCCTACATTTTTTTCATCTGAGCACTGTCCCTAATAGCGATGCTGCTATTTTGCGTTGGAAAGGACTGTCGCTATACCTCCATATCCTTGTAATGGGAATGAAGGCTTGTTGAAACTTTGGAACATTGCATGGGCAATAGGAATTTCAGCCATTTGGCGCCACAAGAATGACAATGTCTTTGGAAATGCCCCTAGATGGACGAGCTTAGAATTTTCACTGGTTATTAGGAGTGAATTATTAAGATCATGTAGGTCCTTAGAAAATCTAGCTCTAAGCTATGTTTAAGGCTCTCAAGGGATGTTAGTTGTGCTTTTTTGCCCAACTAACACATGTCCCCACCATTAGTGGTTAATGTAAATATTCATTACTTATATACTTTGCATTATTAAGAAATAAAACTCAAGTAGCCATAGAGTAGATTTGTTGGGATTTGCTCTAATGGAATGAAGTCTTTCCATATGAGGTATTGTACAAAATGTTTTTACAAAAACCATAAACATTTATGTAGTCATGATTTTGGTGTAGACATAACAAATAATCAAATGTGTAGATTCCATTTCAATATCATTTCAGTTTAACTTTATGAATGTCATTTTGAATGAACCACAATTTTCTCCATCCATGCTTTATTGTAAGTAGAATTAAAACTTCATGATAAAATTGTGTTTTAGCATCACCAACGAAGTGCATTGCATCTTCCTTTGATAGGCAAAAAGTATCCATTGTATCAAATCACATAGACCTCATTTGATTTACAAGTTAGGACCCAACTAATTTCCAAGCTCACACATGGCTTCTCGTAATGGGGGCCTTACAACTTTGAGCATTATGGATCATTGGTGGCAGCTTATGACAATGGGATATTTAGTGTATCTAATAACTTTCATCATTTTTTGGAATGGATAGAGAGAAAATATCCTTCTACAAAATGGTAGGGGCCTTTGAATAATCAAGTGGCTTCTCTTTTACATTGATAAAAACCTTGAAGATAGTTTAGGACTCAATAAGCCTTTGTATGGCACATAAGGGATCGATTGGTTATGTAGTTTCCATGGCTTGATGAAAACTACATATTAGGGATTGAGAGGTCCTTGGCTTTGATCATCTTTGTGCATCTCAACAAAATTTAGATGGGGATATGCGTGAAACTGCTTCAGGATGTCAAAACTTTCCATCTAATGTGTCAGAATAAGCACTAATCTATGTGCAATGTTATATGTGTCACAAAATATGTCAATATAAGAGTGTTTTAGGTAAAGTGGGAAAACTCTTATTCCTAGCATGGCCAATTTTATCATTATTAAGACGTTTCTTACAAGAATAATCTAATAATTTCCTTACATTTTAGGCTTTGTAACTCTTTTTAGATTTTTTCCAACCCTATTTGTTCACTTGGCCTAGTTGGGTCACCATGACAATCTTTTTAGCTTGGCGTAGCTTTTGGGTTATTATGGAAACCCTTTTTCTATTTATCATTCTCAATACATGAGGAGGGCTTGGCCATGTGACCAAGCAGATTGGATTAAGTTGAAGATGTAAAATGTTAGGATCATTCATTGTTTTTGTATTACCAAATTTACTTTAGATTTTATTTGCCAAATCTAATCAAGATAAAGGATTGAGAGTTTTATACTCAATAATAAGTCACAATGAGTTTAATGGGACCTTAATGTTAATGTTTTAGATGTTGTGTTTCCCTTGGATTATGAGTTATTTGCATACATTGATACCTTAGCTTGGGCATGAAGACATGCACCTTTACAAGTGTGCAAGTTGAAGAATATTTTACTCTTAATTAGCTTTTGTGCTCGTATTTTAGCAAGGTTTGTAATCCCTTTTTATCACTTAGTAATATGCAAATATTTTAAATTTCTATCATTTGTCATTCTAAATACATAATGAGAGGTTGGCCATGGGGTTAAGAAGACTAGGTCAAATTAAAGACTTCAAAATGTCAGGATCATTTGTTGGCTTCTAGTAGACTTTAGTTCAAATTTTGTTCTCCAAAATCTTGTCAAGATAAGGATTGAAAGTTTTATGTTTAATATGTATTGAGCTTAGTGGGACCTTGATATCCATATTTTAGCTTTTGTGACCCCTTCAAATTGCCAAAATTTTGTGAAACTTGGAGATTGTAGCTTGGTTATGGAAACATCCATCTTGACATGTATTTAAGTTGAAGAATAGACTTTGAAAATTTTGAGTTCACCCATTGAAGCTTTATTAAATATAGTTTAAAACTTTATTTTTTCAACCTTGTCGAGAGGAAGGGTCATGATAATTTTACGGTCAGCTCTACTGAGCTTAGTGAGACTTAATTTACCTCTTTTTTTGCCTTGTAGAAACATGAGACAAAAAAATCGAACCTCTTCATGTAAGCATTTGTACATATAATACACATATCAGTTTCCTCATTATAAAAACCTAAGATGATACAAAGTGATTTGTAACTTAACTATGTTTTCTACATATTAATATGGTATGCATATCAATATTGTTACCTCTTTTCAACTATCTAAGATGCCCTTTGGCATATAAAAAGAAAGTTGTGCTCTCCACCTTATATACCAACAATCTTAATAACAATTTCAGACCATTAATCTATTAGGATTTTTAATATAATGACTCAATCAGGCTTAGTATGACTACCACTTTGACAATAAAGAACTTTGATGCAATAACTTCAAATTGCCTTGCCAAAAATATTTCAGGGTATACTTTGATATCCTTTTGTTATCATTTCTCACGTTGATATCATAAAAATTATTGTAGCATTGTAATTAGAACATTGTCAAGTCATGTGCTTAGAACTAGGTGTACTTTAACTTGATTCATGTCAAGTTTCCTTAAAATAGGGTATACTTTTATGTGCATTGAAAATACTAAATCACGACATCTATGAAATTGCACTTTCTTTCACCATTATATTGATCTTAGGATTAAGTTTTTTTATATGTTCTAAAGCTAATCTCAATCTCATAGAGGATATCATTGAGGTTGTCCACAAGGCCATGCTCAACCTAAAGAGAGTTTGATTGTATTATTAAGCTTTATCCATGCGACTAAGTATTTCCTACTATATTAATATTAAGAACCCATCATTTTAGTCCAAGTATAGAGACATAGAGCATGGCCTTTGTATTACAAATATTGAGTATCAAATCAAAGACTCATGGCCATAAAGAAAGAAATTCATATCAATAATACATAAATATAGGTTAATCTCTAAGCACCCATATACATTATCAATGTATACATGATCTTAGAGATCAACCAAAAAATATACATGATGAATACATACACATGTCAACTATTTCATGTATTTGAGAGAGAGCTTGAGCATATGATAAATACTATAGCAACCTTCTTGATTTGGTATGATTATGAAGTTTCTTTGGGAGGGGGGCTTGAGCATGTGCAGAAAAGGAGCTTGTTAAGACAGCTTTCCCACATCCCTTTGAGGTCATGGCATGTGCTCAAGTTTGTATTTGTAACGTGTTCCCCTTTCCACTTGATTGGACACGTCTTAGCAGTTCATCAGAAAGAGAGTTCAGAAAGCACCACTCGGCACTCCCATGGAATGGCACAGCGTTTGCAATCTAGGTCTTCCTGAGTCTACCACAAAGCGGAAGCATTCTGGCCGTTCCCACTTAAGACCGACCTGAATCAGGGTTTTCCTAGTGGTCAAGTTCCTGAAAGGTAACTAGCGTCGAACCCCCAATCGAACTACTTTACGCAGAAACATTAAGGTCGAAGCGGACTTATATTGCACTTGGTTCAAGGAGAATGGGAAATGAGAGGGATGCAAAGCTCGACCTCTCTGCCCGTAAGGCAAAGTCCCATTCCGTTCCACTAAAATAGCATAAATTGGGACTCTTGCTTCCTAGATTCTAGGTCACTGTTACCTTGCTGTCAATTCCGTTGAGAAAAGTTCCCTGCTAATCGAGACCACCCTTCTGTAGAACGGACCCATGGTCACATCCACCGCACTTTCCTTAGGGTGATTTAGTTATCTAATTACCTACCACATTTAATTTGACAAGCAAAAACAGCTTCCTTAATTAGCCAATTAATCACCGGTTCCTTCACGTAACTTAAGCACTGACATAGAAAAACAATGTCAGACAAGTTCCTTTTCAACATTTGATCTTTATTTATCAATCTTTGGAATACATCATATAGTCCAGCCCCAAGGCTAATCCATAATCTGCCCGAAGGCAATTCCAACAATCCTCAGGGATCGCTATTCTAAGTTTCCGCCCGTAGACTAGTATGCAGACCTCGAGATCCAATCTCGAGTCACGTCGACCTCTTGTGTAGGACCTGGAGGCAAGGGATTTACGATCAGAGCCCCCTCTGGCACCCAAGCGTCCTCCTGGTCCAAGTATCACCCATGGAGAGAGCTCTCGCGGTGGGTTCGGTCCACGTACCTGGCGCGGCTAACAACCCCCTTGGATAGGGTTAGGAAGACAGTCGGGGGTATCTGATGCTGCCTCTCCCTCCAGGCCTTCAACCTGAAGCATTAATTATTTTTCTAGCTTTAGTTCCTTGAGCAAAGAAGTACAAATAGTGCTCCTAACTGTACAAACACAATCAATCCAGTGGTCATTTGTTTGGCCAACTGCTAATACTAGGCAGAATTTTAATGCGGCTTAGCTCTACCTAGTGCATTGAGGTGATCATCATTTGAGTTACACCATTACAAGAGATTTACCTAATTGATCAATTGTCTTGTGATAAGAGGTGACCTTTCCTTAGAGATGCAAATACTTTTCCTAAAAGATGTAAATAATTTTAAGATATAACATTCCATGCAAATATGCGATTTATAGACTTTTTCCTTCTATGCAACTATAAGTTCTACAATGATCGTTACTTTTCCTTGACTAAAGTATAATGATTGGGAATTTAGAGCTAACTCGTATGAACCCTACGTTGATTTACATCAAGAACTATGCCTATAAATCCTTCGTTTAATGCATTCAATTCAAACTTTAATATGAAAATGCATCCTTTCCTAAATACAAACTTCGATAAAAGAACTCCATGCATGAGCAAATCCCATGAGACCATTAATGATTTAACCCATCCTTTAGCACTTAACCGTCCTAAAATGTAATCATCCTCGCATGCAATTTGCAAGTCCATAAATCCTTTCCATGCATTGCGACGATTTGGACATCATTCAATGGGCGTCTAAGATTATCCTCTATATGAACCACGACCATGAATTTACTTCATAAGTGCATCATGCGACATAAGCTCTATCCTTCTTAGCACCATATCATCTTCCAGGTTATGCATTATACGCTCAAGACGATTGCAACTTCACCATGGAAGTGCAACAATTTCAAATGCACGACACACAGCTAAATCTTGTAAATCAGGAAAGAAAATAGATTTTCCAATGTATTTTAACTTGACTACGTGAATTAAAGACACGCTTAAATGCATTCTTTCCATGCGAGACTATTAACGGAACCTGGGCATTAGGACTTGGGCCTAGCGTTGTCCACTCACATACTCGGGGTGGAAGCTCCCACGTGTGTGCCTCGCGTCTTTAGCTTCAGAGCCATTGACGCAGTAATTTCGTTCAGCAACTCTCCTTTGGGTCACTTCGCGTATTGAATCCTCTTTGTCCAAGATCTTCCCTTCTACGCAGGACACGGCCCTTGCAGATACGGTTTTAAGGGGACCCGGGGAAACATGGGAGAACAAGGCTTATGGAGGCTTTAATTTAGAAGCTTCCAAGCTTCTGTCAGGAGATTACGTGGAGAGAGAAGAAGATGAGGATGACGAAACAACGATAATGATGAGGATGGTGTTGATGGTGGTAATGATGATGATGATGACGATGGCAGGTGGAGGCGAGGAGGCCTGGCGGCGTGGCAGCATGACGTGGCGGCGTGGCATGGCAGTGCGATCCACAGGGCAGCATGGCAGCTCCCTCTTCTCTCTTCCCTCAAGCTTGGGGAGGGGGTGGTCTTATAGGACTAAGGGGGGGGAGATAGCCACCCACGTGGCTTACTTGCATGCCTTCTCCCCCCATGCTCTTCCAAAACCACACCCACTCCTCTCACACTCCCTCTCCCCCGCCATGCATCGGCTAAGTGGAAGGGGTTTATAATAAAAAAAATTGCCACAATTTTAACCATTATCCCCTTTTTTTCCCTTGAAGAGGTGTTCCCATGTGCTGGCTACGTGTTTTGAGCCTCGGCCTCTTATGCATAATGCAGGCTGGAGATTGCTAGTGCATGCGGAGGGAGCACTTAGCCATCAACATTTAACGTTGCGGGAGATTACTTTGGGTTGCATTTTGCGCGGGGTGTGCGGGGTTTAGGGTCGATTAATATTTCATTGCAGAAATATTACATTCTCTCCTCCTTAAAGGAACCGAGATGTCCTCATCTCGAGAAGATTTGGGGGTATTGTTGGTTGAGAGTACTTTCATCCATCCAAGTGGCATCCTCTTCGGGATAATCTTTCCACTGGACAAGGTATTCTCTCAAGGTCCTGGATCTCAAATGCCTCTCCCTAACATCTAAGATCTTGTCAGGCCGTAGGTCAAGGACTCCTTGGCTAGGCATTACAACTTGTTGATCATCAAGCACATGACTAGGGTTAGGCACATACTTTTTCAATAGACCGATATGGAATACATTATGAACTTTTAGGTTTTCAGGGAATTGGAGTCTGTAAGCATTAGACCCTAGGCACTTGAGGATCTTGTAGGATCTACAATACCTTGGGCTTAGCTTTTTGCATTCACCCAAGGATAGGGAACTCTTCTTTGGACGTACGCAAATGAAGACCATATCTCCTTCAACGAAGGATCTGTCTTGATGTTTCAAGTCTGCGTAAGCCTTCTGTCTATCCTTGGCAGCTTGGATGTCCTGTCTTATTGACTTGACTTGGTCATCCATATCTTCAAGCATCTACTTTGAAGCTTCAACCCTCAAGGTTGGGTCTGAAAAGTTCAAAGGACTACGACAATCGTGCCCATACAATGCTTGAAAAGGGTCATCTGAATACATTGTTGGTAAGAAGCATTGTAGGCAAACTCAACCAGTGGCAAATATTGAATCCACTTTTTGGGTTCGTGGCAACAGTGTGCCCTTAGCATATCTTCAATGACTTGGTTGACTCGTTCTGTTTGACCATCGGTTTGGGGATGGTAAGCTGTACTAAAATAGAGTTGAGTCCCAATGGCCTCGAAGATAGCCCTCCAGAAGTGTGATGTGAAGAGAGAGTCACGATCACTAATGATTCTTCTGGGCAACCCATGCAGTTTGAATATCTCCTTGATGAATAAACTTGCGATGTCTGAGGCTTTATAGTTTGTCTTAACAGGGATAAGATGTGCAACCTTGGTGAGCATATCCACCACAACCATAATGGAGTTGTATCCTCCCTGAACTTGGGGTAGGCCAACAAAAAAATCCATACTAATGAATTCCCATTTGATTTGGGGAATATCAAGTGGTTGCAATTTCCCTGGCATTTTGACATGTTCGGCCTTAATGCGTTGACAAGACAAACATTCTGTGACATATTTGAGAACGTCACCTTTAAGCCTTTCCTAATAATAGCTCTTTCTGACCGCATTAAGGGTCTTAGCATAACTAGGATGTCCTGAGAAAGGGGAGTCATGGGCTTTCCAAAGTATCTTCTGCTTGAGTGACTGGCTTACCGGTATATATAATCTCGTTCTATAGTAGACAAGTCCATTATTGATACTTTGTTTGTAGCTTTGGGTCTTGATCCTTGATAGGAATCTCCCTTAGCAATTTCTGATAGGTTGGATCATGGCATGCCTCTTCTTTAGCTAGCTCAAGAATTGGGTTGTTTGGCATGGATACCTTTGTAGCTAGAGATCTGGCTATTGATGGATCTTGCAAAATCAGAGAATTTAAAAAAGCCTTGCGACGTCTGAGTGCATCGGCAACTACATTCTCCTTTCCAGGCCAGTATTTGATTTCAAAATCATATTCCTCAAGCACTTCAATCCATCGACGTTGCCTCATATTGAGCTCATTTTGGGTAAAAATCCACTTAAGACTTTTATTATCTGTCACTAGGGTAAACTTGTTACCCAGCAAGCAGTGTCTCCAAAGCTTGAGAGCATGGATGATAGCTAACAGCTCCAGATCATGGGTAGCATAATTCCTTTCATGGCTCTTCAGTTTCCTTAAAGAGTATGCTACAGGATGACCTTCTTGCATAAGCGCACATCTTAAGGCAAGTGTGCTAGCATCAGTTTATCACTTCAAACTCCTTACTAAGGTCCGAAAGTTTCAGGATCGGTGCTGATACCAAGCTTTGCTTTAGTTTGTCAAAGTTGGACCATTCAGCAGGTGACCATACAATTGATACTTGCTTCTTTAGTAGATCAGTCAAAGGTGCTGCAATCAAGGCATAGTTTTTTATAAAGACCCTGTACCATCCTGTCAATCCAAGAAAACTACGTATTTCTTTGACAATTGTTGGTGTTGGCCATTCCAGAACGTCTCTGACCTTGGCCAGATCTACTAAAATTCCTTTTGCTGATACAATGAATCCCAGATATTCAATCTGTCGCTTGAAAAATGCACACTTTTTCTTCTTGGCATAAAGCTTGTGTGCCCTCATTGTTTCAAGGACAATGCAAAGCTGGGGCTCATGATCTTCTTCTTGCTTGGAGTAGACTAGGGTATCGTCAAAGAAGACGAGTACAAAGCCATCAAGGTAGGGCCTAAAGATATCCTGCATTAGCCTGTTGAAGGTAGCAGGAGCATTTGTTAGCCCGAATGACATGACTAGGAATTCAAAGTGCCCATACCTTATACTGAATGCCATCTTTGGGATGTCTTCTTCCTTGATCCTTATTTGATAATATCCAGACCTGAGATCAATCTTAGAGAAGATCTTCACACATTGAAGACGGTCAAGAAGTTCATTTATTCTAGGAATGGGGTATTTGTTCTTAATGGTTGATTGATTCAACCCTCTGTAGAGTCAATGCATAACTGAAGCATTCCATCTTTCTTCTTCTGGAACAGCACTGGAGCTCCCCATAGTGAACTACTAGGACGGATGTAGCCTTTGTCTAACAGTTGCTTGAGTTGCTCCTTTAGCTCAATCGCTTCCGGGATGGACATTCTGTATGGTCTCTTTGCAATTGGTGTAGCTCCTGGTGCTAGCTTGATTTCGTGATCGACTTCCCTTTGAGGAGGAAGCTCTGTCAGCTCTTCAGGAAATATGTCTGCGTACTCCTTTAGCCATGAAGGTTCTTCCCTAGATTCCTGATTCTGATCTAGCTTATTTAGCTTAATCAAATAGACAGGTAGCCCCTTTCTAACTCCTTTTATTATCCGAGATGCTTTGGCTAGTTGAATTTTTGGCATACCAGCCTCTCCTTGAGTTGTGACCAATTCCCCTTCAGAATTTTGAAAGGAAACTTGGCCCTTTGTACAATGAATGTGGGCATCATTAGGTTTAAGCCAGTCCATTCTGAGCAAGCACTCGTGGATACCTAGGTTCATTACCCTAAATCTGACCGAAGTCGACTTTCCACCCAGTAGGAATTTCACCTTGGCAGTTTTCCTGGTATAAGTGACCTCACGACCATTTGCTAATTCCACAAGTAAGGTAGGTGCATCTTTTGTGGCTATTCCTAATCTTCTTGCACAAACTGGTGAAATGAAGGAATGTATGCTGCCACAATCAATCAAGGTTCTAAAGCCTTTACCTTAATAATCCGATGGAGTTTGAATCACCGAGAATTGGTGATTCGGGCCTTTCTTGTTAAGAGCCGCATGAACCGTTGCCCTCTCAAAGTTAGCTTCCATGGTTGGGTCTTCTTCATCACACAGCTCCTTGTTGGCCACACTGGAGGTTCTCCCTCTGGCCATGACGGTGGCTCCTTGTCCATGGACGGTTCCTTGGGATGGCCCTTGGCATTGTCCTCCGCTAAGCTTGGGACACTGCCTTTTAAAGTGACCGGGCTCGTTGCAATGGAAGCACAGGAGATTGCGGCCATTACCTTGGGTAGGAACGAGGTTATTGGCATCGTTCGCCCTAGCTTTCTTTCTTTGTGCTTGATTTTGGCCCTGTGCTGTCTTGGCCTGAGACCTAAACACTCCCTTGTTTTGATCCTTGTAAGACCAAGTCCTGTTACTTCTTGGCTTGGTCTGCACCTCCTGTATTATGGGTGCAACTCGAATGAGTGCATCTTGAAGGTCCATTGGGCGCATTGATTCCAGGCGGGTGTTTATGGGTGGGTTTAATCCGGCACAAAACTTTGACACCTGTTGTGTCATATCCATTTGCGGCGCGTACTTCAAAAGAGAGACGAACTTTGAATAGTATGCATCAAGAGATAGTCCAAGCTGCTTTAATTCATAGAATTCATTCATCTCCTGCATGCAATAGGTAGGTGGTAGATATCTCCCTTGCATAGCTCTTTTAAGCTTCTCGCAAGTAACTGACCCTTTCGAGATCCCTTGGTCTCTGCACCATTGCTTCCACCAAAGTCTTGCTTCGTCGGTAAGCTTCAATTTGGCAAGCATCGCTTGGTTAGCGGGTGCAGTACACCTACTGCTTCGAAGTAATCCTTCATGGATTTGATCCAGACCTCGGCATTAGTTTGGATAGTCCTTCCTTTACCATCGAATTCTGGTGGCTTAATTTGCTTGAGAAGAAACTTCTTCTCCTGAATTACGGCCGTACTTGGTGTAGGGGTTAGACTAGGAATCTGCACTTGAGGTTGTGCCTGGGCATTAGATTCTTTACGTTAAAATTTGTTAAGTGTTTTTCACATTACATTACATACCCAGTTCAGCTTTTAGCCAAGTGACCTAATCACTTAATTCCTTTACCAACCTCACAGCCATGACAGATAGTGATAAAATTTTTATTCATTTATAAGGGCATAGCCCTTTCGAGTACAATTATTTTTGGGAAGATGGAACAAGCTGATTGGCATATCAATTTGGGGAGAATAAGATTGTGTTACATTCAGCTACGGGAACTGAGTAATAATATGGATTGGGGTCATGGATTTTCAGGAATCGATAGGTCATAGGAAGCTTGGGATATCCCTTCCTTTGATACCCGTTCTTCTCATAACGTCCCAACACCTTGATTCTATCAGCAGGGATTATTCGAGTCACTTCATCGTACACATACTTGTTTTGCTTGACCTTTCGACTACCGACATGTAGGGTTGCATTTGCATGAGCCTCAATAAAGATGAACAGCTTTACGATCTTTAAGTCCTCCATCCACTTGATTCTCTTCAAGTTGGTCCGAAGGTACGCAAGTCGATGGGTAGTTATGTAATAAATTCCTGAATCACCCATCCATCTCCGTTCCACGTACAGGGGTGAAGGATTGTAGATGCGGTCTAGGATATTCATCATATCCAGCCTCCGTCGATAATCCGAGGCACACATCGCGGTCATAAACACAACTTGGAACACTAAAAATTTGTTCCATGCTTCGCGACTCTACAGGCCAGCATCAATAAGTAAGTAAGGAAATGTTCTTAATAGCAACATTTGCTCTACTTCTGCTCATTAAGTTTCCCTTGGATCCCTGGAGCTCACGTACCCTTCTTTTTTGGTCACGTGATCTATGTAGATATTTTCTATGTAGTAGTGATATCATGCCATGATTGTACCAGTCCTTTCATTATGCGATCATGTATTTATTTCATGTATCAATGTCATGATTTAAGTACACTTTGTCTTTATTTACACGAGCATTGTATACGGTGCAGAAACTATTTTGTCTGCCCTGCCACAAAATTATTTTTTTCCATGTTACCATCGTTATTAGCGTCGTAAATTTACTGCACACGTCGTTATTAGCGTCGCAAAGCATCTTTATCAGCGTTGTTTGCGTCGGTATCACCGATGCAAATAACGATGCTGATAATGACGCTAATACCGATTGTTCTATGGCATCGCCAATAACGACGTTTTTTGCGACGACGGGGGCAATTTCTTTATTAACATTTTCGTTGCTTTTAACGTCGATATAAGGCCTATATCTTGTAGTGTCCCGGGGATATCAATCATAAATATATGTATGTATCCTGTGGGTTCGACATAAGGGATTTTTAAAATACCGATTATACACATTTTTTACATAGGTCCCATATAAAGGGGTTACTTACAGATTGAATAGAAAAGGGTTATGTTTTATTAAAGTAAAGTTCACAAATAAGGATATTTATAAATAGGCCTTGAACACAAGTGATATAGAGGGTATGCATGTAGTGAATTTCCCCGGCCTCATTCATATAGCTCCCATTTCCAAGTATAGCCTTGGTTGAGGTTATAGTGTGTAAATTTGAGAGAAACCTACTCTATTGATCTAACATTGAAGCTCCTTCCATATCCCACAAACTTCTACATAGTCCCAAAGTAAACACTTGATGGTTCCCTTCTCACTTACACAAAGGCCACAAAGGTTTGATATCTCTCTGGATTTGCTAAGTCTCTCCCTTGTTGGGAATTTTTTCATCAGTTCTCTCCATAACATGATATTGAGGCATTTTGAAGGAGCATGGCCCCAAACCCATCTGACTCTCCTCTCCCAAGTCCTCATCTTAGTTCCTAGGTAGCTTGATTCTCTCCTCTCCCAAGTTGTCATCATCTTGGTTCACATGTAGCTTGTTCTCTCCTTTCGCAAGTCCTCATCTTGGTTCATAGGTGCCTTGTTTTCCAGCAACTACTGAGCTTTAGGATGTGTCTACCATCACCCCTCAAGAAGTCTTTGGCTTTTCTACAGTCTACCTAAAATTTTCCTTCTTTTTTCTAAAGTCATGATAGCATGTTTATTTTGGCTTCATAGCATGAGGTTGGTTAATTCTCCTTTCTCTTCGCCAATACTTCCATGAGCTAGCTTCCTTCTTTCTCACTTAGGTCCCATCTTGTAACCACTTCATTTTCATAAACCCAAAGGAGGGTTTTTGCATCCCATAGGTCCTTCCACCTGTGAATGCCCCAATTATAGAGCTTCTAGGTTAATCTAGGCTTAGTTACTATGGGTGGTAAGTTAGCATCATATACTAAAGCTCAACTAAAAGGCCATCAATTCTAATCGGGGATTTGCCATATTTCATCCTCTTAAGCATCTCTTCCACCTCATCTTCAATGTGATAGGTTTGTAGATTTGCTCCATCCCTTTAACTTCAATGCTAGGGGAGTATCCTTCACAAAAATTCCGAAACTTTTGATCGTAGTTAGCCACCAAGGGGGCTAAGTACCAATAATACATGCCATTTGTTTGTGGAAGGCTCTAAGGATGCCTTCAAGTGTGAAATGTTGAATC
The DNA here is from genome assembly GCF_053477565.2 of Lygodium microphyllum. Lineage (NCBI taxonomy): Eukaryota > Viridiplantae > Streptophyta > Polypodiopsida > Schizaeales > Lygodiaceae > Lygodium > Lygodium microphyllum. Next base: position 37,925,895 of record NC_141156.1, read on the forward strand.
CTTCATCATCCACAATGGAAGGAATTGATTCCCTTTCGTGCTTATTATCCAATGCTCTAAAAAAGAGGGTTGTGGGTCCATCTCCTTCAGCTTTCTGCTTTGTTTTCAATTGAACCTTAGCGAGTTGTACTCGGCATGTCTCCTACTTCTCAAGATATACTTCACAGTCTTGCAATAAGATAGAGAGATATGGATCATCATGAAAGGAAGCAAGAGCATGTAATAGATTCTTTCTCACTCAAGAAACGTTATTCATAGCTTCTTCATATATGGCCTTATTACAACTCAACCACATAGTGGCATCATAGTAGTTTAGGTCACAATGGAAGGCAAGGCAGTGATCCCAATGTCAATGTACACTGCTACAAATGTGTCGATGGGGAGAGCCAAATAGTGGGTACAATTAGGGACGGTGTTGAAAGAGAAACCAACTCTCTTGCTGGGTGACTGAAACATGAGAAATCTGGCTAAGGGGACAGATCTCATGGCTTGGGGAGCATGACCAAAGAGGAAAGGGTGTAGACTGGGATTAGCTCGTCACACTCCACGGTTTAGAAGACTTGGCCAATGTTGTTGACCAAAAGGAAGACAAGATGTTGAAGTGGCACAACCACCAACATGGCACAACATGGCGGGTAGCCTGTTGCAAGAGGTTCTATACCAATGATAATGTATGGTGGCTATCATCTGACTGCAGTTCTGCCACTCTAAGTGATGTCATAAAGTTGAATCAGCTCCCAATCCACTTGACATTCTGGATGCTTGAAGCTAGGAGAATTCAAGAAGGCCCCTCTCTTTTCAAACTAAATGTGTCCTTGAGGATTCCCTATGTCGAATGAGCTGCTTGAGATATTGCTTTTGGATGGAAGTTATTTCTTGCAATTGGATTATAGTGGAGCATGTAGATGGTCTAATTGATGTTATATGTATCATCTGTGCAAGAATGCCACTACGTGAAGTCTGGATCAATTTACTTTTCAACTTGAAATCGTATGCTTAAATCATGGCCCCTTTCACATCTTGGGTTCTTAAGTTGTTTCTTAGACTAGCCTTTATTATTATAATAATTAGAGTACCTTGTGTAAGGTTTAAATACATTTTTCCTTTCTCAATCCCTTTTAATCAAATCATTTTCCTTGGTCCTTATTTACGAGTTGAACTAGTATGTTGACTTGGGTCCTTGTGACAACTTCGTTTGTTGAGAACAAGCTTTACTATGCAAGCAAAAGTGTTTCCCCTTTATGAGAAATTGGCCTCATTCATTCATGAAAATTATACTAACAATGGAGATTAATCATAGTTACATTTTACATGTAGGAGGGTAATCCTACTTTACAATCATGTGTAGGAAACTGTTCTTGCATAGCATTCATACATTAAAGAAAAATATTCATACATTAAGTAGTTACAGGTGAAACAAGAAAGTCACATATAGAAGTTTCCAATTAAGGAGGGAAAATTCATACTGTGGTGTTCACATGAAATAGGAGAACACATATCCCTTCAACAACAACCATTGTGAGAGAAATGCTTCTACATTTCTTATGTACAAAACATTTTCTAATAAATCAACGCTTGATGTCATATGATTTGAGAAATTCTCTTCCTGGTTTAATTAAGTTCATATATGAGGCAAAAGTCTAGAAATTGTTGTAGTGCACCTCAACTATGAGACTATCATGCCCTTGCAAGGCAACGCCGATAAGGAAAAAATACACACACTAGATGAAGGTTGGGTCCATGATGATGATGACGACGACGATGATGTTGTTGCTTAGCATAGGGCAATTAGGTTAGCGATTATATTGAAGAGGGCTAAATAATTATCAGCAGGAGAAAGAAGTGCTCAGGACACGCAAGGCAAGAGGTAGCTGTGAGGGAGTAGCTCGGTGGCCATGCACGTTGAAGCTAGATCGAGGTGGAGGACTAGGGGCCCAAGAGGGTGCAGTGCGTGCTGTCGAAGAGGAGGCAAGTGCCGTTGCCCACCTCACCATCTGCACGTTGAAGCCGTCATCCTCTCTCGGGTCCTGCACCCGGCCGGGCATGCCGCCACCATGTCACAAGGAACGTCCTCAGCCGAAGGCATGGCACCTCGGGTGCGTGTGGATCAGAGGAAGCGCCGGCCTCCTGGCGCTCACCTCAGATTCCTGCGACAAACAACATGATCCACCTCCATCTCTTTTACTACTAAATCTATCCATTTAAGAGGCCAATTTAGCCCTAGAGCTTTCACGTGGGACAATGGTTCCTCTTTCCTTCATCCTTTGCAACCCTGCCCCCATCATCCTCCAAATTGAATATTAATATAGTTATGAGAGATAGCATATATCCTCAAGAAAAGACCAATGGGAGTTTAGATTTAAAAACATTTGGTCACTAAGTATTGTAGAAGAAATTTTTTCCCTATTATTGCTAATCTCACATAAAGGCCTTTGGATAGGAGAGCATGCCCTTAAATTGGGAATTCGGAATGGCAAGTGTCCTAGATGTTTACCTTAGCTTGAGATTTTGACTCACTTGGTTTTACATTGTAGGTTCAATAAAGGTAGTTTGGACTTCATTCAGTGGGCAATTAAATATTTTCGTTTATATAAATTACCATGGAAGGAATTGCTATTTGGGGAAGCTAATAATCTTCTGACTGAAATTTGGACTTGGATTAGGTCATTTGTGCTATGGTCCATATAAACCTGGAGAAATGAAACAATCTTTAAATATTATATATCCAACTCTTTTTGAGGGCTAAAATTTGAATTCCTATGTTAGGTTGGAATATAGTACAGTAGAGGTATTGTCAAGCAAAATTTAAAGAAAACATGGGCATAACTACAATTGGACAAACTCACAACCAAAGCCCAAGCCATTGGGACCCAACTTGCCATGGAACGAGGACTTTGGCACATCCGAAACTCCATCAAAGATACTACAAAAAAAAATTTAAATCCTCCATACTATTAGCTTTTGGACACCTAAGGTGGGGGGAGGAGGGAGGATCACTCATAAGTATGTAAGTATATCACATGGGTTCAGAAGAAGGGATTTTTTAAATACATTTTCTACAAATTTTTAACATACATAAGGGTACCATATAAAGGGGTTATTCATAGATTGAATAGAAAGGGGTGTGTTTTATTTAGGAAAATTTCAGAGATAAAGATCTTTTTAAACAAGCCTTAAATTGACTTGATGTAGAGGGTTTAAATGCAGCGAACCCCTAATTGGACACCTCTATCTTATGGATGCAATACGTATTAAGCATACCCTTGTACATGATAAATCACCAGCCAGGGTTCTCCCCCTATGCATGGCCATCTCTAAATTTTTCCTTTCTCAGATAAGAACCAATAGGTTTTAGCATTAACTTATCCCCTTAATGTCAATTTTTGATACAAGATTTTAATGCAACTCTTTAGATGCAAAAATATTGATAATATTAAAAATAGAAAGGGTACAACTTAATGTCGCAACTAAAAATTTGCCTCTTCCCTTGGACATAAGACTTAAGCTTAATGACCTTTCAAGACTAAACGTTTGCTTCTTCCCATGGACATAAGACAAGCTTAATGACATTTCAAGACTAAAGACTTCCTCAACATCATCATGTGTCTAAGCACTTCTTACCAAGTCTCTTAGCCTTGCATTTATCCCAAGACAAATACCTCAAAGACATCAGAGACAGGGAAAGGAACATAAATCCATGGAAGATAAGAGTGTAGGAGAGACAATGTATGCAGGGTGATCTTTTAGGAGGAACCTCCTGTTATTGTATAGCTAGTCCCCCATTTAGTAGCCTGTAGTGGTTATTCATGCTTCAATGGCCCAGGATCCACCCATTGTGTAGGATCATGTTGATGTTGGATAGAAATGACAAGATGTACCAGCTCCACATCTAGTTTTGTAGCACTCTACTAGAGTCTCATGTCCTCTTGATCGTTATGAGTCCTCCATGGATTATGTCATGGTGACAGGCTTTGCTAAACCCTTTACTTATGAGGAGGCTATGTGCAAAGGTGATAGTTCTTCTTAGAAGAGGGCTATGCAGTTTGAATTTGACTCATTACATAAAAACCATACTTAGAATGTGGTTTCCTTGCCTAGTGGAAAACACACATTGCCATGCAAGTGGATGTATAAGCTAAAGAGCACCCATGGTCACCCTAAGCCAACATATAAGGCCCATTTGGTTGCAAAAGGGTTTTAAATACAAAAATGGATTTCACTTTGATGAGATCTTATCTTCAATCAAAATGAATACCCTTTGCTTGGTTTTGGCATTTATTGCATAGTTAGACATGGACTTGTACTAGATGTTAAGTTGGCTTTTCTATATATGGATCTACATAAGGAAATTTGTATGTAGACTTAAGGACTTTGTGGAAATGGGCAAGAAAATATTAGAATAGTAGAATGTACTCATATGAACATGTACTTAGAGAATATCTAGGAAGACAATATCTAGATATTTAGGAGAACTAGATAAGATGGATCTAGAACATGTGGATGATACTTCTATGTGTCATTATCTCTTGAACAAATGCAATTGCACACACTCTTGACTTCCTCCTACACATTTGGGATTCTCAAAATGTTTCCAAGTGCACATAAAAATCCTATCTCATTGAGTTTCTCATTTTCACATCACTATTTCTCAATGTGCAATCTTGAATCCCTACATATGATGTTATCCTACCATCACATTCCATCTACACTATATTTATTTATGTCACATCAATCCCAATCTATCAAATCATAATTTCTTTCTATCCTATCCTATCCTACCTTCCTCTTGCGATCATCTTGCTCTAATTGTATACCCAAATCTCAATCATTATTTTACGTTACATGGCAACAACCTCATCAACAATCACAAGTACTCTCTCTTCCAATTTTCTCTCAGTATCATCATGAAATGGTCTATCTCTTGCCTCACCCAAATCATCATCTACAAATTGCATCTTTCTCAAATTGGCCAACTATTTTAGCCTTCCAAAGTGTGGAAAATCAGAGTTTGCAGCAAGAAGAATGTGCACAAAAGGGAGAAGAGAGCTCAAAGTACAAGAACAAAATCTTGCTTACTAAGTCACTTAGAGTACAACTTGGGTACACTCTCTCTCACTTGATAGTGACCCATAGGTTGTTTATATAGCCTCTACCAAGCTAGAGTTAGGGTTTTCCCTGCCCCTTAAGGTCATTCATATCCATTTGCCCTCATAGACCCTTGCTTAGGGTGAATTTCCATGCCTATATTCTAACACCCCCCTCAATCAAGTGGGATGCCTTTATAAATCAAGCTACAAGGATATTCATAGGTAGAGGATGTTACAAGACTCAAAAGAGTCGGTCATCTGTGGATTGGGAGGCAAAGTTGGACTCCAATTCCTTAGGTACTTGTGAAACATTGGGACACTAACTGGTGATATGCCCAATCTTTTTGCATTTATTGCACTTCATTTTGTCAGGATATTTCTTCCAGCAATTGCTTACAATATGCCATTTTTTGTGACAGAATGAGCACTTAGTAGAAGCAGTATGGACTAATACTTGCTCACGGGAAGTAAATGATCTCTTATCAAGTTTATCATGAAGCAAACTATAGTGATCAGCTCTTCATCAAGGTATCCATCAACCAAAGCCCAAAGATCTTCATCATCAACTTACATCCCTTAAATCATTGCAAGCAAAGATTGATGTATATCTTCTGCAATAACAAGGACAAGGTCTCATGCTATAGTCATCATTGTAATCTTACTTCTCTTGTAGCCAAAATGATTGGCAAAAAGTCCTTGTATTGCAAAAGAAAAGCCTATTTTCTTTTGAGAAGGGAGGAAGAATGTTAGAAGATATTGTTAACATTTTCTAGAGAGGGGGAATGTTAGAATATTAGAATGTACTCATATGAACATGTACTTAGAGAATATCTAGGAAGACAATATCTAGATATTTAGGAGAACTAGATAAGATGGATCTAGAACATGTGGATGATACTTCACTAAGAGAACCTACCATATCCACACCTTCATTGTATATATATGTGTACTCTCACCTATTCCAAAGAATTGTGTAATCAAGTATGCATTACAAGTGTGTGGTTCATTCTCCATCTCATTGTCTCATTATCTCTCTCTCTTTCTCTCACCATTAACTTCACTACAGAAACACCTAGTATGTGAGTGGCGGAAGAGTCTCTATGGACTTAAGCAAGCACCCATGGAATGGTATCATATGTTTGATACCTTTATGCATTCATAGTCTTATTCCTGCATCACTATGGATCATTGTCTCTACATGAAGAAGGCATGTGATGGTAGCCTTATTATTTTGATACTCTATGTTGATGATGTGCTAATTGCTGGGAGTACTCATGATGAACTAGATGCTTTTAAATACTCAACTCAAGAATATATTTGAGATGATTGACATGTGGCATGCTTCTTATATTTTGTATGCATATTACATGCAAGTGTTCGAAGGAACTTCTCTACTTGTTGTAGAAGAAGTACATTCACATGATCCTTGAGTGATTTAATATGCAAAATAATAACCCCATTGGCATCCCTTTTAACTTCTCATGTGAAGGTCAGTCAAACAAATTATCCCTAGTTAGATGATGAGAAGGTCAAGGTGGCCAAGTTTCCATATGCATCCATGGTGGGCATCTTGATGTATGCCATGATAGCCACTAGACTTCACATATCATTTGCAGTGGGACTTGCGGCTTGTTACATTGTGACACCTAGCCGATGACATTAGGACACCGTGAAGGGTATCATGAGATACCTTAAAGACGTTGTGGACTTGTGCCTTTGCTATGGCATCCATACTACCGAGGTTGTGGGTTACATTGACTTAGATTATGCATGACATGCAGATAGTAGAAGGTCCACCTCTAGCTATGTCGTCACCTTTGCTAGAGGTACTATTTCTTGGATATTTAGGGTGCAAAAATACATTGTCTTGTCTACTACCAAGGCTATGTTCATTGTAGCCACCCCCACTAAGGCCCTTTGATTAGGCCATCTAGTTGCAAACCTTGGAGTTACTTCTATGAGTCCTACTTTGCATTAGAATTCTATGAGTGCCATCCAATTGGCACGTAATCTATTCTTTCATACGAAGACCAATCACATTGAGGTGTGTTATCATTTCATCAAAGAGGTGATTGAGGACAAGCACATAGTACTTCTCAAGATCTCTATAGATAAGAGTCTTGTTGATTTGCTCACTAAAAGTCTCCTAGTGGAGCATTATGCATTCCTTAGGAAGATGATGGGTATAGGACTAGATGACGCCTTTCCTCATCCAGTTGTACTTATATGTACATATCACATTGTGATCGTTAGAGTTTCCACACATTAGGCTTGCACTCTTCAGTTTAATCCTCCATAGCCATTGCTCTTGCTTTTGCTTGTGCTCTTCTCTCACTCACTCTTGCTCAACCTTTCACTTGAGAGTCATGTTTGAGATATCAAAGTCAACATCATGTTGAAAACTATCGATGGTGGCATAGAAGTCATCCAAGGATCCTCTTGATTTTTTTGTCATGCTTGGTATGGTCCTCATGGTCTCTAGATTCACTAGTACTTGATTAATAAGGTCACGAAAAGTGGTGTTTTTGACATTAATAGATCAACTAAGTCTTAGGAATCACATCCACTTTGCAAGCACATGCACCTATATCAGTGGTGGGGATCAAAAGATCACATCCACTTTGTAGGGACATGCACGTATGCCATGGGTTCAAGTCCTTGGTTTCCTCCAATTGATTTGAGTTTGCAGAGATTGTTGTTTTTGTTATTGCTTGCCTTATCACCATATCCCATCCGTTAAAGATTCATCTTTGTGATTATCAATGGTCTTAGAAAGAAAAGGCTTCTCTATGTTAAGTTAGCTTTTGTTCACGCACATTTATATGCACAATGCACAACCAAGCTTTGCTCATACAATTGCATCATAAATTCAAAATTGAGAAGAACATTTTGATGGGTGCCGAGAATGGCTACGGGGCTTCCCTTGTGCATGCTTCGCTTTGAATAGAGAGCTTACACTCCAATCGCATGCCGATGGCCGGGGTATGAGAGTGTTCTTCATCCCCCTTGAATTCTGTTGCATGTGCTGCACTGATTCCGCTCCTGTGGCATGTATTTGAGTGTGTTAGCGCACCATTGTTTTGCAGGAATGTCAACCGTCAAGAGATGTATTGCATTGTTGGAATAGTTCTTAACGAAAATTGTGGCAAGAAAGAAGAAGAAGAAGGAGCGAACGGAGGTCACTACAAGGCAACATCGCCTGTATTTCCACAGATTTTTTGATAAAAAATTAAGAGGGGGTTTTCTGAAAATCCCTCATGTGAACGAGCAAATCAGGTTTTCTAAAACCTCGAACGTGCCTAAAAAAAAGCCGTTCCCGGACAGAAACCATCATGGGAACAGCTCCAAGGTTTGGACTCGGGCACCCACAAGACTGTAACGCATACTCAAACCATCAGGCCAAAGACCCAATTCAACTCCACTGATCTCACAAAAGTGAAAAGGGAGGACATCATCAAGAATGAAATTAGGAGACCAAGGAACAGGATGTATACCTACGTGAACTCAGTATGACAGGGAGGGAGAAGCCTGTGGTTCCTCACCTCTTCATCAGGAACAAGTCATCACGCGAGACCAAGTCAGCTTGAAACAGGAGAGAGAGAGAGAGAGAGAGAGAGAGAGGAATTACCTCCCTATAAGCAGCAGCACCTATGGAGCTTCTCTTCAAGTCGCCATCTGTATCTCCACTCATCTCTGCCTCTGCCAGAAGGAACTACCCAGCAGTTAATTGGCTCCCATGGATGACCCCACCTCCCACCACCATGGCCGAGAGGTGGCCATCGTCGGGGCCGGCATGACGGGCCTCTGCGCTTGCAAGCACCTCCTCCAGCATGGCTTCCGACCAACCGTGCTCGAGGCACGCCAGTCCCTCGGGGGGATATGGCGCCACACCTGCTCCATCACCAAGCTGCAAACAGCAAGGGATGCGTACCAGTTCTCTGACTTCTTGTGGCCTCCAGGCACACCCCCAAACCCAATGCATGATCAGGTTGTGGATTACTTGGAGGATTATGCCACCCATTTCCATGTCAGAGATAGGATTTTGTTCTATTGTGAGGTTGTTGAGATCAAATCAAGGCTTGCTGGGAGTACTCCATTCACAGGCCTGTGGGCAGACCAAGCCTTCTTGGATGGAGTGCAAACCGGCGATGGTGGTAAGGCTTGGGATGTCCGTGTGCGCAAGACAACACCTGGTCAACCTGATGTTTTTGAAGAAGAGGTTTTCTTATGCAAACTATTCCACTTAATTCATTATATGTTTGGTATTTGCATGCATTTGTCACTCGCTGATGCTGCTGAAAATGCTCTCTTGCTGCTGTATGAATCCTCTCTGTTTGTTCAAAGGAAATGAGGTATACAAATTAAGTTATGGGCACTTGTATACATTTTTTGCTCTCTTGATGCTGTAATCAGTTCTCTCTGTTTGTTGGAGGGAGAGAAGGTTATATAAAAACAGGTTCTTGGTATTTGCATGCAGTTGTTGGTCTACTACTGTTGTTATGAATTCTCCCAGCTTGTTTAACGAGATAAGGCATAGTAGGTAAGGAAAGGGATGGACCTATACAGTTGCAGAAGGAAAAGGCAGGTGCTTTTCAGTTTGGCTTTAAAGCACTTGATTAACTTCAAGTTTTTTCACCATGTACCTGCAGTGGCTAGCGTTTGATTTCCTGGTTATTTGTGTCGGTCGCTTTGGAGATTGTCCAAAATTTCCTACATACGCTTCTGGCAAAGGACCTGAACTATTTTCTGGGACAGTGCTACATTCAATGGAGTATGGGAGGCTAGACAATGAAGCTGCAAAGAAGTTAATATCTGGGAAAAGAGTGGTAGTTGCTGGATACATGAAGTCTGCCATTGACATCACAATGGAGGCGTCCAATGCCAATCATGGTAGGATTTGTTTGCCATTTAGGTGTCTCAATGGGCTTTGCTTCATTGAGGTAGATGGGTACCTTGTCATGACTGCTTCAGCTATATGATTTTGAAATCTGCAATTGCAGCTCCATGCTGTAGGTTATAAATCTCTTCCATGCTGATCAGAGGGCTTGCATCTTCCGAAATAATCATTATATTAGATAATGCTGTAAATTAGGAGGAATTTTGATGCTAATGCCTGTTGTGTTTCTGTATTGCAGGTGTTCATGGCCAACCTTGTCATCTTATCTTTAGAAGCACAAATTGGATGTTTATAAACAAAAAGCTTTTTGGAAAGCTTGCATCTCTCTTGTACTTCACTCGCTTTTCTGAAATGCTAAATTACAAGCCTGGTCAGAGCTGGCTACAAAATCTTCTTACAGCTTGCCTTTCTCCATTGGTAGTAATGATATGGACCCTCATTTCAGTGACTAACTGAATCTTGGAAAATAACTTTTACTTTCATCAACCAAGTTTTAGAGCTGAGTGCTGGCGTTTCTATTGTTCTCTGTTTGTACAATAAACAATAAAATTTGACAAATTTGGTGGTCTGCCTGCAGAGATGGGCCCGTACAAAACTTGTAGAATGGTACCTTCTCTACCATCTACCGCTTCAGAGATACGGGCTCATACCAAAGCATTCGTTTTCTGCATATGCTTCCTCTTGTAAGCTCTTTGTCTTGCCAGACCTTTTCTTCCCTAAGGTTGAGAGAAATGAGATCATCCTCCACAAGGTAACTGAATGGGGATTTTCAAAGAAAGGGATCGTACTTGATGATGGTACAGAGATTGCAGCAGATGTTGTCATACTAGCAACAGGCTATGATAGCAACAAGAAGCTCATATCATTACTGCCAAAGGAGTATTCATCATTACTGGTTGGCCCCTCTGGTATCATACCTTTGTATCGGTGAGCACATTTATCCTATTTTTCAGTCACTTAAAAAAATTCAAAAGTCTGTAAGATTGGCCATTTCCTTTATTGTTTTGGGTTTTCCTCCTGTAACTTGTTTCTTTTTTTCTAATCTCCTCTTTTGGGGTGGGTGAGACAATAACTGCCAGTTTCACTTGTTACTGCATGGCTATAAGCATGGCTTCTGTCAAAGTTGATAGTCCAAAGCTGTAAGCAAGCAACATTGAGAATGCAATGGATCATGAGAGGCTGCACTCTTGGAATAAGCATGGGTTAGCATATTAATTTTTATTTCAATGTTTCCACTCCCTGCCAAGAATCCTGTCTCAAGCCAGGCAGGCAACATTATTTCAATCCAGCCGTTCTCATTTCTGGAGTCCTAGTATGGTGTCATCTACCTTCAGACTTTAGAAGCTGGGTAGGAATGACAAATTGAGTTGGGTATCTGGTCCATAAAGTGAGAATGCATGTGCAAGCACGCGGATCTAGTATTTTTTGAAGTCCTTTGACTATTATTCTCAATAAATGGTAGGTATGTCATATTTTGAACTAACTGCATCCATATTTATGCCATTTTCCAAGCAGTGGTGCCATTCATCCTCGAATCCCACACCTTGCCATCCTGGGGTACCAGTACAAGTTTTCTCATTTGCAGTCGTCAGAGTTGGCTTCAAGATGGCTTGCATATTTTCTATCAGGAAGGTTCTCTCTTCCTAGTGTTTCTGATATGGAGAAAGATGCACATGGTTGGGTGGAACACTTGCAGAAGGCAACTCCGTTTCCTCAGCAGTTATGTTTAGGTGCTGCTGGAATCTGGCATTCTGATCAGATGTGTCGTGACATGGGGTGGAGTCCTTTCAGGAAAAATGGCTGGATTTCAGAGTTATTCTCCCCTTACAGTAATATGGATTACAACGATTTAGGTATTTTCCCTAGCGTAACACATACAGGCCAAAGCATTAGTGCAAAGATGAAGATGGAAGATGGAAGATGGAAGGTGATAACATGAGTGAAACCATTCAATATTGACTCAACTGTGAAGGAAATCGTTTTAACATATAAACATTTATGAATCCATTCAATATTCATCGAAACATTACATGATTGGAGTTTCCCATGAGATGCAGCTTTGACTCAACTCATGAAACAAGCGGTCAAATAATGGCAATACAGATTTCTGAATACATTTTTGAATTGTGCTGCTGATGTCCTAATCAAACAAGTGTATGGATGAATGCTCCCTCACTAGTATGTAATTGTTTACTTAATGCATCTATGCTTAGAAGAATATATTTAGTTATCCAAACAGACATTTGTTCTACAACAGCAGAAATTGCAGAAGTTTAGTAGCCACTCCAGCAAAATTGGTCACAACAATTGCAATCTCAAAATGCCACACAATTCAAGGCATGGCACAGTCCAACACCAATTCACTTCCACATTTCGAGCTAGTCTACCCATGCAGCCTCACTGCTCTGTAACTCTTGCTGCTTCTAGGTTTCCAATTTCAAGAGATGAAATTATAGAATTTTGCTACACCAGAGTCTCAGTACTCTTGGAGATTGCATGTATTACTAATATGTTAACAATTCGACATCTTCATGGATCGTATCTAGTACACCCCTATTACATGTGTAGAAAATGGATGCAACTAAACGGTACGCGCCGAAAAGTACTGGAGTGCAATATTGTTAAGAATATCCATCCTCTACATTTTATGGAGCTCCAACTCTTCGAGCTAAAGATGGGTTTGTTAGGAATTGAATATTGGGGCTTACATGGATATGGGTGCTTGGAATTCTTCTTTACCAGTCGTCCATCTTGGTGACGGACGAGTTGAGTGGAGCCACAATCAACTTCTTAAAATATAAGCATAGCTCTCGGAGACAAATGGCCCCTAAATCTAAATCGGGTGGGAAGTTCTTGCTTGGATCGCATTCCAAAATTATTCATGTATATGAGGTGTCATTTCATATCGAAGTCAATGGAAAAATGATGTTCAAGCTCATTTGTGTACTTGCATCTTACATGAAACATGGAATACTAAGTCCCCAAAATAAAAATAATTTTGTATATAGGCAACTTTTGAGGGCTAGCACTACAAAAAGGATTGGAGTTTAGGCCATAGACACTACAAAGTATTTAGGCCATAGACGGCCACATTGAAGCATTTTTTGAATTGCAAAAAAAAAACACAACACTTGCAGGTGCGTCTAAACTTGTATTTAAGACCCCTTCAAAAGCTTGCGTCAAAAATCATGTTTGCTTTGCATAAAATGAATGTGCTTTTTGCACCTTTGTTGAGGTGCTTGCTTGCAACCTTCATGGATACATCCATGCGATCATAAATGTGTAAGCCAAGGGAAAATAAACTAGGGAGTTACTAGTTACAAAATCGTAGTTGAAGCACCGCGGTTTTCTTTCATCCTTCCTTGCATACACATTACACATTGTTTATATAAAATTAACCCACGATGTATTAAAATATACACATAATATCATTGCTTGACATAACATGTTGAAGGATAAAATAAAGATGGACAAAATTGTACTCTTGTTTGCATTATAGTTGAAATGTAAGTTTGCATAAAGCCCAAGTTTGGCTTGCATATAATACAATGAAAATTGAAAGCTATTCAAGCTTGTCTTTGATTTCTAAGTACAAATTTTAGAAAATCCTAATGAGCATGTCTCATTGGTATACACAGAGCTTGCTCCTTGACAAGTACTTGTGGAAGAGGATTTGAATATCCCTGTGATGTACACATCATGCATGGAGTGAGTGCAATGTTTTGCTCATTGTCATATGCATCCACCCTCCCTTGCAATGCTTTGCTGAATAAGCAAGCCATTGTACCACACAGAAGTACAGTGCTTGCAACCACATAGACGAGGATATGCTCTTCCATCTATAACACTAAACCATTAAAATAAAGAGGTATCAATTAAAAACCATAATCTAAGATCAAATAAAACTATAGATTCTTTCATATTTAAGAAAGAAAAAACAAATACCAAATTGTAAAAAGTCTTGTTTATCATTAGTCCCTCTTTTTTTCCCCTTATCTCGTTGTTACCCTTTGTGTGCCTACATACACAAATAAAGTGACATGATTAAAAGTTTTAAAAATAAATATTAGAGCTCAAAACTTCTTGCAAACTCTGTCAAAATATAACTAGTTATGCTTGGAGTTAACTAAATAAATATCCAAATTGCTTGCAACAAGTCTATTTTCACAGATTTGACGTGTTAATAGATGCATGTCACTTGCAATTTATCTATATTTTTACATGCTCTATGAAACTCACCATGTTCTCATTATATAGAGAGTTTTTCTTTTACTCTACATTATACAAAGAGCTATTCTTATATAGAGGTGGTGAAACCAACATGCATGTTTTTGGACACGTGAAAAAGGCATTTTAGTGCATTTTTGCAGACTTTGCATATTTCTTCATGCTAAAACACATGAGGTTCCTACTCCACAATCTTAACAGAGACCTCTTTTAAGATCATGAGACCTCTTTTAAGCTCATGCTAATAAAAAATAGACTAAAATAAGTATAACCATAACACACAAAGAAAATAGATCTAGCTTAAAAAGTCTAAAGAAAATGAGAAGAGATTATGCCTCAAGATTAGCTTGCCTCGTTTGAAACCAAGCTTGCCTTGCTTCCTTTCAAAAATATAGGGATCACCTCCTTTAACAAATAAGAGAAACAATAAGAAGAAAAATAAGAATATAATGAAGAGAGATGAAAAGGAAAGGGAAGGAATTGAAAAAATGAACTCGTCTTCATTTATGTGGAGGAGAATTAGGAGGTAAGGAGTCTAATGTCCTCTCTTCATGAAACCTCTTAACCATGACATCTCTCACATAAGAGCTCATGGTCTTGTCTTGTGTCTCATCTATCACACAGTGCTCCTCTGAGCCCTTATCTCATCGTGTTTCACTCAAAAGAAAGATTTAAATTGAAATGAAAAGGTGGGATATTTTATTTTAGTTTTCAGTGTTGTACTAAACTAAGCATTTATGAAGACATTTAATATGCAGTGTTTTGTGTGAAAATGCATGTCTTAAATGCTTAAGCTTAAATTTCTTTTCACGCAAATTGAAACGTGGACACAAACTATCAGGGCTATTTGCTCTTTTTTTTGGGTTACCAAGGCCTCCACTAGTCATGTAAACTTAAATAGGATTTTTCATGGGTTTATCAACGTGGTTGTAAAATCGCGTCACCCGTTCGCATCTTTGCTTTGATTTTATTGTAGTGTAATCTTCACAACTTCTCTCATAGAAGTATTGAGATTAATCATTTAAGTATTTAAGATTTATGCAATGCCTTTCTTTAGCTCTCTAATTTCATTGAGGGAAATTTGATTAAGAAGTCCTTTAATATAAATGTCGCTTTCTATGGTTTTTCCAAAGTGATACAATGTTTCTTCATATACTACATGGTATTTTTGAGTTGTGCATACCTCAATTTTCTTTTGAGTTCTTAGACATCAAAACATGAGTATGTTTCTAGATTGTGAATATTATATTATTAGACAATCCTATTTAAAATTCACATGTAGTTAACTTGAGTTGAAAGAGTCAAAAGTAAGGAGTACCATTTGATCTTATCATGGAATAGTGGCGATGGAAATTGCTACTATACAAGTGGTCTCAGTTCATGCTTCAAATGCCTCCACCTATAGGATTGGGCTATGGTGAAGTATTGGTATTGGACTTGGGCAACAATGGGGATTAATGGTTAGGGACTGGAATATGACTCGCCTTGAAGAACACTCTCATGGTGGAGACGATATGCTCCAAACCAAGAAGGAGGCTTGAGATATGATTTGACTAGGATTTATGAGCTCAAAAATCTTGCCTTGCTCTACAAGATCTTGCTTGCATGGGATACTACCCATCATAACAAACACATAGGTGGCACATGGCAAGCAAGTTATCTTGATAGGTTCTATGCGAATTAGAGCGCATGGTGGCTAAGTGTCAATTTAAAGGTTAGAAAGTTGACACATATTATTGTGTCTTATCATGTCCCTATACTTAGTACCTTTAGATTGGTCTTTACAAGAATATCCATGCATGGTCCCCCCTTCCTTTCGATTCAATGCCACTATTCTGAAGAAGGATGGATGTTAAATATCATCATTAGGTCCAATTTTGAGGGGGGGAAGGCCTCTTAATTAGTGTTCACTAATGACAAGATTAGTGAATAGGCCAATAGGACACTGCCATGTTTGGTCAAATGTAACATTAGACTTCTCTACTAATTTAGCCGATCTTCATCTACTTCTAGCAAAAAGGTAAAAGGGGCCTCTAAACTTATCTTCATGAGGCAATTCAAGGCAAAGGACATGTCCTTGATAATTATATCTAAGAGATATTTCAAAAGTTTTTGCAGTTGGCATTTTTGTATGTCTATCTCATAACATTCATTATTTTGGTATTTTAGCTCCTTCAAATTGGTTTTTGCATTACCTCTGTCGTATTCTAATCTTGTTTCTCATCAATAGTTGAGACTTCTTCTTCCATAGCTTCTTCTAGGTAACCATCTAACTTTATGCAAGTGCGCAATACTATAATGCAAGAGAGGATGATCTTTGATATCCAATAACAAGGTCTTTCTCTTATAAATGTCCTCATAAAATTAACAAATAGATTAGAGAAAATGTAAGCTTTCATTGCAAAGGATGAATTCTAGGATTTAAGTTACAAAATCACGAATGACATGTAAACATTTAACACATGTAGCCTACAAAGAATCTTCACTTGGAGTCTTCTATGTAGAAATACTTTCCACTAAATTTACATTTAAAAAAAGACTAAAATTTAATATGTGTTTTTATTTTAATTTTTACTGTTCAACTAAGCTTATAAACTAACTTTGAGAATCTTTTTATTTTAGTTTTAGTGTGTTTCATTTCTTTTCAATATCTCAAAATTCTTCCATGGTCTTTTTTAGGAAACCATATAGCTTTATAAGGATATACACATGTCAAAACACAAGCTAGAATGATATATACCATCCAACAACCTACAAGCTCCATGATCGGACAAAATGGTCCCTTCTTACAAACATCCTCATAAGATCAACAAACGAAAAAGTGACAATATTAACTTTCACAAGAAAGGATGGATTCTGAGCTTCAAATTACAAGGTGAAAAAAAGACATGTAAACATTTAACCTCTATATTCTACAAAAGATCTTATCTATTGCCTTTTATTTAATAATATTTATCACCTTATTGTAAGACAATAATTGTGTCAGTTATTGGCTTCGTTATTATCTTGAACTAATTTTAGGTCTAACTATGAGAACTTTGTATAGATATAGCCCTATCAACAAGTGTGGAGTGGCAAACATCAAAGTCACTAGCAAATATATGAAGCATCATGAATGTAGAATTTGGCTGCATTATTTGCCCTAGCTGTCATTCATCATTCTTTCTAAAAAAGGATTCATTTTTTACTTTCCAAGTAGTTAGTGTCATCATATGTTTAAAAGGTGGTATGTTAACACTCAAATAACTTTCTTTTTTCCAAGTAATTGATATTAGAGCTATATCTACAAATATATAATTGGTACACTTGGACACCTCGATAAATGCTAATCATAATAATTCTCCACCTTAAAGTATCTCAAGCTATATCCATCTTCAAGACCACTTTATTCTAGTATAATTTTAAAACTTATGGAGTCTTTTACATTCTTTATAAGCTTTTTGGGTTAAAACAAGGTCGAACCCTATGGCACAATGGGAGACAATTTGGAACCATGGAATTGTCTCATAGCGTGTCATAGGATCTAACCATTTTTGTAGTGTTTTTTATGATCCTTGCATGAACTATCATTTGAAAGTCTCTCTTTGCAAGAAATATCATTATAAAGTGTTTTTTGTAGTATTTTTTATGATTCTTGCATGAAATATCATTGTAAAGTCTCTCTTTCTTAATTTTTCAATCTCATTGCTTCTTTTTGGAGAAGTTTTAGAGCTTGCTCAAACAAAATCTGCCATACTTTTGGTATTTTTTAGCATTAGGAAGACTTGCCAAAAAGTTTATTATATCATAATAGCTTAACATGAGGAATAATTTTTTAATAAGTACATACTAAATAATATTTATTATTAAAATATTTAAATTCTTTTGATAGCCTAATCTTGGTTATCCATGGAGCTTCTCCCAAAGTGTTGCAATACTTTATCTCTAATTTAGATAGATGTGGTTGATGACTTTTTTCCAAAGATTTCATGGAGATGTCAAAATGAAGTGCACATTCTTTTTGAAACATTACAATATCTCCACCATTATTGTTGAGATGACAAGCTCAACACATGCGGACATTAATGATGGACCGCCTGGTTAGATGGGTCCACACGTTTACACTTAGCACATCGGTGGTCATTATGACTCTTACATGGCCACACTGACTCATTACTTATTATATTCAGGTTGTTACACCTATTTACAGCTGGCATAGTTATAGCGCCAGCGGCCGACTAGTGTAGTCGGTTATGCATTGTTTGACTTAATAGGCCACTTTCCTTTATGTTGTATCTTATCTATACTTTGTGTACATTGTAAAGTGTGTGGAAGAAGAAGAAGAAACCAGCAAGAAAACGTTTTGGCCTCCATCTCTCTTCTTGTCTCTTGAGTGAGCTTCTCCATGTGCATTCTATGTGAGTTCGGCGCAGCATCTTGAGCAAGTCTCCCCACCACGCGATTCTTGACATGGTATCAGAGCTGCACCGCTGATTGAGGCTAGTTTTGAAGGCTAAAGCAAAGGAGAGGAGCCAAGGATTCGAGCAAGCAAGCAACGGGTAAGAAGCACTTTCATTCTCTACTTCTTCTCTTGGACAATGCCTATGGAGGCACCGGAAGCAGGGTAGAGAAAAAATCTCAGATTTGCAGTGAGATTTTGGCCATGGTGAGGATTTTGATTAGTCTAAGGCCATAGATGCTCTCATAGAGTCCATTTTGACCATTTTGAGTATAAACATGAACCCATTCTAAGGTTCGGAGTGAAAGCTATGGCATTTTTAAATGGTAAGTATGGTCTCAAGTCTAACTACACCATAAAAAATACTATAGCTTTCACTCTAGAGCTTGAAATGGGATCATGTTTACATACAAAAGGATTGGAACATGCCTTCTAAGCCCATATATAGCCTTAGAATGATCAAAATCCTCACCTTTTTTTTAAATATTTCTACTAGTGTCTACCTTGCATCTCAAAATTTGTCTCATGGTACTATCTTTTTTGCAAGGTAGTTAGTGTTATTATATTCCTTATACATTATAACACTAACTCAAACAATTATCCTTTTCTCCAAGTAATTGATGTCACTAGTGTATAGACGAAATGGTAGTTGGTGCAAAAGCCTTGGAGAACTTGGTATAGAGGGAAATTATATCATGGATAAGGAATTGCCAATGGAGAGGAATTCAAAGGTGAGGGGTTGTTTTTCTTACTTTATAAAATGATAAACTTATTAGTTTAATAATGTCGATAAAATCTTCAATGTACCATGCAATACATAGTATGTTATCGTGTCATACACTTAGTAGGGATATCGGGGACAAATATAGGTATGCTAAGCATATTATAGACTATCTCTCTTGAATGACCACATTTATTTTGTTGCTCAATGAAGACAAGGATCCCGCGACCCTGTAACGGTGGATGTTAGTGAATATGTGGGAGGATTGCTCAAAGATACCCTTAATCTAAAGCACTTACCAATTGATTTGGCAAGAGAAGAGGCCGATGCTATAGTGACAAATGTATTTGAGGATAAGATTGTATCTCTTAAGAAGGCTAGGTTTAATGCCAAAGATGGGATTAAATCCTCATGTCCTAAAATATATATGCATTTTGTGATGTAGGATAAGGTTCCACAAGTGAAACTTGTACCAAAAAGTGGAGACGTGATACTTCAAGGGAAGCATAGAAAAAATTTGCTTTGACTAAATCTTTGGATATGGTGTTTCTAGAAGAAAAACTGTGCAACCTAGAGTTATGGCCACATTTGTTGTGATGACTAAGAACTTGCATGAAGTTCACTATAATTGAATTGTGAGAGGTTTCATTGCAAGTGCTACTCGTTGTAATGATTAAATATCAATTTATTTGATGGAGGAGTGATGCTAGGAATTTGCATGTGCAATGTGTATTTATTAAGTTTGTTGCTTAAGATTGTTTTATTTGCTCATAGATAACATTCAAAATTAGATTTTTCCAATTTACCCTCTGCATAGGTGTCTTTTCTCCTTAATGTAGAAATGTTGACGAGAAGCAATGTCAGTTTGCCTCCTAGCATGCCATAGGGTCTAGGTTAGTTTCAAGTCTAAAGTTTGCTAATTTACCATATATATACATTTTTTTTCTCCTTTATGTACAAATGAAGGCACTAGAGAGAGGAGAAGAAGATAACAATCGTGCCATTTGGTTATATAGAGCCTCTAGAAGATTCAAGCATTAGTAGAGAGGAGATAGCGGTTCATGCAAAAGTCTTAGAGGACCCTATCATAGAGATCAATCATATTGGAAAAAGAATTATCAATTAAGAGTAATCTCTAGCTAAGTTTCTATTTATGGATAGTTTTCCTTATTTAAATACAAATAAAGATCCTTAAGGAGAAGAAGATAGTAATGATGCCATTTGGTCATATAGAGTAAAATACAAATGAATATTCTTAAGGAGAAGAAGATAGTAATAATGCTATTTGGCCATATAGAGGCTCTATAGGATCTAAACATTGGAGAGAAGATAGAAGTTGATGCAAAAGCCTTAAAGGACCCTATCATATAAGGCAATCAAATTGGTGAAGAATTTGTTAGTCAAGAGAAATCTCTAGCTACGTTATTTTTCTTCTTTACAAAGTTGGACAAAATTTTTGCTTTGACAATCCAAGAAAAACCTCAATACATCATTTAGCAATAGCATGTCATACTGTCAAACATGTTATACTTTAACAACTTCATTCTATAAATTGAAGTATGAGTTGTATGAATTCTATTTTTGGTTTGTGTACTTCTTAGCTATTGAGTCACTTAAGCAAATCTTCCCACATTCTTATACTTAAAATAAATTCAAATGTTAAATTATGTTGAGAAATTCATAAGCTTATGGGGGACTACTCCATGGATATAGTGCATAGTTTTGTGAAAAGGAGGACTTTATGGATCACTTCAATGAATAATCATCCTTCTTGAACACCAATCTCTTAAATTCTTTAAAATCTTATAAAATAGTAACTTGAATTTTTACTTATTTAATAGCTATTAGATTATTATGATGACTATTTTCTTGCTTATTTTGTGTACTTGCCAATTACTTGTCAAGGTTTAATCTAAAAATTTTGAAGATTTATCATACCAATACTTAGATAAGGCCATCTTGCTATTACATGTGCTAAAAGCTCTATAGAGATGATGTTATATTTATCAAAAAGTATACTGCACTTGGAATTTTTAACTATGATCCAAGTTTCAAAGTTTCAAGAAGTGGATATTTCTTGTGCGATAGTGCTCATGACTTGGCTACTAGTCCTCTCTAGAATCCCCATTGCAAGGGTATAAGAGAGAAATATATCTCTGTAGATAAGAAAGAATATGTTATCTTGCTAAAAGGAAGAAAAAATATGACAACGCTAAAAATAGCAAAAAGAAAAGTCTGCTTGATTGAATTCTCTATAAAGTAACGAGATTAAAATCACATGTATTGTATACTAATGAGAGACTATCATTTTGAGTCAAATTGGGATATTCTCCTATGCTTCCTCAATCTACCACATGCATTTATTATCATGCTACCATGTCTTTTGGTTATGAAGAAAAACTTTCTTGCTTGGTAGTGAATTTCTCTATGCCATAATAATACCTCCTAATTATCAACAAGGAATATTACATACCTTAATAAAATGGTGTTGCACAAGCAAAAGACCATGTTAGGAGCAAGTTTACAAAAAATGTAAAACTTATGAGCTCAAGCTGAAAGATAAAATACTTATAAAATAAAATATGATGTCTTTTCACACCCAAGCATTTCCTACTATGAATACACAAAGAGGTCATTCATCCTCTTTGGTACTTTTGCTCCATGAGAGATCCAAAAAATATATATTGATCCTTTTCCCCTCTTTTAGCTTCTCTAATTGCACATTTTAATAGTTGCAACTTTGGCTTTGCCTTAGCTAACCTGCTTGTTTGTTATTAAATATTTTCTTTCCTCCCAAGAATAATCGTTTGATAAGTATTTTCTTGACATTATAAACCTAAGTTTTATATGGAGAATCCAAATTATTACAACATCTTAGTTACTCACTATTTTCATCTCCAATAAACCTAACAATATTCTAAAGGTTACAAAATTTGGGTAACTCACCTATTCATAGATCTTTTTGATGTAATCCTTCATTCACCAAATATCTATATTACTTTTGTCTTTATCTCTTAACCTTTTGGCCTTAACTTGATTAGTGAGAATCATGTGATTATTTTCTCTCCATATGGAATATGGTTCTACTACCACTATACATATATGACTATTTCTTTTTTATAGAGGTTCATCCTTGTCTCTTAGAAGGAAGAGAAAGGCCTATAACAATTGACATTTCTTAAATATATTATAGACCCAAAATTTTTTAAAAGAGAAATTAAAAGTAAATGAGAATCTCCTTGAGAAAATAATCACATTGATTCAAAAATAAAGAGTATTATTGATAATATGAATTATAACTTCAAGTATTTCCTTATTATATATTTAAGTGCTCAATAATTTTCTTACAGGGAGAGAGAGAAAGACCTATAACAATCCAAGTATGTGTTTATTAGGACCTCTAAAACAAGAATAAATAAAAATATGAAGAATTTTTTTGCTCTTGGTATTTCAAACAATACATTAATAAGTTTCTTACTTCTTGCATGCTAAATGATATGCCAAGCTTCTTCCAATGGCATATACAAATACACTCAAAAGAGAAAGAGAAATATTGAGAGAAGAAACAAGTCAAATAGGTAATAATAAAATGTTTTCTTACCAGGGCTTCTAAAACTACTATAAATGCACAAGTAATACCTTATCTATTTTCTTGCTTCTCGAGATCCAAATGATACATCAAACATTCTTCCAATGGCACACATAAATACAAGAGAAATGGAAATTGTGAAAGAGAAAGAGAAGTGGTGCACAACACGAGAGAAAGAGAAATTATAACTTAGACATCTTCTATTGAGAGTTGAAATGACCTGCTTTTTGGCTGATTTTTGTTGTTTTTGAGAGCTGAATGGTTGATTTTATGAGATGATTGATTGGTTTGGAAGTGTTTTGAGAGTGTTTTAGATAGGTTGGAATGGTTTTATTAAGCTCATGATGTTTATTAGTAGAGATGTGAAGTTCTGATGATGTTCTGATATGTTCTGATTGGTCCTGATTGGTTCTGTTGAGCTTCTGTTTTGTTCTGTTTTCTCTCTGTAAGGAGGGATGGGGTATTGATTGATAGGGTTTGAGATTTTTTGGAAGCTTATTAAGCGATTTTTGATGGTTTGGAATGGTTTTGGTATGAGTTATGTGGTTCTGATGCTTTCTGTTGACCTTCTGTAACTCTCTGATAGCTTCTGATGAGCCTCTGTAGACCTTCTATATGCTTCTGTATGTGTTCTGATGGATGAGCGTGTAGCTTGGGAAAGTTTTCTAGCCTTGGAAAGAGGTGAATACAAGTGCAAAAGAGCTAAAAGAAGTGAAAGAAGTAGCTGCTGAAGACTCAAGTAAAGACTAGAGTGAAGTGACAGTGGTGAGCTACGAAAGGACACTGTAGTGGCTCTGGTGCCTCTTCATATCAGACATACCTCTTGGGAGGGGTATCCACGACCTAAGAAGGATTATTGAGGGTGATTATGAGTAATTGTAGAGGATATGACGTACTATTGATGGAGAGAGAGAGAGAGAGTCAGAGATAGTCAATTCTATCAAAACAGAGTGATTGTATGTGAGAGATTGAGAGAGAAGACTATGAAGACATTGAAGATGAATACTATGTGATGTATTTCCATTCAAAGATGGTGTATTCCTTTGCTTTCTTTGTTATATTGATGGATTTTGTGAAGATATTGAAGAATATGGTTGATTCTATCAAATCCGTGGGAGATCTACATGATGCTGTATGAAGATTTGTTGTGCCCGGTGTTCTTTTCTTCATTGCGATAATATAAAACCTAATAAAAAAGCTTGTTGATGTTACAAGATAGATTTTGTTGCAAGAGAATTTCCTTTTTCTTGGTGTTCCTCTTGGGGCTCCATGTTTTTGGTGCGCAGCCGGGGAATCTTGCCATCAACAAGCACTAGAAGAGGCTGAAAATGAAGGAAATGGCATTGCCAAGAAGAGATTCAATGGATGTTTGTAAAGTTCATTTTTCCACTGAAGAGTTGGAATTTCTCATAATCAAAGCCACTTTCCACAAGAAGTTCACCCCACAATGGCGGAAACACATCACCATCATGATGCATGCTCTATGTGTTGGACAGTTTCCTCTTCCTGTTGAAGCAGCAGAAACTTGCATCTGGGTGGCAAACTGTTTGGGAACAAACTAAAGAGCAGAAACAGAGAGAATGACCATATATGGAAGATTTGGCATTCTTTGAGAAGTTTCCAAACATCATCAAGTGGGAGATTGTGAAGAAGCTTCAGGAGTCTTGGTCTGTAGAGGTTCACAAAGACAAGAAGGAAAAGAGTTGGAATTTGTTCGTAGATGCTCAACAGCAAGATACATGGGATGCTTGGTGCACTGATAATCTTCTGTTTGTTCAATTGGCAACTCACTGGAAGTTGGTAGACAGAGTGTTCTTTACAACATACACTGTTGAAACCATCAGAACCTGGCATTACTATGATGATGGAACCACCACAATGCTTAGACGTATGCATTTTGACACCTTCAGAATCGAATACCTTCCTCTGTGCAGCGGCATGAAAGCAGAATTCAGAGACGTTGAAAAGGAAGAAGTAGAAGAAATGTTGGCAAGAGAGTCCTCCAGAGACTGAAGCCTTCTGTTATCCCTCTGTGGAGCACTAACAATATAGTGGAGCCAACCCCCTGATGAATGACGCAATAAAGAGGCAAGCGTTAGAACGAGTCCAGAGGTACGTAAGAAGAGAGAAAGCAAAAATCAAAGCTGAGAACGAGCTCGCAGCAGAAGCCGCCTTTGACACCCTTGCGGAACTCTTTACAGAAGTCCCAATGGCACATCAAGCCCTTCCTCCTCCTACTGGAGGTCCACTTCCAAGCCAGATCCGTCCTGGAAATATTGATGACAGGCCAGCGAATGTAGTCGCATTGCCAGTTTTTAAGGGAGAGTACAATGAAGATCCCGATCTTCATGTAGCAGAGTTTATGGTAGCATGTGTGGCTAACAATGCCAGAACCCCTGAGCATTGGTTAGCAATATTCCCTGCCACTTTCAAGGGCGCGGCGTTTCAGTGGTATGAGAGACAAGTAGCAGGAACTTTTGGCACATGGGACGACCTGAAGTTGGCCTTCCTCACTAAATTCAGGCATGAAGGTTTTGAAAAGCGGATGCGAGAGGAATTTATGAATTTAAGTCAGTCCTCTGGAGAAAGAGTAGAAGCTTATGTCTCACGAATGGAATTCATCCTGAAGAGATGGACTAACCATAATCTAGATGATGGCATTCAGAAGGGGGTGTTTCTCAGAGGATTACAACCAGAAGTCCGTAAGTTTGTGGAGCTGCAAAGACCAGCCACCCTGCAAGCTGCAACAGAAGGTGCAAGACTGTACGATGAAGTGGAAGCTAGATTGGCGATGAATCCAGGAGGAGGAGTCCTACCTCCTCTGATGCCAGGAATGATGTACCCACCAAATGCAGTCCCAGGGACTGTCCCCTACCCCTACCAACAGATGCCCTCAGTAACACAGTACAATGCACCAAATCCACAGTGGCCACAATCCATGCCTCAAATGATGGTTCAACCACAACAACAATGGTCTCAACCAATTTTCCCAATGCCAAATCAGCAACAGTGGAACCCTACCAACTGGAGCCAACAACCAACAGTTCAAACAGGAGCTCTGAATCAGAATCAGAACAGAGATCCCTCTGCGCCAGCCCAACCTATTTATGCAGTGATTACAGAGACTCCTCAAAACCCTACTACCAGTGCCTTAGGAGGAGAAATCTTGAAGGATTATTTATCCAACTCAGTTGCAAATATCAAGAAGGAGTTGATGGATGTGATTACAAAGCAGCTGCAGACGCTGAAAGTGAATACCGCTAGCATATCCAACGTTGCAAGAGCAGGAAGAGATGCGATGCGGTCAAATACTTGGTGTGGTAAGTGTCATCAAGCAGGCCATTTAGCCACTGAATGTACACGAAAACCAACCATTCCTGGAGCTTTCTGTTCCTACTGTTTGCGGAAGAACCATACAGAGGATATTTGCTCTCTTAAGGAGATGCATGATAGGAGAAGGAAGGAAGAAGACGCAAGATTCAACTTGCTGGAATCCAAAATGACAACACAGGATATTGGACCCAAGCCTAGGGAGTTTGGTCCTAATTTCGGTCCAAGGAGGTTTCCCTCACAAAGTTACAGAGGAAGACAGTCTGGCAGTGGTCAGAGATCAGAAGTAGAGTGTTACAGATGC
Source organism: Lygodium microphyllum (assembly GCF_053477565.2). NCBI lineage: Eukaryota > Viridiplantae > Streptophyta > Polypodiopsida > Schizaeales > Lygodiaceae > Lygodium > Lygodium microphyllum. The sequence continues at coordinate 37,952,488 of NC_141156.1, forward strand.
GGAGAAAAGGGACACATTTCACCAAATTGTCCAAATCCCAGAAGGTCAGTTGATTACAAGCCCTTATGCAGTTGATGTAAAGGAGAAGGCCACACTGCAAAAGACTGTCCAAGCCCAGCCCTAGTGAAAAACAATGCTACTGATAGTCCGGCCAAGGCCAAGAGCCTACCTCCAATTTAGTGGAATTGGAAGTTGCTGCTATCACGCGTGCAAAGAAGAAGGAACCACCTATCCAGAAAGAAAATAATCCTCCTACCAGAACAGTGAAGTTCAATCTTCCACCAGAAGAACAAAACAGAACAGAGCCTGACAGTGCCATACAGAGCACCGCAGTGCCACAGAGAGTCACAGAGACAGTTCGAGAGACAGGACCAGAGGTCTAGGAGATAGAAGAGGAGGAGGTGCCACAAGTGGCAGAAGAAGTCCCCATGATGCCCCTGTTGGAAGAAAGAAGGAAAATGAAAATGGGTGTTGCCCCATTCCCTAACCGGTTAGAGAAGCCAGTGGATCCTATTAAGGAATACGATCTGGTCAGAGATCTAGATACCTTTAAACCAAACCTCACATTTCGACAATTATTGATGTTGTCTCCCAGTTGCCGAAAAAGGTTCAAAAGTATACTGACAAGAAGACGTGGCTTAAGGATTGCTCTCTCAACAGCAACAAAGTCCAACAAAGCTCCAGAGCCTGTAAAAGAAGTGGACGTGGCTAACGCCTTCCTAGATCCGGGTACCCCAGAGACTGGCGTGTGGATAGAAGGTTGCTTCATTACAAATGCATTGATTGATGGTGGGTCATTAGTGAACATTGTGACGGATGTGACAATGAAGGATCTAGGCCTACAAGGTGTACAACCAACCCAATGGCTCATCAGACTGGCGGATCAGAGCAGAATCAAGCCTTTGGGCATTCTCCCATATGTGAAGACTACAGTGGCCGGAAAAGATTATTGGCTAACCTATCTGGTGGTGAAGCCAAACTCTTATGGTACATCCTACCCTCTGTTACTGGGCAGACCATGGCTTTTTGAAGCCAGAGCAAGGACGGATTGGTTCAAAGGAACCTTGACCTTGGGTAGAGGACCTAACAAAGTGGTGCTGAAGCTATATGGTGCTCAAAAAGGACATGGATCCACCTCCTTGGAATTATCTTCTGACTCCCCTAATGAGTCTACAGATGGAACATCAACAGACGAAGATGTTGTCAAACAGATCCTTCCCAAGAAAACAGTGGCACGTTCCTTAACAGTGAATACTGTAAGCCAACTCCCAAAAGATGCAAAGCCATTATCAATGGGTGAATACTTCCTGCTTGAACCAGGAACGATTTCCGAAATTACTTCTGACAGTGAGATAGAAGCATGGATGTACTACTCTCCCTGCTACATGGCCACCGCAGAGCCAGAGACAGAGGCAGAAGATGAAACAGAGAACCTGTTCTTCTCTTACAGAGCTCCTACAGAGACAGAGACAGAGCCAGAGACAGAGACAGAGCCAGAGACAAAGACAGAGACCGAAGAGGATGGAGATGATACGGAAGAAGAAGGTTATGAAAGCGAGACGGAAGAGTCTATCCCACCCGAAGAGGATACATATGAAGAAGAAGTTCCAGAAGCATCAGAAGCAGACGAGCTCATGCTGTGGGATAGAATGGCGAGGGTACCATTTGGTCTGGTAAATGGAACTTCTCATATGCAAAATCTTTATAAGAAATGGATTAAGAATAACAAGCCGTCTTTCAGCAATGGCTCATGCTGCCCTCACCCACTGTTGCCAAGAAAAGATGATGATGATGCACCGTGCCAACAAGCACCAGTCTCACGATTCCAACAGGCATTAGAGGGTCCCTATTATGTGATGTTCCTAGATGTGTCATCAGAAGATGAGTCTTCAAGCCAAGAGGTAACTAATCTTGAAACCAAACCCGAAACGGCTCTAATCCCATTTCAACATCTCACGGAGCAACCTAAGTCTCCACCAAAAGAAGACGTTGGGTCTAGTGGGACATCAGAAGAGGACACCACCCCCTTGAAGGAGTCGGATCTGTATCCAGAAGCAGTCCGCGGTACCTTCATCCATGAAGTAGAAGGTGAAAGGCAGTTAACTTTTGTGGATGTAGACGGCACTGAACGCCACTTGAAGGTGGGTAGCAGCCTACCAGAAGAGGAGTTGTCAACTTTGTACAACTTGTTGAAAGAGAATTTGGACGTGTTTGCATGGTCCTACAAAGTCCTAAAGGGGATTGATCCCACAATATGTCAGCATCCTATTGACTTGGAGCCTGATGCCAAGCCAGTACGGCAACGACAGAGGCGAATGAACCCGAATTATTCTACATTGGTGAAAGCAGAGCTGCTGAAGCTTCTGGAAGCCGAGTTTATCTATCCAGTGGCAAATAGTGAATGGGTTTCACCCATCGTGGTTGTGCCCAAGAAGAATGGCAGGCTTCGTATATGTGTTGACTTCCAGAAGTTGAATTTGAAGACGAAGAAGGATCACTTTCCAATTCCTTTCACAGACCAACTGTTGGACACAGTGGCAGGACATGAGCTTTATTCCCTTCTGGATGGGTTCAGTGGATACAACCAAGTGCAGATAGCAAAAGAAGACCAATCCAAAACAACCTTCACCACAGAATGGGGGACCTACGCTTATCGAGTGATGCCATTTGGGCTCTGCAATGCCCCTGCTACTTTCCAGCGAGTCATGATGGCCACATTCCAAAATCATCTGCACGACTTTATTGAGGTATATTTGGATGACTTCTGTGTCTATAGTTTGATTCGGGAACACTGGGGACACCTGGAACAATGCTTTGATCGATGACGGGAGTATGGGATTTCCCTCAACCCCGACAAATGCATCTTTGGGGTCTCTTCTGGAGTTCTGTTGGGCCACATTGTCTCTGCACAAGGGATATCAACAGACCCTGCAAAGATCGAAAAGATCGCAGCTTTGACAGCACCCACCAACCTCAAATAGTTGAGGGGATTCCTAGGCCATGTGGGTTACTATAGAAGGTTCATAGCTCATTTTGCAACAAAGGGAACCTCCTTGCACAAGCTTCTGAGGAAAGATGCAGAGTTTACTTGGACGGAAGAATGTGACACAGCCTTCAACACTCTGAAGCAGTGTCTGATTGAGGCACCCATTCTGCAGCCTCCTGATTGGACGAAGGAGTTCCATGTACACACTGATGCATCTATTGAAGGGCTAGGTGCTGTCCTATGCCAGAAGGGCTCCTCCAAATTAGATCAACCGATCTATTACACAAGCCGAAAAGTCACTGATAGGGAACAGAACTATACAATGACAGAGCTTGAGTGCTTGGCAATGGTGTTTGCCCTAGAGAAGTTTCGCCACTATTTGCTGTCTACCCACTTTAAATTTTATGTGGATCATGAGGCCCTGTCCTTCCTGATGAACAAAGCAGACGTGAAAGGACGAATGATGAGATGGCTCCTTCTATTTTAGGAGTTTGACTTTGAGGTAATTACCAAACCTGGTCATTCCCATGTTCTGGCTGATCATCTGTCGCATATCCCACAAATTGCAGACGAGGAGCAGGATGATCCAGACCTCCCTGATGCTTCCCTATTCTTGGTAGAAACTGTAACCCCTTGGCAGACATTGCCAATCTACTGGCAACCCAACAATACCCTCCTGGCATTTCTAGTCGGGAAAGGAAGAAGCTTATGTTAGAATCAGCCCCCTATACCCTGCTAGGCGGCGCACTGTACAAGAAAGGCAAAGATGAAGTGCTCAGAAGATGTGTTGCAGGAGATGAGATTGGGATTGTTCTGAAGGCTTGCCATGACGAGCCGTGTGGAGGCCACTTTGCAGGAGAAGCCACAGCCAGGAAGGCTTTGCTAGCAGGATACTGGTGGCCGACCCTCCACAAGGATGCCTATGATTACTGTAAAAGATGTGATGCTTGTCAGAGAATGGGGAAACCCACCAAAACAAGTGCCATGCCACTGGAACCTATCCTTCCTTTGAAGCTGTTTGAGAAGTGGGGCATCGACTTCGTAGGCCCAATTGATCCTCCTACCAGAAAGAAGCAGAACCGATACATCCTCGTATGTACGGATTATGTCACAAAGTGGTGTGAAGCTAAAGCCCTAAAGCGGGATGATGGTAAGAGCATGGCCTTGTTCATGTACGAGAATATCATCACCCGTTGGCAGTCCCTTAGAGCTGGTAAGTGACAGAGGCACTCATTTCATTAATAAAGTCATGGAAGAGTTGACAGAGTTGTATAAGATCCACCATCGCAAGTCCACTCCTTATTACCCCAGAGCCAACGGCCAAGTTGAAGTCACCAATCGCATCATCTGCTCAATCCTGACACGAACAATTGTTGCACATCGTCGTGATTGGGATGATCGACTTACAGAGGCCCTCTGGGCATATAGAACCTCCCATAAAGCAGCTACAGGACATACACCCTTTCAGCTGGTGTATGGTACAGAAGCTGTTTTCCCTGTTGAACTGGAATTACCCTCTTTGAGAGTGGCTATCAAAGAGCGTTTGGGGGACGATGATTCACTGCAACGCCGTCTCCTGCACCTGGAATGTTTGGAGAAACTCGCAGGATGGCTCTACAGTGCATGGAAGCCACGCAAGCTTGACGCAAGGCTTACCATGACAACTTCATCAAGCACAAGGAGTTTAGGGAAGGTGATTTGGTCCTAGCCTATGATTCACGATTTGGCAAGTTTCCTGGCAAGCTTCAACAACGGTGGATGGGCCCATATAAGGTACTTGCTGTCAACCCTAATGGCTCTGTCCAAGTGCAGACCGTTGATGCCTCTGATGATCCCTTCCTGATCAATGGATATCGCTTGAAGAAATACTTCCCTCCTTGGGGATCTTGACAATCACGCTCGCCTGATCCTTTCCCGTGTTGGCGTGGCACTGTACTTCTTATGATGCTACTTCTGATAGCCATTCTTCAGCCACTCCTGATGAAGTGGACACAACCCTCTGTCCCCTCAGCCCCACCTTCCAGCCCTGATCTCTTATTCTCTATTTTCCACCAGCGGCAGTGGCGAGGTGAGTTCTAACAAGTGGTATTTCTACCATTCCCTTGCTTAGTTCAAAAGAAAAAAAAAACGAAAAAATATATACATATCGGTCATGGGAGAAAAGGACTTCGGTCCCTGTCATGCCGACCTATTCTTCGAGAAAAGGTGGAGACACCCTCGGGAATAGAGAAAAACAAGAAAAAAAAAAAGAGAAGGAAAAAAAAAACAAGATAAGAAAAACGAAAAAAAAACTGTTATGGGAGAAAAGGAAGCAATTCCCTGTCATAGCAACTCGTTCCAAGAAAATGTGTTTAACACCCTTGGGCGGGAAGCTGGCTGTGGAAAAGGTGGCAACACCCAGCAGTCCAGAAAGTGGATTCATCAATTGATATCCCCAGGATCTAGTTCCGAAGCTACCTCCCTTGGTACACTGTGTCCTGGGTCTCTCTGTAGAGCGTCTAACTGTCCTCTAGCAGACGACATGTCCTATGTAACACAACGTTCGATCTGATGGCTGTCTCCCTGGGTACGCCTCTTCAACAACTGATGACGCGATCTTCATCGACAAACAATCGAGTGACGCAAGCTTTCATCCTAACCGGATGGGAAAGTGAGTATGGTTGCCCTCTGTATCTATCAGAGTGTGAGACAGAGGGTGGGGTGAGAGACCAGTCTTTTCCCTTCAAATCAAATGAGAGATAAGATGTGTGAATGCAGTGTTGCACGCACGGGATGGGCCTCTCAATGCACAAAGCACGATCTGTTTCTGTGCACTGCACTATAAGGCTCCCTGGCCTTTCTTCTCGCACCGTATGTCGGCATAGGGCGGGATGCACAGTTGCACCATCAAATGCGCACAAGGCATACAACCTTTGCACAAGTGACCGTGAGGATTACATCAATGGGTTTCAGGACATGGTTGCCCTCCTGTATCTATCAACAGAGCGTGAGACAGAGGGTGGGTTGAGTGTGACTGGAGTTTCTTCAATCAATTACTGAGAGGTGAGATTGAGGGACGTTACGACACTTGGAGTCAGGTATGTTCCCGTTTCCCTATGCACCCACCGGGTGGGTCTCTGTCATCAACACAAGGCATGTCACCCTGTTCTGTACACTGCACTGTAAGGCTCCCTTGCCTTCCTCCTTGCACTTATGCCAGACAGGTTGGATACACTAATGCACCATCAACTGTGCACCCTGGCATACTCCTTCTGCACCATCCCCCTTGTCGATTCCTAAACCGGGTATGAGATATGGGTTTCAATCATTATTCCTCGAGTGATATTAGTCATGGGGTGAGTGATTGCTCTTTCATTCCATTTGAGTGACTGTGAGTTGAGTGCAACATTCCTCATCATCGACGAATTTCCTGCGATTCCTTCAACCAGCTACCTCCCTGGGTGCTGCCGCGTAGTCCGTGCCACGAAGGACGTGTGCTGGAGTGAACCTTGGTACCTCCTGCAGCCGACAACGACAGTGGAAGTGCCATCGACAATCAACCTTGATCCTCTACAATATGGACCAAGTTTTTCTAACCCTACACCTTCTGTTTCTTAGTGACGTTTATGTTTTAAGTGTGGGGACGTTAGCGATTGGTCTGTTGTGGGGTATTAGGTCTTTGTTGCTCGGTTAACCCTATCCGTTAAGGTCTTAAGTGTGGGGACGCGTCCCTGCGCGTCTACATTGCATACCCCTCTGCATATGCCTCAACCTGCTAATGCCTCTATGCCATGCCTTGTTTTTACCCTAATGGGGTCCCTTCCCACCCACTCGTTCATTTTTCACCCACCCTTGGGGCTGTTCCCTTGCAGTTTTCCTTCATTCCCTGATTTTGCGGTCCTGCCATGTGAACGTACCCTATGTTCATCGAAGTCCACATCCAACCTTATCGCCCTCTTCCTCCCTTTGAGCTGACAATTTTTCCTTTTTACCTACCCCTGTTCCGGTGTATGGTTTTCAAGTTATTAATTTTTGAAGCATTTTGCGCACATTAGCCGGTTTTCCATGTGAATGTGCTTTTCTTGCTTCGGAACCATGATCTGACGTCATAGCCTTGACACCACTTTCTCCTGACATTTTTCCTTTTTACTCCATGTCATTTTGATGCACGGTTTGTCCAATATTAATTTTGCGATTTGTCAAGACTTTTTCGACCGTCTTTTTGACATTTTTCCATGTGAACCTGCCCTGTTTGCATCGGAATTCCAATTTGATTTGACAGCCGTGTCCCACGCGCTTCTCCCACCTTTTTCCTTTTTCCTCCACCCTCTTTTGCTTCTTGGATTTTTAATTATTAATTTTAAAATGTGTTTTTGAGTGTATTTTTGGTATTTTTCGCATGTGAACCCCTTCTACTTTCGCCGGAACTGCATTCTAGCATGACAATCATGTGCCACCCCTTTCTGCAGACATTTTTCCTTTTTACTGCATGACATTTCGGCCAGCGGTTCGTCTAATATTAATTTTCGATTCTATTTTTGGGTCTTTTCTTTTGGGTTTTTCCCATGTGAACGCGTCTTATCTCAGTCGGAACTATGTTTTGACGTGATAGGATTGTCAGGCACGTCTTTCTGCACATTTTTCCTTTTTCTTGCACCTCGTTCCGATGTACGAATCTTTCGATATTAATTTTCGTTTGCGTTTTTGCTCCCGTTTTTTGTGTTTTTTGCATGTGAATGCCCTGTCTTTACCCCGGAACTCCTGTTGCACATTTCCCCTGTCTTCCCCCTGCCCTCTTGCACAGTTTTTGTTTTTACAACATTTCGTTTTGACGCCCGGATTGGGCGATATTCATTTTTCTTTATTTTTCCGTGTTTCGCGCAACTCGTCTCGCGCATAAACGCGCCCGTTTTCGATTTCACACGTCTCCACGCGCCCCAGTCCGCGTGCCCCGTACCGCCATCCCAGCGCTATTTCGATCCCGTCACGGTAAATATTTTTACCCCGCCCCGCGCTCCGGGCGATATTCATTTTTCTTTATTTTTCCGTGTTTCGCGCAACTCGTCTCGCGCGTAAACGCGCCCGTTTTCGATTTCACACGTCTCCACGCGCCCCAGTCCGCGTGCCCCGTACCGCCATCCCGGCGCTATTTCGATCCCGTCACGGTAAATATTTTTACCCCGCCCCGCGCACGCGCGCGGGACGGGGGCACGCCTTTCTTTTATGGTAGGCACCCCTTTCCCATGGGCACCCCCCCACGGGAACCTCCAACCACCCCCCTATGGGCACCCCACCAATTCCCTCCCCTGGGCACCCCGTGGTCCCCCTACCCCTACCCTTCTTCCATGGGTACCCCACCACCCACACCCATGGTCCCCCTACCCCGCCCATTCCCTTCCCTCCCATGGGCACCCCATGGTCCCCCTACCCCTACCCTTCCCCCATGGGCACCCCGCCCATTCCCTCCCATGGGCACCCTTTTCCCACCCCACCCACCCCCCGGGCACCTTCCCCTATCCCCCCCCCCCCCCCCCACCTTTCTCTCTCCCCGACCCCTTCCCCCCCCAACTACCTCTCTCCATCTCCCTCTCCCTGCGTGTCATCTCCCCCCCTCCATCTCCACCTCCATCTCCCTCTCCTTCACGCTCCTCCTTCTCCTCCCTCCCCTCCTCCACGGCGCCACCCCTCCTCGTCCGCCTCCCTCCTCCACGTCTGTGCCCTGTCCTCTCCTCCCTCCAATCCTCCACGGTGCCACCCCTCCTCGTCCGCCTCCCTCCTCCACGTTTGCGCCCTGCCCTCTTCTCCCTCCCTCCTCCACGTCTCCGCCCGCCATCCGTGCCGCCCTGTGGTCGCCGAGTTCCCTGTCCACCGCCTCGTGCGCCTCTAACGCCGCCTCGTGCGCCCGCCTCCCTGTGCCCTGTCCGCCCCGTGGCCTCGTCTACCGCCGAGCACCCGCCTGCCTCCCGCCTTCGGCGCCCTGACGCTGGGCCTCCTTCCCTGCCCCGCCCGCTGTCGTCCACCACGTGCCCACCCCACCAACCTCCCCATCCAAGCCCCCCTTCCCCCCCACAGTCACCCAACTATCCCCCCCACCCCCATCCAAGCCCCCCTTCCCCCCCCACAGGCACACAATCCACCACCACACCCCCCCACCCCCTTCTTAAGCCCTGTTTCCCCCCCCCCCCCCCCCCCCCCCCCCCCACCCCCCGCAGAAACCCCCCATAAGCCCCCCATCCCGCAGACCCGTAGAAACCCCCCTCAAAGCCCCTGTTCCCCCCCGAGACATAGACCCACCCACAGAAACCACTCGACGACACAAGCGGCAACCCACCGAAACCTGCAGCACCGGGCAGAACCTGCCGATACCTTTCTCAGCCCCTTGACACACGACCGCGTGGCTGTTCGTGTGATTGTGGTTGTTCGTGTTCCTGTGCGGGAGACCGTTCGCGGCTGTTCACGTGCGGGGACGCGCGTTAGCTCGTCCGTGAGGTGGTGTGCAGCCGGCTGTTCACACGAAGCTGACACGCAGTCTATTCCTGGGTATATTCCCGGATTTTTAATTCCAAAACCCGAAAACCTTTAAAATACATTGAAAAATTACAAAAAAAAACATTAAAAATCACTTAGAATTCAAAAAAAAATAATTACAAAAAAATCTTCAAAAATTCCTAATCTTTCTGCAGTAAATTTCCATATTTTTCTGAACTGAAAATTTCAAGAAAACAAATTTCAAAAACATTTTAAAATTAAAAATTCTTTTAAAAATACCCACAAAATAAAAAAAATCATTAAAAATGGTAAAAATTCCAATTTAATTGCAAAGAAATTCCTAAAAATTTCATTAACTTTTTTACTTATTTTTGGAATATTTTCTAAGCTGAAAATGATGTGTTATTTTATTTTATGATTATTTATGGCAAAAATACTTCATTAAATGATAAATTCATAAAAAAACCTCTTTCATTCCAAATACAAACTGAAAATTCTAGAAAAATCCAGATACCTTGGTTCTTTTTGGATTGCTGACCTATATTTTGGGATTGAGAAGTACGCATTCATTACATACACATACATCCATTTCCAGGTATTTTTCCTTTTATATTTTTTATTTTTTCTCGCTACCCCAAAATTCACGTTTAATTTTTAACATGAACCCTAAATACCACCATGGCACGCGCACTCGCACCAAACACACTTTTTTTTAAATAAAAATTAACCCGCAGTTCACTTAGCACGCGCTAAGTGCGCCTAAGAGGCACTTTAATATTTTTAATAAAAATGAACCAGCCATCACAAAAGCACGCGCTGGCAAAAAAGCGCTCCGCATCACCTTAATTTTTAATAAATGAATTTGCATTTAGAGACCTAGTCTGGGTATCGAAGTCCGGGATTCGGATTAAAGCACCGCTCTAACCTAATAATTTGTAATTAAAATTTTAAGAAGGAACTGCCATTTTCTTGTTAAGGTTTATCTCTTAAATAAAAATTCATCCATTTCTTAATAATTTATTAAAATGAACCTTTCATTAAATTAATTCTCCCTCACTGCACTTATTTTCCCTTTTTAATGAACTCGTTTCGTGGGATGGGTACGCGGTCTTCGAAGTTGTCTCCATGGTCAAACCTGATTATCAAAGTTGTGGTCATGATATGTGTGGGTTGTTGTTATGTTTTGGTTCAGTTTCTTTGTTACGGTTAAGGGTACGGTGTGTAGTTTTTTTCTTTATTGCCTGATACGGGGATTTGGGTGTTTACATGTTGCATAGCATGAAGCTTTTGGTCGCATATGTGTAGAGGTCATGTCGAATTTTTTCTAGACTGTGGTTTTCTTGGGGATAGTTGGTCGAGTCACGTTTTACCACCTTGGTTAATATCTTATCCTTGGTTTTTGTCTGTTACTTTGCAGGCATTCTCTTTGTTTGTCTGTGTTTGTGGTGTGTGTGTAACCATCTGAATGGCGCCCTGTCGTACTCCTCCCCCGATTCAGTATGTTCCTTTGGCTGTCCATGATTATTCTTTGTTACTGGATTCGGACGTTGTCGCTAAAGCGGGCTTGTCCAAGTTTGTCAGCCTTTCTTTCTTGCTGGTTCCAGATGATCCTTCCCTTTGTGACGAGTTTTTAACCTCTTACAGCAAGAGGTTCGGTCCAGTCCATGGCACTTCTGTTCTTTTGACATCGAAGAGTCTAGGCAAGGCTCTTGGTCTGCCATATCATGGGGAGTCTGTCCTTGCTGCCAAATAGTTATTTACCAATGATGATATTTTGAAGCTGTTGCAGAAGCAGACTCAAGATGTTCTTGATTCGAAGAAGGTCATTACCACGTCAGGAGTGGGTGTTTCCATGATTTCCAATCCCCTATGGAAACAGATATGCCAATTCCTTCAGGACAGGTTCATGCCTGCAAAATCCCCATCTCATTATCTTTCCAAGGAGTTGTTTATAGCTTCACGAATGATTTTGAAAGGCATCACCATTGATTGGAGTACCTACCTCCTCTCCAAGATGGATCACCATTTTATCCGAGCTACTTGAGGAAATGTGACTAATGTTACATTTGGGTCCTTCCTCTATGTCTTTTTGCTACATGCTGCCCCTGCAAAGGAAGTTCCTTTATCTCCAGTTGATCCTCCAGAAGTTCCTCCTCCGCCTCATAATGAAGTTGATGAAGTGATAATTGAGAATGATGATTCTCCTCCTCCCCTGGTCATTAAGAGAAAACGCCTCAAGAGGGTGGCTGATTCAGTGCTTGTTCCTCCAGTTCCAGTGACAATTCATGCCCAGTCTTGCAACAACTTGCCTGCATTTCTTCAGACGCCAAATCTTTTCAGAGCCCATAGAGATGGGATGCTCGACCTTACTATTCCTTCTGTTCACCGCCTGGTAATAGGAGATGCTATTTCGTTCCTGTGCAAGGATATCCAGAGTTCTATTGAACTTTCGATGACTGCCTGTATCCAGCAATTATATTCTTCATTTTATGATGAAGTTTAGCAGTCTAAGGAGGAACTAAATAAGACCAATACTGAGTTAGCCTCTGCTCAGGAGAAATTCTCTGACCTTTGTACGCAAATGGAGTAGCAGACTAAGCTCGTCGATGCTCAGAAAGCTGAAATCTCTAAGTTGAAAGCTGAGTTGGCAGAAGCTAGGTCTCAAGTGGTTGCTGTGATAGAGGAGAGGGATATATTACAGAAGGAGAGTCAAGAGATGAAAGAGGTGATAGCTGTCCAAGCAGAGAAGTTGAAATCCACCACAGCTATCTTAGACCAGAGCAATGCTCAAATCGAGCAACTCAAAGATCAGTTGGCTCAGTCTCGGTCTAATACACAGAGTCATGTGCAGCCAGTTTCTCTTTTATCCCCTGCAGACTTGGCAGCTCTTCAGAGACAGGCTACCTTATGTCCCTTATTCCAGGCCAAGGTGGAAAGATTGCAATCTCGTATGGATTTGTTATGGTCTTCTTTTGAGCAGTATCAAGAATATGTTCCACCAGATCATTCCTTTTTTGTTCATTATCAACAACAGAAGTTGGCCTTCTATATAAAGCTTTCCACGATGGATTTACCTATTCCAGAGGATGGATGGAGTGGGGCCTGGTCATCAAATTTGCTGATAGAAGTAGTGAGGATGGTTTTTGAAGACTCTGTCACTCCAGATACGATGCTTCTGTCCTATATGTATTTGAGGGGTGATTTACTGATTCCAGATGATGAAGATCTGGCTTGGTATGTCGGAGATGTGGTATTGCAAGCTTCTTTGTATGTCCGACATTTGGAGTTGAGGATTGATGAGATGTTCCAGGGATATTCTTCAAAGGTGGCTGAGTGTCCTGAGTTTTCATGGCACACTATGGTTGATTCTGTCATTTTGAATCATCGACAGGTCAAAGCTTCAGCTCATGCCCAGAACACTAACTAACTGAGGGTGGATCTTTAAGCCTATCTCTCCAATCAACCTCCATTTGATACTTCTTTCTTTGAAGCCTGTCATCGTAGATCAGCTTTAGGTCCATCCTTACCATGCCTAACTCATTATCAACAAATGGCTCATAGGAATGATGCTTATATTTCCCTTTTTCAATCTAACCCAAAAGTCATTTTACCCCTTCTTTTCTAACCTCAAGGATCTCCTCAAATTCCTATCTTTATCCATTGTTCTTTTATTGAAGATCGAGTTTTTCTACCTCCTGATCCTTGTCCTTCCCCATCCCCTGATATTCTATCAACTTTTCTTGCTTATCTTTTAACACCTTTCTTAACAGAATCTCCTCAATTTTCAGCAAATCCATCTTTAATCCATTCCTCATTTTATGATTTTGTCTATCCATCACTTCATCCTCTTTCATTAGTCCCCCTTTCGTCTCCTAACACTTCTATTCCTAATCCTCCTCAGTTGGTTAGTGGGTATCCAGGATTTGATCAGAAGATTCTTCGAAGACGAGACTGGAGTTCAAATGATTCCCTTACTGGACCTCAAATCAATTGGCCATTGATCCCAGGAGAATGGATAAGTGCTAGTCAAGCTTATCAGAATTATCTGCATTTTGCTCAGCAGTATTCTCAGTCTGCAGATCCTTCTGTGCGCTTAACTGCTCATTTTACTTGGTACCTGGCGTATATGCATAGGCATTCTCATAATGATTCAAAACCTATTCCAAAGTTGTGCATGAATGTCAATGTGAGTATTAATTCCCAGCAATTGGATGTATTGTACTTTCATGCCCTCTGTTTGCCTAGCAGATACCTTGTCTTGTTGGAAAGGATGTGCTGCCTTCAGTTTTTTCAGAATCCTCCCAATACATTTGTAGATGAATCCTTGTCCATGCATCGTTTTTGAAATCACCAATCTTTCAAGAGGGATCATCGTCATTGATACCTTTGCCATGTATGGTGGATGATTTTTAATGATAAATCTCTCTTTTTGGAGGAGTCATTCAGATGGTTGTGTTGTGTGTAGTGTTTGTGTTGTGGGTTAATTTATGTAATAAGATCGTGGTGGTTGCCTATTCAATTTGCTTTCGTGCGAGCTACATTTTTTGAGAATTGTGGTGATGGTGTTGCTGGTTGGATAGTTGAAGATGCTGATGCAGAAGAAGAAGAAACCTCTTATATCCTTTACAAGTTTGTTGTGATTTCCAGTTTGATAAGAAGTGTTAATGTATAAAGGGTTTTCCTTTCGTTGTATTCTTTATATCAGATACAGGTTATAAGTTGGGGTCGTGGTTGGATGGACTGTTTTTGAAGATTTATTGAAGATCAAAGTTGAGCGTTTGAATGAACTTGTATTCCCTTTTCCCTTGGTCGCGAGGATGCTTCCTTATTAAGTGTGGGGATATGTTGAGAGTTGAAATGACCTGTTTTTTGGCTAATTTTTGTTGTTTTTGAGAGCTGAATGGTTGATTTTATGAGATGATTGATTGGTTTAGAAGTGTTTTGAGAGTGTTTTAGATAGGTTGGAATGGTTTTATTAAGCTCATGATGTTTATTAGTAGAGATGTGAAGTTCTGATGATGTTCTGATATGTTCTGATTGGTCCTGATTGGTTCTGTTGAGCTTCTGTTTTGTTCTGTTTTCTCTCTGTAAGGAGGGATGGGGTATTGATTGATAGGGTTTGAGATTGTTTGGAAGCTTATTAAGTGATTTTTGATGGTTTGGAATGGTTTTGGTATGAGTTATGTGGTTCTGATGCTTTCTGTTGACCTTCTGTAACTCTCTGATAGCTTCTGATGAGCCTCTGTAGACCTTCTGTATGCTTCTGCATGTGTTCTGATGGATGAGAGTGTAGCTTGGGAAAGTTTTCTAGCCTTGGAAAGAGGTGAATACAAGTGCAAAAGAGCTAAAAGAAGTGAAAGAAGTAGCTGCTGAAGACTCAAGTAAAGACTGGAGTGAAGTGACAGTGGTGAGCTACGAAAGGACACTGTAGTGGCTCTGGTGCCTCTTCATATCAGACATACCTCTTGGGAGGGGTATCCACGACCTAAGAAGGATTATTGAGGGTGATTATGAGTCATTGTAGAGAGGATATGACGTACTATTGATGGAGAGAGAGAGAGAGAGTTAAATGTAGTCAATTCTATCAAAACAGAGTGATTGTATGTGAGAGATTGAGAGAGAAGACTATGAAGACATTGAAGATGAATACTATGTGATGTATTTCCATTCAAAGATGGTGTATTCCTTTGCTTTCTTTGTTATATTGATGGATTTTGTGAAGATATTGAAGAATATGGTTGATTCTATCAAATCCGTGGGAGATCTACATGATGCTGCATGAAGATTTGTTGTGCCTGGTGTTCTTTTCTTCATTGTGATCATATAAAACCTAATAAAAAAGCTTGTTGATGTTACAAGATAGATTTTCTTGCAAGATAATTCCCTTTTCCTTGGTGTTCCTCTTGGGGCTCCATCTTCTATAAAGAAAGAGAAATGGTGAGAAGAGAAGGAACATGAAGAAAGAAAGAACAAAAAAAAAAACAAGCATGTAGAAAGTATAAAAGTAAAAGAATTAAAATCACCATAGTCCAAAAAAGAATATGTAATCAAATTCAAAAAATATTCATCTAGAAGTTGCAATCAATTTTTTTGTGAAATGAAGTATCTTTTTTGAAGTCTTAGTCAATTTTATTGGGAATGCAACTATTAAGTGCAAAAGAAAATAAAAGACAGAGATGCATACATTACTTAATGCTAATTCGGCCCAAATTATAGAGAAAAATAAGTAATGATGTCCTTCTTTCCCTATTTTTATCTAGTTAGGATATGATCCATAATTAATCCAGATTCTTACCAGGCTCGTTTGGCCTTAAAATTGACACTAATACAAGAAAGAACAATGGCCAAGAGTCCACAAAGTGGATATGATGCCCAAGAGGATGCAAACCCTACTTCACAATTATGGAAATCCTAAAACCCAAAAGGGATACAAATCCTAATTCACTAATATGGCCAAATCCTAACCCTTTGCCTTATTTTAGGGTATACAAGGGTGGGAGGTCTCAATTGTAATCATGCTATGGAAGCTTTGTCATCCACTTGCTATGTCCATGCTATACAAGCTTTGTAATGATCCACTTGATGTGTCCTTGCTATGGGAGCTCTATCAGTGCAACTCATAAGCAATCATTTACTTCTTCTATTCTATCAAATTGGCTCCATTTTTTGAGAGTAAAGAAGAAAGTGAGTGAGAGTTGTGTTGAGTAAAAGGACTTAGGATAGAGAAGCTCTATATCTTCTTCTTGCTTTTCGCATTTTTCAACCCATCCATGATAAGATGGTTGAGTTTGGGGTTGCAAATGAGGTTGTGCAATTGCAAGAGAGTGAAGGATAGAGCATAGAGAAGATGTTCTTTATCTTCTTTCTCTCCTTCTTCTTCTCTATCTTCTTCCCTCATCGTGGGTGTACTTAGTGGTGGATGTGAAGAAGATTTAGTGTTGGATTGTGTTACTTGGATCGTGGAACCATCCTGGACCCCTCGAGCTGTTGGAACTTATAGAAGAAGGGGCGGGGGGGGGGGGGATGATCCAATTAAGCTACCAAGTGTCGAATTCCCTATCATTACAAGAGACCTATGAGAGGATAGAGCTAATCAAGTTGCCAAGAGTATTGAGCTTATCTCAAAACATTGTCAGGCCACACCAAAGAGTGCACAAGACAAAAGGATTACGAGGAGAACTTCAACATTTGAGCCAATAATTTCAACATCATCAGAGCTTAGATCCAAGTGTTATTTTGCAAATCCCAAGCTTTGATCCAATTGTTCTTACCATGATTTCTTTGAGCTAAACTCAAGGGGGTTTTACTCGCTTCATTGACCAAGAATATCTACAAGTGGCTTGCATAGGACATTGCTACTTGGGTAGCTTTAGACCAATTTATCTTTCAAGAACACACCAAGTTTCTCATTGGCTAGAGCCACTTGCTTAGAAAGCTAATTGCCACAAAGGACCAAGCATAAGCACATCCAAGCTTATAAGGCCAACTAGTTTAACAAGTGCAACGTATCCACAACCATTGAGAACACAAATTCAAGGGGATTGGTAATCCAAGCACAAGTGAAGCCACAAATCAAGGTTAAGGATAATTGCACTTAGTACAAGATCAAGTGAAAGACTTATGAAAGAGGACATTGAATCAAAAATTTGAGGAGACAAAGCTAAAGGATAAGAACTTGAAGATTTAAAGTTGAGAGACAAAAAAAAAACCTTGAAGAGTTAAAGTTAATAGATTAAAGAAGAACTGACAAGCCTAGAGATTCAAGAGAGACAATGCACACACACAAGATAAGACCACACAAAAACTTGACATGTCAAGAACCACAGAGTTTTGTATTTATGTATGGATAGTTTGATACTATATTGACATGCTTGATAACAAACTAGACTGCGAAGTCTATGAGTTCTCCAATCTTACGAGTCGACAAGAAAATGAAAGTACATTTCCATCCAACTATCCATTCAGAAGATGATAGAGCTAGTAAAACAAGAGCCACAATAAGGGATATCATACTGGATGGAGACCAACACATATCAAAACACCTAACCTAAGATACATTGATTGCAACATCACTCATATATATATATATATATATATATTTGTTCAACACACAAGGTATCCAATAGCACCCTAATCAAGTCTACCCAATCTAACACATGAAAGGTCAAAGCCACAAACAATGACCCCAAAGATTAATATTTATATCTCCAACATATTTGGGGGTAAGCTGTCTACGAAGTGAGAGATCATCATTGATGCTCTCATTGAAAAATGTTTGGATTACATTATCGTGACTTACGATGTGTGGATTGAGGTCACACAGCCTAAACTTGTCCCAACAACCATTGTCAAGCCATATGGAGAATACCATACTCCCTCTTAGGAAAATGAAAATTTCTTACAACCATAGAGGATGAAAGCATTCCCATCAAGTTTTATGTGCTCCCGAATTGGGAGAACATGGGGAATGAAGACCTACTTGAAAGACCTTCCAAGCATACACAACCAAATGTGAAGTGGACTATGTAGCACATTAGATACACTTGGTCTTGTCAAGTGTCAGGGCAATCAATGCTTTCAGTAAAGGCACATCTAGGGAAGAGCAAGAGGCATGCTTTAGAATCAAACAAGAGCCCTAGTGAGGACAACTACAAAGTTTTGAAGAAACTGCTCAATGCACAAGAGTACAAGAGAAAACCGCTTAATAGGAGTCCTCCCTAGAACCAAAGACAAGACCAAATATGTTAGGAACAATATAATATCTTCTACAACTATTAGAAAAAGGACTACATTCAAAAGGAAGAGGAAACCAAGGGCATACAATCAACAGTTCCATTGGAGAGTTAGCCACCATGAGGGGTTCCCAAAGTATTATATTGTACTCGAGGGTATTATGCAAATATTGATAAATCTTGTTGCCATAACCACTTGTTCAACTACCTCCATTGAACATATCCCGATGTGGGAGCTTTCACTCAACCGCCAAGACCCACGGACTGCTTATTGTTTCAAGTGTTCTAAGCCGAGCACTAATGGCTACCTCTCACATAACCGACGTACCATCCATATCTACGGGTGTAGTGAGCTTACCTCCATGCCGTTCGAGTTACCTCCTCTCCCACGCACTCCAGTAGCTCCACGATCCAAGTGCAAGCTTCAAGCAAGCTCGATCCTCCCGCTCCAAGCTCCAAGCTCCATTGCCGCGCGCGCAAGACAAGACAAGAGAAGAGAAGAGAAGAGAAGAGAAGAAGAGAGGAGAAGATGGAGAGCTTCTCTGTCATGAAGGAAAAATACAACATTAATATTTGCACCTTGGATTAATTCCAGCCTTTGTAAATTTAGCTTTAGCCTATGTGTACATGTGTGAACAGCCCTTAAGTTTGGAAGAGGGTTAGAATAAAAGGGACTAGAGGCCAAAGGCAAGACATTTTTTGATCATTCAATAATCTTGGCTTTACCATTTTCTTGGAGTTAGCTTCTTCTTAGCCTATGAAGCACTCAGCCATGGCCGTCATGTATTCTTGAATCCCCAACCATTAATACATGATGAGGATGTCTTGGTGCAATAGATTTGTTAATTCTTTGTTGTAGCTTAGTTAATTTTCAATTTCAGTTAGATTTCATTCCATGGTTGATTGCTTCATTACATTGGTATCAGAGCCATAGCTTAGATCCTTGCAGAAGTCATTTTCAAGTACTAGATTCAGTTTCCTAGGCTAGAGAGAGCAAACCATAGTTAGAAATTTGAGTGACAGGACTTGACAGGACATGAAGGATTCAAACCGGAGTTACATGTGAAAGTCTGCTACAAACAGGGATGAAGATGGTGATTCTTGGCATTAATAATGGAAGAAATGGAGGGCTCCAGCCAAAATAGCAGGACGTGATCAAGATTTGAGCCAAAAATTGGGGTAAGTGTACAAACTAATGGTTACAGGACACTTTAACTGTGGTTACTTTTGAGAAGGAAGGGTTTCTTCTTCCCTTTCCTCATTCCTTCAAGCTGCCATACAAACTGCCATGGACATTTCTTCTCAGATCTTCTTCCCATGACCTCTAATCCTCAAATGGCTTATGTAAGAGTGTAGTATGGGTCTTAAGCTACCTATGGATTACCTACATGCCTCATATCTACCACGTTTTCATCACGTGATGCAAGAGGATGTACAGCAGCAGTTTGCGCTGTTTTTACAGCCCCCCCCTTTGTGATCAGCAAACGTGAGGTAATCTGAGCTTGTACTCTTCATGAGAGGATCAAATGGAGTGCAACTATGAGTCTACATCATCTTCTACTTGATCTTTCACTCCTTTTGGAAGATGGGAGCTTTCTCAAACCCTGGGTATGGAGTTTTATGACAGTTTTGGATAGCACTCAAATTTCTCAGATTTCTTCATCAATATCAAAGGGTTTTTGCTCTATTATACTCCCTGAGGCTTCTACATACATCCTAGTACCAACATTGATTGATCTTGAAGCTTGAAGCTTTGATGGAGCTTGGATATGGAGATTGCAAACTCTATGTATAACAGTTTGGGACAGCATTAAAGATTCCTGAAATTTTTAAAGCAATTCATGGGGCTTTTGTGGGCAAAGCATCTCTGAAGCTTCCTCAACCATTTCCCCTCAAGAATCCATCAACATTGGACCGACATTGAAGAGATTGAAGCCAATGGAGGTCTAGGTGTTCAATGGACAGCATGAAGCTTTTATGCCATTAAATTTTGCCATTCCCTCTCAAATTTTGGGATCTCTTGGACACATTGAAGCCCTCTCTATTACCTATTGCAACCTACTTCAAGTAGAGAAGGTAATCGGTCTTCATCAACCCTCATTTGGAGCATTCATGGAGTCATGGAGCTTTCATGGAATTAATGAAGCTGAAGCTTATCAAGGAAGGGATTATTCTTGAATATTGAAGATCTCTTGGACTGATTTTAGAAGGATTATCAAGCTCAACTCACCTATGTCAAGCATTATGGATTGAAGGTCATTCCATCAACAATGCTCTTCTCCAATCAATTAAATGAGGTACTCTAATCACTCTTAATTTCTCTTTCCATCCAATTGCTGATCTCATTTCCAATTGCTGAAGAGAAATAAGAGGATTAATGAAGCTTTCATTCATAGCTTAACGCATTACATGAAGCCTATAGGTTATGTCAGTTATCATTGTCTTTGCTAAACCTTTTCAATTTACTGAAATGGCCATCTCTAAATGTCTCAAGCTCTTCCATAATGAATGAGCATTACCCATCTACTTTCATTCACTGAAATCAGTAATTTCTTGAGCTTCATTACTCAAACTTTATTGCCTAACCCTGACATGAAATTGATTGTCTATTTTGCCTCTTGATCATAAGAAAATCATTACCCAATTGGTAAGTGAGAAAAGCTTTGTAAAGCAGTGAGTCACTGCTGAGGTAAATACCTCTCCATTTCTCATTTACATTTCAGCCTTTTCAATTCCAATCTTGCATATCATAAAAAGGGCAAATGAAAGGCAATTGTATTTCCTTCCTATTCCATGCATATCATACTGATTTTTAGAGCTAGAATTCACTTGCCATGTACTTTCCCACGAAGAAAAGTGGATGCCGGGCGAGTCGGTAGGACAAAAGAGAGGTGACCCTCCCCTACCGACGAGGACCCTGAAGGGGAGCACAACCCGGCCCGAGAGGGAAATTTGCAAACCCCTCGGGTCTCGGATCCCACGTATTTTCAAGTTTAGGTGCAAGTACAAATCTCAAAGGCACTTGAAATCAGCCTACAGCATGAGTTATGGGCAGTGAGTTCTTGAGATTTTGGCAAATGTATGGTATGGCAAATGTATGAAGACATATGGTTACAGTAAAATGTATGCATCCCATGGTAAAGACACTATGGTTCATCATTAAAGTTTGGAACAGAGTATGTATACATACCCTCATTAAAGATTGCAGTCTACTTTGAGTTAGACAGCCATTTTACTGGTTACAGAGGTCATTTTCAGTATGGGTAGACGTATGAGACTCTCCTACAAGGTTATGAAGTTGGTACATGCTTGGTATTGATGGTACAAGCCATTAATTGACTAGAACAGGGTATTCACTGCCTGCAGGAATTTTCAGACAGTAACAAAAAATCCCTTACAGAAATTTCTGTACTCATCCATTTTTGGCACTTGATAGATCTTGGATAGAGGGCTCTTCAAGTTTCGAACAAAGTCAGAGACCTCGTAATTTGGAGCTCTAGAAGTAAAGATAATCAAGTTTTTCTACTGCAGGAAATTCAGGGCAGAAATCAACCCATGGCTAGGAATAAGAAGAGAGACCCTGTTTTGGATACTATCAATGAAGAATTGAAGGAATATCAACAGGAAAGGGATGAACATCAACAGGAAAGGAGTGAACATGACACTTCTCAAGATGCCATTTACCGAATGCATTATGAGAACGATGAGGTCGATGCAAGTTCCACCCACTCCCCTACCAATCAACCCATAGAGATGTCTCATATCTCAATGAATTCAAACAGTTTTCAACAATTGTCAAATGACATAAAGGATATGAAATCAGGTTTCGAGGGTATGAGGTTGGGTATTGACAAGCTTGTAGCACTTCTTGGTGAGAAAATGTTGCCTACAGCTGGTCTTAATATCCCACATCCTCATAGGGCTGAAGAACCACCTAAACCACTTACTCCTAAGGTGGTAGGTCAATTTGAAGTTGGAGAGTCATCTAAAGCTAAGGATTTTGTTCAACCTACTTCACTTCAGCCACAATTCCATCAACAAAAGGGTCACTTTCAGCCACATGGGTAGGATCTTCAAGAAAGAGTGCAAACAAATTCAAAGCATGATGAAGACATCCATGGGTGCAACTCATTCTACAAGCAATTTTACCCTCAAGCAAATGTTGGTGGCTATGAGCAAGGGCATGTTAATTCAGCCCCAAACTCTTATGGGCAGCCACATGGACATGTGAATTCAGCCCCAAATGCTTTTGGACAGCCACAACATAATTTCTCTACTCAAGTGCAGCCCAATAGGCCAAGTCCCACGTTAAATCATGGTTGGAATCAGCAAAATAATGGGCAGCAACCACCTTTCAACTCACCTATGCATGGACAACCTCCCAATGTGAGCAACACATACTTTCAGCCTCAAGGACGTTGTTTCCAGCCACAAAGTCATGGTATGCATTATGGACAGCAAACTCCTTATGCGCAAGGGCATGGAAATAATGAATATCCTAGGCAAGGACCTTTTGGCAATTCTTTTGGGCCACAACACCATAGTGGGCAGCAGCACCCTAATGGACAACCTCCTCAATACGAGAGAGAGGACAAGGAGAAAATAATTATCTCAAACTTCAAGGGAGAGAACCCTTCACCACGGAGTTGGAGGAGTGGTTTGACAAGTTAGAGATGTATTTTTCCCTTTACCCAAGGCCCGAGAATGCCAAAGTAAAATTTGCAGCCCTTCATCTAGAAGGCTATGCTCACACTTGGTGGAGATATATGGCGAGGATGGGACATGACTTCTTGTCTTGGGATGCATTGAAAAATGCTATGATTGAAGTCTTTGTTTCCCCTATTGAAAAAGAGCGGTTAGAGAAAAAGTGGTATGCACTTGAGCAACGTGGTCTCTCGGTTAGAGAGTACTCAAATCAGTTTTTGAACCTCTCGATGTATGTTCATGGGGTCTCCGATAGTGCCAAGTTGAATAAATACATATTTGGTTTGGAACCTATTCTTTCTTCTGAAGTTGGAGCCATGAATCCTACATCCCTACAAGCTGCCATTCAATTGGCTGAACGTTATGGACAGAAATACAAGGGTTTTCAGCCAAAAACAGGGCATCCTTTTCAGCCTACGCAGTTCCCAAGGACATCAGGCCATTATGGGCATGCTAAAACTGATTTTCAGCATATTGGGAAGCCATCAAATACTTTCAGCAATACCTACAGCAAGATACCCACTTTTCCTACTGTTTTTGGGTCAAAACAAAGCAGTAATTTCAGACCTAATGCTGAAAATAGATTTGATGGAAAGAGGACTGATATAAATGCCAAAACTTCAGCCCCTACTCAAGGCAAACATGTATCGAATGACAAGCTCAAAGATATGTATGCTAAAGGTCTATGCTACAAATGTGGAGAGAAATGGTCACCCAATCATAAGTCCAAATGCAAGGCCAAAAATATGAAGATTAGCATGATCATCGAGGATGATTCCGATGTTGAATCTATTGAAGGAAGCTTGGCTCAGCTTGATGCCACAACAACTCAAGAAGAGGCGCATGAAAATGAAGAGAATGGCCATGATGAGTTCTATGATCCGATGGATGGGTTTCCTTTCGACCCGGGTGGTCATTATTTGGATGATTCATGGACTGATTTACATCCATCGCTATGTGCCATATCAAGTGATGCATGGAGTGGTTCAAGAGGGGATAATACCCTACGCCTTAAAGGTCAAATCAAGGGAAGGACCGCTCATATACTCATAGATACGGGAAGTACACATAGCTTCATTAATGCTAAGTCACTCAATGGACTGAAATTGAATACGCATGAAATGCCTACATCACTCAAAATCCAAGTGGCAAATGGAAATTTTGAGAAGAGCAATCAATGCTGTCCAAATGTACCTATCACCCTTTCCCCATTGTGCACTACATCAGTGAGCCTAATTGCATTAGAAATGGGTCCCATTGATATAATACTTGGCTGCAATTGGCTGAAATCTTTGGGCAGATTTACCATGGATCTCAACAACATGGAAATGGAGTTTAAATGGAGTGGACAACAAGTAACACTACATGGAGCTGAAAAGAAAAGAATGGAGATGATCAGCCCCAAGAAGGTTAAGAAAGAGATAAATGCAAAGGCATGTATGTTCACCATTCTTCTTTCCAAGATTGAAGAGGATCAGCCCTCTTCTCCTACTAACAATATGGACCCATGTCTTTGTAAATTGCTGAAAGAATATGATGATATTTTTCAGTCACCTACCTCTCTTCCTCCCAAAAGAGAAGTGGATCATCCCATTGACTTGCTGCCCAATACAAAGCCCATCAACAAACCACCATATCGCCTCTCCAAAGTGGAAAGAGAAGAGGTAGAACACCAAGTCAAATAACTTTTGGAAATGGGTCTCATTAAGGCAAGCCAATCACCTTTTGCTTCTCCAGTCCTTCTTGTGAAGAAGAAAGATGGCTCCTTTCGAATGTGCATTGATTACCGCGATCTCAACAAGGTCACTATCAAGAATAGGTATCCAATACCTAGAATAGATGATCTCTTAGATGAATTGAAGGATGCCAAGGTGTTCTCCAAAATTGACTTGAGATCAGGATATCATCAAATACGCATGAAGGAAGGGGATGAATTCAAAACAGCCTTCAGGACGGAGAGGGGTCTTTATCAGTTTATGGTTATGCCTTTTGGGTTATCAAATGCTCCAGCCACATTCCAGTCTCTCATGAATAAGATACTTCAGCCATTGCTCTTTAAAATAGTTTTGGTATTCTTTGATGACATTTTAATCTATAGCAAGAATAAAGAAGACCATTTGCAGCATGTAAAAGAGGTCTTTGACATATTGAGGATACAGAAACTGTTTGCCAAGGCCACTAAATGCTCTTTTATGACAAAAGAAGTTGAATACTTGGGTCATATAGTGGGAGAAGATGGAATCAAAGTGGATCCTAAGAAGGTTCAGTGCGTTAAAGAATGGCCTACACCAACCAATGCCACTTCATTAAGAGGTTTCCTTGGTTTGTCATCTTTTTACCGACGGTTTATGAAGAACTATGCTCATGTTGCAGCTCCTCTTACCGATCGGCTGAAAAAAGAAGCCTTCTTTTGGGATGAGATCGCTGACAAGAGCTTTAATGAGCTGAAGCAATTGCTTGTTTCAGCACCCATACTAATTTGCCCTGACTTCTCCAAGACTTTTACCATTTATGCAGATGCCAGTGATAGAGGTTTGGGAGCAGTTTTGGTACAGGAGCATGGTGTCATTGCATTTGAGAGCAGAAAATTTGATGACAAAGAGAGAGAGATGCATGTTTATGAGCAGGAGATGCTTGCTATTTTACATGCAATCAAGAAATGGCACCACTACCTCTATGGGACACACTTCAAAGTCAAAAGGATCATAGGGTCTTGAGATATTTTCTCTCACAGCCCAATCTTTCTCCCAAGCAAAAGAGATGGTTGGCCACTTTGCAATCATATGATTTTGAAATATCATACATGGCTGGCAAGGATAATGTGGTGGCTGATGTGTTATCAAGAATGTGGGCATGCAGTCTATCTACTGTGTCTACCATCTATAAGGATTGGATTGAAGACATTTAAGAGGAATATGTGCTTGATGAGCATGCTGCCCATATTTTACAGAAATTACAGCAAGGGTGTGATGCTGAATTTCCTAATTTTAAAGTGCATAATGGCCTCTTATGGTTTAAGGGTAAAGTGTACTTGATTCCCAGCAGTAAATTCAAGCTGAAGGTGCTTCAAGAGATGCATTCATCGCCAATGGCTGGTCACTTGGGCCTTTTCAAGACGTTTGATAGAGTTCATCAAAGCTTTTATTGGAAAGGTCTATGGAAAGATGTTAAAGAGTATGTATCTCAGTGCTTGGAGTGTCAGCAAAATAAGGATTCCACTCTATTACCAGCCGGCTTACTTCAGCCTTTACCCATACCTACGGGCAAATGGATAGATATTTCCATGGATTTCATAACGGGATTGCCTACTACCAGTCATGGATGGAACAGTATCTATGTGGTAGTTGATAGATTGACCAAATCAGCCCACTTTATCCCAACTAAAGTCCAATATTCAGCAAGGCAAGTAGCCGAGCAATTTATGGAAGGTGTGTTCAAACTACATGGTATGCCTATGAGAATAGTATCAGACCGTGATTCGAAGTTTATGGGCAACTTCTGGAAAAGTCTATTCTCCTCTATGGGTACTTTCCTCACTCCTAGCACGGCCTATCACCCTCAGACTGATGGGCAAACGGAGAGAGTCAATCATTGGGTGGAAGTGTACCTTAGGCATTATTGTCATGACACACAAGCTTCATGGGATCGTTGGATCCACCTTGCTGAATTTTGCTATAATAACACGCATCACATGAGCATTGGGATGTCTCCGTTTGAAGCTCTTTATGGGTATAAAGTCCAACTTCCATCAGTTTTATTCCATGAAGACATCAACCCACAAGCAAAGGAAGAGTTGGAAAGAATGGAGTTGCTCATGAGGCAATGCAAGGACAGCATAAGGAAAGCACAAGACGTAATGAAGGTCTATGCTGATGAGAAAAGAAGACATTTAGACTTCAAGGTTGGAGATTGGGTATTTCTCAAAGTGCCCAAGATGCATTATGCTTCATTAAAGGGTGGGAATAACAAGCTTGCTCATAGGTTTTATGGACCATATTTGATTTTGGACAAAATTGGAGAGCTTGCTTATAAACTTCAGCTACCATCCTCCACTAGAATACATGATGTATTCCATATTTCACAGCTGAAGAAGTATGTTGGGCCCGATGTACAAGTATTGGAAGAATTACCACCATTGGATGAGGCAGGACTGATCATATATGAACCTGAAAGCATTATTGGAAAGAGAGAGAAAGTTCTCAGAAATCGTACTCTCATTGAGTATCTCATTAAGTGGAAGAATTTGCCCATTGAAGAGTCTTCTTGGCAACCATCCACTTATGTCAGTAACTTTCCTTGGTTATTACAGGATGATATATGATGCAGTATGCAGTGACTGTGCAGAGACAGCTTGCTGTATGAAATTTCTGCAGACAATAAAACTGTCCTGACTTCATCAAAATTTGATTCTGATGTTATGGGGTGATGCTTGGGAGTGTATACTTTGTTTCCACACCTGATACGCCTTATTTGGACCAATATATCAAAAGTTATGGCAGTTTTAGTGAATCAGCCCTGTTTGGACAGCAGCCAGTTTTCTCACAGTTTGGCATGCAAAAGGTCTTCTTTTCATGGACAGTGCTTTCTTATCATTTGGAAGATGAATGGGCATGATTACTATCATTCTTGACTTGGATATAGGCCATTACTTCTTGGTTTTGAGGACAAAACCATCTTCAGGAAGGGATGGTTTGTCATGAAGGAAAAATACAACATTAATATTTGCACCTTGGATTAATTCCAGCCTTTGTAAATTTAGCTTTAGCCTATGTGTACATGTGTGAACAGCCCTTAAGTTTGGAAGAGGGTTAGAATAAAAGGGACTAGAGGCCAAAGGCAAGACATCTTTTGATCATTCAATAATCTTGGCTTTACCATTTTCTTGGAGTTAGCTTCTTCTTAGCCTATGAAGCACTCAGCCATGGCCGTCATGTATTCTTGAATCCCCAACCATTAATACATGATGAGGATGTCTTGGTGCAATAGGTTTGTTAATTCTTTGTTGTAGCTTAGTTAATTTTCAATTTCAGTTAGATTTCATTCCATGGTTGATTGCTTCATTACATTCTCCACCTCGGTCCCTCATCCTCACACACTCACTCCCTCACACTCTCACACTCCCTCTTTCAAGCACAATCTCAAGCAAGCAAGAACAAAAAGAAGAAGAAGAAGAAGAGGAGAGCTACTTTTTGCCACACACAAGAATGAGCTTCTCATTCACTTTTCAACTTTATATACAAAACCCTAAATCCCTTTTGGGCGGTCATCCCCTTTTCCCCTTTTTTACATGGCCGGCCCTTTTTCCCATTGTCCTTCTATCTTCCTAGCTTCCTTTCCATCGCCCATCTACATTTACAAATTGCACGGGTGAGAGCCTGGCGCTCCTTGAATTAAACGATGATGCGCTTGCACTCTTTTACAAAAGTTTTGACGTGCGCTTTTCCTTGTGCTCCTTTCTCCCTTATTTAGGACTCTTCTCCTTGTGCGTCTTTGTCCTCCATTTCTCTTTTCCTTGGCCTTTGTCTTTGTCTTCTGCTTTAGCTTTTCCAGATTTTCCACCTTCGTTCGTTTGAGGGTTAACATTACCCCCCTCCTAGATGAGTGCCAGTCCCATGGCACTCACCGTCGTAGGTAGCAGGCTGTAGCATGCACCGAAGACGTGGGTGACAAGGACGCATGTGGTTTTCGTGGAGGAGTGTTAGTGGTGGTGTGGCAAAAGGTCCAAGGGGCCTGTTGGTAGCCAAGGTGGCTGGTGGAAGGTTGTTGGAGTTGGTGGTAGAGCTATTATGTGTTGGGGATTGCATTGATGGCCAGCACAAGTGTTGGTTTGTTGGGGATTCTGCACATGACGATTCTTTGCGGGCTTGTCGGATGGTAAGGGATAAGCATTCATAGTTGGGTGTTGATGAAGAGCGAACGACACTTTTGTTGGAGTCTTCAACACCTGCAATTGAAAACCTCTCATGTGGTCTCTCCCTAAGGGTAGTGCTAGTCTTCTCTATTGTGCACAAGACATAGTGCAATTAGTTTGGGAGATAGGTCGAACTCTAAGCAATCTGAGAGTATTGTCCTGCACTTGAGGACCCAAACTGTGTATATACTTCGGTGCAGGTATTATGTGAGTGCTTGTGCACACTTAGATATTACTTACTTAGAAGACTGTCGGCCTGGTTCCTTGTATAGCAATGGGTCAGTGAAGCAAGGGGCTAAGTTGATGGAAAATTTTGTCGATGAAGACGGGGAGTACACTTGAAGATTGCTTGAGACATCATTATGGTCTTGTCAAGGCCATGTAGCATAATTGAGCTCCTTGATGTCTAGCTCTTGGTAGCTACTGACTACTTGTAGTGCTTGAAAAGTATGGTGTACTTTTCCATTGTCTTTCATGCCTTGCTTACCACTGTTGATTGTAATGGCATTGAGATGGAGTGCAAAAGAAATGGCAAGTGGTTCAGGGTGACAGGTCTAACCATAGGCGAGGTGAGCTCCCTAGGTATGTCCTGCCCTTGATGTGCCCTGAACAATTGTGGGGGATGTACAAAGGGCTAGGGAATTAGGGACGGAGCCAGCCGACCAAGGTCACTGGGCATACCTAATTTGAGGACCCCTAGGTGTGGTGCTGTGATCGTGTGCGTTTTTCTTTTTCTTTTTCTTTCTTTCTTTCTTTATTTCTTTTTCTTTTCTTTTCTTTTCTTTTCTTTTTTCCCCCTTTTTTTATTTTGTGGGAAAAGTGAATACAATCAATGCCATACATTGAGACTGTTAGCCTTTCATTTGGATTGAGAAATGTTGGGATTCAAAGGCTATGAAGAATTGATATTACAAATATGATTGTGTCACCAACCTTGATGCTAGAGGAACTATTGTTGAGATGAAGAGAAACACTTGAGATTTTGCAAACCTCTTTGTAACATGTGAGACATCGAACAATTGAGGTAGCACTTGGAGTGAGCTGTGCATGGACAAGGGCAGAGCATCTTGCGAATTGAATCCTGGATGATGAAGAGACGTTCGCCCTTGTTGAGAGTGTGGCTCTTGCCCGAACATAGAGTTTGGCCAAGAAGGAGGAGGTAATCGATGATTATGCTTTGGCCATGCTCAGTTGCAATATGTGATTTTTCTGCAGAGGTGTCCTTGGGTTCTCATCCAGTGGCGTTTCCGTCATGGCTTTTGTTTCTTGGTAATCCTGTCACTTCCTCCATAATGGTTCTTTGTGGGGTTGGTGGTCTTGTGGTGACTTGGATATTAAATGCTTCTAGACATTGACCTGTGTCATTCTGCAGCAACTTGTCACTTCGTGAGAGTACATGCTTGCTTGCGTTAAGTACATCGGACCAATGCAATCATGTTAAGACATAATTTTTCAGAATGCTATGATGCCTATTCCATTACTTGTTAAGGTCGCATACATTAACGGTAGGTGAAGGAAGTGTGTACAAGTGGCGATCTTGCCCCTTTACTCATCAAAAACAAAAAGTTATGGCATGATGACTTGCCAAGCTACTTGTATAGCATAGGGGCTTAGTCGATAGGTACTAGGCGGGTGAGTCCGGTTGGCTAGGCGACCGGGGCGGTGCTGGTGCGGGGCTCCCGTGAGGTTGGGCAAGAAACATGTCGGCTCGGACATGAATGGCGTAGTCCCAGGCCGCGACCGTTTCCAAAATGTCTTTAAACAGTTCATTAAATTCTTCCCTGTCCCAGGCCGCCTTTTCTCTTCGTGGGCACCCAATGCCCAAGCGTACGTTGGGGGTCTGTGCAACTTGCGTTGCCACCTGCTGCGCGTTTCTTTGAGTCTCGACTCTCTTGGCCCGGGGATTCTTCAGCCTTCGCCCGAGTCGGTGTCGCTTAAGCACTCACTTCTTTGCATATTTCTTGAGAGTGGGTACATAGCGTACCGGTGGAGGGGCACGTGCCGCATGCTCCCGTTGTCTGTGAAGAGCGTCTTTGCATGCCAGATGTCCGTGGTTCTCCATGTGTTCCGTCTGGAAGCCTGCAAGATGCAATCCAAGGGTTAGGCCTTGATATGGAATAAGATTGTTCTCATAGAAGGGCTTTCTGTGTGGGTTGTCAAAAGCATATGACTAGAAGAGAAGGCACAGAACATGTTGTACTCGTTGTAATGGTGTCCCTCTGGCCTCTAACTACAAGTAGATCTTGACTCACGCCAAGTTACGTCGGTTGGTGGTCCTACGTTTGGAGGGCTCATCCTCGGAAGGATAGGCCGAGAAGGGAAAGTGTGTAGAGAGGGACTACGCCCTACTTACATCATGAGGGACGTCGGCCAAGGTTTTCCATGGTGGCAATGCAGGTGCATGCCCTTTGCTCGGAGGCGGACATGATCTGGTGAAAGGGGGACTGGCTTAGCGTAGCCTGTTGGCTCCAATTCTTCTGTCTGCGCTTGGATTTTTATTGCTTGTGTGTGTTGATGATGTTTATACAGGGTAATAAAAGTCATTGTTTATTTATATACATATTTATGAGTCCATGTCGCTTTACGAGGATAAAAACCAATTGTAGAACTCAGGATTGTACTGGAGTGTGGCACACGCGTCCAGCACTCATGGCAGCTTACTCAGTACCAATAGATATTTTGCCACATCGAGCAGCATGGAACCTTGTCCGAGTCTACTGGCAACATGTAACTCCTCCTCAGTGAGAACCTTATCAATCAAAGGGCTCTCTAGGCTAGTTCCAACTAAGTCCGTACCCCGAATGTCAGTTAGCACTCGAAGGGAAGTTGGTGCCACATAGGTTGGGTCTCTTTGAGACCGCCATTTGGCCAATCGCTCCTCAGAGACTGTCATGATCCAAGCCCCTAGTTCAGCCATTGCAACGCGGTTCTCACACCAATGCTGATCAAATTGACTTTGGCCCTCTGTTAGTCACTTTAGTTGCTCTATTTCTAAGAGATTTGGTTGGCAGAGCACATCATTGAACGTGACAATTAAGCGTAGTTCGTCGGCTTCCTCATCAAAGATGAGTCGCATGCGTTCATGCAGGAGCCTGTGGTAGTGCTCATTAAGATGTTCTTTCTCTTCCCAGGATAGAGGAAATGGCAAGTAATCTCCAAGCTTCTCCTTGGGGATTGTGCCCACGTCCGCAAGGACGTAGACTCGTGAGAACACCTTGAGCTTAGCATCCAACTCAGCTAAGCATTCTGCGATACTTCTATGTTCAACGAGGCCTTGCTCGATTGCCATCTCATGCAAGGTTCTAGGATTTTGTCTAGGCTTTAGCATAGCTGGGGATTCATGCCTAATTGAGCAAGATTGGTCAACGCTAGGATTTCTCATGCTCTTGGGTTTTCCATGTTTCTCTTGAGGCTTCGTTATTGCGTCATGGTTCTCCTTGGGTGTGACTGGTGTGAATTTGTCATCCCATTGTGATAGTGTTGTATCCACTCTTGATTGGTCGATGTGAGTTCTATTGTCGGTGGATTGAGTGTTGAAAGTAACTGTTGATGGCAACAACTGCTTTGATCTTTTAGAGCACACAGATGTGCTGAGGTTTCACCGCTATTAAGAGAGGCATTAATGGGTCCATTGGTGGATGGACTCGATGCTTTATTCGTCAACTCTCCGACACTCTTCGTCTCAATGTTCTTGGGGTCCACAACCACCTGCAACTGTTGTTGTTTTCGTTGTTTTCTCCTCTTTTTCTTGGTCAGCGCAGGTGCATCTAACGTCTCAAGACCCTGGGCTATATCGACCATTGATGTGCTTGGTCGGGCCTCAGTATTTCCCTTCTCTAGGGGGTCCTCATGGGACGTAGTCGTGGCCTATAGAATAGCCTTGCCAGGTTGCGTGTGTACAACTGTCTCCCTTTTGGGGGAGTCTAGCTCTTCAGCCGTTTCCCATGTGTTTAACTCTTCCAGTCCAGGCTTTAGGCTCTTTGGAAGTGCCGGAGTTATTAATGAAGTTGATTGTGACACCTCCTTCACAGGAAAACTACTAAGGACACATTCTGCAAGGGGCATTGTCATGGCCAAGGGTTGTGACTACTGTGTTCCCTGATTGGAAGTAGTAGCAGCTAGTTTAGTGGGATGGCTACCCTTGGTGGATTGCAGTGTCAAGTCCTTAGGCAGATCAGAAGTGGTCGTGCCTTTTGTTGCCCTTTGCACATTCACTTGTGTAAGTTGAGCAGTGGCACGAGGCTGCTGCTGCCGTGCTTCTCGTGTCCAGTTAGGTGAAGAAGATGTAGGAGATTTGGGTCTCCTACGTGGACTTGGCACTGACTGGAGAATTTGCTCGTGATTGTTAGATGATTCTGTCATTAGCTTTGTTGAGCAATCAGCCTTATCATGAGCAATGTTGTGCCTGTGGTGCTCATTATCCTCTTGGAAAGTCAAAGGCTCCTTAGGCATTAGTGGACCTTGTGCACACTCGACAGTTACCTCTGATATCTGCTTGCTAAGCCCGCTAGACTGAGGATCTACTTTTTGATAGGTCATGTTTGGCTTCTTGATTTCAATCATGAGGGGCTCAATCACTCCAATACTTTTGGTTCGAGTCGTGGATTTTCGTTTAGGTTTCCCCCTACACCTCTTTGATTTTGACATAATTTGGGCTTCTGACAGAGGTGGTTTAGCAAGGGGTTTTGGTACCCAAAACCATCGGTTGCCTGCATAATACCCTTGAGCATGAAGCAACGCCTTGGATATCCATCATGGCATTGTGCTAGCTCTCCATCGATGCCTTCGTCTATAAGGCTTGGGCTTCTTTCGTGGTCTTCTACGATATTTGTAAGTCCAAACCCTATCCCTGGCCTTATCTCCTGACCTTTTTGTTTCTGGCATGGCCTCACTTACTGGTTCTCGTTGTTCGACCTGTGCTTGTATTAACTCTTCCAACAAGTCCTTGCTCTCGTCAGCAAGCTTGACTGTTATGTCAGCACCTTGCTTGCCTTTCCCTCGAGGTTCGATGAGGTCACCCTTGCTAAAGGTTGTGACTATCCTCACACCCGGTAGCATCAGGTGTATCCTCTAAGCTGCGTAGTCAGCCTCACATTTGGTCTCCCTTTTGAAGGGTCTTCCTAGGAGGGTTTCTTTCCCGTAACTAGCATTATTTGGAGAAACATGAAATAGGACAGGCAAGCTTTCAGTTTCAATTGTTGCAAGGATTTTGCACTTTCCTATGAGAGCTTGTGGGTGTCCCCCGTAAGGGCTAAGAGTTGCACTAGTCGATGTGAGCTCTGGTTGTCCTAGTAGGGTCCATGATTCATAGGTCAAGATGTTAAAATTTGCTCCTTCATCAATCAAAGCATCAATAGTATGCTCTCTTTTCGCGGTGAGTTTGACCCTAAGATAAGCAGGTGGTACTATATCTTCATCTTCTGGGTCCCGGCTTGTAAATTTAAGCCTTCTGACAGATGCCTTTGAGTCCCCACTTGCATGACCAGACGTGGATTCTCCACCAATGTCTTGGGTTGTTTGTGCAGTGCTATTCAAGGAGCATATATCGTCAGGATAGTCATATCTAGTCATTCTCACTATTGTAGCTTGGTGTTGTTGCTTTCCGCTTTGACTAGATGCAGTCCGAATGCAACATGTATGTGTTTTTGCAGTGTGGCCTTTTTGCCCTTGAGGTTCTAGGGTCTCTGTTTGCCTCTATTCGAGCACAAGCTTTTGGTCGCTCTTTTGCAAGGGAGAATCCATGCTCGTGTAGAGTCATTACTACACTAGGGTCCAATTTGGAGGACCTATCACAGCGCGTGTTTTCCCTCCAACCTACTTGGGGGAGGTGCGGAGGGGGCAGAGCCCCCTTTGCGGGGGTCCGAGGGGGCAGTCCCCCCCAACCCACAGGGCCGTTACGGTAAAAGCCATGCACAATTTGGAAGACCGTTTATAGCCAAAATTTGAACTTCGTGCTCTAAATTTTAGCCCAGTGATGGATCTGTGATGTGCCTTTAGCTCTAGTAGCCTTTGGGGTCAATCTCGGGGTTTAGATGTGTCAGAATTTGTGTTCTAGATACCTGTCTGATTTTGACAGTTTTCTGTCCGATTTTCAGGAGTTCGATTATCAGAATCGGACGTCCTGGTGCGATCAGCCCAGTGGTCCGATTTTGGTCACGTCCGATTCTGGGTGTCGAATCGAAAAAGTGGTCCGATTTTCAGAGTGGTCCGATTCTGGGAATCAGATCGAACAAGGTGGTCCGATTGCCTCGATCGGATGAGCGTCCGACCGGACAGGATGGTCCGAGTGGTCCGAGTCCGAGTGTCCGAGTGGTCCGATTTCCAAAATCAGATGGGTTGGTCCAAGTGGTCCGATCGGACGGTTGTCCGAGCGTCCGATCATGCACTGGTCCGATTCTAGATGGGTCCGATTCTGGGACTCGGACGAGTTGGTCCAACTGCGCAGCCGACGGCCTGCGAGTTGCACCCGATGCCTGTAGGCTGACGTCTACTACACGGAATTGTCCAGCGCCTTCCAAATAGGCACAAAACACTACAAGGAAATGCCAGACATGCTTGGAATCACTATGGTGCTCGAATCAAATGGCACTCCAAGGATCTATGCCCCTATTTCCCTGTTTTAGCCTGTTATACAGCAACAGAAAACCCTACTATTTGCTTCTTTTTCTTTGTTTTTTCCTATCCTAAATGCATACAAATCACAAAGTAAATACCTACACTACTCCATCTCACAACATTAAATCTCAAAAAAGCAAAAAACCTACTTGCCAAGGAGATCGAATACCATCTTCAACCCCCCTGGCTTCCTACCTATCTCAAGCACCAGTTCGGGGAAAAACCCTTACTTTGATGCTCGATTCGAAGCATGCAAGTGCTCAAGGCTTGAATCCGTTGGTCCGGAAATGGAACCAAAATGTGGGAGCTTTCACTCAACCACCAAGACCCATGGACCGCTTATTGTTTCAAGCGTTCCAAGCCGAGTACTAATGGCTACCTCTCACATAACCGACGCGCCATCCATATCTACGGGTGTAGTGAGCTTACCTCCGTGCCATTCGAGTTACCTCCTCTCCCGCGCACTCCGGTAGCTCCACGATCCAAGTGCAAGCTTCAAGCAAGCTCGATCCTCCCGCTCCAAGCTCCAAGCTCCATTGCCGCGCGCGCAAGACAAGAGAAGAGAAGAGAAGAGAAGAAGGGAGGAGAAGATGGAGAGCTTCTCCACCTCGGTCCCTCACCCTCACACACTCACTCCCTCACACTCTCACACTCCCTCTTTCAAGCACAATCTTAAGCAAGCAAGAACAAGAAGAAGAAGAAGAAGAAGAGAGCTACTTTTTGCCACACACAAGAATGAGCTTCTCATTCACTTTTCAACTTTATATACAAAACCCTAAATCCCTTTTGGGCGGTCATCCCCTTTTTCCCTTTTTTACATGGCCGGCCCTTTTTCCCATTGTCCTTCTATCTTCCTAGCTTCCTTTCTATCGCCCGTCTACATTTACAAATTGCACGGGTGAGAGCCTGGCGCTCCTTGAATTAAACCATGATGCGCTTGCGCTCTTTTACAAAAGTTTTGACTTGCGCTTTTCCTTGTGTGCATTTCTCCCTTATTTAGGACTCTTCTCCTTGTGCGTCTTTGTCCTCCGTTTCTCTTTGCCTTGGCCTTTGGCTTTGTCTTCTGCTTTAGCTTTTTCGGATTTTCCACTTTCGTTCGTTTGAGGGTTAACACCCGAGATTTATCAAAAGCAAGGAAAAAAATAAAGAGACCCAAAAATGTAGATCTAGCTAAAGGGCCAAGACATTTGAGAAGACAAAACTCGCTACAAACTATGAGGGTAGTCCTAAAGAAACAAGTGCCAATTCTTGACTATATAGAAAAGGTAACTAAGCCTACAATCATGGATATGCAATAGATTGATATTGTTACTACTCCAAAAGATGCCAATGGTGCTTGAGAAGCCATCAACTCGAAAGAAGGAAGCCAAGCAACCACATCCGATAAGAAACTATGAAGAGAATTTGTTTTTAGTGTGTTTGATTGAATAATACCATGTCACACTTACAAACCTTTAGTGTCTTCTTCTTATCTTCTTCTCTCAGATTTTGTCTTCTCTCACATCTCTCCTATCTTTCTACTATTTCTCTCTCCTCATCACTCTTTCTCTCTCTTATGCACTCTTCTCTTTCCTCCCTAGTCCTCTTCTTCAAAACTGGTATCAAAGCATTAGTCTTTGATCCATCTGGTCACATTCTAACCAAGATTTTCCTACTCACGCAATCATCCAAGTTACTTAGGTATAAGTTGTACAACTCTTGAAGCGGACCAATGTAGGGAAAAAAGAGCCTTCAAGTGTAGAGGACAACTTAGTCAAATCTATTTTCAGCACATGAAGGAAAAGTTAGAGGCATTTTGGACAAGTTAGCAGGTCATCACCAAGAAATTTTAAAGGCACTTTGGTTAAATAGAATGTCATAGGAGTTAGCTAGGTTTACAACTTTAGTCACTTTTTGCAAAAGTCTTTCTCTCTCTTCTTTTTACAAGCTTCTTTTCAAGCTCCCATGGTGGATAGCAAAAAATCTCATCTCCTACTCAAAGAATCCTCTCTCTCTCTCTCTCTCTCTCTCTC
This sequence comes from Lygodium microphyllum, assembly GCF_053477565.2. Classification (NCBI taxonomy): domain Eukaryota; kingdom Viridiplantae; phylum Streptophyta; class Polypodiopsida; order Schizaeales; family Lygodiaceae; genus Lygodium; species Lygodium microphyllum. The sequence goes on from NC_141156.1 coordinate 37,989,916, forward strand.
TCTCTCTCTCTCTCTCTCTCTCTCTCTCTCTCTCTCTCTCTCTCAGGAAACATTCCCTATTTTTTTCCAAGTATATCTTTGTGACCATTGAGCAGTCACATTGCATAGGAGATCAACAAGGACAGCCTTGGATTTTGCACCACATTTTGTGTTGATTCCTTGCTCTTTCTCCACAATCCATGGCATCCATTATTCTACTTCTTATGCTTCAAATACTCAATGATCACTGAGTTAGAAAGTTGTTCATCAAGATTTGTCAACGTTTGATATTTGATCTTCATCCTTTTGACCAAAAACCCTAAAATACAGTAGGGAAACTGGAGGGGAGCTACGAGCTCTACCCCGAGACCTACGGACCACTTATTGCTCAAGTGTTTCGAACCGAGCAGCCATAGCTACCTCTCACATAGCCAACGCGCAATGCCTACCTTACGGGTGTAGTGAGCTTACCTTGATGCTCGATCGAGTACCCTCCTCTTTCTTGCACACCGGTAGCTCCACGATCCTTGAGGCAAGCTCAAGCAACCTCAATCCCTCTCCCATGAGCTTCATCCTCCATAGCCACGCACGAGACAAGAGAAGAGAAGAGAGGAGGGGAAGATGAAGAGAGAAGATGGAGAGCTTCTTCTCCAAGATCCCTCACTCTCACACAATCACTCCCTCACTCCCTCACACTCTCTCAATCCCTCTCTCAAGCACGAGCATGAAGGTAAGAACCAAGAGAAGAAGAAGAAGAAAAAGCTTTTGCCACACACAAGAATGAGCTTCCCATTCACTTTCCAACTTTATATACATGCCCTAATTTCCATGGGCGGTCATCCCCCTTTTTTACATGGCTGGCCATTAGCCTAGGCCCATTTCCTCATTTCCCACCGTTCTAGTCTATCATATCCCCAACTAATGCATACAATTTGCACAGGAGTGAGCCTGGCACTCTTTTACAAGGTTTTGGAAGTGTTTTCGCACTTAATGGTGTGCTTTTTATTCTTTTACTCTCCTTGGGCGACTCCAAGACTTCTTGAGGATCGTGCCCGTGCATTTAATTTTTTCCTGGGTCTAGTTGCCATTTAAGGCGCCTTTTCTTTTTCTCTTTTTCCATTTCTTGCTCCTCTGTGCTGCGGTAAACATTACCCCCCTCCTAGCCAAGTGCCAGTCCCATGGCACTGTGGTGGGAAGTAGTGGGATAGATGGTGCTATTGCTGGGTGGAACTGGTGGGGAGATGACACTGATGCTTGTGAATGAGAGGTGATGGAGTTTGATGACGATGACCAGTAGAGATGCCGACGTGCTTTAGGCTTCATGAAGATTCTCGGCATCCTTCACACTGTTATGGTGCCTTTATGGAGCCGGTCGTCTTTTGAGGATCCGAAATGCTTGAAGCAATAAGCAATCCCTTAGGAGGATGGTATTGGAGGGATTTATTCTGGAGAAACCCCAGAATGCTGGTTGCCTTGAAAAGCCGTGGCCTGGGCTGAAAACCCCTGGCGGTGAATAGAGGATCTTAAATTTTGAGTTGAAAGTCTTCAGGCTTGTGGTATCAATAAGCGATCCGTAGATCTTGAGGCGGTGGGCATGGATCATCGGACGATGAGGTTCCAAGATCTATGCCAATGGCAGCTCCATCACTGGGTTTTCCTTCTGCTTGATTTGGTTCAGTCATGGCAGCCATCCGTAGGCAGATGATTGGCAACATGAAATCTGTTGAGCCTTTTAAACCTTCGCAATGAAGCTCCTGAAGTTGCGGTAATGTGGTCATTTTCGACTCCTGGAAAAATTCCTTGTCATTAGAGGATGTAGTAGATGATGTCCTTCAATCAAGTAGCCCATTCTTGAAACACAAACATAACTTGCAAGAAAAGTGGTGCACTTCCTAGGGGGTGTGTCTGTCTCACTGTATAGTGCATGGTACCCGTGCTAGTGGAACTGGGAGATGGGTCTAACCTTGGGCAAGCCCTTGGTAATGTCCCACACTTGAGGACCCAGTTTGTGCAACGTTGGAGGTGCGGTGCAAAACTTAGGGTGAGAGGTCTGAAAAGTCTTGCCCTTGATGTGCCCTAAGTGTGAAGCAGGGGAGGGAATGGAGAGGACTCTAGATGCAGTGTGAGGGTGGTGCACCATAATAGTGAAGGAAGACTGCAAGCACTTTTTTTTTTGAATGAGAGAGAGTACATTGGGCAAGGTATGGGGCACCTATTTAGTCATGGGGCGGTTGCAGGCATTGTGATAAAAATGTGCGACTTTGTAGGTATTCTTTAATACTGGCTTTAGCTCTTAAAGGAGTGGTGGACAAGAAGGGGTGATTACACCTTGCAAAATGGGTGTCACTCATATTCTCTAAGAGCTCTAAGCAGAAGGCAGGGAGGAGAGTAGCGCGCATCATCAACCTAGTCATGGCTCTACTATCTATTCCTAGGTTAATATCAAAAAAGAGTGGGGGGAGATGGGCTTCCTCTGCTGCAGGTTTCTGGAGTAGCAAGAATTTGAGAAGTTGGAGGTAATTACAAGTGGTTAAGAATGTTGGATCGGGGCAGGAAGAGAAATCTACAAGAAAACGATTTATGGAGGGAAGTATATCTTCTACCCTAAATACTAAGCACTCCTCCGGGTTTCTAGCATTTACATTATAGATTTTTGGGAAGTCATAATCCCCATGTAAATCTCTATTGTAGTCCACTCCATGCCTACAGGGGTAGGGCATGTAGATGGGATCGTTACGCTCTTCGGGGAGGGAGTTACAAAATGCGGTCCAGGCATCAAAATTGGTGTCCCAAATCCTCCTTCGCCATTTTGGCTGTGCCTCGTAGCCTTGGACGGATTTGGGAACCAGATTGACCTTGTCTTCCTAGTACTCTCATGGCTCTTGTCTCCACCTAGTCATTATCATGCTTCTTTCTTCCATCCATCTGTTTGCGAGTTCGTTAGCCAGATCTTTGATCTTGGCTACGACTCCTAAAGGCAGGGCTCGGTCCAGGGAGCGTGGAAAAGCAAATGAAAGCTCGAACGGCCTCTTATGTAGCTCTCGCTGGCGCCAGATGACCAACTCCTGGGGCCAATCTACAGGATGTGTATCATTTCTCAGTGGCATGGGCTCCTCAGGGAGTTGTCATGGAAGTATGTGTGCTCGGCGTTGGGCCTTCTCCGCGAACTCTTGTCTCCTTCTCCTTGCTCCAATTATGTGTTCAGGTAGCTTGGCATCGGCAGGTTCCTCTTGTGGGATCTTGGGTTGAGGCAGACTCGGCATCCTTTGTGGCTCTTCGTCATCATCTTGCTCGAAGTTCGGGCCCTCTTCGACATTTCGCTCAACCACAAGAGGAATGACTGGTGGTGGTGGCGATGGCTGCTCCTCCTCCTGAAAACCTAACTCCTTGAGCTCCGCAGTGGAAAGGCCCGTACATCGCAGGTAGTAGAATTGTTGCTCTTTAGTTATTCCTGTACTTGTTGGAAGCTCCCGCTCTTGAAGACCGTATCTTAGAGCCCGGGTGCTTAGCTCAAACTTTCTTTTTACCTTTTCCACTGTATCATCGCCCTCGGCTTGTGTCATGTGGAGCACCGTGTTGAGAAAGGCATGTCGCTGGGTCTTAGTGGTTATCTCTGTAGCCTCAACCCTAGCTTCGGCAAGCATTCTTTCGCATTCCGCCACCGCCAGGCATTCAATTAAGTCCCTTACCCTGTCAAAGTTTTTCCTTTCCCACTCCATGGCTCTCTCCTCCTTCCTTTGCCTTTGTTCCTCCAGCTGGCTCGCCAGGGTGGTTACTACCTATTGCTGCTCATTTGATAAAAACCATAACTGGTTTCTTTCTCTTCATTTCTGAGCGAGCTGTTCTTCGGTGATCCCTCTTGCTTGATCGACAATGCTGAGCATGTGGTGCGCCTCGGCCAGGATTTCTGACTTCTCTTGTACCAACTATTCTTGGCTCTGGATTTCAGCGAGGAATAGCCTTTTTTTATTAAAGGTCATGGCCATGAGGGCTTCTACGTCTTCCTAGGAGGTCTCTAGCGCATCTTGCAATCTCTGCACTTCATCTTGTAGCCGTTTTGCTTCAGCTCTACTGAGACTTCCAGCCCTTCATTTTTTAGGAATTCAATTTCCCTTATTAACCTGTTCTGTTCTTCTTGCTCCTGCCATGACTGGGGCTCCGTGGCATGTTCTTGTGGAACAGTGGCTTCGCCTTTCTGAACCTCCCGGTACATTTTCCACTTGGGCAACCCTTTGCTGTAGATCATTGTATTGCTGCATCAGTAGTTTTAGGTTCCTTTGTTCCGCCACCAGGCTCTGCTCCTCGTCCTCCAGCCTTTGCCTAAGGCGGCTTTCATTGTTTTGGGCTTCCTTCATTTTTTCTGCTAGCTGGTCCTAGAGGGTCTTTATTTCTCTCCATCTGTCGGCTTCCTGCCTTGAGACCTCTAGCCTGAGGGCCGCTGACATCTCCTTTTCTTTCTCTAGTTCTAGCAGGGCCACCTTCTTCTCTTCTTTTTCCTTGTCCAGTTGTGTCAGTAACTCGGCCACATATGCGTCATAGTCTGCGGCGGCAGGTATGGGAGTATTGGGCGTGGTGATCGATGCCTCCAGCCTTTGTCGTTTGGGGTCTTGCCGTGACTTTGCATCTGCGACGGCGGTGGGCCTTTTCAATCTAGTTTCAGGGACGATTTCGGCCACCTTGCTCACGAGCATCTGCACCATGGTCATGAGCTGTGTCGTGTCGAGGGGAGGTGTGGGTTGTGCAGTAGTTGCAGTCGTAGTTTCAGCCGTTGTCGGCACAAAGGAGGGAGGGAGTGGATGTTAGGAGGGACTTGCCCTTGCCTACAACCACCGGTGCTGCTTCCACACTTGCGCTGGCTTCGGCTTTATGGCCAGGGCTTACGGGTTCGAGTTCTCTACCCCCATGGGTCTCTTCCACCGATCTTCGTGTAGCTTCCGCCAGTTCGGCCAGTTCCTTTAGTCGCTACTCCTCGGCTTCTTCCTCCGCCCTTCTTTTCCTATCCTCTTCTGCCTTCTTCGACTCCTCTCTTATTCTGGCAAGCTCCTCCTCCTCTTTCCTCCTCCTTTCTTCCTCATCCCTTCGAGACTCTTTTTGAGCCCTTTTGATATCAGCCCGTTCTTCCTTACTTAATTTCTCTTTCTTCTCCTTCTGTCTCCTATCACTTTTGCTTTGTTCTTCGGGTTTGCTCGCTTGTGGAGGCGGCACCTCCTGCTCTCCCTTGTCACTTATTGTTCTTTCGCTCGATTCCCCTCCTTCATGGTGAGGTGGGCTTTGATGCGTGGCTTCCTTATCCATGACGCCCTCATCCTTTATTGCTTTGTCTATGATGGCTGTCAGGATACCCCCGTATCTGATTGTAGCTACCTTTGACGCATGTTTCTTCCTTGCAGAGCGCGCGGTTGAGGCAGGAGATTCTCCTCCTACTGTGCTTCTGTCGGAGTGAGGAGGGCAGCTGAACTTTGAATGGTCTTCTGTACGAATCCATTCCAGTCTCTCTCTTCAGGAACTCCTGCTGCTATGCTTTCCAACAGTGGGACCCCGATCCTGTTCATCAGTGCATTATAATGTTGGCTCGAGAAGAGGGCATGGATCATCTTTGCTTGTAATTTCACCGCTGGGTCCAGGATGTCAGCCAAACTGATTCCATCCACGGTATGCACCGCTTCTTTCTTGACCCCCAACATGGTTTAAACATCTTGTCTCGGCCTTCTCTCTTTCTTTGGCACAAGCCCCAGGGCCTTTTCTATGATTGTTGCATTGAGGGGCACTTTGATTCTTCTTTCTTGCTCCCCTGTCCTTACTGTGACAGTGCCACAGTTCCGGCTCTTGTCGAAGCTCCTCAAGAAATCCGCACACATGCTGTAATCCACAGCCTGCCCCACCTTCTCCACGTACTTGTGAAGGTGGCATCTTTCCACCAAGTCTTTGATCACGGGTTCCTCCAGGATGGTCTCGTCCAGATTCAATGTGTGCTTGAAAGTGAATTGACTGAATCCACGCGTCTCGATGCTGATGCCGAATTTGGTCATTTCCTCTTCAGAGAATGGGAGTTTGCCCCCTTTGTCCTGTCCTGCCATGGTGGTGACCTGTCAATATACCATGCCAACATTAATGCCTAACAATTGGCTTATTTCTAATCAGAACTAAGTTTGAGAGAAAAATATAAGTGCCCAAAATGGATATTAGAGGCTTGACCATTGCTATTGTTTTACTCTGCAGTATTCTTCCATAGAAACTTACTTAATTATAACAATCTGCTAGCTAGATAGGATAACTTTTCATTTTTTCTCTGCTCTTGCTCGCATTGCTCCCCCCTCCGTCGGGGATCTTTCAAAGAATCCTTCCTAGGATTAGCACAGGAAGGACGAGGTAAGCGTTGTTTCGCGTGGGTTGACTTACCTAGCCAATAGCCAATCATAGAAGCTTGGATTATATTCGAGTTGGGCATGACAGTCCAGAGTAGATGGTTGGATGGAGACTTGGGAAATGTAGGTCAAAACGTCGTGGAAGAGATCTCCAGTATTGAGGCGACTGGCAACATGCAATTCCTCTTCGGTGAGGACTTGGTCAATGTAGGGGTGGGCAAGCACATGTCATCCAAATGTTGATTACGAGTGATGGCCAAGACCCTAAACAAGATAGGTGCCACATAAGTGGGGTCATATTCGATAGTTTTAACTGCCCTGCATTGCTCACCATTGGTCATTATGCGACAATCTTTTTTCTCCCATTGGATCCTCAGCATAAACCACTGCTGGAAGAATGTGGAAGGTGAGCTTGCCATCTGCTTGAGCTCTTGCAACTCCTGTTTAGGAGCAGAACGAGGAGGCTTACGATACGAAGTGATAAGTCTTCTAAGGGCAGCTTGATCCTTCGAGATTTCATCGTTTGCTATCAGTTCGGCAGCAATTTTGGGAACTTTAGTGGTCATAAGTTCATACTCCTCCCAAGTGCATGGTAATGCACGAACATCTGAAGCAAGCGTTTCGTCAAGGAGGCCTAGGTCTAGCCTCTCGTAGCTTCTAGCAAATGTAGTGAAAGTTTCGTCTAACATTTTAATGTAGGTTATTAAGTCATCTCTAGAAGTTGCGGCAAGGTCCCTAGCCAAAGAGAGGAAAGGTCGTATTGCGTATGAAGGTTTAAGACCCGCTGGCGGGGGTGGTGCAACTGGACTGGATAGTTGTGACTTCCTCATCGGTATCACAGGTTGGGCCTTGCACTCTGAAGCACTTTGAGATGCTGCAGGAGGCTCCGGAGGCAGGGGGTCGTGCTAAGTTCTGAGTGAGCAGTCATAGTGGTTTGTAAGTTCTCTGGAGTAGGTAGGTTTAAGGCCTGTGGCATTTGCTTGGGTCGATAGATGAGCTGAGGCTTGCTAGCCACAGCTGGCCATGGCCTGCTGACTATGTGTTGGGCGCCCCTTGTGCAAGCCTCTCTCATTAGGGTGAGATTGCTTGTAGATGGGCTTCGTAGCTGGCCACTTTTAGGCACCCAAATCCAGGAATTGCCCTCGTAGTATCCTTGTGCCCGCAAGAGATCTTTGGGAATCCAGCGCGGCGTGGTTGTGTGTCTATGGCGATAGCGCCTAGACTGCCTCTTGGGTCGGGACGGTTGATAGTTTTGACGTTTAGGATCATACTTGGGTGGTCTACCCGGATGTGGTTTTTGCCGTTTCGGCACCCATAGAAACTTGGACTCTGCGGCCTTGTGAGCGCCCTTGGTGGGTTTGGGCATGGGGTCGAGAGCCTGGCACGAGGCCGTAGTTTCCTTCTGTTCAGACTCGGGCTAAAGCGTGGTCGTAGGGGTTTCTACCAGTGGCTTCGTAAAGGTGGGGGAATTAAGATAGCCCTTGCTGAAGGTCGTCACTATGCGCACATTGCCGATAGCAAGATGTATGCGATTTAGGTTGTAATCCACATTACAGTTGGTTTGCTTCTTGAAAGTGCAACCCAATAGTGACACATTACTAGCTCCTTTATTGTCAGGTAACACATGGAAGAAGGCTGGTAAACTTTCAGACTCGATGGAAATGACCACCTTGCACTTCCCTAGGAGTGGGTAAGCGGTACCCCCAAACGGGGTGAGTTTAGCATTAGTGGGCTGTAGTTGTGGTTGACCAATGCGTGTCCAATGGTCATGCGTCAAGGTGTTGTAGTCGGCACCTTCATCAATCAAGGCTTCAAAAGAATACACTGCTCATGCTGCGACTGTGATCCGCAGGTACACCGGTGCCACTGCTTCTTCATCCTGATCTGTAAGGTGAGTTACAATAGCCATGCGGACGTTCAGTGGGGGTTCTAGCATGGGTGGCTCATGTAATGGATGTGAAGGAGGATAGTACTTCTTAATGCGGCTGCCATTAAAAAGCCTATTCCTTCACCGACAAGTGTCTCCAACTCGACATTCCCGATCCTACCGATCACGCATACTCTGAAAGGCCCTAGCCCCCGAAACTTCATCTTCTGTTTATGTCCTTTTACCGAGTACAGCAGAACAAGGTCCCCTTGTTTGAAGTCTCGCTGCTTGACATGCTTGTCAAACCACATCTTTCATCAAGCCTTTTCACAAATCAGAGAGTGAGTGGCGAGGAGTCGGGTCTCCGTTAAGCACTCGAGTTCCACCAAGCGGTTGGTCCAAGCCTTTCTGCCCTCCCAACGCTCCTGGACTGCTAGCCTCAAGCTAGGGATAAAGAATTCTAAGGGTAAAATGGCTTCAATTCTGTATGTCAGCCTAAAGGGCGTCTGTCCTATAGCCGTTTTATAAGCTATGCGATAGGCCCACAAGGCCACCATTAGCTTGTTGTTCCAGTCACTTCTCGAAGTAGACACGCCTTTTGTAAGCACATTGACTAGGATTTTATTTGTGGATTCGGCTTGGCCATTAGCCTGAGGGTAATAGGGAGAGGACTTCTGATGAATTATTAGGAAGGTAGAGAGCAAGTGGGCAATCACTTCATTAATGAACTGTGTGCCTTGGTCGCTTACAAGTTCGATTGGACAGCCAAACCGTGAAATGACTTGCTCCCACAAGAACTTTTCGGTGGTCCTAGCATCGTTCTTCCTCGTGGCTCGTGCCTCTGCCCATTTCGTTAGATAGTCGATTGCCACTATGATGTATCGAGCTTGGGAATACTGTGCTGCAGGACTGATAGGTCCAATAAAATCGATGCCCCATTTTTCAAAGGGTTGTCGGGCTATGACAGGGGTCAACTCCATCTTTTCCTTTCGCACAGGCACTTTGGTCCTTTGGCACTCATCGCAGTGCTTTACAAATTTAGCTGCATCGCGGAATAGGGTGGGCCACCATAGCTGGGATTGTAGCACCTTTCGGGCTGTTGTGTCCCCACTAAAGTGTCCTCCGGCGATTCCGCCATGTGCTTCATTTAATGCGTCGTGCATCTCGTGCTCACACACGCATCTGCGCAATAAACCGTCTTGTCCCAACCTGTAGAGTTGGCCAGCTATCAGTTGGTATGGCTGGATTTTCAAGATAAGTTTTTTCAGCCTGGCCTTCTCAATGGGTCACTCTGGTAATCCTTTTTCTAGTACTTGCACTATGTCATCGGCCCAATACGGCGTCAGATACGCTTTAAATAATTCTCGCTCACTAGACAAGTTAAAAAGATGGGCGTCCGGCAAATCGTCAGGCACCCCTTGCCCAGCGGCTTCGCCTGTGGGTATGCGGGACATGTGGTCAGCCATGTAGTGCTGCTTTCCTTTGCGTACAACCACAGAGAAGTCAAACTCTAGTAAAAGGAGTAACCATCTAGCTATGCGCCCCGTAGCGCAAGGCTTGTTCACAAGGTACAGTAGGGCCTGATGGTCAACAAAGAAGACAAAGGGAATGGCCAATAGGTAATGCCTAAATTTCTTTACTGCAAATACCATGGCCAAACCCTCCCTTTCCGTCGTGGAATAGTTCATCTCGGTCTCTGTGAGCTACCTGCTGGTAAAACTCATCGGATAATCCAAGTTATGCTCACCAGGCTGGCATCTATGTGCACATGGAACGTTACGTTCCAGTTTGGGGCTCGTAAGATTGGTGCAATCGTAAGAGCCTTTTTCAACTCCTCATATGCGTGCTGGCATTCCTCCGTCCACTCAAACACTATCAATAGCTTGTACAAAGGTCTAGCTATCACTGCATAATTTAGCACAAATCGTCGATAATATCCAGTGTGTCCCAAGAAGCACTGAACTCCCTTGTAGTTGTCGGGTGGCGGTAGGTCAACAATGACTCTGACTTTGGAAAAGTCAGTAATAGCAATGCCGTTCCTTGACACTACATGCCCCAAGATGCATCCGTATTTTACCCAGAACTGGCACTTTAAGGGGTTTAGCGAGAGGTGGTACAGCCTATACCTTTCAAAGACAGCTCTCAATTTCTCCAAGTGTTCGGCCCAACTAGAGTGTAAACATAGGTCGTCTACGAACACTTCCAATTCGCGCCTAAGCATGTCCTTAAAGATAGTACACATTAGGCGTTGAAAAGTTGCAGGTGCGTTTATCGGCCCAAAAGGCATGACAATGTAGGCAAATACGCCCCATTCCGTGGCAAAGGTAGTCTTGTGCCTGTCATCGGGGTGCACTTGCACTTGATTGTAACCCGAGAAACCATCCAAAAAACTGTAGGCTTCCTTCCCTGCTACCCTCTCCAACATGTGCTCGGTGTAAGGTAAAGCATAGTTATCCCTTTTCATAGCGGCATTCACCTTTTTGTAGTTTACGTACACTCGGATCTTTCCATTTTTCTTCATGACAATCATGATAGGTGATACCCAGTCCGTGTGCTTGATCTCATATATGAAACCTACCCTCATGAGTTTATCAATCTCCTCCTTTACTGCATGGGCGTGCTTGGGATTCATGGGGTAAGTTCGTTGTTTTGTTGGCACTGCATCTGGAACCATTGGGATGTTATGAGTCACGACCCTAGGGTCGACTCCCTTAAGTTTTTGTCCAATGTCCAGGCAAATACGTCAACGTACTCTTGCAGGAGCGCAACAAGTTTGGTCTCTTCCTCCTCCCCCAAGTCATCTGCAACGAACACCGGTCTTGGTTTTTCGCCTTTCCCAGCCAAGTTAACCTCTTTGACTTTGGCGGGTCCCTCGATCGGTTCACTAGTCTGACCTTGTCTTTTTGCACCTAACAAGACCACCACTCTGTCACCCTTTTTAAATTTTGTAAACCGTTTGGGTAGATCCTGTGGTTTCCTCCGTCTTTCCGCTTCTGAGTCCCTTGCTTGCTTCCTAGCCTCCTCTTTTAGTCTCCTGCGCCTCACGTGGACTGGCAAGTCTCCCTTGGTGCGTTTGACCTTAGAGGGTTGCGGTATCTCGGGATCACTTTCAGTGATAACTTCCGACTCTGAGTTGAACTCGCATCCCTCACTTGAGGAAGGTGTTTCCCCAAGGGGTCGTAGTTCTGTAGGAGAATCTGTCTTGAGCACTGGAATTACCCATGGTTGTGCTACTCTGGCTTGCTCGTAATCCACGGCTCCTATTCGTTCTAGCCAGGATCTGTCACACTCCATTAGCATGACTCCTTTTTTGTTTCGATTGATCCCTTCTTTCCTAGGCCTTAAGTCTGCCCTAATTTTCTCTATCGCTTTTCCCTCCGTGTCGTACTCTATCGTGTCTACCTCTTCTTCACTCTCTTCTCCCGTAGAGTGACAGTCCTCATACTCCTCATCGTCCGGGTCCTGTCCTTCTGACTGCTCATCATCCCCCAAGCTTCCCTCTTCAATCTCCTTGTCGTTAACTAAAGCCTAGTTATATAACAAGTTCAGGTCGTGGATCTTGGTCCATTTCCATTCTGGTTTAGCTAAAAGGTCACATAGAGGTTTTAAGTTAGCAGCCAAATTGCCGTCCAATTTATTGGTCAGATACTCTACGATTTCTTGAAGCTCTAATTTATTGTTGAGGATGCAGGACGAGGCCGGTTTTCCTGGGTTGAGTGAGCTTCCTGCCATCATGCAGAGCGGCACCACTGGCTCCTCAGTCGGCATGGTTGCGGCTTTAGCAGCCTGCTGATGTGGTCCTTCCTCATCCGAGAATGGTAGGTCAATGGTTGCCAAAACGTGCATCCAATCCCTCTCATCCTCAGGGCAAGGAATATATCTAGTGAGCGATCCATAAGGTTTGGTCGTTTGAGTATCGCCTTTTTGCATAACCGAGATGGCAGCTAGGTCGATAGGTGTCGTCGTCTAAGTGTCCATCTCTACCCTCACTGCACTAGTTCTGTTCCCTAGGAAAATCAATCCATTGCCCCAATCCTCTATGACTCATGCATTCCTCATCCAAGGTCGGCCTAATAGTATGTCGTAATCCACTCCCTTCATGACAATGAAGTTTACCGAGAATTGCACACCGGCAATCTTTACCAGCCAATTCTTTAAGACCCCAAATGGTCTTACCCTCATTCCGTTTGCTAGCGTGACATTGAATCTAGCAGTCTCTACAGGAGGGTTTCCCCATGCCTCTAGGACTGCATGGTTTAGCACACTAACACCGGCGCCTGTGTCTACAATTCCTTTCCGAGTCATGTCTCCTAAGGCTAGGATGGGCAAAACTACGTGCATTTCAGTGCCTTCCCAAAAAGCATTGATGTGCAAAGACTTAGGATCTGAGTGTAGAGTTAGACTTGGGATCCGTGTAACTGCATCATGATCTTGTGGATCAGCACCCGCAAGCCCTGCGTGTCCCTCGATCGAGTCTTTTAACTCCTACCACAAGGAGTGATTTTGCCTAAGCAGATCCTCCAAGCTTAGAGTTACTGGAGTGGACAACAAAGTTGTGAGGAGGCTATTGGACCCTTGTCTTCCTCTGAGGCTAGCAGTTCTAGGCTATGCATTCTGTCTGCCCTGGTAAGCTTCCCCCCGGCCTTGCTGCTGAGTCGCTCCTAGTGGTGCAGGTATGCTCCCAGCCTGTGGTTTTGAGGGTGAGACTGGTGTGCTAACACTGGAGAAGTTGTATAGGGTCTTCCAATATGGGTTCAGCATCTTCGAGGTGCTTTTGGGCGTCCTTATCCCACTCCTTGACCTTGGCTATAGCCTCGAGTTGCCGTTTGGGGTGGGGATATTCCCCTACCTTGGCACTCCCTAGCTCTGATGTCTTAGGAGCCGAGGTCTCTGCCTCTGCATCTATGACATTCTTTCCCGGTACCAGCGTAGTCGTTTCCTCGATTTTAAGGGTTATCATCACCTCGGCTCTCTTTTTCCGTCTCCTCCGACTTTTCTTCCCTATTGAGGTTGCATCAAGGTTACTTGGCCCTAGCAAGGAGATGCCTGCTTGTTTCGTCTAAGCTCGCATCATAGCATGTAGCGGGATGGGCATATCCTCACTACCAAAAGTTTCCACTCCAAAGAGCCCCAAAGGCACCGATGGCATGTTGGCAGTGCTCGTTGATGCCTTCTGCCTAGGACAGTCAGGAAATAGATGTGTGATTCCACACTCTGTGCATCGGAGATCCGCTTTGTCTTTGTTAGCTTGTTCTCGCTCTGGGCAGCGTGATGAAATGTGGCCTGGGTGGCCGCAAGTCCAGCATGAGACTGGTTCCTGGCTAGGCCCTCCAAAGCCTCTGCCTCGTCCTCTTCCTAAAGCCATCACCGGCACTGGCCGATAGTCCATCAGGACTGGGTTGCCCTCCTCGTCGTAGGATACATACGGATTGACATATGCCTCTTCCTCATTAGGCTCCTCCACAAAGTGAACAGGAGCATCGCTAGGTGGGTGAGTCACAAAAGGCCTTGGTGGCCTGGGTATACCAGTTGGGTTCATTTCCAGCCTAGGCACTACAGGTCTTGAGTCAGTTGGTGCTGGAAGAGCTAACTGGGTTCCCCTGCCAAAGAAATTAGGTGGCCTATTACCTAAGTATGGAGGGTTGTACTGCTGTGTGTATGGGAATCTCCTCGGCATTCTGCAATGCACTGCATCATGTCCGAATCTACCGCAATTTGAGCACGGCCGAGATCTAGGATCTTGGCACTCCACTGGGAGGTGATTGCCGCCGCAGTACACACAGTGTACATGCGATCTCACAGGCTTTCTAATGAGCTCTTGCAACCGCGCAATCTCCATTCTCATCTCTGCCATCCCTTGGTCATGGTCTATACTTTTTCCCTTGTCCTGCACGCTAGCAGTTACTTTTTTCCCTAAGGTGGTTGATCTCTCAGGGTCCCTCTGGCTTGCACTATCTCAATTGGTAGCCCTCATGCTTTGTTCCCTAAGTTGATCATCTACGGGTATTGCCTCCTAAAAGACTCGAGCTAGCACGTCTCGTTGTAAGGTGGAGTTACTGGCCAAAGCCTTGTAGAGCTTCTCACTCCGAATCCCGTTCATGAACACTGTAGACACTGCCCTCTCGATAGGTCACTCATTGGCAAGGATTCTCTTGTAGAGGCTACGTACCTGAGTAATGTAATCCCTAACGTCCTCCTTCTCCCTTTGACTGATATTCATCAACCTAACAATGAGGTTATCCGAATACCCTGCCTCCGAAAACCTCTTGATGAAGAGGCCCTTAAGGCGAGCGAAGTTTCTATGTTCTACGTCATCCAGACTAGAGTACCAGGTCCTCCCCTTGTCGCCTAAGCACAGGCCGAAGGCTTGAGCTCGCTGCGCAGGGTCAGTAAGACCGTTCGCCTCACATACTTGCTCGAACTGCTCCATGAAGCTGTTCGGGTCACTGCTAGGTTCGTATCGAGCTAGTTGTTTTGCTACTATGGGGATTCTAGCCTGCCCTTTAGCCCCTTGCGTGACTCCCAATCCTGACAGTAGCCACTACTTCCTCTATAGGTCTACCTTGGATCACGGTCCTGGTGAGTAGATCGTAGTCGTGGACCAGTTCCTGGCCCGAGGTTTGAAATTCTCCTAAGTCTAATTGGTCTTCCCCTTGGTCGCCTCTTGATCCCGACATTGTTTTTGCTTCCAGCTCCACGAGATTGTCGATGAATCCAATCAGCTCTGGCAGCTTCCACTCCTCTATCTTATTGCTTCCCGTGTCTTCGTGTTTTCTCCAGGTACTACTAGTAGGGCACTTAGGCACCTATCTAAGTCTTGGGGTCTTCTCCTACTAGTTTGTTCTTTAATGTTATTAGATATCCATATGTGTTCCTTGTTATTTGAAAACAGCGGTGATCCTTACTCCCACGTTGTGCTTGGTGCATTCGTGGTGCTTGGTGCAAAAACAGGCTTTTCTCTTTTCTTGTTGTGCAGGTTTAGTGGAGCACAAAAGTGAAATGCCGATGCAGAAAGCATTTAATTCAAACTCCACCCTATTTCTACCCACGTTCTTAGCCTAATTTGAGTTTCCAACTCGGTTCCCGGCTATCCTACGGTCTTTCCACACCCTAAGTTCGATTAGTCTCTGTGGTCCTAATGGTCGAACTGGGTCTTGGGGGTGTTCAGGTTGCATCATGGGGTCAGGTCTGTGGCAAGGTCAGCAAAAGATCCTTATCTTTTTGTTCTACCAAGATGGTCCGATTCTGGGAATTGGACAGGGCTGGTCCGACTCTAATAGTCGGACGGGGTTGGTCTGATTCTGGGAATCGTCCGACCCTGGTGGTCCAATTCTGGGAATCAGACCAGGAGGATGGTCCTACTTTTGAAGTGGTCTGGACTGGTCTGAGTCCAGCCCCAATGGTCCAACTACAATGGTCCGATTCTAATGGGCAGTCCGAGTGCCATGTGGCACGTTCGATCGGGTTGGTCCGATTCTGGCAATCGGACCAGTCTAGTCTGACTCTTTCTCAGTCGGATGGTCCGATTTTGGGAGTCGAACGGTCCGACTCCAGAGCTCGGGTGGTCCGATTCTGGGGATCGGACCACTGAGGGTTGGTCCGACTACGTCGGCGGCGGGCGCGATTCCGGCGTGTTTGAATCCTTCCTAATGCCTACTGCACTCAATCACCACAGACTTCCCATAACCGATTAGAGCACTAATGGAACACACCGGACTCACCTGAAGCAGCACGAATCGAATGCACCTAGAATTGGGGTCACGTTTCCTCGTCCTGTGAACCAGAAACTCTCTCTCTCTCTCTCTCTCTCACACACACACATACAAGGCCAACTAAAGAAATGAGGTCTGTCCTGGCTTCCCAAGCCTCTTAAGATCCTTTCCCAGCTATGCAAAACCTTACAGCCAGTTCCCTGTCCCTGTTTCACCCAAAAACTTGCATCTGGTCCCGTGTTTCCTATTTCCAGCAGCAGCCAGAACCTCTGTTTTCTCTTTTCTTACCCTAATCTAACCTTAATCTAGAGCAGGCAATATGAAAAACAGAAATGCAGAACAGTAGTCCTAATCTAATGCTTCCAACAAACCCAAATACTTACCTGTTCCACGGATTAAACCCTCCTAAATCTCCTAGTTATCTCAAGCACTGGTTCAGGCTGCAAACCCTACTTTCATGCTCGATCTGATGCGCGCGGCACTCAATGCTCGATTCCGTCTGTCCCGGCAACGGAACCAAAATGGAGGGAGCTACGAGCTCTACCCCGAGACCTACGGACCACTTATTGCTCAAGTGTTTCGAACCGAGCAGCCATAGCTACCTCTCACATAGCCGACGCGCAATGCCTACCTTACGGGTGTAGTGAGCTTACCTTGATGCTCGATCGAGTACCCTCCTCTTTCTTGCACACTGGTAGCTCCACAATCCTTGAGGCAAGCTCAAGCAACCTCAATCCCTCTCCCATGAGCTTCATCCTCCATAGCCACGCGCGAGACAAGAGTAGAGAAGAGAGGAGGGGAAGATGAAGAGAGAAGATGGAGAGCTTCTTCTCCAAGATCCCTCACTCTCACACAATCACTCCCTCACTCCCTCACACTCTCTCAATCCCTCTCTCAAGCACGAGCATGAAGGTAAGAACCAAGAGAAGAAGAAGAAGAAAAAGCTTTTGCCTTACACAAGAATGAGCTTCCCATTCACTTTCCAACTTTATATACATGCCCTAATTTCCATGGGCGGTCATCCCCCTTTTTTACATGGCCGGCCATTAGCCTAGGCCCATTTCCTCATTTCCCACCGTTCTAGTCTATCCTATCCCCAACTAATGCATACAATTTGCACATGAGTGAGCCTGGCGCTCTTTTACAAGGTTTTGGAAGTGTTTTCGCACTTAATGGTGCGCTTTTTATTCTTTTACTCTCCTTGGGCGACTCCAAGACTTCTTGAGGATCGTGCCCGTGCATTTAATTTTTTCCCGGGTCTAGTTGCCATTTAAGGCGCCTTTTCTTTTTCTCTTTTTCCATTTCTTGCTCCTCTGTGCTGCGGTAGACAGAAACCATAGCTTCACACTTAGAGCTTCCATTTTCTTCAGCATTTGTCATTCCCCAAACTTCAAGGCTCTTTTTCAATCATTCTACTCCAATAATGGGACCATAGTTGCATACATTGAAGGGGATATAAGCCTTTCAAGATATTGTGGAGCAACATTTTGGTGATTCTACACATAGAGCTCAAATTTCTTATCAGTGAGCATTCAAAGGGGTGGAAGACACTTGTACTTCAAGGCTTTTATGCTCTACAAGCATTGGATTGGACCAATTTTTGAAGATTATGGCTATGGAACATTATGGATCAATTTGGGGATTATATATCTTCTACTTGATGGCTAAGGCTTGATCCTCATTGAATCATTTATCTTCTTCAATATTTCAAGAGGTAGTCCACTCCTTTTAATATTTGAAAACTCTCCTTATCTTGATGGAAGATATGGCTTGTTTAGGCTTTTGATGAACCATAAATTAGATATTAATGCCTCTTTAGATTGATTAAATCCTTTTGATCAATTGTTAGCATCGAAAATCATTTTCATTGCAATCATATCTCTATTCTTTTATGCTTTTATGGATAACCATGATTTGTGTATTGGATCTTATTGTGCCCAAGAAATAATTGTAAAAGGGTAAGCTTTGCAATCAATGAGTCACTGGTTTGCAAATAGTAAGACCCTCAGCCTACCCTTCATTTCAATTTTCTCTTTTTGATTGATCCATACACTTCGTTAAATGCTAAAAGCTTAAATTTCAAAAATGCATATCATCCTTATTTTCATACATTAGTATACTCTTACCATGGATATTCCCATTGAGGAAAAAGGTGGATGGCAAGGGAAATAGTGGGAAAAAGAGAGGTGGCCCTCCCTCACTATCAAAGATCTCGAAGGGGTGCCACCAACTGACTGGCACAAAACTTTGCCCACCTTGCAGTGATTTGGAGCCCGTGTAGGGAGCGCATCATGCCATTTTATCCCTCACACAAGTATCATGAGTGGACTCATTGAAGATTTTGAAGAATTGAGTTGAAGAGCATCAAAATATGGTATACACTGATCAAGCTATATGGATGACATGTGGATTACAAGTCCTTTTGGCCTTTAAGAACATGGCACATGTAATTGTAGGTGAAATAAGGCACTTGATCTTATTTTGGGGATGATTTTCATCCATTCACACATGCTCCATACTAGTATAGGTCTTATACATGTTCACACATGCTCCATACTAGTATAGGTCTTATACATGTTCATTACATGTTATTACAGTGAAACAAAGCACTAGAGTTTATTTTTTAGGTAACATCCACTCATCTGTAGGTGTTGCAGGTTATTACATGGCTTAAACATGGCTATTGTAGGTCATTGCAAGTTTTTTATAGTATCCACAAGTCATATATAGGTTGCTACAGGGTTTAGATACCTTAATTTGGACCTGCCAGTGGTTGAAACACCAAAATAATGAATTTACAATATGTTAGATAATTTTTTATTGCAAAAAAAGAATATTTCCAAAATATTCTAACTTCATTCTAATAAAGTGTTTGATAGCTCATCTCGAAGAGCTATTCATTAGCTTCAATTTGAAAAAAAAAAGTAGCTCATTTCCATATCACTGTCAAAAGTAGGTATTTTATGAATTAACAAGATATTGGATAATTTTGTATAGCAGTAAAGTAATATTCCTAAAACATTTTGACGTGATTCTAACAAAGTGTTTGATAACTCATCTTAAAGAGCTACTCATTAGCTTCAATTTGAATCGAAAAGTAGTTCATTTGCTTATCATAGTCATAAGCAAGTATTTTATGTGTTAAGATGCCATAAACTCTTTGTTAGGGAGATGAAGTGCTCTTTTATATATATGAGGTGAAATATTTAGGCCATATTATCAATGAGAAAGGTATTTAGGTTTACCTTAAGAAGATGCAATGTGTTAGAGATTGGCCAACACCTCTAAACATTATCTCTCTTAGAGGACTTCTTGGTTTGTCATCATTCTACCAATGGTTCATTAAGCATTATGCGACTGTAGTAGCTCCTTTAACTGATAGATTGAATAATAAAGCTTTCTCTTGGGATGCTATTATAGATAGAAGCTTCAATTAGTTGAAGGAACTCCTCACTTCTGCTCCTATTTTAGTATGCCCAGACTTCTCTAAGGAGTTTACTATATAGTGCAATGCCAATGTAGAGGCATAGTGTCCTATTGTTATAGGAGCACGATGTCATTTTCTTTGAGAGTCACAAGCTTACAAACAAAGAGATGGCTATGGATATGTATGGCCAAGAGGTGTTGGCTATAGTATGCAATCACGAAGTGGCACCATTACTTGTATGGTAGTCAGTTCAGGGTCAAAAGTGATCACACGATCCTTAAGTACTTTATTACTCACTCAAATCTTACTCCTAAGCAATATAGGTGGGTAGCTACACTACAAAAATATGATTTTAACTTCACTCATACATGGAGCAAGGATATCATAGTGCCTGATTCTCTTTCTAGGATGGAGGCATGTAAAGTTTAAGCCATGATTGAGCTTCATAATGATTGGGTTGAAGATCTATAGGAAACCTACTTTTTGGATGAAGAGCTCAGCCATACATTTCAAAAATTATAGCAAGGATTAATGCAAGAAAACTCACATTTTCAGCTTAAGAATTGCCTCACGTGGTTTAATAGCAAGATTCTCATTCCCTCTTCTCAATTCAAGCCGAAAATTGTAGAGGAGATGCATTCTTTGCCCACAGTTGGACACTTAGATGTGTTCAAGACCCATGATAAGATCTCTAAGATTTTTCACTGGAAGGAATTGAGGAAGGGTGTAAAAGATTATATCATGAAGTGTCATTTCATGCCAATAGAATAAGGACAACACTTATAAGCCAAGCCATTTGTTGTAGCCATTACCCAATCCTGAAGGAAATTGGATACATATAACCATGGATTTTATTAATAGCCTACCTTTGACTAAAAAGGGATGGAACAATATCTATGCGGTGGTGGATAAACAAAGCTAAAGAACCTTCATAACTAGAAATAAAAAATACAATAGTAGTAGCCTACTGTAGCTAATGTATCCAAGCAAAAGGATCTACGGAAACATCCAAAGATCAACAACCTCCCTGAGAGAGTATTCTTAGAAACACAAGTGAGATTTCCAAGATCGAGACTACTTCTAATCAATCCAAGAGTTTGAGCAAGCAATCATCTTTGACTATCAAGACTGACCAATCTGTTGAGCTAGCGATTACTACTTCCAAATCCAAAATGGAACTTGCACAATCACAACACTTAGTTGTTATTACAGCCAAACTTGTCACCCTTACTAAGGAACAAGCGTTTGGTGCTTCCAGATTCCAAAAGGATACTAGTTGTAAGTCTTGATCAATCCAACCAAATCCTCTACCTAAATTGAAACCATCTATTCACATGACAATGTTGGAAACCTAGCTTAGGAACACATGGAATTCCTAGAGTGGCTAATATCATGGGAAGAGCAAGAATACATTGGAGAGAAATATGAAAACTCCTAGAAAACCTTGTAAAACACATCCCTAAAGAGGAAGCCAAGGAACGTTGTTTGGTTCCCACATTCCATGATGCACTCTACCAAAAAAAACATCAAGTACATGAACTAAAATGAAAAATAGAGGGATGATGTCCATTTGAAAAATATAGGTACACTATTAGAGCTTTGATGGTGGTTGAATTCAAAAGTTAGCTCATCATTGTTTTAGAGCAAAGCTAAGCTACATGGAAGTCCAAGCATGATCCAACATATGTAGCTCTAACTTCTCTATGAGTACTGGCCACCATATGAAATGTCAAGCTAACTAGCTAGGTCTAGAACCACCCTCTATTGGACAAACTCCTCGAATAGGAAGAGCTTCATGTTCTTAGTAGAATAAGATGGTACTTGATGTCATTGCACATATATTCTTCCTTATTCAGGGGCCATGACTTCTTGATATCCATACTTCATTACACTTCAAGACCATCTTGACCAACTCCAACTTGGAGAAAGTAGTGTTGCTTCAACATTTAAAGCTGCTCTACTTGTTCACAAGTACTAGGTTTGGCCCACTTTTCTCAATGATGATGACCCGTGATATGGTTGTCAGAGTTGAAGGCCCCACTATCATTAGGCAGAAACTTCTAGGGCAAAATGTATTGATGCCTATGATAAAGAGCAGCTTTGACCATGGGTAGCCTAGGATAGATTAGATGTACTTATACCTAATGATGTCACTTTTGCAATATAATGTAGTTTGTAATCTTCTCTTGTATTAATGAAAACCAATGTTGTTGGATTTGTGTGCAATGTAGTTTGTAATATGTGTCATTTATCCTATTTTTTATTTGAACGTAACTCTTATTTGTCGAATTTGTACGCAACATGATTCGTTATTTAAGTTTAATGCATAATGCTTTATCGAATTTGTGTGCAATATATATTTATCCAAAGGCACATAAGGATAACTTAAATAAAGAAATTAAACAAATAAAAAGTGAATAAACAAAAATAATATGCGCCAAAAAAATTGTACTTATATTCATAACAATTTACAGAGGATTCAATACAAGCAAGATTTTACAAAATTGCTTTAAAAGAGCTGGATTCCATAGATGTTTCACTTGTAAACTCTTATTGTTGCTGCTTTTTGCCAAGATTATCCCTTTATCGCCAAAAGACAATGACCCTTTGCATGCACTACTGCATAGACCGAGTCTCTGAACAAGTGAATGAGGAAGGCTCCAATAGCTTCTTGTAGTGTAAGGAGGACATGGGTGTCATGAAGGAAAAATACAACATTAATATTTGCACCTTGGATTAATTCCAGCCTTTGTAAATTTAGCTTTAGCCTATGTGTACATGTGTGAACAGCCCTTAAGTTTGGAAGAGGGTTAGAATAAAAGGGACTAGAGGCCAAAGGCAAGACATCTTTTGATCATTCAATAATCTTGGCTTTACCATTTTCTTGGAGTTAGCTTCTTCTTAGCCTATGAAGCACTCAGCCATGGCCGTCATGTATTCTTGAAACCCCAACCATTAATACATGATGAGGATGTCTTGGTGCAATAGATTTGTTAATTCTTTGTTGTAGCTTAGTTAATTTTCAATTTCAGTTAGATTTCATTCCATGGTTGATTGCTTTCATTACATTGGTATCAAAGCCATAGCTTAGATCCTTGCAGAAGTCATTTTCAAGTACTAGATTCAGTTTCCTAGGCTAGAGAGAGCAAACCATAGTTAGAAATTTGAGTGACAGGACTTGACAGGACATGAAGGATTCAAACCGGAGTTACATGTGAAAGTCTGCTACAAACAGGGATGAAGATGGTGATTCTTGGCATTAATAATGGAAGAAATGGAGGGCTCCAGCCAAAATAGCAGGACGTGATCAAGATTTGAGCCAAAAATTGGGGTAAGTGTACAAACTAATGGTTACAGGACACTTTAACTGTGGTTACTTTTGAGAAGGAAGGGTTTCTTCTTCCCTTTCCTCATTCCTTCAAGCTGCCATACAAACTGCCATGGACATTTCTTCTCAGATCTTCTTCCCATGACCTCTAATCCTCAAATGGCTTATGTAAGAGTGTAGTATGGGTCTTAAGCTACCTATGGATTACCTACATGCCTCATATCTACCACGTTTTCATCACGTGATGCAAGAGGATGTACAGTAGCAGTTTGCGCTGTTTTTACAGCCCCCCCCCCTTTGTGATCAGCAAACGTGAGGTAATCTGAGCTTGTACTCTTCATGAGAGGATCAAATGGAGTGCAACTATGAGTCTACATCATCTTCTACTTGATCTTTCACTCCTTTTGGAAGATGGGAGCTTTCTCAAACCCTGGGTATGGAGTTTTATGACAGTTTTGGACAGCACTCAAATTTCTCAAATTTCTTCATCAAGATCAAAGGGTTTTTGCTCTATTATACTCCCTGAGGCTTCTACATACATCCTAGTACCAACATTGATTGATCTTGAAGCTTGAAGCTTTGATGGAGCTTGGATATGGAGATTGCAAACTCTATGTATAACAGTTTGGGACAACATTAAAGATTCCTGAAATTTTTAAAGCAATTCATGGGGCTTTTTTGAAGAAAGGATCTCTGAAGCTTCCTCAACCATTTCCCCTCAAGAATCCATCAACATTGGACCGACATTGAAGAGATTGAAGCCAATGGAGGTCTAGGTGTTCAATGGACAGCATGAAGCTTTTATGCCATTAAATTTTGGCATTCCCTCTCAAATTTCGGGATCTCTTGGACACATTGAAGCCCTCTCTATTACCTATTGCAACCTACTTCAAGTAGAGAAGGTAATCGGTCTTCATCAACCCTCATTTGGAGCATTCATGGAGTCATGGAGCTTTCATGGAATTCATGAAGCTGAAGCTTATCAAGGAAGGGATTATTCTTGAATATTGAAGATCTCTTGGACTGATTTTAGAAGGATTATCAAGCTCAACTCACCTATGTCAAGCATTATGGATTGAAGGTCATTCCATCAACAATGCTCTTCTCCAATCAATTAAATGAGGTACTCTAATCACTCTTAATTTCTCTTTACATCCAATTGCTGATCTCATTTCCAATTGCTGAAGAGAAATAAGAGGATTAAATGAAGCTTTCATTCATAGCCTAATCCATTACATGAAGCCTATAGGTTATCTCAGTCATTGTCTTTACTAAACCTCTTCAATTTATTGAAATGGCCATCTCTAAATGTCTCAAACTCTTCCATAATGAATGAGCATTACCCATCTACTTTCATTCACTGAAATCAGTAATTTCTTGAGCTTCATTACTCAATCTTTATTGCCTAACCCTGACATGAAATTGATTGTCTATTTTGCCTCTTGATCATAAGAAAATCATTACCCAATTGGTAAGTGAGAAAAGCTTTGTAAAGCAGTGAGTCACTGCTGAGGTAAATACCTCTCCATTTCTCATTTACATTTCAGCCTTTTCAATTCCAATCTTGCATATCATGAAAAGGGCAAATGAAAGGCAATTGTATTTCTTTCCTATTCCATGCATATCATACTGATTTTTTAGAGCTAGAATTCACTTGCCATGTACTTACCCACGAGGAAAAGTGGATGCCGGGCGAGTTGGTAGGACAAAAGAGAGGTGACCCTCCCCTATCGACGAGGACCCTGAAAGGGAGCGCAACCCGGCCCGAGAGGGAACTTTGCAAACCCCTCGGGTCTCGGATCCCACGTATTTTCAAGTTTAGGTGCAGGTACAAATCTCAAAGGCACTTGAAATCAGCCTACAGCATGAGTTATGGGCAGTGAGTTCTTGAGATTTTGGCAAATGTATGGTATGGAAAATGTATGAAGACATATGGTTACAGTAAAATGTATGCATCCCATGGTAAAGACACTATGGTTCAGCATTAAAGTTTGGAACAGAGTATGTATACATACCCTCATTAAAGATTACAGTCTACTTTGAGTTAGACAGCCATTTTACTGGTTACAGAGGTCATTTTCAGTATGGGCAGACGTATGAGACTCTCCTACAAGGTTATGAAGTTGGTACATGCTTGGTATTGATGGTACAAGCCATTAATTGACTAGAACAGGGTATTCACTGCCTGCAGGAATTTTCAGACAGTAACAGAAAATCCCTTACAGAAATTTCTGTACTCATCCATTTTTTGCACTTGATAGATCGTTGGATAGAGGGCTCTTCAAGTTTCGAACAGAGCCAGAGATCTTGTAATTTGGAGCTCTAGAAGTAAAGATAATCAAGTTTTTCTACTGCAGGAAATTCAGGGCAGAAATCAACCCATGGCTAGGAATAAGAAGAGAGACCCTGTTTTGGATACTATCAATGAAGAATTGAAGGAATATCAACAGGAAAGGGATGAACATCAACAGGAAAGGGGTGAACATGACACTTCTCAAGATGCCATTTACCGAATGCATTATGAGAACGATGAGGTCGATGCAAGTTCCACCCACTCCCCTATCAATCAACCCATAGAGACGTCTCATATCTCAATGAATTCAAACAGTTTTCAACAATTGTCAAATGACATAAAGGATATGAAATCAGGTTTCGAGGGTATGAGGTTGGGTATTGACAAGCTTGTAGCACTTCTTGGTGAGAAAATGTTGCCTACATCTGGTCTTAATATCCCACATCCTCATAGGGCTGAAGAACCACCTAAACCACTTACTCCTAAGGTGGTAGGTCAATTTGAAGTTGGAGAGTCATCTAAAGCTAAGGATTTTGTTCAACCTACTTCATTTCAGTCACAATTCCATCAACAAAAGGGTCACTTTCAGCCACATGGGCAGGATCTTCAAGAAAGAGTGCAAACAAACTCAAAGCATGATGAAGACATCCATGGGTGCAACTCATTCTACAAGCAATTTTACCCTCAAGCAAATGTTGGTGGCTATGAGCAAGGGCATGTTAATTCAGCCCCAAACTCTTATGGGCAGCCACATGGACATGTGAATTCAGCCCCAAATGCTTTTGGACAGCCACAACATAATTTCTCTACTCAAGTGCAGCCCAATAGGCCAAGTCCCATGTTAAATCATGGTTGGAATCAGCAAAATAATGGGCAGCAACCACCTTTCAACTCACCTATGCATGGACAACCTCCCAATGTGAGCAACACATACTTTCAGCCTCAAGGACATTGTTTCCAGCCACAAAGTCATGGTATGCATTATGGATAGCAAACTCCTTATGCGCAAGGGCATGGAAATAATGAATATCCTAGGCAAGGACCTTTTGGCAATTCTTTTGGGCCACAACACCATAGTGGGCAGCAGCACCCTAATGGACAACCTCCTCAATACGAGAGAGAGTACAAGGAGAAAATAATTATCTCAAACTTCAGGGGAGAGAACCCTTCACCCACGGAGTTGGAGGAGTGGTTTGACAAGTTAGAGATGTATTTTTCCCTTTACCCAAGGCCCGAGAATGCCAAAGTAAAATTTGCAGCTCTTCATCTAGAAGGCTATGCTCACACTTGGTGGAGATATATGGCGAGGATGGGACATGACTTCTTGTCTTGGGATTCATTGAAAAATGCTATGATTGAAGTCTTTGTTTCTCCTATTGAAAAAGAGCGGTTAGAGAAAAAGTGGTATGCACTTGAGCAACGTGGTCTCTCGGTTAGAGAGTACTGAAATCAGTTTTTGAACCTCTCGATGTATGTTCATGGGGTCTCCGATAGTGCCAAGTTGAATAAATACATATTTGGTTTGGAACCTATTCTTTCTTCTGAAGTTGGAGCCATGAATCCTACATCCCTACAAGCTGCCATTCAATTGGCTGAACGTTATGGGCAGAAATACAAGGGTTTTCAGCCAAAAACAGGGCATTCTTTTCAGCCTACGCAGTTCCCAAGGACATCAGGCCATTATGGGCATGCTAAAACTGATTTTTAGCATATTGGGAAGCCATCAAATACTTTTAGCAATACCTACAGCAAGATACCCACTTTTCCTACTGTTTTTGGGTCAAAACAAAGCAGTAATTTCAAACCTAATGCTGAAAATAGATTTGATGGAAAGAGGATTGATATAAGTGCCAAAACTTCAGCCCCTACTCAAGGTAAACATGTATCGAATGACAAGCTTAAAGATATGTATGCTAAAGGTCTATGCTACAAATGTGGAGACAAATGGTCACCCGATCATAAGTCCAAATGCAAGGCCAAAAATATGAAGATTAGCATGATCATCGAGGATGATTCCAATGTTGAATCTATTGAAGAAAGCTTGGCTCAGCTTGATGTCACAACAACTCAAGAAGAGGCGCATGAAAATGAAGAGAATGGCCATGATGAGTTCTATGATCTGATGGATGGGTTTCCTTTCAACCCGGGTGGTCATTATTTGGATGATTCATGGACTGATTTACATCCATCGCTATGTGCCATATCAAGTGATGCATGGAGTGGTTCAAGAGGGGATAATACCCTACGCCTTAAAGGTCAAATCAAGGGAAGGACCGCTCATATACTCATAGATACGGGAAGTACACATAGCTTCATTAATGCTAAGTCACTCAATGGGCTGAAATTGATTACGCATGAAATGCCTACATCACTCAAAATCCAAGTGGCAAATGGAAATTTTGAGATGAGCAATCAATGCTGTCCAAATGTACCTATCACCCTTTCCCCATTGTGCACTACATCAGTGAGCCTAATTGCATTAGAAATGGGTCCCATTGATATAATACTTGGCTGCAACTGGCTGAAATCTTTGGGTAGATTTACCATGGATCTCAACAACATGGAAATGGAGTTTAAATGGTGTGGACAACAAGTAACACTACATGGAGTTGAAAAGAAAAGAATGGAGATGATCAGCCCCAAGAAGGTTAAGAAAGAGATAAATGCAAAGGCATGTATGTTCACCATTCTTCTTTCCAAGATTGAAGAGGATCAGCCCTCTTCTCCTACCAACAATATGGACCCATGTCTTTGTAAATTGCTGAAAGAATATGATGATATTTTTCAGCCACCTACCTCTCTTCCTCCCAAAAGAGAAGTGGATCATCCCATTGACTTGCTGCCCAATACAAAGCCCATCAACAAACCACCATATCGCCTCTCCAAAGTGGAAAGAGAAGAGGTAGAACGCCAAGTCAAAGAGCTTTTGGAAATGGATCTCATTAAGGCAAGCCAATCACCTTTTGCTTCTCCAGTCCTTCTTGTGAAGAAGAAAGATGGCTCCTTTCGAATGTGCATTGATTACTGTGATCTCAACAAGGTCACTATCAAGAATAGATATCCAATACCTAGAATAGATGATCTCTTAGATGAATTGAAGGATGCCAAGGTGTTCTCCAAAATTGACTTGAGATTAGGATATCATCAAATACGCATGAAGGAAGGGGATGAATTCAAAACAGCCTTCAGGACGGAGAGGGGTCTTTATCAGTTTATGGTTATGCCTTTTGGGTTATCAAATGCTCCAGCCACATTCCAGTCTCTCATGAATAAGATACTTCAGCCATTGCTCTTTAAAACAGTTTTGGTATTCTTTGATGACATTTTGATCTATAGCAAGAATAAAGAAGACCATTTGTAGCATGTAAAAGAGGTCTTTGACATATTGAGGATACACAAACAGTTTGCCAAGGCCACTAAATGCTCTTTTATGACAAAGGAAGTGGAGTACTTGGGTCATATAGTGGGAGAAGATGGAATCAAAGTGGATCCTAAGAAGGTTCAGTGCGTCAAAGAATGGCCTACACCAACCAATGCCACTTCATTAAGAGGTTTCCTTGGTTTGTCATCCTTTTACCGACGGTTTATGAAGAACTATGCTCATGTTGCAGCTCCTCTTACCGATCGGCTGAAAAAGGAGGCCTTCTTTTGGGATGAGATCGCTGACAAGAGCTTTAATGAGCTGAAAGAATTGCTTGTTTCAGCACCCATACTAGTTTGCCCTGGCTTCTCCAAGACTTTTACCATTTATGCAGATGCCAGTGGTAGAGGTTTGGGAGCAGTTTTGGTACAGGAGCATGGTGTCATTGCATTTGAGAGCAGAAAATTTGATGACAAAGAGAGAGAGATGCATGTTTATGAGCAGGAGATGCTTGCTATTTTACATGCAATCAAGAAATGGCACCACTACCTCTATGGGACACACTTCAAAGTCAAAAGCGATCATAGGGTCTTGAGATATTTTCTCTCGCAGCCCAATCTTTCTCCCAAGCAAAAGAGATGGTTGGCCACTTTGCAATCATATGATTTTGAAATATCATACATGGCTGGCAAGGATAATGTGGTGGCTGATGCGTTATCAAGAATGTGGGCATGCAGTCTATCTACTGTGTCTACCATCTGTAAGGATTGGATTGAAGACATTCAAGAGGAATATGTGCTTGATGAGCATGCTGCCCATATTTTACAGAAATTACAGCAAGGGTGTGATGCTGAATTTCCTAATTTTAAAGTGCATAATGGCCTCTTATGGTTTAAGGGTAAAGTGTACTTGATTCCCAGCAGTAAATTCAAGCTGAAGGTGCTTCAAGAGATGCATTCATCGCCAATGGCTGGTCACTTGGGCCTTTTCAAGACGTTTGATAGAGTTCATCAAAGCTTCTATTGGAAAGGTCTATGGAAAGATGTTAAAGAGTATGTATCTCAGTGCTTGGAGTGTCAGCAAAATAAGGATTCCACTCTATTACCAGCTGGCTTACTTCAGCCTTTACCCATACCTACGGGCAAATGGACAGATATTTCCATGGATTTCATAACGGGATTGCCTACTACCAGTCATGGATGGAACAGTATCTATGTGGTAGTTGATAGATTGACCAAATCAGCCCACTTTATCCCAACTAAAGTCCAATATTCAGCAAGGCAAGTAGCCGAGCAATTTATGGAAGGTGTGTTCAAACTACATGGTATGCCTATGAGAATAGTATCAGACCGTGATTCGAAGTTTATGGGCAACTTCTGGAAAAGTCTATTCTCCTCTATGGGTACTTTCCTCACTCCTAGCACGGCCTATCACCCTCAGACTGATGGGCAAACGGAGAGAGTCAATCATTGGGTGGAAGTGTACCTTAGGCATTATTGTCATGACACACAAGCTTCATGGGATCGTTGGATCCACCTTGCTGAATTTTGCTATAATAACACGCATCACATGAGCATTGGGATGTCTCCGTTTGAAGCTCTTTATGGGTATAAAGTCCAACTTCCATCAGTTTTATTCCATGAAGACATCAACCCACAAGCAAAGGAAGAGTTGGAAAGAATGGAGTTGCTCATGAGGCAATGCAAGGACAGCATAAGGAAAGCACAAGACGTAATGAAGGTCTATGCTGATGAGAAAAGAAGAAATTTAGACTTCAAGGTTGGAGATTGGGTATTTCTCAAAGTGCCCAAGACGCATTATGCTTCATTAAAGGGTGGGAATAACAAGCTTGCTCATAGGTTTTATGGACCATATTTGATTTTGGACAAAATTGGAGAGCTTGCTTATAAACTTCAGCTACCATCCTCCACTAGAATACATGATGTATTCCATATTTCATAGCTGAAGAAGTATGTTGAGCCCGATGTACAAGTATTGGAAGAATTACCACCATTGGATGAGGCAGGACTGATCATATATGAACCTGAAAGCATTATTGGAAAGAGAGAGAAAGTTCTCAGAAATCATACTCTCATTGAGTATCTCATTAAGTGGAATAATTTGCCCATTGAAGAGTCTTCTTGGCAACCATCCACTTATGTCAGTAACCTTCCTTGGTTATTACAGGATGATATATGATGCAGTATGCAGTGACTGTGCAGAGACAGCTTGATGTATGAAATTTCTGCAGACAATAAAACTGTCCTAACTTCATCAAAATTTGATTCTGATGTTATGGGGTGATGCTTGGGAGTGTATACTTCGTTTCCACACCTCATACGCCTTATTTGGACCAATATATCAAAAGTTATGGCAGTTTTAGTGAATCAGCCCTGTTTGGACAGCAGCCAGTTTTCTCACAGTTTGGCATGCAAAAGGTCTTCTTTTCATGGACAGTGCTTTCTTATCATTTGGAAGATGAATGGGCATGATTACTATCATTCTTGACTTGGATTTAGGCCATTACTTCTTGTTTTTTAGGACAAAACCATCTTCAGGAAGGGATGGTTTGTCATGAAGGAAAAATACAACATTAATATTTGCACCTTGGATTAATTCCAGCCTTTGTAAATTTAGCTTTAGCCTATGTGTACATGTGTGAACAGCCCTTAAGTTTGGAAGAGGGTTAGAATAAAAGGGACTAGAGGCCAAAGGCAAGACATCTTTTGATCATTCAATAATCTTGGCTTTACCATTTTCTTGGAGTTAGCTTCTTCTTAGCCTATGAAGCACTCAGCCATGGCCGTCATGTATTCTTGAATCCCCAACCATTAATACATGATGAGGATATCTTGGTGCAATAGATTTGTTAATTCTTTGTTGTAGCTTAGTTAATTTTCAATTTCAGTTAGATTTCATTCCATGGTTGATTGCTTTCATTACAATGGGAATCCACCGATCAAGTCAATCCACACTTGAACTATCGGGGAAGTGCCTCCTGTTATTTCTAATCAGTATGTTCTGCATTGTCACCCACACCACCTTTTGGAATGTGGACTTTGCTGTCAAGAGATGCATGGTTTTCTAATAATGGCAAATCTCTTGGAGGGCCATTGTGCTACCTGGCTTCCATCAATGCTTGTGATAGTCGCGTGGTGGTGATAGTGGAGCAGGGGGAGGTTGCCTCTACACAGGAGTTCTAGGGGGAATCTTTGGGCCACTTGCTTGGTGCGTACCATGTCTTTCAAGAGTGAGAACTTGAAACACAGAACTCAAATGTGTAAAATGAGGTGAAACTTTCAACTTATAGCAACAAAAAAAAATTAAAACATTAACTTAAATTAATGTATCCAGATTTTGTAAAAATATGATCAATGATCAAATTGACTTGAAACTTTACATGTGGACTCTTCTAAGACACATTAACCATGCAAAAAAAGACCCCATCAGAAGCCTCTAGGGCACCTGGCTTGAGGCCCACATGTGGGGTCCTCGTTTGCTAGATTCAGAGCCCCATACACGGGCCTCTGGTCGAGTGTCCGAGAGGCTTCTGATGTGACCAATTTTTTTATTTTTCATGATTTCTTATGATGCCTAACATTTGGGCGAAGTTTCATCGGATTTCGATATATAAAATTGATGGTTCAATCTGTTTTGAAAAATGCATTAACTGGATTATAGTTCACTAAGAACGGAAAAAATTCACCAAGAGTGTGCATAATTGCATGTTAAATGTATTCTCAACCAAACTACATGTGACATTGGCAACTTAAATTTTCACAAAATGCAAATCCTAGGCAATATGGAATATCATATATCAGATATAGTATTGTCAAACTACAAAATACAGGTATAGTGCATTGGCCCAAGTACAACTATTCGCCGTGTGCATGATTGCGCATTACATTTATCCTCAATGAAACTACTTGCAAAATTAAAAACTTAAACATTCACACAATACAAATCATGGGCAAAACAGAATATCACATATCAAATATAGCATTATGAAACCACAAAATACATGATAGATAGTACATCACACCAAGTACAACTAGAGCTAGGCCAAATTTAACTCCATTTTGAAGGCCATTGCTATTAAATACTTGAAGGTCTACTAGAAGGATAACTAGAAACTAAGCTTCATAAAATCTACAACCACACCTAAGCTAAACATAGATCCATTTACAAGGTAGCTTCCCAAATCATGTTGGTAATATTAAGATTAAATACATCCTCGTTGTTGTTGCAAATCCTACGAATGACAATTAAATATATGGTCTTAATAGTGATACGTTGCACATGAATGGCTAGAAGTTGACTACCACTCATGAGATCAATTAAGTAGCTTTCAACTGCCTCTTGGAGAGCAAGCAAGGCTTGGCTTGACCCATCACCCCACATTTCTTGCCTAGTTTCTTAAAAAGAACTTGTGATGATACCCTAACTACAGATCTTGTAGTATTTCTCACATCAACCTAGAGAATGGTACCTTAGGAATAATCAAGTTAGCAGTCTTCTAGAATTCCCTTATCTCACGTAGAGCAATTGTGCTCGGCCTCCATCTTCACTTTTTATGTGTCGGAGGACGTGTATTACTAGCTGGAGTAATAGTGGGAGCTAGGGCAACCTAAACCTATGGATCACCACTTATGGACAATGGTGAACCACACTAGGGCCACCATTATTGGCTAGAATAGTGCCACCATTATTACTACTATAGGACCACCATTGTCCACCACCAGGGGGCCATTATCACTCACAGTATGCTCACTAGATTCAAAAGAGTATTGAGATATTGCTCTTGCATGCGCCTTCTTGATAGGAAGCTTGGAACATGCCATGGTTGTGATGACATAGGATAGAAAAGTGGAGGGTAGAGTGAAGAGTAATGGGCAAAAATGAAAGGAGAGACTTGGCTTAAGTACAAAACTTTTAAACTTACTGTAGTGTAAATGAACTTTAAATTTACTTAAGTATAAATGAATTTTCAAACTTATTGTAGTATAAATGAACTTCTATCTCTCTCTCTCTCTCTCCACCTCATCTCTCCCTCTCTCTGCCTCGTGCCACCCCCCCTCATGCCCCTCTCTCTCTAGACTAATGAATGTTCCAAGTTTGGAATTTTTAAATCTTTGTCTTAGGATTTTGAAATTGACTTTTCATAATTTAAATTTAATTTTTTGAAATTTCCAACAATATCTTGTATCTAAATTCAAATAAAGGACTCAAGTAGAGATAACCTTAAACTTCACTTTCTAAGACATGCATTGTTAAATGTCCCTTCTCCCAAGAAGTGTGGTTTAAGATTAATAGATCCAAATTATAGAGCAATTGATATCAAAACTTTGGAAAACATAGTTCAAACCTTTGAAATTTTAAACAAAAGTCACAAAATGCTCTTTTAGCCAAATTCAAATAGACAAACTATCTACAACTTAAGATAGGAGTGTTTAAGACATCTCATGTTTAAGATAGGAGTATTAATGAGTCATATCCTTAGTACATGTACTCTCTCTTGGACTCTAAATGCATCAAAATTGTACTCTTTATCTAGGTCTCCATTTCTTTCCATCTCTCTCTTGGCTTGCCAACTATTGTACATGGCGTTGTCTAGTTGTGTTGTTTTCATATCTTGCTTTCCTCACTTCATATATTGCCCTACTTATAAATTCTACTTGAGAGGTTTTGGACTTCTTCTTTTTTCTCTCGTATTGTATCTCTAATCTCCTATACCACCATTGGAATAAATGGCTCATAGAATTGGAATCATTGATGCCACCTCCATGATTAGATACCTTTTGAAAAGCACAACGAGCTTGCCAGTGAGATCGTTCCATGCCTTGAGTTAACTATACTACTAAACTCCCCTGATAATCTGTAAAGTATGGATCATGTGCCTCAAGTATATGCTGCATAAGAAAGAGAGATTAGAAACACAAACTAATTTGCGATGATAATTTATTTTTGTAATGGTGGCAATATTGACCATGTAGTGTGCTATGCTATTTGAAGTCCATGCCTCCACCATAGAGTTGTGAAACTTAGCAGCTGTCTCTTTAAATGTATTGGCATCACCATTCCTAAACCTCAACTTTTGTAAGAGATTTGTTAATCTATCTAAGTGTATCCACACCTTCCTTTGCAATCCTCATTCCTCCCCCATTGCTCCGATTTGGAACAGCAATGTGCAACTTTTTCCATGCTTCATACTTCTCACCTTGAGGTGGAGATACAAACTTCTTAGCCTTGGGTCTGACAAAGCATGGTTTGCAAGGGATATTTTTACTCTTGCCCGATTTTTTCTCATCCTTTTTCATTTCTACTTAGTCCCCCTTGCAATCCAACTTCAGAGAGGACTTGTTCTACCTTCCTGCATGTAGCACAAGCTTCTGGCACACGATGTATCTTGCATGCAAAGCATATATATTCATATACTAGCTTCTCAATTATTCGGACCAAACAATGCAATGTATAAAAGTGAACCCTTGTCAATGGTATTTCGAAAACAGGGTGCCAATTTGGATCCATTGGGACTAGTACTCCATTTCTCATTTCTTTTTTGTCACGTGTTGGAGCACCTTATTGTCTTGCCTTGGCAAGCCATTCTTTATTTCCATCTTTTCCTTTCTTCCTAGTTTACATATAGTATATGCATAGAAATTTTGCATTTGCTACATTCAATAAACCATACACTTCATTGTTTCTAAATCACTTACAAGATGTCATTCAGCTTGATAGTCCCCAAATCCTTCGACATGTAAAGTTGCTCCATTATTTTGTTGTTAAATAACACTTGATATATTAGTGAAGTTTAAAAAAACTTTAAGTATTTCATGGTCCACCTTTGGTACTTCAAATGCTACAAGCCACCATATTTCATTCTTTGATTGCCACCACTGAAACATAAAGGGTGGTTTTTATTGTTGTCAGGATCCAATGCTTGATTCATAAGTGTTATACTCACATGTTCAATTTTTTTCTCTTTGATAATCTCACTCTCATCAAGTTTGAGAACAAACTGAAGCTTACATCTGCATTCTTTCATAGACATATTGTAGAACTTGACCATAGCCAGTTGGACCCTACATATATCCAATACAAAGTTATTGGATACATTCAATACAAAGGTAACTTCTTTGGAACCATACTTTAGTATGTGTGTGTGTTTCAGATGTGTAGGCCCATCAATCGATTCTAAAACTTTCTCATTTAGTTGTTTTCAAGTCTTCTTTACGTGAAATTATTTTGACACAAGCATTACTTGCTTAGTTTTGAAGACCTACTTAAAACCTAATTGTTGATAGAGCATACTATATGATGCAGAAGTCATTTCCATCTTGTCATATAATCCATGAGCATCTATAGTAGTAAGCAAGTTGCTTATATCCCTAAGACATTCACTTGCGACACCATCCATAATATCCCTGAATTTACAATTTTTCAATGCATATTTTACCATATCCTTGCTAAGGACTTTACTAATAGTGTCATTCTTTGCATGAGGAAACATTTTCCTCAATGTAGCAGATTGAGCATATATATCCATCTATGATATTGTCCAGTTCCTTTGGTTAATTGATGAATCGGTTTAACTAATCGGATGCATTGACGTACTTCTTTGTTTTTAAAGTGGGCCAAATCTCTAAAGTTTTTATGAGTTCTCCTTCTCTAACTCCATAATTTTAGACTGTAACTCTATATTATATACATGTGTAGCATACATAGCATCTTCAATGAGAGACATTGCTTGTTGTAGGCACTGATTCTCCCTATCCTTCTCAATTAACAATCTATCTTTTTCTATTAAAGAATGCATATACCCTTGTAATCTTGTCTACATATTTGTTAAGGCTTGATGAACCCTTGCTAATCCTTGTGTCACAAGTCTACATATGTATCCATATAATCTTTCATTACCTTCACAAACAAACTTTACAAATAATGTAAGCCCATTAAATTGTGGTGGCCTTTAAGTTAGTGGATCAAGTGGATAAATGCACCTGTTAACCCAAATATCCACATTTTTTTTTCCTTGCATTTTTCACTTGTTGCATCATGTATCTTATTGCATTATCCCTTTCCATAATTCTTTTGAATATAGTACATATTCATCCTCCAATTGAAAATGAATATCTCTCTTTCTCTTAGTACGTCATATACTTGTGTTTTGTAAAGAAAAATGTATGACAATTTTTAACTTGGATTAACATTCAAATCACACAATTATACCCCTTCTTTGATTCATTATATCTATATTCTTTTTTACCCAATTGGATATTGACTCTTTCACTTGATTTCAGTCATGATAGACCCTAGTTAGCCTCTAATCTTAGCTTGAAATCAACCCCTCATTAGCCTCTAATCTTATCTTCCAAAATGTTCTCTCTCTCTCTCTCTCTCTCTCTCTCTCTCTCTCTCTCTCTCTCTCTCTCTCTCTCTCTCTCTCTCTCTCTCTCTCTCTCTCTCTCTCTCTCTCTCTCTCTCTCTCTCTCTCTCCACACACACTTGATTGCTTATAGTATAGACTATTGAAGAGG
Source organism: Lygodium microphyllum (assembly GCF_053477565.2). NCBI lineage: Eukaryota > Viridiplantae > Streptophyta > Polypodiopsida > Schizaeales > Lygodiaceae > Lygodium > Lygodium microphyllum. The sequence continues at coordinate 38,026,785 of NC_141156.1, forward strand.
GAGATTCCTTAAAAAGTGATCTTATCCTATAGTTTGGGGATAAAATAATAGGTGATTTCTATTAAAAATACTAATACGAGATTTGCTTGATTGTAGAAGATCTATTATTATAACAATATTTTAGAATCTCTTTTTAGAGAGAGGGAGGTGAGAGAAATCCCTCAAGGGCCAAAAAAGAGAGTTCTCCTAATGGATGTCATTGAATTATTTATTGAAACTTATTAAGTTTTCAAATTCCTATACCATTCAAATTTTTGTGAGGAGATATTTATATTAAACACACACACACATATCAACTACTTATGCTTGATTTGCTTCTTCACATGTATCTACGTATGCTGACCAAGAAAGCCTTGGTGCTATACTTGTTGATATCTCTAGCATCATTCTCTTCTTTGTGTCGTGGAAACTACACTAAGATGTGTATACTAATGTTATATCACCTTAAGTAAACATGGACAAGTGCTAATCACCATAAGAGTCATTGTACTATTTTAATGGCATTACACATAGATCACTAAATTGCCCTTATGCTATGCACTCTCACATACTCTTACCCACTCATCTTTATACAAATATATGTCATTTATCCTAGAACTTGCAATATGTGCACTTATACACATGCATATAACTCGGCTATCTTTATGCTATATTGTCTCACACAATATGATCTTGATTGCAAGATATGCATTTGCTCTCCATCTCTCTCTCTTACACACGCATATGTATACTACTGTATTAGTTGATGCTCACCATGGTATCTTGGTAAGTTCAAGATGCAAGTAATGAATTCAACCAACTTTTATGCCTTGGATTCCGCACTCTAGTAACCTTGCGATTGTGATTGGCCCACAATGACTCATAAATCTCTTTATGAAACTTTGACAGGTGGAGAGTGCTTTAATTTACCATTAATGAGTGTAAATTGATTTTGAGCATTGCCTTTTGAATCATCACTATATATATACTAGCTAGTGTGGCCCAAACACACTAACCATGCATTGCATAGTTTGAAAACTTGTAAAGCTCATGGGGCTTCCCCTCATTCACTTTGTGCTTTTGTGGGCAAACGAAGCAACCATGCCATTCATTGAAGCATGTGAATAATCATGTGCATTTTGTGCACTATAATAAGCAACATATATCTCTGTGCATGCAAAAGTGCATTCACTTGTGCTTTTGCATGCACTTGTGAAATGTTGAAAGTGTGAAGAGTCAATATGTGGGCTCTTACAAAGGGGATTCATGCTTGCAATTAGTTACCAACATGCTACATGAAAATTTTGCTTGCATGGAGAGTCCACTCATCCTCACTCGTGTGAGGGATTGGTTCCATGATCATGGAGGCTCCATGACGGGCTCCTTCATTGCTTCTCCCTCTTCTCTCTCAACCAACAACCTCCATCTCAGCATTTCCAGCTGGGTGCAGGAAACCTTGGCCATCATCTCTATCTCCTCTTCCGCCTCTAGCATTTGTTGATGACACAAGAGACTCGAGAGAGAAGAATGCATGGGTTTCCTTGTTTCGCTTCTTTGGCAAAGGTCCTTGCTATGTGTGGACGATCGATATTGACCTTGATGCTCGCATATAATTTGCCATCATCAAGTGGTTGGAATGAATTTGCAGCAGCGAAGTGGGTGGTGGTGCCTTGGTAAATTTGACATGTAGATTAATGTAAATTTGACATGTAGATTAATATCCTCGACATGCTAAGCCCAGCATTATTGCATGAAAGCGGCTATGGCTGGCTTCAGCGTCCGGGATTCGCTTTATACAACGCTCACTAAACCTAAATATCCTCCTCCTCATATTTGATGTAATACACCAGAATCAGAATCTTAGGTTGAAATTCATGATCTTCACATGTATGGAAAGTAGCTTTACCTTTTTGGGAATGGAAATTTCAAGGAAAACGTTACAAATGTCATTAGCTCATAATACTAACATTATAATTAGTTTAGGCACATCCGAAAGCTTATAGCAAGAGCTTGGAAATGGAAGAAAGCTCTTATTATTTGAACACATACAAAAATAGAGGTATATACTATAACAACACTAACACAAGTCTTGAGGAAGTTTTTGAACTACTTTGATTGGGCTTCACCACTTTTAAGCTTCTACACTTTATCAACACTACACCTCATTGAAAACCTCTCATGAATCTAGAGTCTCATTAGCATTCTAAAGCATCTATTGGGTATTTGCTTGCTAGGCTCAAATATGTAGAAGAAGGTCTTCAAAAGTAAATAAATCTAACACAATCTCATTACAGTGGAGGATGGTCATGTTTATAGTCAAATTGTTTGTCTCAACATCCCCTTCCAATGACGTAGTGGAGGATGGTTATGCTTATAGTAAAAATGGTTCTCTTAGAATTCTCTTTCCAATTATGTATTTTAAAAGTTCTAATGAATAGACTGCATTTTCAATACAATTCTTGATCTGTGATCTATTATTGACTAAATTGGTGATTTATTAATCATAAAACCATATACCCCTTCCATCTCTTTGCTCACCGCTATCACATTTCAAGTTGTACCTTGATAGATTAGGGTTAAAGTGTAATTTAGAGTCATATCTTGTAACTTGAGGCCATATAGCTAGCCATCATTATATGTCTCATCGTAGCATCGTGCAGTATTTCAATGTACACCTCTAATGTTTACTAGCATCTATGTCATTCTCTTACTTACAACTTTGAAACTCTAGGTCCAACTTTTACTCACAACATTGTACACCTCGTTGAAACCTCTCATGAATTTAGTGGCTAATTAGCATTGTAGAGCATTTATTGAGTACTTTCCTATGAGGTTCAAGAGGTGTGCAAAATAAGAGTGAGAGCGAGAAAGAATGTGAATAAGATGAAAAGGTGAAGGAGAAGACTTGGTGGTCTTTGTGAAGGATAGCAGTTGGTGCTGGAGGACTATTGTTGTTGCTCATACACTATATATAGCCTACACATATATTCAATCTAATGCTTCTTCCCTACATAGAGAGAGATTTACCACTATTGTTGTAGTGGAGGATGGCCATGTTTACAATTAAATGGGTTGTCTTAGAATCCTCTTTCCAATTATGTAGTTTTAATGGATAAAATACATTTTCCATAGAATCCCCAAACCTTAATCTATTACTAACTAATTTGGTACTTCATTGTCCCCATCATACAACTATCGATATCTTCCATCACTTTTCCCACCACTATCGCATTTCAAGTTATACCTTGATACACTAGGATTAAAGTTTATACAACAAAGTTAATTCAAAGTCATAGAATGTCACTTTGAAGACATAATAGTTAATCCATTATTATATATCTCATAGTGGCCTCATGTACTATTCTAGTGTATATCTTTAACACTAGTCTTGTGGCAAAAAAGCCACGTTTGTGGCAATTTTGACCCTTTACAAAAATTTACATTTCTCATCAAGAAAGATTAAGAAGAAATAGCTTTAGGAAAATATGATCAACACAAGATAGTAGTTGAAAAAAAATAGAAATGGTCAAAACATGCTAGAAAATATATATTTTTATATTAATCTTTAAGACCATTTTCGTAAAAAATCAAAAAAATAGTGTTTCTAATAAAAAAATTATCAAATTAAAAATTTCATGAAAAATACTTTGATATTTATTGTATGTATTCCCATTAAGAGATTTGGAATTAGATAAAAATTGTCAAGTTTTTAAAGAACTCCAAATAGCATTGTTGAGTGCCGTTTTGACCAGTTTTCATGCACTTTTGAGATCCCATTTTTTGTAGAAAATGAATTTCCGCTTGATACTTGTTCCAAATATTTTACTCTTCTATCTTACAATGTTGGAAAAGTCCCATCCAATTTTGGTATCATGTGCATAGGTTATTTCAAATATAGTGAGATAGGACCTAAGCCACTAAAGTGCCACTTTTGTGGCAAATTACAAGACAAGTGCTAATGTTCACTAACCTTGGTATGATTCTCTTACTCACAACCATGAAAATCTAGGTCCAACTCTTACAACCTTGAAACTATATATCCAACAAGTAACTACATGAAAAGGAGAGCCACAATTCATTCCACGTGTCACCCAAAGGCTAGAAATTGCCTCATTTTGATGTGTTTGATGCTATTTGTCGAGCTATTCAATCATCATGTCCATACCTTGTACATTAACAATTGGACTATCATGGGAGCCTATCCATAGGTCTCTTGCACATGTTGCTCTAGAGATATGCAATGAGGATCACTCCATTTCATGTCCATACCTATTTTGTATTCTTGGTAACTTGCTCAATCCAAGTGTTATGAACATCCAATAATGTTTTGATTAGTTTAAAAATATCAAGGAAACCTAGATCTTGCATGGTCCAAATTGGATTTGAAGAATGTGAAGGAAGCTTACTTCAGGTTGAAAATTTTAAGGCTCAAATCATTTCAATTGGGTGCTCACTAGGTGCAAACCTCGTGAAATTCAACCTTTCTTAACCTTGAGATGATAAGGAGGAGGGATTCTAGCACCACATAATTGAAAAAATCACCAACCTAGATGTCCAATAAGTATGAGAGAGAGAGAGAGAGAGAGAGAGAGAGAGAGAGAGGGGGATGGATGATGGGGGTGGGCCAACGATAAGGGATGGTTTTACCAACCAAGTAGAATGCAACCCTTTGTAAAGTCTCTACTTGCTACATCCAATCACAAGCCCACCTTACACCCCTAAGTAGGTAGATGCACCACCCACTTGATGAGGAGACTCTTTGCTTGTAAGAAAAAGCAAGACAAACTAGATTTTCCAGGCTTCACGTATATATTTCTTATATTGGATTGATGCACATGTTTGAGGAAAAGCTATCTTGTCTATCCTACAACACATCTTAGAGGGACTTCTTCCCACCTCAAAAAATGGTTCATAGCAATTTTGCGTTGTGCGACAAGTGAGATGGACACTATGGAGCACATTACTCACCCTCGACACGATCCATACATCTATGGTTATAGGCTTGTGAGGAAAGGATAAATGTTCATGGGTCCAATAATGACAAATCAACTAAATTTTACTTACTTATATATGCTCACGTTGATGAATCCTCTAAAAAAGCAACATCCTTGCGGCACAACATGGAGGCATGCGAGCTCAATTGTATATTAGTTGTTACCAATACACATTAGTCCAATGATTCCAAATTAATTTAATGCTCATGTACTTTAAAAGGTGATTTGTATTATTTAAGTGTTTCAAAATATGATTAAATGTTCATCTTTCTATTTAAGGATCGCAAATGGCCAAAATGCCCTATAATTATACTTGGGTCATCATTGATGATGAGATACCCAAGAGAAATTAAAAGTTAGTCAAATGGTTAGATTGACATGAAAGCTCAAATTACTAAAACTTTTACACTCATATAGTCACATTAACTAGAACCTATATAATGAGTGGTTTCAAAAAGTGAAACCAGATACTCATGATCGAAGAAACAAACCATGAACCAGTGAACCTATATAATGAAGCTCTCCAAATGATAAATTTGGCAACTCCTAAAATTTAGGAGGTTACTATTTTTGAAAGTTGCTCAAATGGAAATTCTATTCACATCAAAGGCTCTGGAATTTAGTAAGGAACAATTTTGTCTTCATCAACTATCTCAAATTCTTAACCGTTTGAGAGATTTTTAGAGTAAAAGGTTTGAAAACATTTTTTTATAAAAAAGTGACATGGGGCATCTAGAATAGGATATGTGTCATTTTGAAGAGACAAGTGTCCCTACACTTATTATTTTTAGTAAACACTTATCATTTGTAGCCTCTATTTTTTACTTTTGAGCACCCGAGCTCCACACCTATATATTGAATGTCTCTCTCTTCATTTGAAACAAGCTTTCATGCTGAATTTTGTCATTTCATGCATTAGCTCATACACTAGCTAGCTAGATGACTTAGTGAATATATGTAGATAGAGGTCTTCATTGAAATCCTCACTAACCAATGTTGGGATCCTATAGAATATCTCACTATCGTTTTTAGTTTATTTTAAATTTTTTCAGTAAAAAGTACTATTGTTTCCATTTTTAGATTGGGCATGTAAGCATAACTTTGGTTGAGTTTTCTACTTTTAACTTCTTTTGATACTTTGAGCCATAAATTATAACCTTGGGAGGTAAGCCTTAGAACTATACTGACTTGGCTCTACGAGTTTCTATAAAATCTCATGCTCTCCGTCTATTAGCATTGGTGTCTTTGGTTCTCCATCAATTTTCCTAGGAAGCACAACAGCCCTTGTCCCCTCAGCAAACAAGTAATCAAGCATGACCTTGTCTTGCTACAAACCTCAATGATAGACGATAATAGTTGTAGCAGATGCATGGATCAAACTCTTCCATGCCATGTTCCTTGTGATCAACTATGTTCTGTATGCCTTTACTCCTTATTTTCTGTCTAAATTGCATTTCTATTATGATAATCCCTACACCACATAAATAACACATTTTGAGTGTTGTATATTCTACATAAATAAATGTATTCATTGTTTTCTTACTATAATAATACATGTATCTCACAAAGAATAGGTTTCAACTGTCATTTGATGTTCATAAATAAAACTATCCATTGTATTCTTACATGCACCACACAATAGACAAACCCTAATTGTTTTTGGAAAAATCCATGGAATTATGAAAGGGGGCCATCACACCTCATACTAATGTACTTCTCCTTTTACCACAACAAGTATTGTTAGGTGGGTGTTACATGCTAACCATCTTGTAGGCCATGGTTGAAAAGCTAATGATGATAATGGCTTAAAATTCTTGGAAATAGTACTACTTGATAGTATTCATTGTAATTTAATGATTCTAGATTCTCACTACTCTTTTACATTACCAAATATGCATGCATCTTAATGCATTATTAAATGCATGACAACACTCATGTTGAGATAGTACTACTACAAACATAAAAGTACCATCCCCAACTTGTTTTGGTTGAATTGTATCCTCGACGTTGTGCTAAAGGTATACACTGCATAATAATGCTCATTGTAGTACCAAAATGGCATGGTCTAGGCCTCACTTGCCCCTTCCATACTAAACACACCTTAATTTGGTATCAAAATACTAGAACTAGTAGCTTAACTTATCACAATGGAAATTCTAGGTTTGCAAGATAGTGTTTTTTACATGGTCCCATTTGTTCTTTGTAGATTGTAAATTCTAAAATTTTGTATTCCATTAAATAAATGTTGAATACGAGATTAAATTGTTGTGATTAGTTAGGTTCATGCTATATATTAGCACATAGATATACCATCTATAAGTTAGCAAGGTTACTTTGCATATACAAAAAGCTCAAAGACTAGTAGCTTACTAATTGTCATAATTGAAAGATTGTTTGCATTTTATCATTTAAGGGGACCTTAGCTACTTTCACTGGTTCGCCCATGCTATTTAAACAATCAATTTCTATAGTAGGCATTCATGATGATTTAGGTGACGTTTTGGTGATGCTTAATCCTTCCAAAATAATGACCACAATATATTGCAAGGATGGTCCTTGCCTACATGTATTGTTGTTTAAAATTGGCAATCACACACAAGTATAAAGGTTAATAAGGGTGGCTCTATGCCAAAAAGCACCTGCTATACTAACAACTTTGAAGTAGACTATTGACTATTGTAAATAGCTTCAATCTACATATATGAACTTTGAAATAAACAACATTGTATAATTGTACTTTCAATTCAATATTGGAAACTATAAGTTAGAGCATACCTCATTACTTTGGTAGGTTTTGAGGCTCACAAACAAGATCCCCTCTTTAATATACTTTGGTTTTTTCAATGACAAAATGTTGAGTGTTGAAATGACTTGTTTTTTGGCTGATTTTTTGTTGTTTTTGAGAGCTGAATGGTTGATTTTATGGGATGATTGATTGATTTGGAAGTGGTTTGAGAATGTTTTAGATGATAATGATTGTGTTTTGGAAGTTCATGATGTTTGTTGGTGGTTCTGTGATGTTCTGATAGGTTCTGATAGGTTCTGTATACCTTCTATTTTGCTCTGTTTTGGTCTGTTTTGTTCTGACCTTCTGTAACCTTCTGTAGATCTTCTGTAGACCTTCTGCTTATGTTCTGTCTCTGTTCTGTTCTGTACTATAGCTGTTCTGGTACTGTTCTGTAGATTGTTCTGTATGCTTTTGTAAGTGTTCTGTGGAATGTATGTGTGACTTTTGGAAAAGTTTTCTAGCCTTGGAAAGAGGTGAATACAAGTGCAAAAGAGCTGAAAGAAGTGGAAGAAGTAGCTGCTGAAGACTCAAGAGAAGACTAGAGTGAAGTGACAGTAGTGAGCTGTGAAGAGACACTGTAGTGGCTCTGGTGACCCTTCATATCAGACATACCTCTTGGGAGGGGTATCCACGACCTAAGAGTGATTATTGAGTGTGAATTTTGAGAGATTGTAGTGAGGATATGATGTATTATTGATGGAGTGTGAGAGAGAGAGTCAGAGATAGCCAATTTTACTGAAACAAAGTGATTGTATATGAGAGATTGAGAGAGAAGACTATGAAGATATTGAAGATGAATACTATGTGATGTATTTCCATTCAAAGATGGTGTATTCCTTTGCTTTCTTTGTTCTATTGATGGAGTTTGTGAAGATGTTGAAGAATATGGTTGATTCTATCAAAACCGTGGGAGGTCTACATGATGCTGCATGAAGATTTGTTGTGCCTGGTGTTCTTTTCTTCATTGTGATAATATAAAACATGATAAACAATCTTGTTGATGTTACAAGATAGATTTTCTTGCAAGAGAATTCCCTTTTCCTTGGTGTTCCTCTTGGGACTCCATGTTTTTGGTGCGCAGCCGGGGAAACTTGCCATCAACAAGCACCAGAAGAGGCTGAAAATGAAGGAAATGGCATTGCTAAGAAGAGAAGAATTCAATGGATGTTTGTAAAGTTCCTTCTTCCATTGAAGAGTTGAAATTTCTCATAATCAAAGCCACTTTCCACAAGAAGTTCATCCCACAATGGCGGAAACACATCACCATCATGATGCATGCTTTATGTGGTGGACAGTTTCCTCTTCCTATTGAAGCAGCAGAAACTTGCATCTTGGTAGCAAACTGTTTGGGAACAAACTGAAGAGCAGAAACAGAGAGAATGACCATCCATGGAAGATTTTGCATTCATTGAAAAGTTTCCAGACAACATCAAGTGGGAGATTGTGAAGAAGCTTCAGGAGTCTTGGTCTGTAGAGGTTCACAGGGACAAGAAGGAAAAGAGTTGAAATTTGTTCGTGGATGCTCAACAGCAAGATACATGGGATGCTTGGTGTACTGATAATCTTCTGTTTGTTCAATTAGCAACCCACTGAAAGTTGGTAGACAGAGTTTTTTTCACAACATACACTGTTGAAACCATCAGAAGCTGGCATTACTATGATGATGGCACCACCACAATGCTCAGACGTATGCATTTTGACACCTTCAGAACCGAATATCTTCCTCTGTGCAGTGGAATGAAAGCAGAATTCAGGGATGTTGAAAAGAAAGAAGTAGAAGAAATGTTGGCAAGAGAGTCCTCCAGAGACTGAAGCCTTCTGTTAACCCTCTGTGGAGCACTAACAACATAGTGGAGCCAACCCCCTGATGAATGACGCAATAAAGAGGCAAGCGTTAGAACGAGTCTAGAGGTATGTGAGAAGAGAGAAAGCAAGAATCAGAGCCGAGAGCGAGCTCGCAGCAGAAGCCGCCTTTGACGCCCTTGCGGAACTCTTTACAGAAGTCCCAATGGCACATCAAGCCCTTCCTCCTCCTGCTGGAGGTCCACTTCCAAGCCAGATCCGTCCTGGAAATATTGATGACAGGCCAGCGAATGTAGTCCCATTGCCAGTTTTTAAGGGAGAGTACAATGAAGACCCCGATCTTCATGTAGCAGAGTTTATGGTAGCATGTGTGGCTAACAATGCCAGAACCCCTGAGCACTGGTTAGCAATATTCCCTGCCACTTTCAAGGGTGCGGCGTTTCAGTGGTATGAGAGACAAGCAGCAGGAACTTTTGGCACATGGGATGACCTGAAGTTGGCCTTCCTCACTAAATTCAGGCGTGAAGGTTTTGAAGAGCGGATGCGAGAGGAATTTATGAACCTAAGTCAGTCCTCTGGAGAAAGAGTGGAAGCTTATGTCTCACGAATGGAATCCATCCTGAAGAGATGGACTAACCATAATTTAGATGATGGCATTCAAAAGGGAGTGTTTCTCAGAGGATTACAACCAGAAGTCCGTAAGTTTGTGGAGCTGCAAAGACCAGCCACACTGCAAGCTGCAACAGAAGGTGCAAGACTGTACGATGAAGTGGAAGCTCGATTAGCGATGAATACAGGAAGAGGAGTCCTACCTCCTCTGATGCCAGGAATGATGTATCCACCAAATGCAGTCCCAGGGACTGTTCCCTATCCCTACCAACAGATGCCCCCGGTATCACAATACAGTGCACCAAATCCACAGTGGCCACAATCCATGCCTCAAATGATGGTTCAACCACAACAACAATGGTCCCAACCAATTTCCTCAATGACAAATCAGCAGCAACAGTGGAATCCTACCAACTGGAGCCAACAGCCAACAGTTCAAACAAGAGCACTGAATCAGAACCAGAACAGAGACCCCTCTGTACCAGTCCAACCAGTCTATGCAGTGATTACAGAGACTCCTCAAAACCCTCCTGCCAGTACGTCCGGAGGAGAAAGCTTGAAGGATTATTTATCCAACTCAGTTGCCAACATCAAAAAGGAGTTGATGGATGTGATTACAGAGCAGCTTCGGACGTTGAAAGTGAACACAGCGAGCATATCCAACGTTGCAGGAGCAGGAAGAGATGTGATGTGGTCAAATACTTGGTGTGGTAAGTGTCATCAAGCAGGCCATTTAGCCACTGAATATACACGAAAACCAACCATCCCTGGAGCCTTATGTTCCTACTGTTTGCGGAAGAACCATACAGAGGACATTTGCTCTCTGAAGGAGATACATGATAGGAGAAGAAAGGAAGAAGACGCAAGATTTAACTTGCTGGAATCCAAAATGACAACACAGGATATTGGACCCAAGCCTAGAGAGTTTGGTCCTAATTTCGGACCCAGAAGATTTCCCTCCCAAAGTTACAGAGGAAGACAGTCTAGCGGTGGTCAGAGATCAAAAGTGGAGTGTTACAGATGCGGAGAAAAGGGACACATCTCACCAAATTGTCCAAATCCTCGAAGGTCAGTGGATTACAAGCCCTTATGCAGCCGTTGCAAAGGAGAAGGCCACACTGCAAAAGACTGTCCAAGCCCAGCCCCAGTGAAAAACAGTGCTACAGATAGTCCAGCCAAGGCCCAAGAGCCTACCTCCAATTTAGTGGAATTGGAAGTTGCTGCCATCACGCGTGCAAAGCAGAAGGAACCACCTATCCAGAAAGAAAATAACCCTCCTACCAGAACAGTGAAGTTCAATCTTCCACCAAAAGAACAGAACAGAACGGAGCCTAACAGTGTCGTACAGAGCCCTACAGTGCCACAGAGAGTTACAGAGACAGTTACAGAGACAGGACCAGAGGTCCAGGATACAGAAGAGGAGGAAGTGCCACAAGTGGCAGAAGAAGTTCCTGTAATTCCTCTGTTGGAAGAAAGAGGAAAAATGAAAATGGGTGTTGCCCCATTCCCTAATCGGTTAGAGAAGCCAGTGGATCCTATTAAGGAATACGATCTGGTCAGAGATCTAGATACCTTTAGACCAAACCTCACATTCCGACAATTATTGATGTTGTCTCCCAGTTGCCGGAAAAGGTTCAAAAGTATACTGACAAGAAGACGTGGCTTAAGGATTGCTCCCTCAACAGCAACAAAGCCCAATAAGGCTCCAAAGCCTGTAAAAGAAGTGGATGTGGCTAATGCTTTCCTAGATCCGGGTACTCCAGAGACTGGCGCGTGGATAGAAGGCTGCTTCATTGCAAATGCACTGATTGATGGTGGTTCATCAGTGAACATTATGACGGATGTGACGATGAAGGATCTAGGCCTACAAGGTGTGCAACCCACCCAATGGCTCATTAGACTGGCGGATCAGAGTAGAATCAAACCTTTGGGCATTCTTCCATATGTGAAGACTACAGTGGCTGGAAAAGATTATTGGCTAACCTATTTGGTGGTGAAGCCAAACTCTTATGGTACATCCTATCCTCTGTTACTGGGCAGACCATGGCTTTTTGAAGCCCGAGCAAGGACGGATTGGTTCAAAGGAACTTTGACCTTGGGTGGAGGACCCAACAAAGTGGTGCTGAAACTGTATGGTTCTCAAAAAGGACAAGGATCCACCTCCTTGGAATTATCTTCTGATTCCCCTAATGAGGCTACAGATGGAACGTCAGCAGACGAAGATGTTGTCAAACAGATCCTTCCCAAGAAAACAGTGGCACATTCCTTAACAGTGGATACTGTAAGCCGACTTCCAAAAGATGCAAAGCCATTATCAATGGGTGAATACTTTCTGCCTGAACCGGGAATGACTTCTGAAATCACTTCTGATAGTGAGATAGAAGCATGGATGTACTCCTCTCCCTGTTATATGGCCATAGCAGAGCCCGAGACAGAGGCAGGAGAGGAAACAGAGAATCTCTTCTTCTGTTACAGAGCTCCTACAGAGACAGAAGCAGAAGCAGGAACAGACACAGAAGCAGAAGCAGAAGCAGAAGCAGAGACAGAAACAGAAGAGGTTGGATATGATATGGACGAAGAGAATTATGAAAGTGAAATGGAAGAGTCTATTCCACCTGAAGAGGATACATTTGAGGAAGAAGTTCCAGAAGCATCAGAAGCCGACGAGCTCATGCTATGGGATAGAATGGTGATGGTACCATTTGGTCTGGTAAATGGATCTTCTCATATGCAAAACCTTTATAAGACATGGATTAAGAAGAACAAGCCATCTTTCAAGTGTGGCTCCTGCCGTCCTAACCTATCCTTGCCAAAGAAAGATGATGATGATGCACCGTGCCAACAAGCACCAATCCCACAAACCCAACAGGCATCAGAGGGTCCCTGTTATGTGACGTTCCTGGATGTATCATCAGAAGATGAGTCTTCAAGCCAAGAGGTAATTACTCTTGAAACCAAACCCGAAACAGCTTTAATCCCATTTCAATATCTTAAGGAGCAACCTAAGTCTCCACCAAAAGAAGAAGTTGGTTCTAGTGGGACATCAGAAGAGGACACCACTCCCTTGAAGGAGTCGGATCTGTATCCAGAAGCGGTCCGTGGGACCTTCATCCGTGAAGTAGAAGGTGAAAGGCAGTTAACCTTTGTGGATTCAGAAGGCACTGAACGCCACTTGAAGGTGGGTAGCAGTCTCCCAGAAGAGGAGTTGTCAACTTTGTACAACTTGTTGAAAGAAAATTTGGACGTGTTTGCATGGTCCTACAAAGACCTAAAGGGGATTGATCCCACAATATGTCAACATCATATTGACTTGGAGCCTGATGCCAAGTCAGTATGGCAACGACAAAGGCGAATGAACCCGAATTATTCCACATTGGTGAAAGCAGAGCTGCTGAAGCTTCTAGAAGCCGAGTTCATCTATCCAGTGGCAAATAGTGAATGGGTTTCACCCATCGTGGTTGTACCCAAGAAGAATGGAAAATTGTGAATATGTGTGGATTTCCGAAAGCTTAATTCCAAGACGAAGAAGGATCACTTTCCTATCCCTTTCACAGACCAACTGTTGGACACAGTGGCAGGACATGAGCTTTATTCCCTTCTGGATGGATTCAACGGATACAACCAAGTCCAAATCGCAGAAGAGGACCAATCCAAAACAACCTTCACCACAGAATGGGGGACCTACGCTTACCGAGTGATGCCATTTGGGCTCTGCAATGCCCCTGCTACTTTCCAATGAGTCATGATGGCTGCATTTCAAAATCATCTACACGACTTTATTGAGGTATATTTGGATGACTTCTGTGTCTATAGTTTGATCAGTGAACACTGGGGACATTTGGAACAATGCTTTGACCGATGCCGGGAGTATGGGATTTCCCTCAACCCTGACAAATGCATCTTTGGGGTTTCTTCTGGAGTTCTGTTGGGCCACATTGTCTCTGCACAAGGGATATCAACAGACCCTGCAAAGATTGAAAAGATTGCAGCTCTGACAGCACCTACCAACCCCAAACAGTTGAGGGGATTCCTAGGCCATGTGGGTTACTATAGAAGGTTCATAGCCCATTTTGCGACAAAGGCAACTTCCTTGCACAAGCTCCTGAGGAAAGATGCAGAGTCTACTTGGACAGAAGAATGTGACAAAGCCTTCCACACTCTGAAGCAGTGTCTGATAGAGGCACCCATTCTGCAACCTCCTGATTGGACGAAAGAATTCCACGTACACATTGATGCATCTATTGAAGGCTTAGGCGATGTCCTCTGCCAAAAGGGCTCCTCGAAGCTGGATCAACCGATCTATTATGCAAGCCGAAAAGTCACTGATAGGGAACGGAACTATACAGTGACAGAGCTGGAGTGCTTGGCAATGGTGTTTGCCCTGGAAAAGTTTCGCCATTACCTCCTATCTACCCACTTTAAATTTTATGTGGATCATGAGGCCCTGTCCTTCTTGATGAACAAAGCAGATGTGAAAGGACGAATGATGAGATGGCTCCTTTTATTCCAGGAGTTCGACTTTGAGGTGATTACTAAGCCTGGTCGTTCCCATGTTCTGGCTGATCATCTGTCGTGTATCCCACAAACTGCAGACGAGGAGCAGGATGATCCAGACCTCCCTGATGCTTCCCTATTCTTGGTAGAAACTGTAACTCCCTGGTATGCAGACATTGCCAATCTGCTAGCAACCCAACAGTACCCTCCTGGTATTTCTAGTCGGGAAAGGAAGAAGCTCATGCTAGAATCAGCCCCCTACACCCTGCTAGGTGGTGCACTGTACAAGAAAGGAAAAGATGAAGTACTCAGAAGATGTGTTGCAGGAGATGAGATTGGGATTGTTCTGAAGGCTTGCCATGACGAGCCATGTGGAGGTCACTTTGCAGGAGAAGCTACAGCTAGGAAGGCTCTGCTAGCAGGATATTGGTGGCCTACCATTCACAAAGATTCCTATGATTACTGTAAAAGATGTGATGCTTGTCAAAGAATGGGGAAACCCACGAAGACAAGTGCCATGCCATTGCAACCTATCCTTCCGTTGAAGCCGTTTGAGAAGTGGGGCATCGACTTCGTAGGTCCGATCGATCCTCCTACCAGAAGGAAACAGAACCGATACATCCTTGTATGTACGGATTATGTTACAAAGTGGTGTGAAGCTAAATCCCTAAAGCGGGACGATGGTAACAGCGTGGCCCTGTTCATGTACGAGAATATCATCACCCGTTTTGGTAGTCCCTTAGAGCTGGTAAGTGACAGAGGCACTCATTTCCTCAACAAAGTCATGGAAGAGTTGACAGAGTTGTATAAGATCCGCCATCGCAAGTCCACTCCCTATTACCCCAGAGCCAACGGCCAAGTCGAAGCCACAAATCGCATCCTCTGCTCGATTCTGACAAGAACAATTGCCGCACATCGTCGTGATTGGGATGATCGACTTACAGAGGCCCTCTGGGCGTACAGAACCTCCCATAAAGCAGCAACAGGACAAACACCCTTCCAGCTGGTGTATGGTACAGAAGCTGTTTTTCCTGTTGAACTGGAATTGCCCTCTTTGAGAGTGGCCATCAAAGAGCGTTTGGGGGACGATGATTCACTGCAACGCCGTCTCCTGCACTTGGAATGTTTGGACGAAATTCGTAGGATGGCTCTACAGTGCATGGAAGCCACGCAAGCTCGACGTAAGGCTTACCATGACAGTTTCATCAAGCACAAGGAGTTCAAAGAAGGTGATTTGGTCCTAGCCTATGATTCACGCTTTGGCAAGTTTCCTGGCAAGCTCCAACAGCAGTGGATGGGCCCCTATAAGGTACTTGCAGTCAACCCTAATGGCTCTGTCCAAGTACAGACTGTTGATGCCTCTGATGATCCCTTTCTGATCAATGGATATCGCTTGAAGAAGTACTTCCCTCCTTGGGGATCTTGACAATTACGGACACTTGATCCTTTCCCTCATTGGCGTGGCACTGTACTTCTTATGATGCTACTTCTGATAGCCGTTCTTCAATCACTCCCGATGAAGTGGACGCAACCCTCTGTCCCCTCAAACCCCCCTTCCAGCCTTGATCTCTTATCCTCTATTTTCCACCAGCGACAGTGGCGAGGTTGGTTTTGACACATGGTTTTTCTACCATTCCCTTGCTCAATATTGAAAAAAAAAAACAAAATATATCGGTCATGGGAGAAAAGGACTTAGGTCCCTGTCATGCCGACCTATTCTTCGAGAAAAGGTGGAAACACCCTCGGGAATAGGGGGGAAAAAAAAAAAAAACAAAGCAGAAAAAAAAAACAAGAAAAACAAATCTGTCATGAGAGAAAAGGAAGCAATTCCCTGTCATAGCAGGCCTCGTTCCAAGAAAAGGTGATAAACACCCTTGGGCGAGAAGCTGGCTGTGGAAAAGGTGGTAACACCCAGCAGTCCAGAAAGAGATTCATTAATTAATATTCCCAGGATCCAATTCCGAAGCTGCCTCCCTTGGTACGCTGTGTCCTGGGTCTCTTTGCAAAGTGACTACCTGTCCTCCAGCAGACGACATGATCATGTCCAATACAATATTCGATTTGATGGCTACCTCCCTGGGTACGCCTCTTCAACAACTGATGACGCGATCTTCATCGACAAACAATCGAGTGATGTGAGCTTTCATCCTAACCGGATGGGGAAGTGAGTACGGTTGCCCTCTGTATCTATCAACAGAGAGTGAGACAGAGGGTGGGGTGAGAGACCAGTCTTTTCCCTTCAAATCAAATGAGAGGTGAGTAGTGTGAATGAAGTGTTGCACACACGGGATGGGCCTCTCAAAGCACAAAGCACAATTTGTTTCTGTGCACTGCACCATAAGGCTCCCTTGCCTTCCTTCTCGCACCGTATGCCGGCATAGGGCGGGATGCACAGTTGCACCATCAAATGCGCACAAGGCATACAATCTTTGCACAAGTGACTGTGAGGATTACACCATTGGGTTTCAGGAAAAGGCTGCCCTTCTGTATCTATCAACAGAGCGTGAGACAGAGGGTGGGATGAGTGTGACTGGAGTTTCTTCAATCAAATACCGAGAGGTGAGATTGAGGGACGTTACGACACTTGGAGTCAGGTATGTTCCCGTTTCCCTATGCACCCACGGGATGGGTCTTTACTGTCATCACAAGACATGCCACCTTGTTCTGTACACTGCACCATAAGGCTCCCTTGCCTTCCTCCTTGCACTTATGCCAGACGGGTTGGACGCACTACTGCACCATCAACTGTGCACCCTGGCATACTCCTTCTGCACCATTCCCCTTGTCGATTCCTCAACCGGGTATGAGATGTGGGTTTCAATCCTTTTTCCTCGAGTGATATTAGTCATGGGGCGAGTGACTGTTCTTTCATTTCGTTTGAGTGACTGTGAGTTGAGTGTAGTATCCCTCCTCATCATCAACGAATTTCCTGTGATTCCTTCAACCAGCTACCTCCCTGGGTACTGCCGCGTGGTCCCTGCCATGACGGACGTGTGCTGTAAAGATGCCTTGGTACCTCCAGACGCCGACAACAACACTGGACGTGCCATCGACACTCACCCTTACTTTGATCCTCAACAAAATGGGCCAAGTTTTTCTAACCCTCCCCCTTTGGGTTCTTCGTGACGTTCATGTTTTAAGTGTGGGGACGTTAGTGGATGGTCTATGGCGTGGTCCTAGGTCCCTGTTGCTCGGTTAACCCTATCCATTGAGGTCTTAAGTGTGGGGACGCATCCCTGCGCGTCTACATTGCATATCCTCTGCATATGCACCCTACGTTCACTAAAGTCCAAATCCAACTTTATAGCCATGTTCCCCCCCATTGCATTGATCATTTTTCCTTTTTACCTACCCCTGTTCCGGTGCACGGTTTTTGAGTTATTAATTTTTGAAGCATTTTGCGTAATTTAGCCGGTTTTCCATGTGAACGCGCTTTTCTTGCTTCCAAACTAGGATCTGACGTCCTAGCCCTGCTAACCACTTTTCCCCTGACATTTTTCCTTTTTATTCCGCATCATTCCGATACACGGTTTGTCCATTATTAATTTTTTGGTTTTTTAAGACTTTTTTCTGCGTATTTTCGACATTTTCCCATGTGAACCTGCCCTATTTGCATCGGAATTCCAATTTGATCTGATAGCCGTGTCCCCTGTGCCTTCCCCCACCTTTTTCCTTTTTCCTCCACCCTTTTTCGACTTCCGGATTTTTACTTATTAAATTTTAAATAAGTTTTCGGGAGTATTTTTGGAGTTTTTCACATGTGAACCCCTCTTACTTCCACCGGAACTGCAGTTTAACGTGATAACCCTGTGCCACCCCTTCCTGCGGACATTTTTCCTTCTTACTGCATGTCATTCCGGTGAATGGGTTGTCCGATATTAATTTCCGATCCCATTTTCGGGTTTGTTTTTTGGGTTTTTCCCATGTGAACGCATCTTATCTCCGTCGGAATTATGTTTTGATGTGATAGGATTGTCGGGCACATCTTTCTGCACAGTTTTCCTTTTTTCTGCACCTCATTCCGATGCCCGGATTTTTCGCTATTAATTTTTAATTGCGTTTTTTGGTTCGTTTTTGGTGTTTTTTGCACGTGACCGCCCTTTCCCCCCCCGGAACCTCCGTCCCGTATTTTCCTTGTTTTCCCCCTGTTGTTCTGTCCACTTTTTGTTTTTACGCTATGTCGTTTTGACGTCCGTATTGGGAGTTATTAATTTTTCTTTATTTTTACGTGTATTCGCGCGCCCGT
Source organism: Lygodium microphyllum (assembly GCF_053477565.2). Classification (NCBI taxonomy): domain Eukaryota; kingdom Viridiplantae; phylum Streptophyta; class Polypodiopsida; order Schizaeales; family Lygodiaceae; genus Lygodium; species Lygodium microphyllum. The sequence continues at coordinate 38,045,698 of NC_141156.1, forward strand.
TTTGCGCGTGAACGCGCCCTTTTTTTCGATTTTACGTATCTGCACGCGCCCCGGTCGTGCCCGCATGACCCGTCCAGTCATCCCGGTGCCATTTCAATCCCGTCACGGCAAATTTTTTTACCCCGCCCCGCGCACGTGCGTGGGACGGGGATACGCCCCTCGTTTGACCCCCTGCCCACCCCCTGTCCATCCCCTACCCACCCCCTTTTGACCCTACCCTTCACCCCCTCCTGCCCGCCCACCCATTTTATTATTATTATTATTATTATTTTAATTTTCTTTTTATTTTTATTTTTTTTAAAAAACAAACTCCCTCCCGCCTCAACCGTCTCTCTCTCTCTCTCTCTCTGTCCGACGTCCCTCTCCTTCCTCCCTTCTCCCTCCCTGTTCGCCCTCTCCTTCTCCTTCTCCCCAGTCCGCCGCCCTTCCTCCCTTCTCCCTCCCTGTGCGTCCGCCGCCCCTCCTTCCCTTTCTTCCTCCTCTTCTTCCTCCCCCACCTCCTTCCCCTCTTTCCTCCTCCCTCCACCATCACCCTCTCCCTTCGCCTTCTCTTCCTCCCTCCCCATTACCTCCATCTCCCTTTCCCCTTCTTCTCCCTCCACCCTCCAGCGCCTCCGCCCTCTTCTGACCCCTTCCTGCTCCACGCCCCCTTCCTGCTCCACGTCCGCCCTGCTCCAGCGGCGCCGCCTCCTGCTGTAGTGCCTCCTCCAACGTCGCCGCCGCCGCCAGCTCCAACGTCGCCGCCGCCGCCAGTTCCAACGTCGCCGCCACCGCCGACCTCGCCTGCGTCCGCCGCCCCTCCTTCCCTTTCTTCCTCCTCCTCCTCCTCCTCCACCCCCTTAACTGCAGGTTAGTTAGTTTTTTTCTTTTTTCATTTAATTAATCTTAATTAATTCCCCTAACCTCAGTTAAACTAACTTCACCTTAGGTTAGTTAACTTAACCTAGTTAACTAACCCCACCCCCTGGTTAGTTAACCCTAACCTAGTTAACTAACCCCACCCCCTAACCTAGTTAACCCTAACCTAGTTAACTAACCCCACCCCCTAGTTAGTTAACCCTAACCTAGTTAACTAACCCCACCCCCTAACCTAGTTAACCCTAACCTAGTTAACCCTAACCTAGTTCACCCTAACCTAGTTAACTAACCCCACCCCCTAACCTAGTTAACCCTAACCTAGTTCACCCTAACCTAGTTAACTAACCCCACCCCCTAGTTAGTTAACCCTAACCTAGTTAACTAACCCCACCCCCTAACCTAGTTAACCCTAACCTAGTTAACTAACCCCACCCCCTAACCTAGTTAACCCTAACCTAGTTCACCCTAACCTAGTTAACTAACCCCACCCCCTAACCTAGTTAACCCTAACCTAGTTCACCCTAACCTAGTTAACTAACCCCACCCCCTAGTTAGTTAACCCTAACCTAGTTAACTAACCCCACCCCCTAACCTAGTTCACCCTAACCTAGTTAACTAACCCCACCCCCTAACCTAGTTAACCCTAACCTAGTTAACTTAACCTAGTTAACTTAACCTCACCTGCCTAACCTACCTGACTTGACTTCCTGTGACTAACATGACTTACCTCCACTAACCAGACTTAACTGACTTATGCCTAACTGACTTATCTGATTAATGTGATTTAGGTGATTTAATTAATCACTACATTAATTTTTCCATTAAAAAAATTCAGAAAAAATTTTAAAATTTCCTTTTGTTTTTTGCCAATTTGTGGGAATTTGTCCGCTGGAAATTGCCTACCCTAAAATTTCAAAAAATTAAATATTTCCTCATTTAATCCCCTAAATTGCCAATAAATGTAGAAAATTCATTTACAAATTGTAAAACATTCTCAAAAAATTCTTAAAAATTTTAAAAAATTCCCCTCACCTCCCTTGCTCATTTTCCATTTATTCAACCATAAATACTCCCAACTTAACACAACAACAACAATAAAAAAAATCCAAAAAAAAATCAACATAAAAATACACATAAAAATAAAAAAACCAACACAAAACCAAATCCACACATCTGCTAAGGTGTTGTGTTTGTTGTTTCATCAGTGATCTTTACTTTTTCTTTACTGGATTCACTTCTTTTGGGAGACTCTTCCGTGCGCATTTCTGCATTACATACACACCCCTTCCAGGTATTTATTTTATGTGCTTTATTTATTTTTATTTTCCCCCTTAATCACAAATTAATTGTTAAAATGAACTCTTTATTCACCCACAGTTTCCATGCGCATTCGCGCTCAACACACATACTTTTTAAATAAAATAAACCAGCCGTTCACTTAGCACGCGCTACGTGCGCTAAAGAGACACTTTAAATTTTAAATTAAAAAGAACCAGCCGTCACATGAGCACGCGCTGGCAAAAAAGCGCTCCACATCACCTTAATTTGTAATCAATGAATTGCATTTAGCGACCCAGTCGGGAATCGAAGTCCGGGAATCGAATAAAAGCACCGTTTTCACCTAATAATTGGTAATTAAATTTCTAATAAGGAACCGCCGTTTTCTTGCTAAGGTTTATCACCTAATAAAAATTCACCTATTTTTAATAATTTATTAAAATCCGCCCTTCATTACATTAATCCCCCCTCTGCACTTAATTCCCCTTTTCAATGAACCGTTTCGTGGGATGGGTATGCGCAGTCATTAGAGTTATTTTCCATGGTCCAGTCTTGGTTTATCATAGATGTAGTATTGATATGTGTCGGATGTGATCTTATTTTGGTTTACTGTTTTAGTTACGGTTACGGGTCCGGTATGCAATTTTTTCTTTTGTTGCCTGATACGGGGTTCAGGGTGTTTGTCTGATGCATCGCATGAAGCTTTCGGTCGCATTTATCTCAAGGTCATGTCAAAATTTTTCTAGGATGTGGTTTGCTTGGGGTTCGTTGGTCGAGTCACGTTTTATTGGTTATTCTCTTATCCTTGGTTTTTTGTCTATTGCTTTGCAGGCATTCTCCTTGATTGTCTGTGTTTGTGGTGTGTATGTAACCATCTGAATGGCGCCTTCTCATGCTCCTCCCCCTATCCAGTACGTCCCATTAGTTAGTAGGGATTACTCTTCCCTACTTACTTTTGAGCCTCTTACGAAGGCAAGACTTGCTGCTTTTGTGGCCACTCCTTTTCCATTGCTTCCAGAGGATCCGTCGTTATGTGATGAGTTCCTGGCCTCTTACAGCAAGTAGACAGGCGTAGTCCAAGGCATGTCTATGACTTTGACATCTCGAGGCTTAGGGAAGGCTCTGTCTCTTCCCTTCAAAGGAGAACCTTTTGTGACCACTCGTCAGCTCTTCTCTAATGAAGAGATTCTCAAGCTGTTGCAGAAGCAGACACGGGAAATCCTCGATGTTAAGAAGGTGATCAACTCTTCAGGAGTTTCCTTTTCTATGATCACTGATCCCGTATGGAAGACGATCTGTCAGTTCCTTCAGGACAGGTTTATGCCTGCCAAAACGCCATCCCACTATTTGTCCAAAGAGCTTTTCACAGCTTCCAGGATGGTGCTGAAAGGAGTTGCTATTGATTGGAGCACTTACCTCCTTACTAAAATGGATCAGCATTTTGTTAAAGTCACCAGGGGTAATGTTACCAATGTTACATATGGATCATATTTGTCTGCCTTCTTGACCTATTCAGGTTTACAGAAAACTGTGCCTCCACCTCCTCCATCAGATCCAGTACCTCCTCCTCCACCTTCAGAAGAGTCAGAACCCATTGACATCGAGGATGATGATTCTCCGCCTCCCCTGGTCATCCAGCGCAAATGCTTGAAGTGGGTAGCGGATAAAGCCCCTTCTGTACTTCCCTCAGTGCCTATCCCTGCTACTTCTGGCAGTGAACTCCCTAGGTATCTCACTTGTAATAACATGTTCAGAGCACATCGAGAAGGATCCTTGGAGATCTCAGTTCCTTCCCTGAACAGTCTCGTCTCAGGCGATGCCATTCCTTTCCTCTGCAAGGATATTCAAAGTTCCATTGAGTTGTCAGTGACAGCCTGTGTGTGTTCAACAGCTGTACACGTCTTTCTATGAAGAACTCATGCAGTCCAAAGACCAGTTGCATAAGGCAACATCTGAGTTAGCTTCTGCTAAGGATACCCTAGCAGATTTATTTAAGCAAATGGAACAACAAACCCAACTGGTTGCCACCCAAAGCGATGAGATTTCTTCATTGAAGACCCAGTTATTCGAGGCTCAGTCACAGGTTACTAGTCTTTCAGAGGAGAAGGAGAGGATGTCCATCGAAGCGAAAGAATTCCAAGCTATCTTAGATGACAAGCTTTCAGCTTTACAGATAGCTAATGACACAGTGGCCAACCAAGCCTCCCAAATCCAGCAATTGCAAGATCAACTTGCAAAGTCCCGCTCTGTTCCTCCCAGCCCTCCTGTTCCATTAATTCCTTCTCTTTCACAGCAGGACTTGGCTGCTCTTCAGAGACAGGCTACTTTGTGCCCTCTATTCCAAGATAAAGTGGAAAGATTGCAGTCCAGAATGGACTTGTTATGGTCTACCTTTGAGCAGTTTCAGGACTATGTCTTACCCGACCATTCTTTCTTTGTCCACTACCACTTACAGAAGTTGGTTTTCTATATGAAGCTTTCCACGATGGATTTACCTTTTCCAGAGGATGGCTGGAGTGGGGCTTGGTCTGCTGAGTTGTTGACAGAGGTAGTCAGAATGGTCTTTGAAGATTCTGTCACGCCAGATACCATGTTGATGTCATACATGTATCTCCGAGGAGATTTGTTAATTCCAGATGAGGTGGATATGGCATGGTATGTGGGGGATGTGGTCTTACAGGCTGTTTTGTATGTCAATCATTTGGAGTTGCGCATAGCTGACATGTTCCAAAGTTATTCCTCCAAAGTAGCTGATTGTCAGGATAATTCATGGCATCCCATGATTGATTCAGTGGTCCTAAATCAAAGACAAAACACAGCTCCTACCTTTGCCCAGAGTACTAACCAACTGAGGATGGATCTCTTAACCTATCTTTCAAAACATAATCCGTTTGATGCTATCTTCTTTGATGCCTATCATAGACGATCTCTCTTGGGACCTTCTGTTCCTACCCTCCTTTGTTACCAACAAATGGCTCACCGCTATGCTATATATATTTCCCTTTGTCAATCTAATTCCACAATTATTTTACCCCTTCTTTTCCAACCTTCAAATTTCCCTCAAATTCCTATTTTCACTTATTGTTCCTTTATTGAGGATAGGGTATTTTCCCCTTCTCCACCCTGTCCTTCACCCCTCATTAATGTACCCTCCACATTTCCTATTTATCAGTTAACACCGTTCCTTAGTGATTCCTTACAAATTTCTGCCACTCCTTCTTTAACCTTTTCTTCTTTTTATGATTTTTCCTATCCTTCCCTACATCCACTTTCCCTTATTCCATTACCCTCTCCTCACACTTCCATATCTCAACCACCTCAATTGGTTAGTGACTGTGACGGTTTTGATAATCAGATTTCCAGAAGAAGGGGATGGAGTTCGGATGATTGCCTTACAGGACCGCAGATTAACTGCAGATCCTTCAGTGAGATTAACTGCTCACTTTGCTTGGTACCTGGCGTATATGCATAGGCACTCTCATAATGATTCAAAGCCTATTCCAAAGTTGTGCATGAATGTCAATGTTAGCATTGATTCCCAACAGTTGGAGATATTGTATTTTCATGCCCTCTGTTTGCCTAGCAGATACCTGGTCCTGTTGGAAAGGATGTGCTGTCTCCAATTTTTTCAAAATCCTCCTAAAAACTTTGTAGATGAATCTTTATCTATGGATCGATTCTGACAACATCAATCTTTTAAGAGGGATCATCTTCATTGATGCCTTTCCAATGTATGGTGGAAGCTTTTAATGAAAAACTCTCTTTTTGAAGAAGTCATTCAGATGGTTGTGTTGTGTATTAGTGTTTGTGTTGTGAATTTATTTATGTCAAACGAACGTGGTGGTTTCCTATTGGATTTCGTGTACGAGCTATGTTTTGGAGATTTGTAGAGATGGGGTCGTGGATGGCGAGTTGAAGCTGATGCTGATGAAGAAGAAGCAAACTCTTATATCCTTTACAAATTTGTGGTGATTTTTAGTTTGATCAGAGGTGTTAATGTATAAAGAGTTTTCCTTTCTTTATATTTTTATATCAGAAACAGGTTATAAGTTGGGGTCGTGGTGGATGGATTCTTGAAGATCAAAGTTGAGCTTTTCAACTGAACTTGTATTTTTTTTTTATTTTTTTTTCCTGAGTCGCGAGGACGCTTCCTTATTAAGTGTGGGGATATGTTGAGTGTTGAAATGACTTGTTTTTTGGCTGATTTTTTGTTGTTTTTGAGAGCTGAATGGTTGATTTTATGGGATGATTGATTGATTTGGAAGTGGTTTGAGAATGTTTTAGATGATAATGATTGTGTTTTGGAAGTTCATGATGTTTGTTGGTGGTTCTGTGATGTTCTGATAGGTTCTGATAGGTTCTGTATACCTTCTGTTTTGCTCTGTTTTGGTCTATTTTGTTCTGATTGTCTTCTGTAAGGAGGGATGGAGTATTGATTGATGAAGATTGAGATATTGTGAAAGCTTATTGATTGGTTTTTGAGAGTTTGAAATGGTTTGAGAATGAATTATGTGGTTTTGATGACCTTCTGTAACCTTCTATAGATCTTCTGTAGACCTTCTGCTTCTGTTCTGTTCTGTACTGTAGCTGTTCTGGTACTGTTCTGTAGACTGTTCTGTATGCTTCTGTAAGTGTTCTGTGGAATGTATGTGTGACTTTTGGAAAAGTTTTCTAGCATTGGAAAGAGGTGAATACAAGTGCAAAAGAGCTTAAAGAAGTGGAAGAAGTAGCTGCTGAAGACTCAAGAGAAGACTAGAGTGAAGTGACAGTAGTGAGCTGTGAAGAGACACTGTAGTGGCTCTGGTGACCCTTCATATCAGACATACATCTTGGGAGGGGTATCCACGACCTAAGAGTGATTATTGAGTGTGAATTTTGAGAGATTGTAGTGAGGATATGATGTATTATTGATGGAGTGTGAGAGAGAGAGTCAGAGATAGCCAATTTTACTGAAACAAAGTGATTGTATATGAGAGATTGAGAGAGAAGACTATGAAGATATTGAAGATGAATACTATGTGATGTATTTCCATTCAAAGATGGTGTATTCCTTTGCTTTCTTTGTTCTATTGATGGAGTTTGTGAAGATGTTGAAGAATATGGTTGATTCTATCAAAACCGTGGGAGGTCTACATGATGCTGCATGAAGATTTGTTGTGCCTGGTGTTCTTTTCTTCATTGTGATAATATAAAACATGATAAACAAGCTTGTTGATGTTACAAGATAGATTTTCTTGCAAGAGAATTCCCTTTTCCTTGGTGTTCCTCTTGGGGCTCCACAAAACCAACCTAGCAAGACAAAAGAATATGATGAACCTAGCCTTCTTTGACCCTAAGTGCTACCTCTATTATAGATAATTTATGATCAACAATGGTTGTAGCCTATGATAATGAAATTTTACCAAACTTTTCAATTTATTGTATCTAACTTAATGCATCCTAGAAGTAATGGGTGCTCAATTATTAGAAAACTATGGGAGCCATCACTATAGTATGCAAAGATTGACTGTTATTGGTACTCACTAAATATGACTGGATAAGTATTTGGGCACTCCCTATACCTTAACAAGTACTATTGACTTGATGGTACAAGCCAACCATCTTGAAGACCAATGATTGGAAAACTAAGGATAGAAGTTCAAGATCCTTGTAAATTGTATTACTCAATAATACTCATTGTAGTCTAATGGTTTGGGCCTATCATTTCTCTGTAAATTTATGCATTACTATATATGAATCTTAATATTTTATGTGATATGCATGATAGTACTCATGATAGGATGATACTCATTGCAATATTCATGGTGGGTGCTACATATTCATGATGGTCTGCACTAGCATAGAAGTACCATCTCTAACTTATTCTAGTAGAATGACATTTTGAATGCCACTTGGTGTTGTTGGTGCCCCTTGCAATATGAGTGCATAAGATTTTGGGTACTCCCTATACCATAATAGGTGTTGTTGGCTTGATAGTACAAGCTAAAAATCTTGAAGACCAATGTTTGAAAAACTAATGATAGAGGTCTATAGTATTTCTCAATAATACTAATTGCAATCTAATGGTTTGGCCATATCATTATGCTTTACATTACATACATGCATAACTAGATATGCATCTTAATGTATTATTTAATATGCATGATAGTACTCATGATAGGATGATACTCATTGCAATATTCATGGGTACTACATATTCATCCTGCTTTGCATTAGCATAGAAGTTCTGCCTTTGACTTATTTTGGTAGAATAGCATTTCGAATGCCATTTACTACAGTTGGTGCCCCTTGCAATATGACTAGATAAGAATTTAGGCACTTGTTGTACCATAACAGGTACTCTTGGCTTGATGGTACAAGCTAACCATCTTGAAGACCAATGATTGGAAAATTAATGACAAATTTTCAAGATCCTTGTAAATTGTATGACTCAATAATACTCATCGCGGTCTAATGGTTTGGGCCTATCATTACTCTCCACATTTATGAATTACTATACTTTCATCTAATATTTTATGTGATATGCATGATAGTACTCATGATAGGATGATACTCGTTGCAATATTCGTGGTGGGTGCTACATATTAATGTTGTTTTGCACTAGCATAGAAGTACCATCTCTGACTTATTCTAGTAGAATGACATTTTGAATGCCATTTGGTATTGTTGGTGCCCCTTGCAATATTAGTGGATAAGAATTTGGATACTCTCTATATCATAATAGGTGTTACTATATATGGTATTCTGAATGCCTTATTATAATCGGCATGTTGGTACATTTTGGAAAGTAATTCTCATTGCAGTAACACAAAGGCATGGTTTGAGCCTCATTTTCCCTTTTCAAACTAAACAGATCTTAGTCTCGTATCAAATTACTCTAATTAATAGCTTGACATATCATTAGTAATTTCAATAATAATTATATCAGTATGGGAATTCTAGGTATTCAATGGTAATATGCTCTACATATAAGAATGACTATTTGTAGTAGAAAATGGGCATGGTTAGGGTCTTGTTTCCCTCTCTAAGCTATATACACTACAAATTGATATCACATTACTAATTGGCATGGTTGTAAAATAGTATACTTTGGTTCTTTCATGGGGAATCCCAACTATCTCCACTGACTCACCCAGGTTGTTTAAACATTTAATATTGGCTATAACATTCATGGCCATTCATATACATGTTAATTATGCCTGATCCCTCCAAACTAATGGCCATAACATGCAGCAAGGATGGCCCTTGCCTAGAGGAAATCGGAAATTAATTATGGGATGAGTAGATTCATGCAAAGAAGAAAGATTAGCAAGAGTTGCTCTATACTAGGAAATACTTGTTGGTAGTAAATAGCTTAACTTGTTGATATGAGAACTAAACTAATCTATTTTGACTCCTGTACTACCTCCAATTGGAAATTTAAAACTAAAATTTTTTACCTCATTACTTTGATAGATATTGAATTCTGAGGATCCAAAAAATAACTTCTACTTAATGTACTCTCATTTTCTTCAATGAAAAAACCAACTTGATTGGGTAAAAGCATAAGACGGGGACTTAACCCTTTTTGACCCAAAGTGATGTCCCTACTATAGGTGGTATACAATAATGAGTTTGTAGCTTGTAAATATGAAAATTTTAACAAATTTTTCAATTTTCTATGTGTGAATTATTACATCATGGAAGTCTCAAATATTAAAAATCTTCAATTGATCTAAGTTCTTAATTGGTCTAATGTAGATCTCTATAGTTTTGTTCTTTACAGTAATAGTATGACTATAACCTAGTTTAAGTGATGGAAATCGCAATTTGACCTATAAGTGATGTCCCTCCTATGGGAAATTTACAAGTCCCTAACCATGCCCATTTTGAAATTTCCAAGCTATATCCTCTTGTCCTTCCCCAATTTGAAATTGTATCAACCCCCATCAGGCACACAACTCCCTCTATGTCCTACCATCATTACCTAGGGATGGCTAGTTCTCTTAATATAGCTTATGGTAATACTGTGAATAACCCATGCTATCTTCTCAATACAATACCCAGGGACCACATGGTATCTAGAGAAGAGGGGAAGGCATCCATCATCCTAGGAGGAGGAGAAAGAGGGACATTTGGACATGGAGCAGTCAACATGGGAAGCCCTAGAGCACAACTAGCAAGAGGTGGTAGTGGAAGCTCCATCGACCAAAGGAATGGTATCCAAGAGACTACCGGCATTAACAACAATGCAGCTCTTGGATATCAATCCAACACTCCCCAACAAAGCTAATTTCCACCTAGGGAAGGACAACAAAAGAGCACACATGACTCCATCCATGTCCCCAACACACATCAAGAAAGTGACATGCTGCCAAGCCCTAAGCCCAATATTTATGGTAACAAGTTCCCTTTGTCTGTACCTTGAATTGAAAAGCTATAAAAAATCCTATCAAATAAGAGCCCTAATAGGGTTGTGCGACTTATGAGAGGAATGCCTTAAGACTCACATTCACGACTATTCATTCGTGCATTGTAAATGTCCATCGACTTTCAATGTGGATGTGTCCAAGGTGGCAAAACATGTTGTCCAAGGTGGACATGTCCACCATCAACTTCTCTATAACCATATGCATATTCATGATGTGTCCAAGGTGGTGAAACATAGCTACTCGAGTACTTAGATGAAACACTTTTTTAATCAAATTTTTCAACCAACTCCTATGAGCATGCCATATGCATAAATATATTGGCATGCCAAACACCTCCCTAGAATAGGTAAACAACTATTCCATGTCATATTGTAAAATATGCCCAATTTAATATGCACTAGAAAGGAACTTATTGGATTGCATTCGTTTTTTTATTGGGCATCATCAACCATGCAAGCATTTGGCTCCCAAGACTAATTTGTGATCAAGCAAGTGATTGTGTAGAACCCTAAGCTATGAGTTGATTGATGGGATATCGTTGCAATAAGTGACAACCCATGCGATTGGCACACCATTCATTCAATGTATCAAATACAAATATTATATATAAAAGAAACTGCAAGGTAGCAAAATATTAGTGCAACAACAAAATAAAATCCCACATAATGACCCAATGGTACCTTATATATGTTTGTACCAAATGTTGCACCCATAGCCAAGACATTGTTGTGTCCCCACTTGCTCATCATTTGGAGTTGCCATTCGATTTGAATACCAATTATAAAAGGACTATTAGTTGCTCCACTGAAGAGAGCCTAGCTTGCTTGCTACATTGAGGATGTCTCATAGGTTTAGAAATGCATTCCTAATGGGACAAAAGTCACCCTACATTGCACTTTGAGAAACCAAACTAATGTGATGATTCAACACTTGAACACATGTGAAACCCTTGTGTAGCATTTCAGTTATCACTTCTTCATGTCAAGGGATGACCATGCCGCGAAAGATGTTCTCTAGAAAAAGATGCATCATGGCATATCTCATCGGCTCTGTCCACATGTTTGAAAGGGAGCGACGGATCAAAGGTTGGACTCGAGAGCTATGGCGGGAGAGCAAGAGCAAGAAAGGGAGAGACTAGAAATGGAAACTCCAACAGTCACAATGTGTGACTGGGCCTTCCTTTATTCAAACTATCACTAAAAGAATAAAGAATAAAGTGCCAATAGTCACAATGTGTGATCGGGCCTTCCTTTATTCAAACTGTCACTAAAAGAATAAAGAATAAAGTGATGGGTGCCCGCCACCTGCAGTGTGTAGTGGCGTGACTGTCAGTGTAGTAATACACGGGCGGCTAGGCAGAGGCGCCTTTACCCCCAACAACCTCCCACTTAAAGGCGAATCTTCCCCAATGAGGAGTGAAAAGAAAAAGAAAAAAGACAGTATAACATGTGCACATGTACAACAGGATGAGGAAAGACGTCATCTCATCCCACTTCCATCAACCTCCTGAGAAAGGCAAAGTGCTCTGTAGAGAGGCTTTTCGTGAGTAGATCTGTAGGATTTTGGTCAGTTGAGATCTTAACAAGATCAACAGACTTGTCCTCAATGACCCCACGTATGAAGTGATACCTCACCTCAATGTGTTTCGTCTTCGCATGGAAGACCGGATTCTTCGCTAACTGAATAGCACTCATAGAATCCGAATGCAGTGTAGGGATAGCATCAATACCAAGGTCAGCAACTAAACAACCCAACCAAATGGCCTCCTTGCAAGCCTCAATGGTTGCAACATACTCAACCTTTGTAGTAGAAAGGGCCATGCATTTCTACACCCTGGATATCCAAGAAACAGCACCTCTAGCATATGTGAATACATAGCCAGAAGTGGACTTCCTACTATCTACATGTCCTACATAATCAAAGTCAGTGTACCCCACGACTCTTGTATCCTGGATGCCATAGCATATGCACATATATGTAGTGTCCTTCAGGTACCTCATGATACCCTTCACGGCATCCCAATGCTTCTTGCCAGGTGTAGCCATATAGCGTGCCACAACACCAACTACAAAGGTAATATCTGGATGAGTGGCTATCATGGCATACATAAGACAATCAGCCCTCTGCTCATCATTTTGCAGACAATCAGCCCTCTGCTCATCTGTCTACAGACAACATGGCCATCTCGGAATCTTGGCCATCTCGGCCCTCTGCTCATCTATCTGCAGACAATCAGCCTATGATACCTTCACATAAGAAGGCAATGGACAGCCAATAGGCTTTACGTCCTGCATGCAGAAGCGCTCAAGGACTTTATGAATGTACTCCCTCTGTGACAAGTAGAGGAGTCCCTGATACCTATCGCGTCTAATGCACATACCAAGTATGTGAGCGGCATGTCCCAGATCTTTCATCTCAAAGCTCTTCTTGAGCTGAGCCTTAAGAGCATCTAGCTCATCATGAGCTTTCCCTGCTATCAACATATCATCCACATAGAGTATCAAAATCAATAAAGAACCATCACGAGCTTTCTTCTGTAAAGACACGGATCCATAGCACTCCGGGTGTAGCCCTTTGACTGCATAAAGGCATCAAACTTATGATACCACTCCCTAGGTGCATGTTTCAAGCCATAAAGACTTTTCTTCAATTTGCACACTAGGTGCTGCCTACCAGGTTCTGCAAAGCCCTTAGGTTGCTCAATATAAATCTCATCATGCAAGTCCCCATGTAAGAAAGCCGCCTTGACATCCATCTGCCAAGTCAAGCTGAGCAACCAAAGCCAAGACTAAGTGTAGGGTGATCATCTTAACCACAGGAGAAAAGACCTCATCAAACTCCACACCATGCTCCTATTTAAAACCCTTTGCTACCAATCTAGCCTTGTATGCCGGCTTGGGGTGTGCAGGGGTACTTTTTAGCTTGTATACCCACTTGCATGGCAAAGCCTTCTTGCGCGTAGGCAAGGAAACCAAATCCCAAGTGTCATTCTTATGCAGGGATTCTATCTCAAACTGCATAGCCCTCTCCTAGGAGTGACTGTCACCCCTGCGCATAGCCTCATCATACGTGAAAGGCTCTCCTGCATCTGTAACCAAGACATAATGCATCGAGGGCTGAAATCTATCTGGTGGACGTCTGTCTCTAGTAGACCGTCTCACGGCAGGCTCTGCTGCCTGCCCAGCTGCCTGTCCAACGCCCTGACCATGAGCATCTACTGCAACTGTAGGCTATCCAACTGGCTGTGCAGGAGCTCTCGGCTTCTCCTGAAATATTACCCTACGGATCTCAACAACTCTCTCAAGCTACCTATGCATCTTGTCTTCATGGAAGACTACATCATGACTGCGGATGACTTTCCGCACCTACGGATCCTAGAGATGGTAACCCATCTCACCTGCATCCCCATAACCAAGGAAAATACATTTGACACTCTTGGGATCTAGCTTACTTCTCTTGTCCCTGGGCACATGGCAAAATGCCTCACATCCAAAGACAGAGAGATGCGCATAAGAGGGGGGTTTTCCAATCCATACCTCCTCTGCAACCTGGAAATCCAAACCACTAGAAGGTGATCTATTTATGGCATGCACAGTTGTACTAACTGCCTCAACCCAAAAGCTCTATGGTAGGCCTGCATGACTAAGCATACTACTGTGTACACGCTCCTGGATGGTTCTATTCATCCGCTCAGCGAAACCATTCTGGGAGGGGGTGTAAGGGGTGGTCAACTGACGCTTAATACCCCTCTCATCACATAACTTCTCAAAAGCGCGTGAGACATACTCACCCCCATTATCTGTCCTTAGGCATTTTAGTCTATACCCAAACTGGTTCTCAACCAATGCAAGATATCTCTAAAACACAGCCAAGACATCGGATTTCAGCTTAATGGGATAAGCCCAAACTTTTCATGAAAAATCATCTATGAACGTAACAAAATACTTTGCACCACCCATAGACTCACAAGGCATGGGCCCACAAACATCCGAATGTACCAATGCCAAGGGCTCACTCATGCATGGCCTACCAGACTTCTTATGCGTAGACCTAGTCTGCCTGCCATAAAGACAATGCTCACATGAATCAAAACATGCATAATCAAGGGGCGGTAAGTACTGCAAACCAGAAAGTATTTTCATTCCCTTCAAAGACATATGGTCCAAATGGGCATGCCAAAGAGATGCATGTGGGATAGAACCCACAGACAAAACATGATCAAGGGAAGAAGCTGATACAATCAAGGGGTAGAGACTACCAGCCTTGGCACCTCTCGCAATCACAAGTCTGTCACGAGTGATCTTCCATGCAGAGTCTCCAAAACATACATGATATCCTGCGTCATCAAGCTATCCAGCTGACATGAGACTGCGTGTCAAAGCAAGTACATGATGTACATCCTGCATAACAAAACTATTGCCAGAAGGAAACTGCAGTCTAACATCACCAATGCCCACAATATCAAGAGAGTTGTCATTACCCAAGCGCACAGAACCCGAAACAGTATGGTATGAATGAAACCACTCTCGACAAGGTGTCACATGAAAGGACGCACCTGAGTCCAAGAGCCAACACTGTGCATACATAGAGTGTATCTCTGTCATCTGCGAAGCACTAGAAGAAGCTGCTAGGATATAATTATCATCATCAATATTCTCAGGCTATATAACATTGATCTCTTCAATTTTAATACTGGACTTTGCATGTACTATGCTGCGATCAGAAGACTTATCCTGCACTTTGTCTTTCCAGTTATCTTTGTGCCTTTCATTGCGCAATTCATGGCATTGTGGCCTAATATGACCCTTTCTCCCACAATGATGACAAGTAACATCTGCTGTGGGAGCTTTTGCTCAACCGCCAAGACCCACGGACCGCTTATTGTTTCAAGCGTTCCAAGCCAAGCACTAATGGCTACCTCTCACATAACCGATGCGCCATCCATATCTACAGGTGTAGTGAGCTTACCTCCGTGCCGTTCGAGTTACCTCCTCTCCCGCGCACTCCGGTAGCTCCACGATCCAAGTGCAAGCTCCATCCTCAAGCTCCACGCTCCAAGCTCCATTGCCGCAAGCAAGACAAGAGAAGACAAGAGAATAGAAAAAGAGAGGAGAAGATGGAGAGCTTCTCCTCCTCGGTCCCTCACCCTCCCACACTCACTCCCTCATACTCTCACACTCCCTCTCTCAAGCACAAGCTCAAGCAAGCAAGAACAAGAACAAAAAGAAGAAGAAGAAGAGGAGAGCTACTTTTGGCCACACACAAGAATGAGCTTCTCATTCACTTTTCAACTTTATATACAAAACCCTAAATCCCTTTTGGGCGGTCATCCCCTTTTCCTCTTTTTTACATGGCCGGTCGTAGCCTAGGTCCTTTTTCCCATTGTCCTTCTATCTTCCTAGATTCCTTTTCACCGCCCATCTACATTTACAAATTGCACGGGTGAGAGCCCGGTGCTCTTTTACAAGATTTCAGGATGCGCCTTTTTATTTTAAAATGCACCTTTCCCCTTTTGCATTTTCCTTGGACTTTTAAGGTTGCCCTTGCACTTTTAGCCTTTTCTCCTATTCTTTCTTCAGTTGGGCTACCTTTTTTCCGCCTTTGCCCTGCGTCTTTTTTATTTTTGTTTTCTTCGTGTTGGGGTTAACATTATCCCCCTCCTAGACGAGTGCCAGTCCCATGGCACTCACCGTCGTAAGTAGCAGGCTGTAGCATGCACCGAAGATGTGGGTGACAACAAGGACATAGTAGCTAGTTAGGTCGGCTACTAGGTGGAACATGTAGGTGGGTGACACTGCTTCCAATGTGGTTGGGTGAATGATAGGTGATGGGGTTTAAGGACGATGACCAGGAAAGCGTGCTTTAGGCTTCATGAAGATACTCGGCATCTTTCACACTATTGTGGCGCCCCTTGTGTAGCCGGTTGTCTTTTGAGTATCAGAAACGCTTAAAGCAATAAGCAATCCCTTAGGAGGGTGGTATTGGAGGGATTTATTCTGGAGAAACCCCCCAAATGTTGTTTGCCTTGAAAATCCGTTGCTTTGATTGAAGATCCTTGTCTTTGAGTTGAAAGTCTTCAATTTTGAGTTGAAGGTCTTCAGGCTGTGGAATCAATAAGCGATCCATAGATCTTGAGGCGTTGGGCATGGATCATTGGATGATGAGGTTCCAAGATCTATACCAATGGCAGTTCTACCTTGACTTGGTTCAATCATGGTAGCCATCAGCACAACAGGCAGATGGCTAGCAACATGAAATCTGTTGAGCCATTTAAACCTTAGCAGCGAAGCTCCTAAAGTTGCAGTAATGGAGTCATGTCCGACTCATGGAAATTTTCCTTGTCATTGGAAGATGTAGTGGATGATCTTCTTCAGCTAAGCAGCCAGTTCTTGAAACACGAACATAACCTGCAAGAAAAGTTGTGCACTTCCTAGGGGGTGTGCCTGTCTCACTGTGTAGTGCATGGTGCCCATGCTAGTGGAACTGGGAGATGGGTCTAACCTTGGGCAAGCCCTTGGTAATGTCCCACACTTGAGGACCCAGTTCGTGCATCGTTGGAGGTGTCGTGCAAAACTTAGGGTGACAAGTCTGAAAGTCCTGCCCTTGATGTGCCCTAAGTGTGAAGTGGGGAAGGGGCTAGGGAGAACCCTAGATGCAGTGAGTGTAGTGCATAATAACAATGAAGGGAGACTACAAGCACATGTGAAGTGTTCTCCTTGTTAACTTGCTTAGTAGTAGATCCATCTTTCAGCTTTGCTATTTTTTGCTCTTGTCTTTCTCTCCAGTCACCTTGTCTTTGTTCCCTTGTGGCTTTTTCTCTTTTTGCTTTCTTTTCTTTTCTTTTCTCTTCTTTTCTTTTCTTTTCTCTTCTTTTCTTTTCTTTCTTTTTTTTTCTGAGAATGAGAGAGGGAGTACAATTGTCAAGGCATATCACACCCATTTAATCACGGGGCGGTCGCAGGCATTGAGATAAGAATGCGTAACTTTGTAGGTATTCTTTAATATTGACCTTAGCTCTCAGAGGAGTGGTTGACAAGAAAGGGTGATTACACCTTGTGAAGCAGGTGTCACTCATATTTTCTAAGAGCTCTAGACAGAAGGAAGGAAGGAGAGTAGCCCGCATCATTAACCTAGTCATAGCTCTACTATCTATTCCTAGGTTGATATCAAAGAAGAGTGGGGGAAGATGGGCTTCCTCTGCTGTGGGTTTTTGGAGTAGCAGGAATTTGATAAGTCGAAGGTAATTACAAGTGGTCAAAAACGTTGGATCTGGGCAGGAAGAGAAGTCTGCAAGGAAACGATTTATAGAAGGAAGTATATCTTCTAACCTAAACACTAAGCATTCCTCAGGGATCCTAGCATTTACATTATATATTTTCGGGAAGTCATAATCCCCATGCAAGTCTCTATCATAGTCCACTCCATGCCTACGGGGGTAGGGCATGTAGATAGGATCATTGCGCTCTTTGAGGAGTGAACTGCAAAAGGTGGTCCATGCATCAAAATTGGTGTCCCAAATCCTCCTCCGCCATTTCGGCTGTGCCTCGTAGCCTTGGACGGTTTTGGGAACCATATTGACCTTATCTTCCCAGTAATCTTGTGGTTCTTGTCACCACCTAGTCATTATCAAGCTCCTCTCTTCAATCCACCTGTTTACAAGTTCATTAGCCAGATCCTTGATCTTGCCTAAGACTCCTAGAGGCAGGGCCCGGTCCAGAGAGCATGGGAAAGCAAATGAGAGCTCAAATGGTCTTTTGTGGAACTCTTGCTGATACCAGATGACCAACTCCCGGGGCCAGTCTACAGGATGTGCATCACCTCTCAGTGGCGTGGGCTCTTCAGGAAGTTGTCTTGGAATTGTGCGTGCTCGGCGTTGGGCCTCCTCAGCTAATTCTTGTCTTCTCCTCCTTGCTGCAACTATACGCTCAGGCAGATGGGCATTTGCAGGTTCTTCCTGTGGGAGATCGGGTTGAGGCGGACTCGGCATTCTTTGTTGCTCTTCTTCATCACCTTGCTCGAAATCCGAACCCTCTTCGACATGTCGCTCAACCACAGATGGGATGACTAGCGGTAGTGGCGGTGGTGGTGGCTGTTCATGCTCCTCAAAACCTAGCTCCTTGAGCTCAGCAGTGGAAAGGTCCGTACAGCGTAAGTAGTGGAATTGTTGCTCCTTAGTGATCCCTGTACTCGTTGGGAGCTCCCGCTCTTGAAGACCATATCTTAGAGCTCGGGTGGTCAGCTCCAACTTTCTTTTCACCTTTTCCACTGGATCATTGCCCTCAGCTTGTGTGACATGGAGTACCTTGTTGAGAAAGGCCTATCGCTGTGTTTTAGTAGTTATTTTGGTAGCTTCAACCCTGGCTTCTGCACAAGCACCCTTTCGCATTCTGCCACTGCCAAGCGTTCGGTCAAGTCTCTCACCCTATCAAAATTATTCCTTTCCCAATCCATAGCTCTTTCTTCCATCCTTTTTCTCTCTTCCTCCAGTTGGCTCGCCAGGGTGGTCACTACCTGTTGCTGCTCATTTGTTAAAAACCACAACTGGTTCATTTCTCTTGACTTCCGAGCCAGCTGCTCTTCAGCAATCCCTTTGGCTTGATCTACAATGCTGAGCCTTTAGAGCACCTCAGCCAATACTTCTGATTTTTCCTGCACCAGCTGCTCTTGGCTTTGGATCTCAGCAAGGAATAGCCTTTTTTTATTGAAAGCCATGGCCATGAGGGCCTCTACATCTTCATGGGAGGTCTCCAACGCATCTTGTAATCTTTGCGCTTCATCTTGTAGACGTTTTGCTTCTGCTACTGAGACTCCTGGCCCTTCACTCTTCAGAAACTCGATTTCACTTATTTATCTGTTTTGTTCTTCTAGCTCCTGCCACAAACGGAGCTCCATGGTATGTTCTTGTGGTGTACTAGCTTCGCCTTCCTGAACCTCCTGTCTTAGCGTTTCCACTTGAGCGACCTTTTGCTGTAGATCATTGTATTGCTACACTAGTAGCTTTAGACTACTTTGCTCTACCACCAGGTTCTGCTCTTCGTCTTCCAGCCTTTGTCTAAGGTGGCTTTCGTTGTCCTGGGCTTCCTTTGTTTTTGCTACTGGCTGGTCCTGCAGGGCCTTTATTTCTCTTCGTCGGTCGGCTCCTTGCCTTGAGACTTCTAGCCTAAGAGCAGCTGACGTTTCTTTTTCTTTTTCTAGCTCCATCAAGGCCACTTTCTTCTCTTCCTTTGCCTTATCTAGTTGTGCCAGTAGCTCATTCACATATGCATCATAGTCAATGTCGGCATGCATGGGAGTATGGGGTGTGGTGGTTGATGCCTCCAGCCTTTGTCTTTTAGGGTCTTGCCGTGACTCTGCATCTGCGGCAGCGGGCCTTTTCAATCCAGTTTTTGGCACGATCTCAGCCACTTTGCTCACTAGCATTTGCATCATGTTCATTAGCTGTGCCGTGTCGAGGGGAGGTGTGGGTTGTGTGGTGGTTGTAGTCGTGGTTTCAGTCGTTGCAGGCACAAAAGAGGAAGGAAGTGGATGTAGTAGGGACTTGCCTTTGTCTACAACCACTGGAGCTGCTTCCACACTTGAACTAGCTTCGGCTTTATAACGGGGGCTCACAGGTTCGAGCTCTCCACCCCCATGGGTCTCTTCCACAGAGCTTCATGTAGCCTCTGCCAACTCGGCGAGCTCCTTCAGTCTCTGCTCTTCAGCTTCTTCTTCTGCCCTTCTTTTCATGTCCTCTTCTACCTTCTTTGATTCTTCTCTTATCTTTGCAAGCTCTTCCTCCTCTTTCCTCCTTTCTTCCTCAGCCCTCCTAGACTCTCTTTGAGCCCTCTTGATTTCAGCTCGTTCTTCCTTGCTTAATTCCTCTTTCCTTGCCTTCTGTCTCCTATCCCCTTTCTTTTGTCATTTTGGTTTGCTTGCTTGTGTAGGCGGCACCTCCTATTCTCCCTTGTCACTTATTGTTCTTTCACTTGATTCTTCTCCTTCGTAGTGAGGTGGGCTTTGATGCGGTGGGCTTTGATGTGCAGCTTGCTCTTCCATGACTCCAGCATCCTTCATTGCTTCATTTATGATGGCTATCAAAACACCACCATATCTAATTGTGGCCACCTTTGAGGCAGGTTTCTTCCTTGTGGAGCGTGCTGTTGAGGCAGGGGATTCTCCTCCTGTGCTGGTGCTTCCGCTGGAGTGAGAAGGGCAGCTAAGCTTTGAATGGTTTTCTGCACGAACCCATTCCAGTCTACCTTCTTAGGGACTCCTACTGCGATGCTTTCTAACAACGGGACCCCGATCCTGTTCATCAATGCGTTGTACCTTTTGCCCGAGAAGAGTGTGTGGATCATCTTCGCTTACACCTTCACTACTGGATCCGGGATGTCAGCCAAGCTAATTTCATCCACTGTGTGCGCCTCTTCTTTCTTTACCCCTAGCATGGCGTAAACATCCCTTCTCGGCCACCTCTCTTTCTTGGGTACGAGCCCCAAGGCCTTCTCTACAATTGCCGCATTGAGGGGCACTTCAACTCTTCTGTCCTGCTTCCCTGTCCTCACTGTGATAGTGCCACAGTTCCTGCCCTTGTCAAAGTTCCTCAGAAATTCAACACACATGCCGTAATCCACGGCCTGCCCCATCTTTTCCACATACTTGTGGAGGTGGCATCTGTCCACCAATTCTTTGATTGCAGGTTCCTCCAAGATGGCCTCATCCAAGTTCAGCGTGTGCTTGAAGGTGAATTGACTGAATCCTCGTGTCTCGACGCTGATGCCCAACTTGGTCATCTCTTCTTCAGAAAATGGGAGTTTGCCCCCTTTGTCTTGTCCTGCCATGGTGGTTACCTGTCAACACACCATGCCAACATTAATGCTTAAAAATCGGCTTATTTCTAACAAAACTCAATTTTGAGAGAAAAATGTATGTGTCAAAAATTGGTATACTTGCTTAGAGGCTTGAATTTTAGAGACAGGCTCACAGCAGCAATTGCTATTATTTTCCCTTTGCAGTATCTTCCATTGAAACTCAATTAATCATAACATTCTGCTAGATAGCATGACTCTCATTTTGCTGACTCTCATTTTGCTCTGCTCTTGCTCCCATTACTCCCCCCCCCCATCTTGGATCTTTCAAGGAATCCTTCCTAGGATTAGCACAGGAAGTACGAGGCAAATGTTGTTTTTTGTGGATTGACTTACTTAGCCAATAACCAATCATAGAAGCTTGGATTGTATTCGAGTTGGGCATGACAATCAAGAGCAGATGGTTGGATGGAGACTTGGGAGATGTAGGTCAAGACATCGTGAAAGAGATCTCCACTATTAAGGCGGCTTGCAACATGTAATTCCTCTTCCGTAAGGAATTGGTCAATGTAAGGGTGAGCGAGCACATGGTCGTCTAAATGGTAGTTGCGGGTGATGGTCAAAACCTGAAACAAGATAGGTGCCACATAAGTAGGGTCATATTTGATGGTTTTAATTGCCCTGCGTTGCTCAGCATTGGTCATTATCCGGCAACCTTTTTTCTCCCATTGGATTCTCAGAGCAAACCACTGCTGCAAGAACATGGAAGGCGAGCTTGCCATCTATGTGAGCTCTTGCAACTCGTGCTCAGAGGAGGCTTACGATATGAAGTGATTAGTCTTCTAAGGGCAGCTTGCTCCTTTGAGATTTCGTCATTTACTATCAGTTCAGCAACAATTTTGGAAAATTTACAGGTCATAAGTTCGTATTCTTCCCAAGTGCATGGTAATACATGAACATCCGAAGCAAGTGTTTTGTCAAGAAAACCTAGGTTTAGCCTTTCATAACTTCTAGCGAATGTAGTGAAAGTTTTGTCCAACATCTTGATGGAGGTTACTAAGTCATCCCCAGAAGTCGCGGCGAGGTATTTAGCCAAGGAAAGGAAAGGTCGTACCGCGTAGGAAGGTTTAAGACCTGCTGGTAGGAATGGTGCAAATGGACTGGATAGTGGTGACTCCATCATTGGTGTCACAGGTGTGGCTTTGCACTCCGAAGCACTTTGAGGTGCTGTAGGAAGCTCTGGGGGCATGGGAGTTGTGCTGGGTTCTGAGTGAGCAGTCATGGGGGTATTTAAGTTCTCTGGATTAGGTAAGTCTAAGGCTTGTGGCGTTTGCTTTGGTCGATAGATGAGCTAGGGCTTACTAGCCACAGCGGGCAATGGTTTGCTGACTATGCCCTGGGCACCATGTGTGCAAGCCTCCCTCACTGGGGTGAGATTGCTTGTAGATGAGCTTTTAAACTTGCCATTTTTAGGCACTCAAATCCAGGGGTTGCCCTCGTAGTATCCTTGTGCTCGCAAGAGATCTTTGGGGATCCATCACGGCGTGGTTGTGTATCTACGTCGATAGCGTCTAGACTGCCTCTTAGGCTATGATGGCTGATTATTTTGGCGTTTAGAATCACGTTTGGGTGGTCTACCCGGATGTGATCTTTGTCGTTTTGGCACCCATATAATCTTGGACTCCTTGCCCTTGTGAGCACTCTTAGTGGGTTTGGGCCTAGGGTCGAGAGCCTGGCATGAGGCCTTAGTTTTCTTCTGTTTAGACTTGGGCTGAAGCGTGGTCGTAGGGGTTTCTACCGGTGGCTTCGTAATGGTGGAGGAGTCAGGACATCCCTTCCTGAAAGTCGTCACTATACGCACATTGCCTATAGCAAGATGAATGTGGTTTAGGTTGTAATCCACATTACAGTTTGTTTGTTTCTTGAAAGTACGACCTAATAGTGACATATTACCGGCTCTTTAGTGTTAGGCAACACATGGAAGAAAGCTGGTAAACTTTCAGACTTGATAGAAATGACTACCTTGCACTTCCCTAGGAGTGAATAAGCATTACCCCCAAACGGGGTGAGTTTGGCATTAGTGGGCTGTAGTTTCGGTTGACCAATGCATGTCCAATGGTCATGCATCAAGATGTTGTAGTCGGCACCTTCATCAATCAAGGCATCGAAAGAATACGTCGCTCCTGCTGTGACTGTGATTCGTAGATACGCCGGTGCCACTACTTCTTCGTCCTGATCTATAAGGTCGGTTATAGTAGCCATGCAGACGTTCATTGGGGGTTCTAGCATGGGTGGCTCATGTAATGGATGGGAAGGAGGATGTCCTTTTTTGTTCTGACTGATCCTTCCTCTCCTAGGCCTCGAGTCTGCCCTGATTTTTTCTATCGCTTTTCCTTCCGTGTCGTACTCTATTGTATCTATCTCTTCTTCACTCTCCTCTCCCATAGAGCGACAATCCTCATACTCCTCGTCATCAGAGTCTTGTCCTTCTGACTGCTCATTATCACCTAAGCTTTCCTCTCCAGTTTCCTTGTCATCAGTAACTAAAGCCCAGTTATATAACAAATTCAAGTCGTGGACCTTGGTCCATTTCCATTCTGGCTTAGCTAATAGATCACATAGAGGTTTCAAGTTAGCAGCCAAGTTGCCTTCTAGTTTATTGGTCAGATACTCTACGATTTCCTGAAGCTCTAGTTTGTTGTTGGGGATATGGAACGAGGCTAGTTTGCCTGGGTTGAGTGAGCTTCATGCCATCATGCAGAGTGGCACAATTTCCTCAATTGGCATAGTTGCGGCTTTAGCAGCCTGCCAATATAGTTCTTCCTCATCCGAGAATGGTAGGTCAATGGTTGCCAAAACGTGCATCCAATCCCTCTCATCCTCAGGGCAAGGAATATATTTAGTGAGTGATCCATAGGGTTTGGTCGTTTGAGTATTGCCTTTCAGCATAGCTGAGATGGCATCTAGGTCAATAGGGGTCGTCTTCCAAGTGTCCATCTCTACCCTTATTGCACTAGTTCTGTTCCCTAGGAAAATCAAACCATTGCCCCAGTCCTCAATGACACGCGCATTTCTCATCCAAGGTCGGCCTAATAGTATGTCGTAATCCACTCACTTCATGACAATTAAGTTTACGAAAAACTGCACACCGGCAATCTTTACTGGCCAATTCTTTAAAACTCCGAATGGTCTTACCTTCATTCCATTTGCTAACGTGACGTTAAACCTGGCAGTCTCTACAGGAGGGTTTCCCCATGCCTCTAAGACTGCATGGCTTAGTACACTAACACCTGCACCTGTGTCTACAATTCCTTTTCGCGTCATATCTCCTAAGGCTAGGACGGGTAAAACTGCATGCATTTCAGTGCCTTCCCAAAAAGCATTGATGTGCAAAGACTTAGGAGTTGAGTGTAGAGTTAGACTTGGGATCTGTGTAACCGCATCATGATCTTGCGGACCCGCAAGTCCTGTGTGTCCCTCCATCAAGTCTTTTAGCTCCTGCCATAAGGAATGATTCTGTCTAAGCAGGTCTTCCAAGCTTAGAGTTACTAGAGTAGACAACAAGGTTGTGAGGAGGCTAGCATTTCTAGGCCATGCGTTCTGTCTGCCCTGGCATGTTTCCCCTTGGCCTTGCTCTGCTGCTGAGTTGCCCCCAGTGGTACAGGTATGCTCGTAGCTTGTGGTTTTGAAGGTGAGACTGGTGTGCTCATGCTGGAGAAATCGTCAATAGGATTTTCTAATATGGGTTCAACATCCTTGAGGTGCTTTTGGGCGTCCTTGACCCACTCCTTGACCTTAGCTATAGCCTCGAGCTGCCATTTGGGATGGGGATATTCCCCTACCTTGGCACTCCCTAGCTCGGCTGTCTTAGGAGCTGAGGTCTCCGCCTCTGCGTTTGTGACCCTCTTTCCCGTTACTAACGTAGTCGCTTCCTCGGTTTTAAGAGTTACCTTTGCATCGGTTCTCTTTTTCCGTCTCCTTCGGCTTTTCTTTCCTATTGAGGTTGCATCAAGGTTACTTGGCCCTGGCAAAGAGATACCTGCCTGTTTTGTTTGAGCTCGCGTCATAACATGTAGTGGGATGGGTGTATCCTCACTATTAAAGGTTTCCACTCCAAAAAGCCCCAAAGGCACCGATGGCATGTTGGCAGAGTTGGTTGATGGCTTCGGCCTAGGACAGTCAAGAAACAGATGTGTGATTCCACACTCTGTGCATCGGAGATCCGCTTTGTCCTTGTTAGCTTGTTCTCGTTCTGGGCAGCATGATGAAATGTGGCCTGGGTGGCCGCAAGTCCAGCATGTGACTGGATCTTGGCTTGGCCCTCCAAAGCCTCTTCCTCTTCCTCTTCCTAAAGCCATCATCGGCACCGGCCGATAGTCCATCAGGACTGGGTTGCCCTCCTCGTCATAGGATATGTACGGGTTGACATATGTTTCTTCCTCATTAGGCTCCTCCACAAAGTGAACAGGAGCATCGCTAGATGGGTGGGTTACAAAAGGCCCTGGAAGTCTGGGTATACCAGTTGGGTTCATCTCCAGCCTAGGTACAGCAGGTCTTGAGTCAGTCGGTGCTAGGAGAGCTAACTAGGCTCCCCTCCCAAAGAAATTGGGTGGCCTATTACCTAAGTATGGAGGGTTGTACTGCTGCGCGTATGGTAATCTCCTCGGCATTCTGCAATGCACTGCATCATGCCCAAATCTACCACAATTTGAGCACGACCGAGATCTAGGATCTTGGCACTCAATTGGGAGGTGATTGCCACTACAATATATACATTGTACATGCGATCTCACAGGCTTCCTTACCAGCTCTTGCAACCGTGCAATCTCCATTCTCATTTCTGACATCCCCTGGTCGTGGTCTACACTCTTTCCCTTATCCTGCACACTAGCAGTTGCTTTTTCCCCCGAAGTAGTTGATCTCTCAGGGTCCCTCTGGCTTGCACTCTCTCGATTGGTAGTCCTCATGCTGCGTTCCCTGAGTTGATCATCTACGTGTATTGCCTCCTCGAAAACTCTAGCTAGCACGTCTCATTGCAAGGTGGAGTTATTGGCCAAAGCCTTGTAGAGCTCCTCACTCCGAATTCTGTTCATGAACACTGTAGACACTGCCCTCTCGGTAAGTCGCTCATTGGCAGGGATTCTCTTGTAGAGGCTATGCACCTGAGTGACGTAATCCCTAACGTCTTCCTTCTCCCTTTGACTGATATTCATCAACCTCACGATGAGGTTATCCGAATACCCTGCCTCTGAAAACCTCTTGATGAAGAGGCCCTTAAGGCGAACAAAGTTCGTACGTTCTGCGTCATCTAGACTAGAATACCAAGTCCTCCCCTTATCGCCTAAGCACAGGCCGAAAGCTTGAGCTCGCTGCGCAGGGTCAGGAAGACCGTTTGCCTCACATACTTGCTCGAACTGCTCCATGAAGCTGTACGGGTCACTGCTAGGTTCGTATCTAGCTAGTTGTTTTGCTACGATGGGGATTCTAGCCTACCCTTTAGCCCCTTGCGTGACTCCCAATCCCGATAGTAGCGCGGTGGCCAGGGCAGTAGCGCTCTGTTCAACGGATGTATTGTCTAAGAGTCGCTTTACTACCAGTTCTCTCAATGTCATGTCAGCCTCTGCTGCCCATTCCCTCTCTACATTCGGTCCAGATTTGGCCACTCCAGCTAGGTCTAGCACTCGTCTAGCCTCGTATATATCTACGTCTTGTTGTAGCCTTCTAGCCCTTTGCTCATGGTTGTAGGCAATTATGCCCTCTAGCGCTCTCTTGATTGCTCTTCTCTCTTCTTCCAGGTTTGCTACCACTTCCTCTACAGGTCTTCCCTGGATCATAGTCCTAGTGAGTAGATCGTAGTTATGGACCAGTTCCTGGACTGAGGTTGGAAATTCTCCCAAGTCTAATTGGTCCTCTTCTCATTCGCCTCTTGATCCCGACATTGTTTCTACTTCCAGCTCCACGAGGTTGTCAATAAATCCAAGCAGCTCCGGCAGCGTCGAATCCTCTATATTGTTGCTTTCCGTGTCTTTGTGTCTTCTCCAGGTCCTACTAGTAGGGCACTCAGGCACCTGTCTAAGTCTTGGGGTCTTCTCCTACTAGTGGATTCCTTAATGTTATTAGATATCCTGATGTGTTCCTTGTTATTTGAAAGCAGCTACAATTCTTATTCACACGTTATGCTTAGTGCTTTCGAGGTGCTTGGTGCGAAAACAGGCTTTTCTCTTTTCTTGCAATGCAAACTTAGTGGAACACAAGAGTGAAGTGCTGATGCAGAAAGCGTTTAATGCGAACTCCACTCTGTTTCTCTCCACATTCTTAGCCTAATTTGAGTTCTAAGCTCGGTTCCCGGCTATTCTATGGTCTTTCTGAAGGTCTGTGCTGGGTTTTCTATTCTGCTCTAAGTTCGATTGGTCTCTGAGGTTCTAATGGTCAAACTGGGTCTTGGGGGTGTTCAGGGTTGTGTCCTGGGGGTCAGGTCTGTGGCAGGGTCAACTAAAGATCCTTATTTTTCCTTCTGCCAGAATGGTCCGATTCCCAGAATCGAACTGTCCAATTCTGGGAATCGGACAGGGCTAGTCCGACTCTAGTAGTCGAACGGTTCGATTCTTGCAGTCGGACAGAGTGGTTCGAGTGCCACGTGGCATGTTCGATCGGACTGGATGGTCCGAGTGGTTCGAGTGGTCCGATCGGACAGGATGGTCCGAGTGGTTCGAGCGTCCGAGCGGTCCGATTTCCAAAATCGGACGGGTTGGTCCGAGTGGTCCGAGTGTCCGATTCTGGAAATCAGACACTGGATCGAATGTCCGATCCCGCCGGCCTGAACGCACTTTCGAGCATGAAATCGTCAAAAACCTTAAGGTATTGATTATTACAAGCTACAAGATTCAACAGGAATGATGCTGGAGTGATGGGGAAGAGATCTATACACCTGGGATAGCCAATAAACTCCAAAATGCAAATCGGCAAACAAATCAAACCCTCATGCCCTGTTATGACAGCAGAAACCCTGATGCTTGTTTTTCTTCTTTTTCTTTGTTTTTTTTTCCTACCCTAATGCATCCAAATCACAAAGTAAATACCTACACTACTCCATCTCACAACATAAATCTCAAAAAAGCAAAAACCTACTTGCCAAGGAGATCGAATACCATCTTCAACCCCCTCACTTCCCACCTATCTGAAGCACCGGTTCGGGGAAAACCCTACTTCAATGCTCGATTCGAAGCACGCAAGCACTCAAGGCTTGAATTCGTTGGTCCCGGCAACGGAACCAAAATGTGGGAGCTTTCGCTCAACCGCCAAGACCCACGGACCGCTTATTGTTTCAAGCGTTCCAAGCCGAGCACTAATGGCTACCTCTCACATAACCGACACGCCATCCATATCTACGGGTGTAGTGAGCTTACCTCCATGCCGTTCGAGTTACCTCCTCTCCCACGCACTCCGGTAGCTCCACGATCCAAGTGCAAGCTTCAAGCAAGCTCCATCCTCAAGCTCCACGCTCCAAGCTCCATTGCCGCAAGCAAGACAAGAGAAGAGAAAAGAGAAGAAGAGAGGAGAAGATGGAGAACTTCTCCTCCTCGGTCCCTCACCCTCCCACACTCACTCCCTCACACTCTCACACTCCCTCTCTCAAGCACAAGCTCAAGCAAGCACGAACAAGAAGAGAAGAAGAGGAGAGCTACTTTTGGCCACACACAAGAATGAGCTTCTCATTCACTTTTCAACTTTATATACAAAATCCTATATCCCTTTTGGGCGGTCATCCCCTTTTCCTCTTTTTTACATGGCCGGCCGTAGTCTAGGCCCTTTTTCCCATTGTTCTTCTATCTTCCTAGATTCCTTTCCACCGCCCCGTCTACATTTACAAATTGCACGGGTGAGAGCCCAGCGCTCTTTTACAAGATTTCAGGATGCGCCTTTTAATTTTAAAATGTGCCTTTCCCCTTTTGCATTTGCCTTGGACTTTTAAGGTTGCCCTTGCGCTTTTGGCCTTTTCTCCTATTCTTTCTTCAGTCGGGCTACCTTTTTTCCGCCTTTGCCCTGCGTCTTTTTTATTTCCTTTTTCTTTCTTCGTGTTGGGGTTAACATCTGCATTCCTGCCACGGGATTTGCTACGTAACTTCCCACGAGACTTGGATCGAGATTTCTGAGAATCCCGTCCACGGCCACTACCACTACCATGCTTTCCATATCCATCATTCCTGCCTCTAACTGTCATAGAATGAGACACACGAGAGGCATCCAAATTTTTACGGTTAACCTCTTCCTACAGAAGAGCACTCTCAACATCAGATAATTTCAAGGTAGCAGTAGAGACACATAATGCAGTGCGGAATACATCCCATGACTCATTAAGAGTACCAAGCAAGAAAAGAGTGACGTCCTCTACAAAAGTGATGTCCTGCGAAGTTAAGTTCTTGAGTATAACATGGAACTGGCTCAAGTGAGCAGACATAGTCACATTCTCCTTCATGCACAGATCCATAAGCTGCTTCAACCAATACATCTAACTCGTTGGACTTTTCTTATCATAGAGATTTTTTATCTTTTCCCACAACTGTCATGCACTCTGTTCTTCCTCAAAGACATTATAGTGAACGTGTTCTGTGAGAGACAATACAATAGTGAACTTGCATAACTCATCGAGCTCAAGCCTTTCCTCATTTGGCATAGTTGCAGGCGGATGCCCACTTAACCTCAAAGGTTTGATCTGTGATTTCTGCACCAACACATGCCAAATCTGGCTCTTCCAAATTCGTACCACCAATCTTAGTGATGTTGAAAATAGCACGATCAATGGACGAACTCACCATAATGCAGGCTGGAAGACTGTAGACAGTTCAAAAATTGCTTGCCATTTACTGCAGAAAATGACCAAAAAAATCACCAAAATCGAGGGAAAATGGTGAGGAAAGTGGAACCAAAGCTCTTACCCACCAAGTACTAGTGAAAGTACATCATTTCAGAGTGTTTTAACATGAAAAACCCATGTCAGTCTATACATATATGCTTACTGTAAAAAAATTTAGATTTCAATAAAAGAGAGCTAACAGTGCCAAAATCGGATCCCAAGGCAATCAGATATTGCCAAGACCAAAGCTGGCATCATGCGGGCATAGCATAAGCATATGACGGTCGATAAGCATGAATCCAACACCCAAGTATGTCATACAAACATCTACCAGTGAGTAGGCACATCCCCCAGTCAATGAGGCAAAGTGTTCCTATCACTACCAAAACTTGACACAAGTAGGTGTTAGTTCACAAAGATACAAATCCAAAACTGAGACTTAGCTCATAAGCATACAGTGAACTAAGACATATGATGTATCATCCCAAAAGGTAAGAAGTATCAAAGTCTCAAGTGTCTGTAACTGCTCAATGGCATGTAACGGCTCAATGCATAAAAGTATTGCCTTTTCAATGTCTGATAAGCATTCAAGAATGCTCCCACTGGCACAAAAGTCATATGTACAAGCTCAAGAGCTCAATCCAAGGCAAGACACAGTGCCAATGACATAAGTCCAAGACAATGCATCAATAGTACATCCCGAACATGTAGGCGGTAGAGCATCCGTAAGCATGAAAGACATCAAATACATCCCAATCCAAACTCTGACAAGTCAAGTAACATCCAAGACTACTCCAGATAATCCAAAATACATCCAAGGTGGAGCTTCAATGAGCACTCAAGCTCAACGTATGCATAGAGTAATCAACCATGACATGAGCATCAAGCCGTAGGCAACGGGTATGCATAAACCCAAGAAGCATCACTGTCAAAGCATATACCAATGTCAATAAGTGTGGGCTAAAATAAGCTCAAGCTTCCAAAATCATCCGGATTCAATGACAAGCTCAAAATCGTCCCTCAATGATCAATACATCATAGCATAACCCAAGACATACATCCGGAACCAATAGGCATATGTCAAAGCATGAAAGATAGCTTCAGCCCAAGAGTATTCAGCATGCATTTACTGTTATAAACTGTGTATTTTCATCCCAAAAATCAAG
Organism: Lygodium microphyllum; assembly: GCF_053477565.2. NCBI lineage: Eukaryota > Viridiplantae > Streptophyta > Polypodiopsida > Schizaeales > Lygodiaceae > Lygodium > Lygodium microphyllum. The sequence goes on from NC_141156.1 coordinate 38,077,052, forward strand.
CCAAAATCATAGCATTATATGTAGCTTCAATCCCCCAATCAATCGAGATGCAATAGGCATCAAACCGGTATGTAGTCATGCCCAAACAAGCATAGGCATACAAATACATGTTGTCTCAAACCTAAAATCTATTGCAGAAGATTCTGTCATCAGAATTTGGCAAATCTGACATCACCTTCACGTCCGGAGCGTGCCAAAACCCCAACTGAGACTCTTATCTTGCCTAAATCGGGTTCTGAATGCCCAGATATGACAAAAAGAATGATTTTTGGGCCAGATTTTGAAACATGCATTAAAAAAAACGTGAGCTTGCTGGGGGGGTCTGCTGTCCCACGTGTCAACAATGGGGCCCAAAGGGGGACACAAATGAGGGCCAAAGAAGGCCTACACCAAGCCTCAGCAAGCCTTGATAGGCTGGAAGCAAGATCCAGGTGAAGGAAACTCCAAGAGGTGTGAGCTATGGCTGCCCACAACTTGTTTATAGCCTGTGAGACCTGAGAACTGAAGTAAACCTTGAAGAAAAATGATCAAATACCTCTGATGTAATGCCTTGAAGGTGCCCAACAATGTCGGGAAGGTGCTCGGAAAGCCGAGGAGTGATGGGAGCTTGAAGGAGTCGGATATGGCTGCCAGGAAGGAGACCCAATGCAAGTAGGGAGTCGATGGGATGCTGAGAATGCCACAAACCAAGCTCAAGAGTCGGAAAGCAAAGCTCTGATACCAGTTGAAAGGGAGCAACGGATCGAAGGTTGAACTCAAGAGCTATGGCAGGAGAGCAAGAGCAAGAAAGGGAGAGACTAGAAATGGGAATTCCAACAGTCACAATGTGTGACCGGGCCTTCCTTTATTCAAAATGTCACTAAAAGAATAAAGAATAAAGTGACGGTGATGGGCGCCTGCCACCTGCAGTGTGCAGTGGCAGTGACTGTCAGTGTAGTAATACACAAGCGGCTAGGCAGAGGTGCCTTTACCCCCAACAATGTTCATATTGAATATAGTTTATACTATTGAGGACCTTCACCATATAATAACAAATTATTAACTCAAATTTCCTTAAACACAAATCGAACAAGAGAAGAGAAATAGAAAAAGCATGCACGACACAAGATTAGGTACAATCTCCCCCATGTATGGGAGAGCACCTCTCCCATGCATGTATTTCTAATATTAGAATAAGCTTTTATGCCCAAAATACATTGAGAGTATCCTTTGCTTTTACTCACTTTGCATGATATACTTTTGTACAAATAAGTAAGAATGCACATCTATCCTAATAACTTTACAAAATTAGTATTTTGTCTTCTCTAATAATACATCAAAAATAACTTTACAAAAATAGTATTTTATACAAATAAGTTGAGAATGCACATCTATTCTAATAACTTTACAAAAATAGTATTTGTCTTCTCTAATAATACATCAAAAATAAAGCTATTAGAATAAGCTTTTGTGCCCAAAATACATTGAAAGGATCCTTTTCTTTTACTCACTTTGCATGACATGTTTTTGTGCATATAAATGAGAACATGCTCTATTCTTATAACTTTACAAAAATAGTATTTTATCTTCTCTAATAAATACATCAAAAATAAATATATTGTGCATGTGTGCATGCTAAGAAGTCCTTGTGCTAATATGCATATACAAAATATGTTGCTTCTAGTATTATTTTTTTTTCACATTGAAGAGTGCATAAATTTCACGCACAAAATTACACACTCCAATAATAATAATAATTTCACTTACACCATCTAATTATTTGCTCACCACAACGCAATACACGTTAGTATTCTTTCATCTATGTTCCACGCATAACACGACCGCTACCATACACACATGTTCACATGATAAGTCATGGAACATGTAGCAAATAAATAAAATTTACAATAAATTTTGATAAAAGGCTATGATAAATATAGTTCCATAATTTTGGTAAAGTGACGTGATAAACATAATTCCATATTATTTCTTAGGGGTTAAAGAGCAACTATCCTCAGTTGATAACTCAAAGAACAATACACAAGGGTGGCCAACTACATGCAAGTGTTGCCTACTGTGAGGTGAATCTACACCGTATACTAGTACTATCTACTACAATGAATTTGCACTATAAAATTCCATGGGTTTTACACAAAACACTACCTCCTGTGATGAATCTGTGCTCGTGGGATATTTAATGTTATTGAGTGGTAGGCATCAATTAGATTGTCATATTGCAAAGTTAGTGTTAATTTCTAAATCCATTGTGATTCTTCCAAAGAATTATTTTTGTACATCAACTAACAAGAGTCCCAAGGCCTGGGATATCAATATTACACTATCGCATCAATAGATAGACCTCAATATGATATAGTAAGGTATGTATTACTTAGGGAAAGAAAACCTAATCAAGTCGAAGAATCTTGTTGAGCTCTAGCAATCATACCATAAATTCAAGTTATGAAACAATCTTCCTTACTAAAGTTTTATCATGGAAGGAATTTCAAAGGGACTACATAGTAGCCTACGAAGGTTTATTCCTTGGCTACCTTGAAAGGTTTATGGGTCATGTACTCCACAATAATGCTTAAATAAAGTTATGAAATAGATACCTATCTAACATACAAACTTGAGATTGAAAGATGTTCTAATTATTAGTCCTTTTCTTCCGTTCTTCCTAATCTCCTTCATGTGTTTACTTATTTATTTCTAAATCTAACCATGTTGTTTCATTAGTTCCTAAAATTAGTTATTTATCTTTCTTTTGGTTAGAGTCTAACATAATCAATTCTAGAGAAGAAAGACAAAGTAGTATTAACACTTTTCAAAATTTTAATTTGAAGCAAAACTTATCGTTTTTTAAGTCTATTTCCATGTTATTACTTCTTTTTACTGATAATACTCAAGGTTGGAATTCGTAATCCTAAAGTTTATTCTCCTAATCTAATAATAGATGACTTATGACGTTAAAACCATAAAAGCATTTGGATAGCAATCACTACAACCAGTAAATACTCATGCTAATAATCACTACAACCAATAAATACTCATGCTAATAACATAAATATAGAGCAAAATATTATATGCAACAACAACAAAACTAGAGAACAAACAAATAATATATTCTTAAAAACAATAGAAATACTCAAGATCAGTCACCATGAGATTTCTAAAACTAGTTTAGATCAAATGTATTTAGGTCTCTTAGAGAATGAATATATAATGTTCTATTTAATGATGTCAAATATGAATTTTAATCAAACTAAGCTATCCCCTAAGATTGTTATGGAAGTATACTATATTTCGATATACACTTGTATGTATGTATGTATGTATGAAATAAATTCATATGAGTTACCACCATGTAAGATGCTAGCTTCAAAATGTTTGGAACAAATTTTTCCTATGAATTAAAATATATATGGAAAGAAGCATACCTCATGATTCATTTTTACCTCTTGTCGCATAGAGTCAATAGTCAAACTAGGTGTATAGACTAGTAACTTCTCCATTCATAGAATTCATGCAACTTGTACTAAGGAAGGTTGTAACTTGCCTCTCAATGAATGTGGGTTGTGCAAGTATGCTCCTATATTTTTAAGTTAACTCACAATGTTTTAAATTTACATATAGACCTTAAGGCTTGAAATAAGCCTTGGAGAGAAAGTCTTGGGGAGATAATTATGCTTAATTTATTGTAGATGACGGTTGAGAACATCGATGTGTCTCTATAGAGCCATTCTTGATTTCATTAGTTTGAAGTTACCCCATCTATATAAAATATTTTGGTAGAATTGCTGAAATTTTTGATTGATTGTACCTACATCAACAAAGATTGCTAACCCAAAAGAAGAAAGAGTAAAGTTAGTTGGTAAAACTCTCATCAACCTCACACCCAAAATTAAGTGTGGATGCAAGGCTTTAGTATGTTATAAAGTAAATAGTTTTCATGAATCAATTTTACACTAAGCCTTAGAAAGGCTTTATGAACAATCGGATGGTAATGGCAATGAGGAGTTGTGTCCGTGCAGCTCTAGGGGAGGCACCAAGACTACTATCATTAAATCTCTTATAAAATTAATATTAAAATTCATAGCCTTTGAACTTGTAACGTCAAGGTTTGAAGTAGGTGTATAGATTTCATGGGATGATGCACATCAATCTTCACTCTAGCATGCATGTGTAAGGGTCCTAAGATGGAGCGATGGACGGTGTGTGCTTGGTATAAATTTAAACACATCATCACATTTAGATTTTATGTCACAAGTGAGGAGAGTTGTAATTGATTATGCCTCTAAAGCCACCAAATTAATATCCTTGCTACCAAATTAGGAGCAAATCTCTTCTTATGTAGTTGTATTTGTAAAAACATCTACTAATGTCTAACTAGCAACTCTCTAAGAACTATCCTCTTATGTGAAAGAGACTATTTATATTATCTTCACAAGAAGAGAGATTTCTATTCATAAACACCACATTCAAATAAATCCAAGCCATAAAGCAAATAATCTCTTAAACATCCCATCATAACAAAGTATTTAAGGGCTATGTAAAAAGTGAATTTGTCAGTGTCTAATGCAAGTGCTATGTGAAGATCCGTACTATGGTTTGGCCTTTTATCTACTAGTCCCATTTTATAATCAAATAATGCTTGATCCATTAGGACTATTAACTTTGTCGGTCTACATTCATTAGTAGAACAAGGCTTCAACTACAACCCACCTTGCATAGCCAAGGGATTTGACAAGGTGTTTAGTTTTACAAATACTCAAAAAGGTCCCAACAATGGAGTAGTCAAGATCCAAGGTTATGCATGAATGTTGTTGAAACCTATAGAAGCCGTGTTGCTTAGCACATCAATTTCATTGGCAATCCCTTAGGCTCAAAGCTAAATGTTATATGGTAGAGGTCCTTAAAAGAAGTGTAGACCTTTGCATAATTTTGAATAAAAATTTGACCAATAATTGTGTTGATGTTACACTCAAAGAATTATGACAAATCTTTGTGTTGATGATACGCTCAAAGATTTGTCATTCTAACCAATTAACAAGATTTACAATTTTTCTCAATTGGTAAGTAAGCAATTGTTGATGTTAGGTAAGGCTAATACTCCTACTCATCAAGCCCCTCAATGAAACATCCAAGTTTGAAAGAGCAACATTTGTGAGACATTTACAAAGTGAATTGCAAGTGCAATAATGTTTTAAGAAGATGTAGATTGTAGGTTCTACAATCAAATAACCTCGAAAACATCAACTAACATTTTCTTTGGATTTCAAATCTTTCGATACATTAACATAATATAAAACACCATTTCCTAGACACGTAAAAGGCATCTTCACAAGTCCCTCTTATACATCCAAAGGATTCATAGCATCACTCAATTGTATAAAATTGGATGTCAATGTCTAGTCTTGTCTTATTGACAAGCTTTACATTGAGAATAGGACAATTGTATAGTACCATACATTGTCATGAGAATAGTTGGTCTTTATAAACTTTCGTATCACTGCAACGTTACTTCCCCAAGTTACTTTTACATTGGTAAACCTCCTTTCCTCTCATCGTCATGTTTAACTTTTCGTAATTTTCCTTTTTGCCTCGTAGATGTGATTGTATTACCTTCTTGAATGGCCCCTCTTTTTTGCATTGTTTTGATATTGAAAAGGCCCTCATTTTTTGCATTGTTTTTTTTCTCAGGAGGAGGCGCATTTCATGAAGGTTCCAAAGGTATCTTCAACTTGTAGACCTTCCCCATGAATATCCACACGCATTTTTGGGTATAACAAAACGTATGAGCATGTGTGCACTTGCATGCCTACTTATGTGCAGGAGTTCACTTGCACATCTGCTTGTACCCCATGTGCGTGCATGCTTGCGGGCCTGGACCCCTGAGTGTGCATGCATATGCACTCCTATAAAACAGGCAATGTGGTTGCAAGGGCCTACCTAAATATAATAGGAGAGGAAGATGATGAAGAGAATAATTTCCTACCAACATCTAGATAAGCAAGCATTTGGGTAAAAAGTAATGCTCTTTCTTTTACTTCAATGAAAAGCAGTTCCCAAAAGCTGCTTGGGACTGTTTAATACTACAAAGTGAACAGCAAAAACTACTCTAGTTAACTTGGTCTAATTCTACCAAAAGCAGACATCAACGATTCCGAATAGCATACCCTCAAGGGAAGGCCAATGATCACAAAACAAGGGACATACATGCCAATGTAATATATTGATTAATTCGATTAACAATAATTTCACGTGTAATAATTGTGGGAAAATGAATAATGGGTGAGAGACCTTTCACTCTGTAGAAAGCAATGGGTGTGTAAACTTTGAGGGAATTACTGGTTTGCTTTGGTTTTTGGGGGTGTGTGTCGGAGTTGACGAGGGCTGTGAATTGTTACAAATATGTTGGACGGCAAGCTTCTCGTCCCGAGACCAACATCTTTATGCATTCTTCGCATGCAACCCGGAAATGGGCGAGTCTCTTAAGACACTTTTGTCAGACTTCAGCCTCAAGTAGGATGCAAGAAAACGCGCCTGCAATCAGAAAGACAACCTTCTTTGATGCTTTCTTCTTTCTGTTTACCCTAGCCAAAACCCCCTCAACACATATTATCTACAGAGAGAACATATTCTTGAGTGTGTGTGTGTGTGTGTGTGTGTGACTGAATTTAGAGGACATACAGATTGGAAGCCGGCAAGGGTCCACCAAAAACCTGGGAGCCCAAAGCCCAGACGTTTGACTGCCTGCAGCACAGAAGCCAGATGATTTTCTCAGTAAAGTTATCAACCTCGCATTATGGGATATATATCCTAATAGACTGAGATGACAACCTTCTTACATTATTGGTGACGGAACGTCCCTTGGAAACTACCTACCAATAATATGGTTGCACCACCAAGGAAGCAAGTTGCCATACTCGTGCTCAGAAAGTTGAAATCTCGACCAGCCTGCAGGATAAAATCGAAGCAATAAACCAATGTGTTCTCTCTCTCTCTCTCTCTCTCTCTCTCTGGACTCAGGGAAAAGCGGATCGCAGGTCCCCATCACAAATGGGGGAATAAACCAATCTCTCTCTCTCTGGACTCAGGGCAAAGCAGATCGCAAGTCCCTATCAAAAATGGGGGACTCAAGCCTAGCAACATATCCCCACTTATAGAGCATTCACTTTCTTAGAAGCAGGCATGAAAAGATTGCACAACCATTTAGATCACACGGGAGGCATGAGGCCTTCTTATACACCTCCATGTGCTTATAATCATTTCCTGGATTCTCGACCTTGTTTTGCCTTAGTCATGACCATCTCTGAGAAGCAAGCACAAAACATTGTCACAACACTAGACATTATTTAGTGACATGCATGTGAAGCATCACAGACCTAAGCATCAAAGATGCAAGCCATGAAAGATCAAAACGAAACACTGTCATGAAACCTAGAGAATTAAAAATGCAAGGTTTGTCATCATGTATATATATGGAAGACTGTAATGACTTCTCAACCGGCTGTTGCTTGGAGTTTAGACCACAATGTTTTAATCTAACTAATCTAGATTTTGCAAGGATAAGGGTTGCAGCCCCAAAATGCAAGCATGCTCCCTGCTATTTAAATCAACGCACAAATGACTATGAGCAAAGCACAGAGAGAATCTATCTACGTGATAGTATACTAGAAAATCTGAAGCGTAAACAAGGGAAATGGGACAAACAAAATTACCTCTACCATGAATATGATGACATAATAATTGCCTAAAGTGGCCACAAAGTAGGCATTCACAACAAATAGGCACCAGGAATCAAGATGGAGAGCACTAGCCAAGCATGAGCACAAGTGATGCAGTGGATGTACAATGATAACGTAGGAGTGCCAATGGGTGGCTTTATACAGAGCACAACACACACACATGCACACACATGCATTCCCCCCCCCCCCCCAAATACTAGTCTCAACTCTTGTACGACAATTACCCGTAACGAAAAAACAAGACACCTGGCTCCTCAGAGAAAAAATGTGATCGAAGAGCATAGGTCTCATCCTCAATCTTCTAGTCTCAAGTTAGATGTCAGCCAAGCAAATTCATGTATGACATATGCTAGTGTGACCATTATGCAGTTCAATGCAGCCTCATAATTCAAATATAATAATCAGGTTAAAAATGTAGGCCTTACTAGCAGTGTCCCTTCAAGTGAAAGCAAGGGTGGTGTAATCACAAGACTGCAAAGAAAGGGCACAGTGACTCCTCGCATCTGCACAGAAATTCAAAGTTCAATACTGAATAATATACTAATTGACTTCAAAAATCTCAAGAAGACCTGCATAGAATATACAAGTAAAAGGCCACCCCATTGCCTTAGAGCTTCAAAAAACCAATGCTACATTACAACAAGCGGATGTTGTTGAGTATCTAGTCCACCAGACAAGATTTCAATCCAGATGTAAAGACTTGATCAAAGCATGCCTTAAGAAAATGCGGAAAGAGTACACAGCAAGTTAAAGAAGAACCTGCTTTTCCCCAAGGGCTGACTCCACAACCCTTCAAACCCAAAATAGGGGTCCTTGATAACTCCTACACACCGCAACTCCATGCAATATGCTTTGAGTCGCTACTAGCTTAACTACTCCATCTAACCCATAAGCTAGATGCACATAGGTCACTTTTTTTCTCAAGACCATCCAATCCAATGGACCTCATCTAACATACAAGTCAGAAACAAATATTTAACAAGCAAGACTGCATTAATCATGTAATGTTAGTGCACATCTGAAATACTGGTACCAGTTTGTGTATGACAACCATTCGATGACAAAATAAACAGTGTCTATCTTGACAAATGGCTTGAACCTTGGCAAAAATAAAGGACATTGATGTCATCCTTTCCAAGTCTTTGTATAATTAGACTAAGCTTTAAGACAATGAAACAGACTGCTCGAACAATCAAAATCTTTTTAAGGCCTTAAAGAGAGATATTCTTCTCAAAAGACAAGACAGTGCTCAGTGTCAATGCAATGAACACATGAGATTGGAATTCACCAACCTGACTTATTACTCCAAAATCGTTGGTGAAGACTTGAGGAAAAACCCAAGGAAAGCAGATTGCAATACACGCAAGGAACATGCCGCACAGAAAACCAATTAAGAGAAGTGACCGCAAGAGCATTTTTGCCTAAAACCACAGGATCATTGAAGATGTGTTAATGCATGCAGGTTAACTAATGCAGTGCAAAAGAGAAGCCTGAAAATTTCAGTCTCTAGAAATGAACTGCACCATCCTTGAAAAACTCAAAAGTGTGCAATATCAGAAATGAAAACATTATGCAGTCCATATTGTATGTAGCAAACAATACCTTCAAAATGTTTTTATTTTTCCCTTCAATAAGGCCAGGCATAAAAGACTGAGCAGTTTGACACAATGGTTCTCCTGAAACAGTGCATGTAGAATAGATTCCTATCATCACCTACATAGACAAAGAATAAAATTCAAATGTGCCAACAATTGGGACAGCTCAACTTAGTCACCAGAAGTGTATATATGCACCTGATGGGCTGCTAGAGTCACAGCTCCTAAAGTTGTTGATAGAAATGTGATAAATGCATAGAAAGATACCTGATTTCCAAGACAAAATTAGTTCATGCTTTGTACCTAAGGATGTAGCCATGAAAAACTTGCCATAATATAAAGCAATGACCTTTGACAGCATTGTCAAGAGTACTGGAGCAGCTATTCGAACCATATGCACTAACTCAATGGTTGACGGAATGCGAAGATCCAGAGCATTGTACCCTTTTTTATTAAGTGACCTCAACATCAGATATCCTCCTATGTACTGTCATTACACAACCGAGTGTTGGTCTTAATGATTTTCTCGGGTCAGAAAACGGTGCAAGACTGAAACACGACACAACAGTAGTGGTAGATAAAACACCATGAAAATCATACCTGAGAAAGCATTGTTGCCCATGCAGCACCAGCAATGCCATAGCCAAGGAAGGTGCAAAGTAAAATATCCCCACACAAATTTACAGAACTTGCAACGGCCAAAACTTTTAAGGGACCCCAAGAGTCTTGCATGCCAAGACTGCAACACCAAGAAAGCCATCAAACTAGAATAAGATCTCATGAAAACATGGAATTTAACTGGAAAAAGAGAGTGTGACTGCATAGGAGACAATTGTAAGGCATAGCAACATCAATTACCATGCATAAAATGAACTTAGTGCAATGACTTCCCTTGTGCAGGCACCTTACAAAATAACAGATCATTTATGGACTAACATTTTGCCTGCATAAATGTAGGGCACTGCATTGAAGACAATTGTAAAGCATAGGAACATCAACTATCATGCATAAAATGAACTTAGTGCAATGAACTCCCTTGTGCAGGCACCTTACAAAATCGCGGATCATTTATGGACTAACATTTTCCCTGCATAAATGTAGGGCAAAACCAGCTAGAAAGTAACTGCTCAACCCCCAAATCCTCAACAAACTTATTGGCTAATGATTCGGCCCTTTCAAAGTTTTCAGCAGCAATGCATAAATGTGTGTTAGAATGAGAAGGTGATAGATCTACTACCTCTCATTCCCCTGAGGTAACCCACCTCACTTGTTTGCAATACTGCACTCTCGTTAAGCTAACAACTTTCTGCATCATCAATCAATTATCATATGCACACAGTCCAGAGCTGCTGCATTTGGCTGTCCACTTTGCCTTAATGGCTGCCTTGACTGCTTAGTGCACATCATTTAGTGATACAGCATGCTTTAGCAAGTCAAATTACATGACGTGGTCTAAACTATTGTTGCATGTGTAGGATTCATAGGACTTATGGGACCTAGTTCAAGGGCAAGAACCTCAGCCTGATTGTTACATCCTTGTACATCAAGATGGGGGCTAGCAGCATTGGTCACTGTGGTTAATAAGACTCAAGGCCCTAACCCTAAAGTGCCCCTAGTGCATTCACACTAGGTCACTATATGACCACTGTGACCAATGCTCCTTGCACCCATCCAAACAGCCAAGGATGTAACTCCAATCCTCAATAGTGTTTTTAAGAGGTAGCTTGCTCCTAGGAGAACTACAAGGCTACAGCTATTGTTGAGTTGGTGCAATGTCTTATGCCTAAATTTTGCTCCCAACTCCAACATTTTGACATTGTATTTGAGCATTGGGTACATTTGAGTAACCGCTATACAGCTCGCAATCATATCCATTGCATAAATCTCAACCACGAGCTCTTAGAGTTTAAGGTACCTCTCAAGTTGGCTAAGTATCAGCACCTACTTCCCAAATTGGCCACTATTGGCCTCCAAACACAAATGATGACCAAGTCACCCTGTTCCGTAACAAGCTACCCCAAATAAATTCCAAGAAAGTTCGATATTATGCAACAAACCATATCATTGGTCACGACTACCCACCTTCTATGAGTTTGAATGTCGATTCTTGTGTTTCACAAGTTATTTTATCAAGCCCACAAGCCTCTCTTACTATCTTCAAAGGTGCTCTACTTTCCACTTCTCACAAAGGAAGCCAAAGAGAGGGAAGAATAATAACTCTAAGATGCCTAGCAATGAGCAGATTAATTTGCAATCAAAAAAATAAGCTTCTCCAATTTTTCTAGAAGGCAGGCCATTTTAATTATGAGCATCATTCAAAGACCAAGGGCACACTGCCCAAATCCTTAGATTGACTAAAAATCAGTAGAATACTTCCCTAGCACTCCATGACTACTCAAATCATTTCTAGCCATACTCTAGAACATTTTACACTGCAAAACTAACTTGGATGTGCTTAAGGTTGGGAAAAGCTATCCAAAATTCTCCATGTTGAAGATAATTATTTTGCCCATAGAAAACCATTCATTAACTGCAGTTCTTTTCATTAATTCATTCGGGTTTCACTCTAGCAGCCCCAAAAAGGGCTGGGCATCCACATTCCAGAGCACCATTCAAGACTGCCTGTGCCTATAAATAGGGCACTAGCTTCCTTCATTCCGCGCATTCGCACACATCCATACACTCACTCTCTCCATCAGATTACTCTCTTCTATCAGTCTTCACTCTATTCCTCAGCCTCTCCACTGCTGTCTAGCAGCCCCAAAAAGGGCTGGGCACCCACATTCCAGGGCACCATTCAAGACTGCCTGTGCCTATAAATAGGGCACTAACTTCCTTCATTCCGCACACTCGCACACATCCATACACTCACTCTCTCCATCAGATTACTCTCTTCTATCAGTCTTCACTCTATTCCTCAGCCTCTCCACTGCTGTCTACACCCCTACCCAGCAGACATCTCAATTCATGGACCATCTTATGTAGCTACTTGCTGCCTGGCGCCCTGTTCCACTCATTGCAAGGTGCATTTTCAGGTCAAATGCTGCAACCCATCTGTTTTCCATCATCAAGCCGATTGGGATCATCAAGATTGCTACATGCAACATCTTCCCCACCAGCCAAGATTTGTGTTTTGCAGCCTAGCACCTTTCCGGCATCCACATCATCTCTAACAGGCTGTTTGCTGCCCCCGTACGCTGAGATTTGCTGCAGGTAGGCTCTCTTCTACTGCATTTCAGTGAGAGGCAGGCTGCCCTGCTGTCCCTCTAACTCCGGAGTGCGGTGGTTTTTGGTAATCTTCTCTCTCTCTCTAGTGGCACCCGAGGATTGTGTTCTGCTCCCTCAACCGTCCTTCGCCATTCAACATTTACCTTCAATACCCTACTGCCTGAAGGACTGCATTTTGCTCCCTTGACTATGCAGATTCCCTATAGCTGATGCTGCTTAATCAACCATGACAATGTAGTCATCTTTGAGCTTTGCTCCATTGTATTAGGGCAACCAGCCTTCCTCCTCAGAGAGGGTGGTAATGACTTGATTAATCAAAAATTGTAAAAAGCATAAAATTCACATAAACTGAAAATGCACGCTTTACCACTTTACTCTTGGACAATGGACAGCTTGTTAGCCCCAAAACTAGGGCTTCCTAGGGTATTTCTTTATCATCCATTGCAATTGGATGGAGTACAACTTAGATTCACCAATCTCTTTTCCTAATCCAAGTACTACTTGCTGTCAATAATGATCAACAAGCCTTCAAACCAATTTTCCCCTTGCTTTACTTGGAAAATTGACTAATAAATTTAGCCCTAAATTGAAGTTCGCTGGCTGGCCTCTTGAATCTCCCTGAAATTTTTCAATATTAGCTATTGGAATTCAAGCCTTAGGCCTTCAATTTTGAGCACACATTTTGAGGTAGCTATCAAAACCCTAATTTCTACTGTAAATTAGGATTTACAGCAATTCTTAAAGTGTCTATTGCTGACTAGAAATGGCTTGTCAATTATAGTAGCAACTATGATAGCCTTCTCTCTTTCTCTATCAACTTGCACAAGGCTGGAATGACCCCCTCTCTTTTTCGTGAAGATAATCGAATTAAGTAGCAATATTTACATCAGACCATCAAGTCAACTAAGAAAAAGAGTAGACACGAATCACCAAGACTCTAACACCAGCCACATGACCTCTCTCTCTCTCTCTCTCTCTCTCTCTCAACCTCAAAAGCGTATTTTCCACTTGCATGGGCAAGTTTTGCCAAGTGGCAACCTTCTAATCCCATTTTTTAGCATTATCCAATTTGCTAAACTAATTTTTAAAATTTAATTTAATAATTATTCTAGTGCTCAATAAAATAACTTCACCAACCAATAATTACATTGACTAGGCCAATTTGTCTTCCAAGTGTGCCTGAGCAATTATTAACCCTTAGACTAGCATATCTTAATTAATTAATGCCTAGCCTCTAATGTCACCACTGACATTAGTGGCCAATAAATTAATCTAGGCCCAAATCCAACACTAGGTACCACTTAGTACCTGTCATGTGTTACTTGTTACAACTTTGGCCTTTGGCACCAATTGATATCTCGGGATCCTAGATCCCTAACCGTCAAATAATTGACGTACATCTCACATGTACAAGTCACATTTGCACATTTGATTACCTTTTAATCGAATGCTAAGTAAAGGAATAAAATTTCACATCCTCATCACAACCAACATAATTCAATGTTCATCATTCTTCACTTCTCAACTTTTGCTCTCTTAGTGTTAGTCATACACTCTGAGTTTCTCCTCGCAAACCCTATTGTCTCTATGATATGATATAAGTGCGTATCATCCCATCACTTTTCTTGACACACCATAGCTATGATTGATCTCCTCAACTTTGGAATGGCTTCTCTCAACCTTCTACCAATCGAAACTATCTGGCCCAACTTGCAAGTATCTTGAATGGAAAAGAAGGAGATGAAAATGGCCATTTGAAAATCCACATTGTTTTCTCATTATCTAATATTAATTGACTACTAGAGATCCAATTTAACTGCCCAAACTTTAAAATATAATGAACCACAAACTTTGGCCCAAACTTTGAATTCTATTTTTTAGCAAGCTTGCCCAAACTTTGAATTCTATTTTTTAACAAGCTTGCCCAAACTTTCACATTAAATTTTAAAACCACTCTTTTGGCCCTTAATTGAAAGTTTCACATTTTGACCTTTGGGATTATAGATCCCAAGGTCCTATTCATGCTCTACACTACTATTATAATGTTCTTCATGGCCACGGCTAAGAGTAAGTTTGCATGCTTACGATATCTTACTCTTTTAAAGTATCTACAAAAATTTCAACCTTTGGAGTAAATACCTAGGGTGAGCTCTCAATACTTGGATAGGGAACCATGGTAACTAAGGTGTAGGTTTATCAAACCTCTTAAGTGGTGGCAAAGATTACTTAAAAAGCTTTGGAACAACAAGTTATCTTTAAACAAATAGCCAAAACAAAAAAATAAAAACAACACATGTCAATCACAATCCTTCAAAGTATATAGCTTTGATTTCTAAAAGAAATATACAAAAACCATCCTTGTCCAAAGAGTTTAAAAAGCTTCCATGATCAATCTAAAACCATTGGGACCATTGTCAAAAAGAAAGAAGGAAAGAATCATCACCACAAGCCTTAACCGTATGATGACTTCCATCATGCAACTGCAAGCCATGAAATTCTCCTTCAACGAGGCCATACAGATTTATTTGTGTATGGCAACCACACAAGAGTAGCAATAGCAATATAGCAAGTGATAAACTCATCGGTCGTCCTTGTCTAACCCATTTTCCAAAGGTCCACTAATCAACAAGATAATGCTTGATTGTACACTGAGCTATAGTATCTTGATACTATTGGAAGTGTGGTGGGTGCAAGTTGATTGTACACCAGGCTATTGTATCTTGATACTATTGAAAGTTTGGTGGGTGCAAGAGAGGTTGCAAGAGAGAGTATATATATACATGTTTACAGCATCATTGGATCCCACGCGAGTTAGTAACAAGACAATGTAACACATAAGCAAGAGTAATGAAAACAATGTAAAGCAACATAACAATGATGTTAATCACATAAGAGCTATAGAAAATGAGTCACCAAGTACAATTACAAGTGGAAAAACATGAAGCACCAACTAAGTCTCAAGAGCAAGTGAACAATAAGCAAAGCATCAACTATGGGGTAGTAAATAGGTGCCTTTATATAGGCTACAAGTCATGAGGCTCCAAGAATCAACATGGACAAGAGCGAAGAGGACTCACTACGAACGGGCTATGAATACTTCCCTAGAGGAAGCCAAAAGCACTTTGCTAAGTAGAAAACATTTTCCTACACCTCTTTTGATGCTTAATAGATGTTGAGCACCGTGACAATACGATGATACAAAGAAGTAAGCAAAGTCTTGGAACCATGGATGCCCTAGACTTGCAAAAAATGGATGTGCCTCAAAGATGGCACCAAAAAGACTCCTCAAGGACGAAACACAGAATGAAGCAAGGTAACCGTAAAACAATTCACTCCTAAAATATTCATCCCTGAAACATTGGTTTAGCATGAAATGTTTCAACCTTGAGTAGGCCCCAAGTGAAATGCCATATGAAACGACAAAATAATAAATTTAAGATGCATGTATTCAATATATTTTTTTCCTAGGATTCAATAGATATATGAACTATTGTATTTTGGAATGTTTTGTTGGTGAAACGTGTCTCGCATTTCATCCTTGGTGAAGCATATATCATGGTTACCATGGCATGAATGAAGAAACAACTTCCCACAAGCATTAGCTCACCAATGTCCAAGAAATCCAAGCAAGAATCTACTCAGAGTACCAAGAAGACCATCCAACAACATAAAATGACAAAGAAGTAAAATTATATCTCGAGACACTAAACACAACAAGGGTCTAATTCAGGAATGACTCCAAGCACCATTCTTGCAAGGAAATGAAGCAAAAAGTACAAGAGACGCTATCGTTAAGGGCACTAGTTACCCCATCTCGAATACTACATCCTAAAATCTCCTCTTAACCAGATGGACTAGGAAGCAACCTCCTTGGTGTTGAGTGTGAAGTCCCTTCATGGTGTAAAGCTATAGGGTGTGAACACACCCTTATTTTGTACCCTAACATATAAATACATTTTTACTCTTTATATACCATTACAATCCGGTACGCTCATCTTGGCACTCACTCTCTCACTCTCAACACTATTGCTTCCTTTCTGACTCCCACTCCCATTGCACACTCTTCCCTTCAAACTGGTATCAGAGCTGCAGCTAAGGTGTGCACGCTTCCCAAATTCTATGCATGTCAGATTCAACTTGTATGCACCAAGAAATATCAACTTCAAGCCAAGTTGAGCGTAGACAACAGCTTCAAGCACGTGTACTGGACGACGGACAAGCGACAGGTCAAAAACCCTAAATCTATGCAGTCATTTTGACTAGGCGAGGGCAAGCAACAATTCCCAAGTCACAGGCGATAGTTCCTAGGTCAATGTGGACCAAGTGATAGCTCACGACAACTAGCAGCAATTTTTTTGACTAGCATGGACCAAGCAACAGTTTACCACAGCTCGCGATAGCACCCGACAGTCAGTCAACAATCCATTTGACATTCTGTGTGACTTGCACATCTATACAAGCCTCGCTACACACGTGGAAGCATAGTTAAGATTTTTCAAAATTTTCATGGCTGAATTTTGAGGCTTTTTCCCAGATGCATAACAGTGACATTTAACCTGAAAATTACAAACAAAGTGCACATTGGCTCTGAAAATTTTGGGACTTTTCATGTATCAGTGAAATTTTGTTCAACTAAGCAGAATGCACATTTGGACCTGAGAAATTAGGGGTTTTGCAAGATTTCGAGAAATCTTACTAAATTTGCTCGTTTTATGCTCTCGAGAACACATATTAATGCAATTGGGGCAAATTGGTCAATGAAATTTTGGGGCTTTTGCTAAAATCTGTAGATTTTGGCAAAATTGAAGTATGCAATGCATTTAGGGGACATTTGCTGAAGCAATCTTGGTGATGTAAGCAATGTAATTTGAGTCTTTCATCTCCCGCTTGTGAGATTTTGGAGAAATTGCAAAGAATTCTTGGGTATTTTTGTGTATTAGAAGTTGATTTGGACACATATGTATGTAGTACACATATCAGGTGGCTCCTATTAAGTTGATGTATTGCTGAATATTCATGGTGCAGCAGTCTTAGAGATCTTTTACAAATCTAGGATTGTTGCAAATGTAATTTTTTGTGGCATTGCTAAAGTGGGAGTCACCTGGCAATG
Organism: Lygodium microphyllum; assembly: GCF_053477565.2. Lineage (NCBI taxonomy): Eukaryota > Viridiplantae > Streptophyta > Polypodiopsida > Schizaeales > Lygodiaceae > Lygodium > Lygodium microphyllum. The sequence goes on from NC_141156.1 coordinate 38,094,712, forward strand.
ATATATGCATCTAATGTATGCTGAAATTTCAGTTATATTGCTGAAAGTCATTCCCTCTACTGTTGTACTTGTATTTGGGCATTGTCTATAATACAATGACATGAAATCTTGCTCTTATTTCCTAAAGTTTTGGGCTGAAATCAGCTGAATGTGCGGCCTATTATTTCCTTCATAAATTACAGCATTGGTACTTCGCACTTTGCTGACAAATGGCCAGTAATGCTTCTAGCAGCAATGACACTAAATCCCTCTTTGAAATCAAGAGCTTATGCTATATGGAAAAAGTTAATGGATACTTATAAAAATACAACTCCAGTAAATTAAATGCATCTCATGCGCAAGCTTGTGAATATAGAGTTTGATGAGTCTAAGCTAGCATCTGAGTATTTGAGTGCTTTCATAGGGATTTTGAATCAGTTGTTGCAAGACTCTCGTTTGCAACCCTTTAATGATAAACTGAAAGCTATTTTCTTGCTAATGACTTTACCTAATAGTTGGGAGGCTTTGGTTGTTTCACTTAGCAATAAAACTACTTTAACCTTTGATGGTGTTAGCGGCTCCATCCTCAATGAGGAGATCAAAAGAAAGTCTAGTGAAGAAAGCAATGGCTCAACCTATCATCTTAGAGGTAGATCAGAGAAGAGGGATAATGCAACAAATAAAGGCAAAAGTAGAAGTAAAAGCAATGGCAAACAACAAGACGGTACTTGCTATCAATGTGGACGTAAAGGGCATAAAAAGCTGGATTGCCAATATTACAAGAAATAACAAGAAAGGAAAAAACAATAGGAAAAGAAAAAGAAGGATGACAAGAAAGATAATGACAGCTCTCCCTCAAAAGAAGTTGCAAAGGCAAATGTTGCATCTAGTGTGGTCATTAAAGAGCTCTCTGACACTAGAGAGATACTTGTTGCAGCCTCGTGCAATGTAGACACTATGGCAACAACAAATGATATGCACATTACCAAAAAGAAAGTAATTAATGCCTTACTTTCATGTTACCAATCATGGATAGTGTGGTGCCTCTTTTCATGTTACTCCTTCCTTGGAGTCATTTTCTGAATACATTGCAAGTTGCCTAGACAAGGTTTACTTGGGCAACAACTATGCACATGAGATAGAGGGTTTAGGTACCATTCACTTGGTTCTTGAAAACGGCCAAGAGCTGTTTTTACAAGATGTCAAATATGTATGTAACATAAAGAAAAGTCAACTGTCAGTTGGGCAGCTTGATGCAAGAGGATATTTTACTACCTTTGGTGGTGGATCTTAGAAGGTCCACAAGGGCTCTAAGCTGATTGTTAAAGGCAACAAAAAAGGGACTTTGTATTATTTACATTGTACATCATTACTTAGCAAGTTCTTGGTTGTGGCTAAAGTTCATTTACAGATGGAACTTTGGCACAAAAGACTTGGCCATATGAGCCAAAAGGGCCTTCAGGTTCTCTCCTCTTTGGGGAGATTTGATGTAAAAGGCTCTGGTCTCGAATTTTGTAATGATTGCATATATGGTAAACATATGAAGTCTCCTTATTACTCTGGTGTCGTTAAGAAGTCCAATGCTCTTGATTTAGTACAGTTTGATGTGTGCACTATGCTTGTTATTTCATATGGGAGTGCACAATACTTTGTCACTTTTATTAATGATTTCAATAGAAAGTCATGGGTGTATGTGTTAAAGAGCAAAAAAAAAGTGTTGGATACCTTTAAAAGGTTTCGTGCTTTTGTTACCACACAAAAAGGATTTAGGTTAAAAGCTATAAGAACGGATAATGGGGGTGAGTATGTTTCTAATGAGTTCAAAAAGTTTTATAAAATGCATGGTATTAAAAGGAAGTTGACATCTCCTTATAATCTTGCATCGAATGGCGTGGTTGAAAGATACAATTGCATACTTTGTGAGAGAGCCATAGAGGTTTCATCCATCTTTGAATTGCATTTGGTTAGCTAATGAGAGTGAACCTCTAACATTTAGAGAGGCACAATCATGTGAAAACAAGAGAAAGTGGAAGCTTGCTATGCAAGAAGAGATAAAGTCTTTGTATACAAATAACACTTGTGAGCTTGTATATTTGCCCAAGGATTGGAAAGCTATCCCTAATAAACGGGTCAAAGTACAATGTATTGATGGAAAGCCCAAGTACAAGGCACAGTTGGTTGCTAAGGGCTATACACAAAAGGAAGATAGAGACTTCTAAGAGGCCTTTTCACCAATGGTGAAGATGACTATGCTTCATGTTTTATTTGCTCTCATTGCATCCTTGGATTTAGAATTAAATCAGATGGATGTGAAAACTGCTTTTCTTCATAGTGATCCGGATGAAGAGTTGTACATGAAACAACCAAAAGGCTTTCCCATTCCAAGAAAAAAGCATTTAGTTTGTAAAGTGAAATGCAGCTTATATGGGCTGAAACAAGCCCCTAGACAATGGTACAAAAAGTTTGATACCTTCATACTCAACCATGAATTTAAATGCAATCATGCAAATCACTACTTATACACTAAAAAGGCTGATGATGAAAGTCTTATTGTACTGGTTTGTTATATGGATCACATACTGATTGCAAGAAAACATAAGAGTACTTTGAATGCTCTTAAAGACAGCTAAGTACAATCTTCTCTATGAAAGATTTGGGGGCAACTGAACACATTTTGGGCATGCACATTAAAAGAGATAGAGGGCAGCACTTGTTTCTCTCACAAGACAATTGCATTAGTAAAGTACTTTACAAGTTTAATATGGTTGATGCTAAGCTTCTTGGTGTGCCTTTACTGCCACATACAAAGATTAGTAAAGCTGATTGCCCAAAGAATGATGCAACTGCCAGTGATATGAAGGACATACCTTATGCATCAACTTGTGGATCTTTGATGTATGCTATAGTTGCAACTCGCCTTGACATTGCTCATGCAGTGGGAGTTGTTAGCATATTCATGTCTAACCCTAGCAAGCCATGTTGGGAAGCAGTGAAATGTACTTTCAGATACTTAAAAGAGACACAAGAGAAGTGTATATGCTATGAAAAGGGTACGCTACAATTATAAGGATTCTGAGATTCGAAAATGGCAATAAATTTTGACACTAGGAAATCTACCAATGGATATGCCTTTACTTTGGCTAGTGAGACTATCTCTTGGAGTTGAAGGTTGCAAAAAATTATGGCACTTAGTACTACAAAGGCTGAATATATTTCAACCACAGAAGCTTCTAAGGAAGCTATTTGGCTTGGCCGTCTGGTCAAGGATTTTGGTCTTTCTTCGCATACTCCAATGCTTGGTTGTAACTATTTTCAAGCGTTGCTTATACTCTTCTTCATTCCAAAATACCATCAAAGAAAGTACCTGTAAACTTCTGATGTGCTCTAAATATTATTTCTATCATTCTATTAAAGGTTGCAAGAGCATTGGTGAGACGAAATGGCAGCACAAGAAACTCATACGAACCAAAAGTTGTCTTGAATGTTGTTTTATGAATTTCTTGAGAAGCAATCCTTATCTGATGGTATCCACTCTTCAAGTCAATCCTTATGAATATCTTGAGGAGCAATCCTTATCTGATGGTAGCCACTCTTCAAGTCAATCCAAATGTATACTTTGGATCCATCCAATCTATCCACGATATCATCGATTCTTGAAATGGGAAACCTATTCCAAATTGTAATTTTGTTGAGGGCCCTATAGTCCACACACATGTGCCAAGATCCATCTTAGTGCAATATGTCTAGCTAAGAATGTTATGTTCCATACACGTACCCAACACATAGATGTTCAGTACCACTGTATTTGATAGGTCTTAGATAACGATCTTGTCACACTGACTAAGATCAAAACCCAAGATAACCCTGCACATGTTCTCACTAAGAGTCTTGCAAAGGCTCAACATGAGCATTGCATCTGATTAGTGGGAGTAGGTTAGCTTAAAGGTACCACTTCAAGTCTTTAAGTGGAAGGTTCTTGGGCATAATGTCCCTTTGTCTTTGTGTAAAGTTATAAGGGTGTGAATACACTTATTTTGTATCCTAACATATAAATATACTTTTATTCTTTGTGTACCCTTAAAATTTGGTACACTCATCTTGGTATTCACTCTTTCTCTCTCTCAACACTGCTACTCCATTTTTGACTTATACTCACTCCCATTGCACACTCTTCCCTTCACATGAAACTACAAGGATCCCTCCAAGTAGGAGAGGACAAATCAATTACCCAACAATAGGTTGAAGACTTCTTATCCACTTCACCTCTTTAATCTTTCATTGGTTGAGTTTTCTTATCCATGGACAAACTTGAGTGCGATCACTAAGCCTAATAGTGATTCTCTTTCTTCCTTACTTCATTATGGATGTACTCTACAACCTTTCTTACACTTGCATTAACAACTTTGGATTACAAACGCAAAACCAAAGCAATAAATTAGATAGTTTTCATACTCACTACCAGACCTGATAATTAATCCTTAAAGACCCTTCACCTATATGAAAAATCCTTGGGTCAATTCTCCAACATTCAAGGAAACGTGACAAATTTGCATTTGAAAGTATGGCTCACATGGCAATCTCCCTCGAGCAATTTCTATGGCAACCATGTATACCTGCTCCCCATACCTTTCTTTTTCCCTGACACTCACGAATGGTCAAAGAAGCTTGTCTATTTTGTGGTATGTTGGATCCAACCATCTCTCTTTATTTCACCCAAGGGCACATATACTTACTAGGATTTTTTTCTTCTTAAGAAAAAGTTCAAAGTGGTTCCACCATCGTGTTTGTAGATCTTGGTAGGCCACTAGACAACTAACAAGCACCCTTTTTTCGATCCCTTAGTAAGATAACCATCGCTTCTATGATCTTGGTAAGATAGCCTTCGCTTTTAGTCTTAGTAGGTCATTGGATAACCAACGGCAACCGATGCCCTAGCTACTTTGGGATAGGATGTCTAGGAATGGCAATGCTTTGCAATCCCTTCTTGGTTCCAATTTTGGACTCGAGAGGTGGTGTTGAGCTTTAAATATACATTATACCTTGATCAACTATTTATTACAATCTCAAAATATACTTATCACCAGAAGTTTCATTAAATGACTACTTTTCTAAAGAATGACTGTGTCTCTTACGAGGACGTAAAATTTTATCACTTTGCTTAGCATTTGATTAAAAGCTAATCAAATGTGCTAATGTCACTTGCACACGTGAGATACAAATTAATTATTTCACAGTATGAAATCCAAGACCCCGAGATATCAATTGGTGCCAAAGATAAAAGTCGTAATAAGTTACGTCTGACAAGTACCAGGTAATACCATGTATCATATTTGGACCTAGAACAATTTATGGCCACTAATGTCAATAGTGACATTATAGTGACATTATAGACTCAATATTAATTAATTAATTAATGCCAATCTAAGGATCAATAATTGCTCAAGGATACTTAAAAGACAAATTGACCTAGTCAATTTAATTATTAGCTAGTGAAAATAATTTTTTGCACACTAGAATAATTATTCAATTAATTTTTAATATTAATATTTTAAAAATTAATTTAATAAGCTAGATAATGTTAGAAATGAGATTAGAAGGTTGCCACTTGGTAAAACTTACCCATATAAGAGGAAAAAACGTTTTTAAGAATTGGTAGAACCATTGTGAGAGAGAAGAAATTTGCTAGAGAGCAAGGAGAGATTGTTGATGTGATTTGCAACCACCAATCATTTGGAGCCCTCCAAGACCAAGTGACAACCACCCAAGGTCCTGGTGCAGATAATAGCATACAAGAGGAAGCAATAGTCTTTCTGGTAGTCCTAAGCTGTAAGTAATAGCTCCCATAGCAATTTGAGCAGGGCAATTGTAGCTTTTCAATGTTTCTCGCGATAAAACTCTTTCATTCTCTATTTAGCATACTCTCTTATCCCCTAGCCATCTCTCACATACCTCAATATTTTTTAGCAATTTGAGCTATCAAAGGAAAGGATTTCAATTAGTCTCTATTGTAAGCCCTAATTTACAATAAAAATTAGGGTTTGACAGTGACCTCCGGATGCATGCTCACGTTTGAGAACCTAGGACTTGAAATCCAACACCTGAAATCAAAGAATTTCAAAGAGATTCATGAGGCTAGCTAGCCAATATTAGATTAAGGGCTGAATTTGTCTTTTAACAAGCAAGGTAAAGCCCAATCCCTAAGCAAACCAAGGGGCAAATTGGTTTGAAAGCTTCCTGGTCATTTATGACAACAACAGATATTTGGATTAGCAAAGGAAATCAGAGAATCTCAGTTTTACTCCATCCATTTGCAATAAAAATCAAAGAAATATTGCAAGGGGTGCCAATTTTGGGGTCAACAAGCTGTCCATTGTCCAAGATTAAAGTGGTAAAATCAACTTAATACGACCCTCTCCGAGAAAAAAGGTTCGTTTTAGTGTCTCACATGCAAACCCTAATTTGTAAAGGATCCACTCATCTATAAATAATATGCCTAACCACCACTCATTCCATCTTTGTTTTGCAAATTGTTGGTGCTTGTCCTCTACTATCCACATCCCTTCTAGCGGATATCTCAATTCAAGTTTGTTGTCCATCAAGTAGCACTTGCACCCAACCCTTCTCACTCAATTAGCAACAATTTGCAGCCCTGATTTCTGTGTTTGTTGATCAATGTTACATACCAATTGCTATCAACTAATTCTCAACCATTGCCCACTACCAAAGACTCTTCTCAAGCTGTGTTTGTTGTTAGCAAGTCATTTTAGTGTGTGTTTTTTGCATTTAAGCAGCCGCAAATCTACCACATTTTCATCAACTATCATTCAAACACTTTTTGTGCTTCTTTCCACTACTTGAGTTGACCCAAACATGTTCTGGCATGATCCAAACTCTCAAGGATGGGACGGCAAATAAGGTGACTTTATATGGGCTATTATTGGTATGGAGCCAAACAAGGATATGAAGCCAAACAGGGAATAGTTGAGAAGTACACTATAAATGCCTCCTAGAGAAAACCCCAAACACACTTTATAGAGGGGTATATATATTTCTAACAAATACTCTTAATAGATACCACTTTGCAATCCACCTCTACAATATAGTTCAAATCCATTGTATTTAAAGCTTTCCAACTCAGCTTGCATGATATAACCAATCTTTTCTATATCAACTATTATCAAGATGTAGTGGATCAATACTTCAAATTAATTTAATGCTCAAAGACCCTAGAAAGATATATTATTTAAGTACTTCAAAATACAATTAAATGTTTATCGTTTTATTCAAGGGTATCCAATGGCCTAAATACCCTACAATTATACTTGGATAATAGTCATTGACAAGATGCCCAAGAGAAATTAAAAGTTTAGATGAGTGGTCAAACTGACCAAAAAGCCCAAATAACTAAGACTTTTTCACTCGGTTCATCACATTAACAAGAAGCCCACATAATGAGTGGTTTCAAAAAGTAAAAACAAATACTCATTATCAAAGAAACAACACATGAACCGGTGAATCTATTCAATTAAGCTCTCCAGAATCCAAATATGGTGACTCCTAAAATTTAGGAGATTATTATTTTTGAAAGTTAACTCAAATATGGAATTTTGTTCACCAAAGGCTATGAAATTTCGCAAGGAACAATTGTCTTCAACAACTATCTCAAATTCTTAACCATTTGAGAGATTTTGAGTAGAAGATTTAGAAGCTTCTTTCACCTAAAAATTGGCATATCACATCTAGAACAGGTTGTGTCATTTTAAAGGTGAAAAGTGTCCCTACACCTACCATTTTGCTTAACACTTGTCATATGTAGCCTCTATATTTCACTTTTTAAGTATACAAGCTCCACACCTATATATTAGAGGTCTCTCTCTTTATTTCCAACAAGCTCAAATACTGAAATTACAACCATATGCTTTATACACATTTGTCTAACACTTATTCAAAAAGCTTTTTCTATTCATCTTGAATATATCAAAGCACAAGAAAAAAAAATCAACTTCCCATCTGATGTATGTAGAAATTAGGGTTTCAAAGCCCTAATTCTCTGTAAATGCTCCGAACAACATAATATGCTCAACAATTATAGTATTCATTTGTTTTCAAACTTAATATTTCAAGAATGAACAAAACAAATACTTAAAGATAAATACAACAATTAACAGCCACAGAAATATAAAAGTAATGCAAAAAAGATTGAGAGTTGAAAATGGGCAACCTCTACCCCCCCCCTTTCCCAAGGAATTTATTTCTGGTCAACCCAAGTCCTTAAGAAAAGAGCTCAATTACAATCAACCAAAGAGTGAGAATAAGTAATTTTTACACTCACAAGATCATGAAAATGTATGTATACACACATGCATAAGTTACTATACAATAGAAACAATTCATTTCTTTACAAGATGAAAATAGAAATAGGGAAAATCAACCCTTTCTCCATTGATGAGCAACAATACAACGAGATGGCTTGCCTCTTATTCTTAAAATGAAAGAAGCCTAAGAAGGAGAGATTGTAATGAATTTATGGATTTATTCTCTTATAAAATACAACAAAAGAAGAGGAAATATGGAGGTGTTCAATAATGGAGATATGGAGAAGAATGTTATAGATAGATGAGGTCAACTTTAGGCTGTCTCCAACTATTGTACAACAGTTTACAGCCAAGAAAACTGATGTAGAAAGAAAAAAAATAAGCTCTTTTTCTAAGGGAAATAAAAGAGCTAGTGTAAAAAGGAAAAGTGAAATAGTACAAGACAAGTGTCCAACCACACATCATGAGGTGTACACTTGGAAGCTTGTGTAACAACTGTCCTCACACTTGTCTCTTCTCTATGGCCTTTTTTTGGATTAAGCATTATTAAAGACAAAAACAATCGAATTTAGTAAATACTACTAGAAAACACAAAACTTACTATTTTTAGAATATTATCCCCGTTTTTTAAACTAGCATTTGTATACTAATCAAAGACTCTTAAAATTTAGGAACCCCCCAATATGGGTGTTATGTGAAAGATCTTATGAATATATTATAAAACAATCCTGAAATCTTCATACGAGTTTTCAATGTAAAGATATGTGAATTTTAATCTTTCATCTTACATATGCACATTATACAAACATTTTGTAATCATGCCATCTTATTGATTTTAACACTTTATTTTGGTAGATTTAACCCACACTTCAAGGCATTAATCCTTCCTGTGAATTGGCCTAATATTGATATGCTTGAGTTTCAATCACAAGCACCCAATCAAGGCATATAGGTAAACGTGTGTACTATCATTTCTTTAACCCACTGCATGGATCTACCATAACCTATGACCACTCATTAGTCGCCAACTTTCATTCGCTTTTCATTTATATCTAATAAGTGCAAAGAAAACAAATCCAATACACAATTCAATATGTAAAATAATAGAAAGCATACAAATTGTTTTTCTATTGTGTTATGAGATTCTTAAATTTGCAACAAATCAACCCCATTGTATATGGTTCAAGCACTTTGTACGCATGTTGTTTCAATAAAATCCTTTAAAAGGGCTCTCATTGTGATGTACTCTCTTTTTTTTTCGTGAAGATAGTTGAATTAGATAGTGAACATTTACATCAGACCATCAGGTCAACATTCTGTCTATAGCAGTTATTTTCTATTACATCAGACCAAGAGGTCAGCATACTCTATCTCTCGCACTCTTTGTTCAACTACGTAACTAATATTTACATGAGGCCTGCAAGCTATCAAAACAGCGAGAACAACCTATTACATGAACAGTACTATCAAATCATGTGATGTCCTCTCTCTCTCTTTTTTTTCGTAAAAGGTAATTGTATTAATTACGAAAAAAAGGTACAAGTTTACATGATTACAAGATACACGATGGCTCTAAGCCATCGTGTGTAACTCTCTCTCTCTCTAAAGCACTAAACTACAAAAGAGTTACAAAAAGTCATGGCAACGACGTAGAGGAAATTGCCATATGCCAAGGAAGTAAGTCCTCCCAAGGGAGTAAGTCAGAGTACCGAATGAGATCTATCTGCCAATGCAAGAGGCCTTTAAGCCTAGCAATATGTCCCTGAACGTTATAGGCTGAATCAAAAAGAAAAGCATTCCGACTAGTCCAATTGTGCCAACAGCCCCAGTATATAAGAAAGTGAAACAAGATCTTCATATGCGACTGAGTCGGTGTGGGGTATTTGGGCCGCGCAAAAACCCAATCAAAAGGGCTTAGCGCGAAACCAACCATTGCTCGCCAAACTGCCGACAAGAGTGACCACATTTTCTTAGCAAGAGGGCAAGAAATAAATCGATGACGAGCCAATTCCACACTGGTGGTGCAAAAGAAACAATTGCCATTGGAGATTCGACGCTTGGAAAGGGCTGAAGCAAGAGAAAGACCACCGATCATCACCCTCCAAAGAAAGACCTTGCATTTGAAAGACCACCGATCATCACCCTCCAAAGAAAGACCTTGCATTTGAAAGGTGTCTTGTTCATCCAGCCCTCCATCACAGTTGCCTTCCACCATGACCGAGATTTACGCAATCCCCATATAGTATTGGCTTTAGTAACCAACCATTGATGATCTTTAATGGGAAGATGATACACCTGGTTAGCTGAGGCCTTTTCCAAATTCAGGCGGCCTACAAGGTCCCAGTCCTACCAAGGACGATCCGAAGCAAGGGCAGGAAAGGGTTGTCTGCTCTGGAGCACCATCAAAAGCTATCCCCATAAATCACGGTATCCACGAGGGATCCAGAAAAGCCTTCTAACTGTATGAAACGATATCAACACATTGCGACTAGGAAGGGTGGCATCTCCAACTGAAGTCAAGCCCAAACGTGCCATACGATTAAATTTTGGTCTGAGCTCATGTTTGCCTTCCCAAGAAAGTAATCGGGAGGCTGCCAACAGTTCCTATTGAAAAGAATTAGTAGCTAAGTGATCCTCGGTTGGATGCCATTGAGCCTTCTGGAGAACCAATTTCCAGGAACATACCAAGCGAGCAAGCAAGGATGATGAAGGACTAGAAAACCGAGAGTCTGCATTAAGAACATGCCACCAGGAGCTCCGAATTTGAGTATTACCATGCACAAGCCCGTGATTCTCAAGAAAACAACGGGCTATCAAGACCCACGGGTGATGATCCAAGCACATGGTACGAAAAAGAGACCAACGGAGTGCCAGCATATGAGTTTCGCCATCCAAAATAGCCCCACCACCCATGCGTTTGGGGGTAAATACATGCGACCAAGAGATCCATGAAATACCTGCATGTAAGGAGTCCTTCCATAACATAAAACGAATGCACTAAGTAAGAGCATTCAATGTAGTAGTAGTCCAAGGCAACAATGGCAAGAAATATGTGAGCATTGGCAACATAATTGTCTGAGCCACTTTGAGGCGAACATGGAAAGGCCAAGCCTGTGACTTCCAATACAGAAACTTAGCTATCAGTTTCTATGAAATCCACTCTAATAGTTGCTTCGGCCGAACATCAACACCCAACGGGTACCCATGATACCTGACAATGAATGGAACCACATGGAACAACCATTCCCTGCCAGTCCAGTGACTGCAAATCTGACTCCGTGCAACTGAGAATGGCTGATTTCAAAGTATTGATATGAAGACCAGAAGCATGACCAAAGAGAGTCCAAACATCTAATGCTTCGCGAAGATTATCCTTATCCGCACGCAAAATCATAAAGTTGTCATCAGCCAAGGATTGACTAATGAAGTGCTGTCCAAAAGGAAGAGACAATCCAGCCAACTGAGTAGAAGCTGCCATAAGAGATAGCATCGAGAGAACCGAATGAGTCGTTTGGAAGCAGTTTGATAAGTCCTTCTTTCCATGAGGAAGGCATGAACCCCGTTTCCCAAACTTGCTGAAACATAGCCATCAATGGTTTCACCAAACTGGTAGCAAAAACCTCAAAGAATTCATTGGTGAGACCATCCCAACTGGGACTTTTATCCTTGGGCAAGTGTAACAAAACTTCCATAACCTCTGCCTCACAAATATCTGTCTCCAAAGTAGTTTGCATATCATGTGGAACCTGATTGCAGACCAAATCATAGAAAACTGAGCGAGCATGAGTAGTTTGGTCCGAAGGTGAAGGAGTAGAACCAAGAAGGTCTAGAAAATAAATCCTACACATATTCACAATAGTTTGTGTTGAGATGACAAGCTCAACACATACGGACATTGATGATGGACCGCTTGGTTAGATGGGTCCACACGTAGAAGAAATCAGCAAGAAAACGTTTTGGCCTCCATCTCTCTACTTGTCTCTTGAGTGAGCTTCTCCTTGTGCATTCTATGTGTGTTCGGCGCAGCATCTTGAGCAAGTCCCCCCACCACGCGATTCTTGACAGTCTGAGGATTAGTGACCATTTGACCTTCTGCATCCTGGAGTCTAGTCATATTCTCTCGAGCGGGAGATGCATGAAAAGCACGAAAGAACTTATGAGTCTGACAAGCACTATCTTGCAAATTCTCTGTCAAATTTTGCAATTTGGCCTGTTGATAAGATTTCAACTGAAACTCTTTAAGAAGATCAGCCAAACGCATAGCCAATGGCAGCAGAAATACATCATTTGCAGTCTCCACCAGGAGAGAACGAACCAAAACCAGTAATTCCTCCGTTGCGTGTCGACGCCGCCGACAAAGAGAGGCATGATGGATCCCATACTGCTGTGCAACCCGCTGCACATTAAAGAGCAATCGTTCAAAAGAAGCATTGTCCTCAAAAGGGAAGTCCAATAAAAATCTATCAATCAATTGCTGTATATAACCTTGAAAGATTGAATGCTTCAAATAAGACGAGTTGAAGCGCAAAGGGAGTCTATCCAGAAATTGCTTAAAAGGTGCAATGGGTTGTGCAAGCATTTCAAGCTGTAGAGGAAAGTGGTCCGACAAGGCGTATTGCTGCAACACTTTCATTTCCAGCATCTTAGGAAGAAAAGCATCATCCTGCATGATGTACATGCGGTCCAATCGCGACCATGTAGATGTATATTGCGCAAAATGAAAAGTAAATCCTGTAGAAGAAGGATGTAACCATGACCAGAGATCTTGCTTAAGTACGGCAAGAGCAAACGCATTCCACACACGGCTTTCCGAAGTATCCATCACCGAATGCTCTGATGTGGACTGCGAAGGATCAACACACATATTAAAATCCCCCATCAAGAAACCCCGTCTTCCAAGTGACAAGGAGGTCTGCAAAGTCCAAAGATCCCGACGGGATAAAGGGTCATTTGGAGCATAGATCCCAAGTAACCATAAGATCTCTCCTTCAAATAAAACTTCAATCACCACAAAACGACCATGTACATCATTTTTTATAAGAACAGGTTGATATTTCTCATGGACAATCATAAGCACACCAAAATAATGCATGGCATGGGTCCCTGCATAAAACAAGCGAAAGCCATGGCAATCCACAACTTTTCCTGCTTGGCCGTGACTCTTGTGCTCAACAACACACAAGACATCCCACTGATTCTCATGCAATAAACTCCACCTGGCATGCTGCTTATTGTGAGAACAAATGCCTCTCACATTCCACGTGGCTATCTTCATGTATATTCAAAAAGAAGATCAAGAACGAGGCAACACTTGCCTCAATTTAACCTTCTCTGCTAGAATGTCAAAGACTCCCTCGTCCAAAAAATCAACCAACACGACAAAAGAGTTCTGACGGGCAAATTTAGAGATAGACGGTATAGCCACTGACTTGGGGATGGAATGGGGATAACGCCGATTCCATTGGGTAATCACATTACCTCTAGCATCAAAAGCCAACTTAGCAGGTGGGCCCTTCGAACCATCCGAATATACTTTCCTCGCGGGCTGATGGCGAGGAATAGAAAAAACCATAGCATGAGAAGGGTGCTCTGACGACAACATGTCTTTCCTGCGCGTATAAGTACGCAAGGAATCTTGTGAAGCATTAGGCACAATATCCGCCATGCCAACATCAAACCTTTTATCTTTTTTGGCACGTACATCCACCCAATCATTGTCACGAGAATCCAAGCCCGAAACATGTTTGCCTTTATCCAAAACTTTAGGGGGCTGGGTCGCATCCTACGACGGAGCAACAAGCACCATATCTTCCCTAGGAGGCAAAACATGCTCCGCATCTGAAGTCGGTTGCTTTACTGGACATTCGGCCATAAAATGCCCCAATTTACCACACGAAAAACAATGGCTTGCAAAGTTACCCCATTTCAGACGAAAGTGCAAAGGATGCATGCCAGAGCAGTTAAGACGTAACCAAGCAAGCCTTTTCCGAGCAGTGTCCCATAACATACACAAATGGTTACGATTTGTGGCCCTTAGGCTCGGGGGGACCAAAACAGTGCCCACAACGGCCATGGCATCCTTTAACAGTGGCCAATAGACAACCGGACAATTTTCCACTTCAATCCACACCAAGCATTCATGTTGAAGCAAGCGCTGAAAATCTGCCATTGGGTGCCATGGCACAACATGGACCAAACGGCGATCAAAGAACAGTGGCAGTTTAGACAGCAGATCAGCACGATGCTTCTCGAATTTCAACAGCACCTCATAAAAGCCTCGGGGCCCAACAAAAATCTCTTCAACACACTCCCCTTGTAGTAGACTTTGCAGCCACTGGCGAATATGAGCAAGCACTGGAATCCTACCAGCGAAGAAGAGTATAACAGCACGTTCATAAAACACCGAGAAGGAGCGCAGGACATTTTTCGGATCCATAGTGGCTTCCAAAACATCTTCAATTCTAGAGTCGGAAAACGCTTCATGATTATGTTGAACATAATCGCCAAGCAGAGTGTTGGCAAACTCCAACAAATGCTCCCAATCAACATCTTGAGAATCCACAGAATCAGAAGCAACCTACGCATAAGAACGTTCCTGATGATCCATTGTCTCTTCCGAAGTATGCTTGGTGCGTTTGCCCGCAGGCTAGAAGTCAGGACCAGGGGGCATCTCCTCCGTACAAGGAACCATATCCTCTGGTTCCTCTGTATTAGAATCCAGACCAAGGGCTGCCACCGTTTGGTTGACAAAGGCCATATCCAGACCAGCCATATTGTATCACCACTTGTGCAGGTTGGATGCTGAACCAAAAGCTCACAGAAGACAGAAACAGCACAAGCCTCTCTCTCTCTCTCTCTCTCTGTGTGTCTGCTGTATCACAGATCTCTGTCTGCTGTGATAGAAATCTGCACCTCTCTCTCTCTCTCTCTCTCTCTCTCTCTCTCTCTCCTAATTTTTATAGTGATATTTAATCAAGTTGATCCAATTCAACCTATTGTCATTCTCATGTTCTTCCCAACACTTACACATGTTATCTTCTTCCATAAACTTTGTAAATTTGATTCCAATATAGAATTCAACCATATTATTAAAATATGCATCCTTTGCACTACATGATAGCAATTACTAGAGGTGTTATAATATCTATGACCTGGTAAATATAAAAAATGAGCTTATAATCACGATCTCATAAAGTTGAATGCACGACTCCATGTTTATAAGAAGCTGATAAGATACACATCTCCGAAATCAAATCAAGGAAGCAATACAACAACGAGTAAAAAATGATTTGATTTATGCACATGCACAAGCTCATGTTTCCAAGAAACAATCAAATGCCAACTCTCAAATTCCATCATAAGACTATCCCATCAAGAGGTCCTCTCTCCCTAAGCTTTGAAGTAGAATTCAACTTCTTTATAAAGGCAATTTCCAAATCTTGCAAGCATGGCTCTTACAGTAAATGCGAGTTTTCAGCATTCCAATTTCAATAAACATCTTAGACTCTTAAAGTTTGCAAGGTAGCAAATATCAAGAATGGAGTATTAAAAAATTTTAACAATTTCTTAATTGTTGCAAAATCAACAAATTAAAATATTTCAAGGGTTTCTTAATTGTCAAAGTACACCCAATTGAATCTTATCTTTAGTCTCTACTTGTCTATCTTCCAAAGCACTTCTCAATTGTACCTTTCACTTATAAGTATGTGTACATCATAGAGCTATTTGAGCTCTCAAAAAGAAAAATACCTATTCAAAATCATATTTATAACTTCTAAGCTTCACAATGTCTTTTCTCCCTTAAGCTCAATCAGGTTCTAAATATTGAATGACATGATTTTGCCATAAGTCAAAACTCCTATTTATTCATAGGAGTGCACCATGTTCCAACCTTCATAAGGTGCCAAGGTTCAGCAATGCCAAACTAGTATGATCATTCGATCTGATAACGGTAACTAGAGCCATTATTAACAATACTTTGAACAAACCAAATGGAATTGCACAATCTTTAACTGCAACATTATTGAAAAAATTGGTTGTTCCCAAACCTAGGAACATCAAATTGGATCCAAATGCTTGATCGACTATTTGATAAAAATGTATTTTCCTAGGGCCCATGCTTCATTCCTATTTTGGTTTCCATTTACAACCCCAAAAATGCTTTATTTGGATCACTATTTAGTACCAAGGCACTACCCGAGAGAGCCGAGGTGCCACCCAAGAGACTTCAGTGGGCACCAATCGAGATAGTCTAAGCCTATAAATATGGTACTAACTTCTCTCATTCTTCATCCCACACATTCATTCCTTCTAACACTGTCACTCTCTTCCACATTCTTTCCTCCTTTCTCCATCCTCTCCACTATAGTTCACACCCCGCAAGGAGAATATTATGGTTTAGGCTTTTGCATCCATCTCCACCTAGCGTTTTGCAATCTACATCATCTAGCATCAACCCTCCTCACCTGATCTCATCATCAAGCTTCGTTTGCAAAAAATTCAAGCCGTTTACAACAAGTTACACCCTCTTTATCAGCCCTAGATTAGATACTTGCATTTTTGTGTTTTCTTCCCTCTTGAAGGGCTGGCAAGCTTGTCTACATCCACTTACACAAAGAGATTTTCATAACAAATTATTTTGTTTTCTTCTCTAGTTAGCTACCCAAAGTCGCCTTGATAGCAACCATTATCTCGGTGAGTTTTCAACATACCCTTCATCTCTGACATCTCCTGAGGATTATTTTGTTTCTCTACAGCTAGTTGTCCTTTCCCTCACCATTCAGTATTTACCTTTGACATCCTACTACTAAAGGACAGTACTTCGCTCCCTTCATTGTGCAAAGTCCCTACAAGTATTCCACCTAATTCAAAAAGGACAATGTAATATCTTCAAAGCTTCAACTTTGTTGTACCAATTTGATTCACTTAGCATGATTCATTAATTCATCATTCATCTTCTTCCTCTATGTTTTCTGAGTTTCTTTTTTTTGTATTTGTCGTATACTCTCTATATTTCTCCTTGCAAACCCTACTGCCTTTATTTTGACACTGTATCAGAGCCAAAGGCACTCACAAAGCCAAGAAGATTAAAACCAGCCTTCCTCCTTGGACTAGTTACAGTAAGCATTAAATTCACATAAACTAAAGTACTAGTTACAGTAAGCATAAAATTCACATAAACTAAAAATGTACACTTTACAACTTTAATTTTGGACATTGGACACCCAATTGGCCCCAAAAACAACACCCCCTTGTAGAATTTTTTTATTTTATATTGCAAATGGAATGAGTACAATTGAGATCATCTAATCTCCTCCACTAATCCAAGTGTCTCTTGCTCTCAAAACTGACTAGCAAGCCTCCAAACCAATTTTCCCTTAGGTTGGCTTGGGGATAGGCCTTCACGTTGCTCATTGAAAGACAAATTCAGCCCCAAAACTGATACTGGCTGCCTGGCCTTTTATATCTCCTTGAAATTCTTCAATTTCAACTACTGGTTCAAGTCCTAGGCCCTTAATTCTAAGGATGTATCCCGAGGTTGCTATCAAACCCTAATTTTTTCTGTAAATTAGGGTTTACAGCAAAGATTGACCAAAATCTACTCCTCTCATGGCTCAAACTGCTAGAAAATGCTGAGATAACTAGAGATGGCTAAGGGATAAGAGAGAATGCTATAGAGAGAGAAATTTCAAAGTACCATCACAAGAAATGTTGAAAAGCTATTGTTGCCCTACTCAAACAGCCATGGAAGATGTCACCTATAGCTTAGGACCACAAAAAGACTGTTGCCCCCTCCTTTTTGCTGTCATCTACACTAGAAGAATCTTGGGCTACTGTCACTGCTCTTGGAGAGCTCCAAACTGCTGTCACATGGTATAGGACTGATCTTCAATGTTTGTAAATCACATTAGCAACCTCTCCTTACTCTTTAAGGACCTCCTTCTCTCTCACAATGGCTAGAATAGACTTCCACCAGCCCCTAAAAGACGTTTTTTCCACTTCAAGGAGCAGTCTTCTAATCCCATTTTCCAACATTTTCAACTTATTAAATTAATTTTCAAAAGTAATATTCTAAAAATAATTTAATAATTATTCTAATGATCAAAAAATTAATTTCACCAACCAATAATTAAATTGACTAGACCAATTTGTCTTCCAAGTATCCCTGAGTAATTATTGACCCTTAGACCAGTATTAACTAATTAATTAATGCCTAGTCTCTAATGTCACCACTGACATTAGTAGCCAATAAATTGATTTAGGCCCAAATCTAACATTGAATACCACATCGTACCTGTCAGACATACCTTATTACAATTTTTTCTTTTAACACCCACTACATCCTCGAGGTCTTTGGCCTGTTATCATGAAATAACTCCTACGTACATCACGTGCTAAACAACATTGCACATTTGATTAATAACTTGATCAAATGTTATCAGCAAGATTAAAGCATCTTAAAATTTCACATCCCCATGGCAAAGATTCTCTACATTGAAGACAAAACCAAGTTGCAAGAGTAGTAGCATCTTTTAATTTACCTTCTCCCTTTCCGCTGCATCATTAAGAGTTATCCTCTTCTTCTCCCTCTCACCCTCCCTTTTCCAAGTTGACATTCTGGTTGCTATGGCTTCTCCTAATAAACAATCCACTAGGTGCTCCCATTATGGCAAGAATGGTCATATTCCCAAAGACTATTGACTTCAACCTTTACTCCCTACACCACCAAGGTATATGCGTCTACCACCAAGCACTCCTTATGCCACATCTCCCTTCTAAGCCACAAAGATCATCTTGCATCGACTATTAGAATATTATGCTCAAGGCAATAAGACGCATCTAATGTGCACTAAGTCCTTACAAGCAAAAGGAGAATCGTTAGACACCACAACCTTCTAGAGACCACCACAATGTGCTACGAAGGTTTCCCCCCCACCTATTTTCACGTCCAATGGCTTCCACAACCATGGCTTATGGTTTTATAGTCCACTCCATCGAGAGACAATGTTTGTTGGATACTATCTTCTCATCAATCCACTCCTTCAAGAGATAAAGGCTATTCAACTCCTTCCTCTCCTTTGGCTCTATAATCCACTCCATTGAGAGAGTGATTGTTATCCACCCTTGGCTCCTCAAGAGCTCTCTATTCCCTCATCTCCCTTGTATTGCTCCATGGGCACCGACTTTAATGTGCGCATCAAGGAGATTCTATGTGATACCCATCCCTCCACTCCCTTATTTTATTTAGGTTCTAGAGGCCACCTTTGGAAGCTCTCCGGCTACTGTTCCACAGAAGCCCTAGATATCTCCTTCAACAATGTAAGTAGTATTTCCTCTATCTTTCGATGTTTGGAAAGCCATGATCAATAAGTTTCTTAATTCCCTATCTCTCTCGCAAGGGGATCCAACAAGGGTTCATCTTTCTTCTTCAAAGGGGGATTCCATTCCTTCGACTTCAATGGGGATCCTCTCTCATCCTACAATTCCTACAATTCCTCACCCATCTTGTTAACAACCCTTGGGGTGTTTGACATCTCTATACCATATCATCCATTGCCTCATCAGTTTATTCATGCTCTTTTTACCATTGATACCCAAGATCTATAGGTTTTTCCTAATTCAAGGCTTTGTATGTTTAAGCCATGGCTTGGAGGCTAAGCCTACATACACCTTCCAACATGGAGTAACAAAGCTTGTGGACTGCTCTCCCAAGGTTGAGTTTAGCTCATCATGTCTACAACTCTTCACTGCATGTTATCTTACAGGTGGAACATTGGGCTCCCTGGGTTGATCTTCTTCTCTCTCGCACTTCTCTTTTTCGCTCTTTTTTGGGCTTGAGAGGAGGTATTGAGAAGCCAAGTCATTCAATATATTTTCTCTACTTCACTTCTATTTTGATTTCCATTTACAATCCCAAAAAGACTTTATTTGGATCATTATTTAGTATAAAGGCACCACCCAAGAGAGCTAGGGTGCCATCCGAGAGACTTCACTAGGAGCCACTCAAGAGAGTTTGGACACCACTCGAGATAGTTTGTGCCTATAAATATGGTACTAACTTCTCTCATTTTTCATCCCACAGATTCATTCCTTCTTACATTATCACTCTCTTTCACATTCTTCTCTCCTTTCTCCATCCTCTCCACTGTCATTCACACCCCGCAAGAAAGACATTACGGTTCATGGCTTCTACATCCATCTCCACCTAGCATTTTGCAACCTACATCATCTCGCATCAACCCTCCTCACCTAGTATCATCATTAAGCTTCATTTGCAACAAATTCAAGTCATTTACATGAGGTTACACTCTCTTTATCAACCCTACATCAAATACCTGCATTTTTTTATTTTCTTCACTCTTGAAGGGTTGCCCAACAATTGCCTATCTACAACCACTTACATGAAGAGATCATCAAATATTCTTGCATTTTCTTCTCAAGCTAGCTGCCCAACGATCGCCTTGATAGCAGCCATCATCTAGGAGAGATTTCAGCATATCCTTCATCTCAAACAGCTCTTGAGGACTACCTTTCACTCCCTCTACAGCTGACTATCCTTCCCTAACTATTCAGCATTTACCTTTGATATCCTACTACCGAAGGACTCCGTTTCACTCCCTTCACTGTGTGGATTCCCTACACGTACTACCACTTGATTCAAACATGACAATGCAATTATATTTAAAGCTTCAACTCCATTGTATCAACTTGATTCACTTAGCATGATTCAATGATTCATCATTCATCTTCTTCGTCTATGTTTTCTAAGTTTCTCTTTTCTCTCAACGTTTGCCATATACACTTTGTGTTTCTCCTTACAAACCCTACTGTCTCTTTGGTTTGCTTTCACAGCAGTCATTTTAACATGGTATCAAAGCATACATGTTATTTTGATTCGTGCTTATACACTTATATATAAATACACACACGTCCATACACATAACCTAGCCTTCTATCTAGACACTATGCAAGTTAACAACCCAAATATTTAAGATTAAGCCTCTAGAGTGAAAACTTACAATACCATAGTACTTTTCCTTTTCCTAGATGATGCTTGCAATTGAGTAAGTTGGAATCGTAACTCATCATCTCCATGACTAAACAAGGTTGACCTAAGTTAAACAAATTCCATGTCTTTGATTCCATTACATTAGGCAATACAAGAATCTCAAGCATACTAAAACCATCCTAATGCATTATTTGGCCATCTATCTTACAATTGAACGAGCTAGAAATCTCAAGAACATTGTAAGGATGAACACATTACAAACCAATAAACATATATGAAGTACCTCAATTATAAACTTCAAAAAAAGAATGTATGTGAGTGAATAAAGAAAAAAATGGCAAAATCAACCAATACAAACTGAAAAGTCAAAGTACCTTGCACTCTGTGCAACCATACCAACCAAGGCTGCAGGCCAAGCCAAGCTCCTGATCTGAGAAAAACAACAATAGAAGATAAAATGATAGGAAATTGTTTGCATGTATCTGCCTATGAAGTCAAAAAATAATATTATCTGTCAAGTTGCATGCATTTAGCAATTAACATAATAGACATGAACACACATTTGCCCTGTAGGCAATGAACAGCAACAAGGCAGCCTACTAAGGAGAGAACACAATCATTCTCAAGGTCATGTTGATCAAAGCAACAACTCAAGACATCTAGCAAGGGTTGAAGCAATTGCATAGCGGCTTGAATGACAATGGAGCAAGATGAACCAAGCACAAGTGTATTGCCACCAAATGGTTAAGTCAACAACAGCAAATGAATACAACAATAGCTAGAGTGATGGGCAAACTAAATGACAAAGGGATGACTTAGGATGTAAGTGGCCTAACACACTATCTTTAGAGAAGGAACCAACCAAATGTGTGCAATTAGCTTATGGGACACTAACACACATTTTTGCATTTGAGTTTTAGGACTCTTTAATGAGATAATGAGGGTTTAATATGTAATGCACCTTTTTAGCTTAACAAAGTGAACTGCCTATCCAAAGGTTATTGGTCAAGGAAGCCACACCACTTGAAACTAGGTGGGAAACCCTCCATAGAGCACAAAGCAATCATCTTATTCTCTCTCACAAAGAAAGACGTGGGGGAGAACTACATCATCAATTTACACTTGTGTCCACAACAGCTTATTGTCACTATCTCCATGTGCTCAAAAAGACTTACAACACATTGAAGGAGTCATATAGCCGAGATCATGGTACTCCAATAGCCAATGCAAAACAAACATTGTCACCCAAAGTTGCCATCAACACAAGGGCTGTCTTCAAGAAGGTGCATATGCTTGAGCAATGTAGGGAACAATGGACAATGACAATCTCTAGTAGATGAGTAAAATAAAAGAACACAACACATACGACTCATGATGAAAAAGTGGCAAAAGTGACTTATTGGAGCCAAGGTAAGTGAACAAAGATTAAAACCCTAATCATTAACTTTAAGGTTCAAAAAAACCTTATCCTAATGTGGTTAGGAACTCTTCAAATGTCGACAAAAGGGCAATGTTGGAATAAGCAAGTGGAGATCATAGAGCAGTCAACAAGCAAGACATGGCCAAGTGGCTGCAAATCAACAAGTCAAAAGGGACTACATGCCCACAAAGACACAATAAAGATTAAGGGGCATAATCCAAGTGATGGTAGAGAACAATCAAAAGAAGACTCCATACTACAAAAGCAAGAGGGCAATGGCTAGACTAGGATTATAAGCAACAAGGGATGGAAAGGAACATATAAGAAGGGGGATCAAAGTGTGATAGCGTCGTTGTGCCCTAGGGTGGGTTTGGGGGGCCGTGCAAGGGGGCGGGGGGGGGGGGGGGGGGGGGAGAGAGAGAGAGAGAGAGAGAGAGAGAGAGATTCCCAAATGGTCTAGTGGTAAAGCTTGTGCTTCATAATCTATCCTAAGGTTAGGAGTTGCATCATAGATGGGGATACATACGTCCACATGGAATGTTCATGCGATCAAGGCTTTGTCCCTTGAACACTTGGTTGAACCCTCCTCTTGGTAGGTAGCACAAGGAGGAGAATCCCTTGAACACTCCAGTGTCCCTTGAACACTTCAATGAACCCTCCTCTTGGCAAGTAGCACAAGGAGGATCCCAACTATGATCAAGCTCCATCATTTGCTTGGCTTGTAGATTATCATTGGCATCCATAGGAGACGCCTACCTTGTTTCATGGCTAGTATTTGGAGGGGAAGTGACTCCCCTTGGTGTTCAATTATATGAGTCTAATGAAAAGAGAGACAAAGACAGAGGGACACAGAGAAAGT
Source organism: Lygodium microphyllum (assembly GCF_053477565.2). Lineage (NCBI taxonomy): Eukaryota > Viridiplantae > Streptophyta > Polypodiopsida > Schizaeales > Lygodiaceae > Lygodium > Lygodium microphyllum. The sequence goes on from NC_141156.1 coordinate 38,118,294, forward strand.
TTGGGATAGAGATTTAGAATGATTAGTTGATAGATTAAGATGGATGTACAAGGATAGGCCTAGTTAAATAGCCCCATGTTCACATTGACATCCTTGACCTTATTAAACACAAGGAGGTGTAAGATTTGTTCGCACTGGGAAGCAATGAAAAAAGTATCTACCTATGAGGAGATGAGTGGCCACAATCTCAATTGCACTCAAGCAATCATCCTCCTCGTCCACATATGAGTCTAAATTGGGTTACCTCTACAAAAGGTACAGTGTTGAGCACCAAAAAGTAATTATTGCTAAATGATTTTATTAGGCAAATGCACCTCCCATCTGCACCTCCAATTCAAGGAGTCTTTTATGAGTGCTGCCCTACTGTCCAGAGCCCCTTTCCACCTAGGCAACCTGTTTAGGAAAGTTCCCTCAGCTTCAGCATCTTCATCACAATCTCACCCAGTTGTCTCACTTGCTGCTGGCACCTGTTCCAGCAGCAGTATGTCTGCATTTACTGCAGAATCAGGCTGTCCTGCTGTCCAAGACACTCTTGATGCTGTCACCATCAGTCATACTGAGCATTTTCATCACCAGACATCTTCTTCAGCTGCTGCTCTGCATTTTCTGCATCCTGACCTGCATTTGGAGACTGCTGCTGCTGTTTTGGGATCCGCTGGAGTACGACACACTCCAACACTCCTTCAGTCACCTCTGCCCCAGTCCTAGAGAGACAGGTTTGAGACCCCACTGTTCGTATCATCATTCATTCATACATTCCATATCATTCAGCACTCTTCACATTGTGTTCCCCATGTTGTCATACACTTTGCATTGCTGTGTTTGCCATACCATTTCTTTCACACAATTGTCGAGAATTCAAACAACATTAACTCCTTCCTTTTGGAACAAAACTCATTGGTAGAGTCTAAATAATGAATTACTATCCTTATGTGGAAATCTAGAAACCATGGGTATACCATCCATGGTCTATGGCCTATAGCATTGTAGTTGGTGAACTACACTCATGAACCCTAGTTACAATACGGCAATTTTTAAACAACCAAGGCACAACCAAAATAACATATGCATACACTAAGACCAAGAGCATAGGCCATCTCAGCTTATGCTCTTCAACAATCTCTAGCATGCTCTCATGAAGCTTTAGTTCCCTCTTTTGGGGGGAATTCACAAATGAACCCTCAACGGCCAGTGCCTCTGTACAAAATCTGAATTTATGATGTCAAAAATCAGATCACGTAAAACATGTGTTGCACCAAAGCCCCCTAACACCCTCAGAAAAACAACAAAAACAAAACAATTGAGTGAATGTCAACTCATCCCGTTGATTTAAAGGAATTCTTAAACAACTTCAATGAGCATATGATCTCTTGGATTTATCGGCAGTAATGGTGAAAAAGCAGGGTACATATTCTTGAATCAAGGTCCACTCCTTCAATAGATAGTCCTGACCATGAGGCCCAACAACCAACAAGTGTACTCTCAGATACAAAATGTTGGTAGCAGGGTGTGAAAATAGCGATGAATCAGAATCCTGATGCAATGTCTGGAGCCTGCCAATAAATAGGCTGAAGAAATAGGATAGAACAATCAATAGGCTGTAAAACTGGCTGACCTGAGAACTGCTGACCTCCATGCAAAAAATCCTAAATTGGATGACAGCAGCAAATTTAAAACTAGCCCCAGCAGAAACTGGCTTAACTGCAGTTTACCCACCCACTAAGTCCCTGCCGTCCTCAAGATTGCCTACATGTTTTCATCCGTAAAATTTTGATTCCCTTTATGCCAAATATGAGCCCTCAACTCTCATCAGGCTGCAGCAAGGCCAGGCCCATCAATAAAATTGCAGCTGTCGGCTGTGCTGCTCTCATCTGAATCCAAGGGCTCTGCAACCAGCTTTCTCAAGAAGTCATGACAGCCCCAACTCTTAACAAATAGCTTAGGAACCCATCAGAAGTGTCTTGGGTAACTACTACCATGATATAATAATTGCATGATTGAGAAAGGAGATTCCTTGCCTTATATAGACAACAACAGGTTGCTTGCCATCATAGCAGCTGACTGCAATCCTTTCCATCTGTGCTGTAGATCCTGGCTGACTGACTTTGGCCTGCATATGTACACCGTAGTGTTGAGAAACCCTTCACCCCTTCACCCGCAATATGCGTTTTTTTGTATTTCTGCGTTTTGCGTTTAGGGTTTGCAGCCCCAAAAAGGGGCGCCATCCTAGACTGACTGTGCCTATTTATAGGCCACTCTCTCATTCATTCCTTACGGCTGATTCATTCAGTCCGTCACCTCTTCTCTCCAGCCTCTCCACTACCCTCACACCCCTTCAAGAGGACATTGCAGTTCGTGGTTCGTGGCTGTCTTCATCATCTTCCTTGCGCTACGGCACCCTTGGTCCCTTGTATCACATTCAGTCCATGATTTGAAACTTCATCATTCCATTCATCAAAGTTTCTTCTCTCTTCTCTTCTCTTCTCCATGTTTGCCGAGTTCACTCCGTGTTCCTCCCCGCAAACCCTACTGTCTCGCTGGTATGTCATCTTTTGACACATAGTGGATGACATTGTGTCTAAACCCTAGCTCCTGGTGGAGGTATTTAAGTGTCCCACGGAATTTAGATAATACTTGGTACCCCTAGAACAGCTGTTGGGTTTCTCTGATTTCTTTCTGAGTTTTCACTATTCATTTTTCAGCAATCAATGGGCTCTGATCAACAGCTCAGTTTCTCCCTGTGCAGTGAAACTCTCAATTATAAACAATTAATTTCTCAATTTGAGCCCATTTATCAGTCATTAATTGTACTTCTGTCTCCTATAACTGTTGTAGAGCTGTTCAATTGGCCTTAGAATATTACTGAAACTTCACACACAACAAATTTTTCAGAAAGCTTGCAGCATGCACATAAACCCAAATTTTATGTGGGTTTGCAGCCAAAAAAAGTATAAATTATTTGTAAGTTACAACCAAACAGATATAAAACCTATACAAGATCTTTACAAGTAGTACAGAATAGGAAAAAGGATTATATGGCATTTACTTAATCATACCTGGACATACGAATTAGCAGCAGGAACTAAACCAATATTTTGAGGCCCAACAAATGCTGAATATAAAACGTATACAATTTAGTAACTGTTTGAATTAAAGCACATCCTGCATCTCATTCCACAGACACACCATAGATTACCTGCAAGAAGCCGTGAAGAACATGCTCCTGTAAAAACAAACATGCTAATTCCACAGGCCAAAGCAACAAACAGCAGCCTGGATAAGTGATGCGCAGCTGCAGCTTCATCCTGCAACATAAAATTTTCAACACACAAATCAAATGTCATTCCTCTTTTTGTTTCAGCAAGGCAAGATTATGGGGCACTAGTGCCCATGCACATCCCCTCTGGCTAGCTTTAACATATGAGTAAGCACTTTTGGGAATGTCAACCTGCTTTGCAAGAGAGGCGGCAATCACATTCGAAGTTGCCACAGAGAGGAACATGAACACGTAGCACAATTGGTCACAAAACACAGTTCCTGGACCTGGAAATATGTTCATTTATCAGATCATTTGCATCACTCCCTTAGAAGTCTGTGATGCAAAAAAAAGGCTAACATTTTTCAACATAACAAATAATGCTCAAGTGAGTTATAGCAAGCACTTACCAAGAGCTGCAAGTTCTATTGAGCTGCAGTTACCTACAACAGCTGTGTCAATTAGACTCATCATTGGCCCAGAAAGCCAAATCCCAAGGGCAGGACCAGCAAATGTAACAATATCCCACATTTGCTGCAGCAAGCTCTTCTCATTCTGTGTCCCTAAGGACTGCACTAACTCCTCAGGTGCAACCAGTTCCTCAGCAGAAGCGATTGACCTTTCACTATTCTGCAGCTCAGGAACTTTTGATGTAGCTGCTAGTTTGTCGACTGACAAGGCCTCGGAGTGAAAATCAGCCTCCAAAATCCCTATTCCGGCCTCTTCAAGAGACTTTGCGGCCTGAAGTTCGCCGATGTCAACTGATACAGTGCTTCTAGACAAGGATGCAACCAGTGAGTCTTCTGGTATGGCATTAACTCCCACAATCTCCAGCGGTGAGAGGGATATCTCAGACGCACTTGCATCACAGCACCTCCATTTTGCTGCTCCATATTTCCTATCAGCAGGCTTTTTGTCCGACCTTCTGACAATCAGACATGATCCGAAATAAACTCCTCTCCACTGCTTGCCTGAGACAGATATGTTGAACTTGGAACCTCCGATGCAACAACGAGTCCATTTATAAAATTCGGTGCATGACAAACTCCTCGGGTTGCTGTGAAGAAGCTGCTGAGAGGCGCTTCCCATAACAGGCTATGGGAAGATGGATAAATAAAGGCGAGAGATAGAGAAAAAGAGGGAGAAAGAGAGAGAGAGAGCTATTATCCCATTTTATGCTAAAATGGCGAGGATCTGTAAGGTCGACGAACAAAATCAGGCTGTCAAATGAGAGAATCCGGCGTGCATCACCCTGCTTAGAGAAGAATTTCAAAACGATGAGTCAAAAAAGCTCTCTCGTCAATCGATTGGACAGTGATGGTAAATGAAGGAAAATTGCGTTCCTTTAGGTCAATGCAGCTCCTCCTCCTCCTCCTCCTCCTCCTCCTCCTCTCTCTCTCTCTCTCTCTCTCTCTCTCATTTGAAAGCATGGAATAGCGAAGGTTTTCAATCCGTAAATCAATGCGAATGCGAAGGGCGGACAGAAATGCGATGTTGTGGCCTCTCTCTGAATAAGTACAACAAGCAGAAAGCAGAAACAGGAGAATGACATTGTAACTGACCTGACCTGGTAACGTCGCATCCAATCATTCACCAAATGCGCCTCTGAGAACAACGCAACGCAAATTTTTTCTCCGAGAAACGAAGAGTGAAATTTCAGTATGTGCAAGAAATGGCGATGAAGGCCCACAGACGGACACGCAGAAAGACAGACACAGACACACAGAGAGAGAGTGTGTGTGTGTGTGTGTTTGTGCGCGCGTGCGCGGTAATTCCTTTGTACCCCCACCTTCTAAGTTCTTACTCTGTGTCTTCTGCTCCCGATACACCTACCAACACGTGACACAGTGGCGAGTGTCTCTGTCCTTCTTTATGTACTCATCTTCCCGTAGGTATATTCTTCGTACCAGTATTTATTTGCTAGTTATTATTTTCATTGACAAAACAACAAATACTAAGGATTGCGTCACTATTCTCTTTTCCAATTTCCTTGGAAGTGGGGACTTAGTACCCATTCCCATGGTATACATATCTCACATATCAGAAGTATGGGCTGGGTCACGCTTGCTAACAATGGGGGCAGGGACAAAGGTGAACAGTGCTACGGTTTTTCTAACTTAGGTTTAGCGAGGTTAATGTTGTTCATTGGTTGATAGTTATTCATGCATGCAAATCTCCTCACCAATGCCAATCAAATCCTATTCTCTAGCATATTGGTATTTTCTCGTCACTCTCTAAGGTGTGAGTTTGTATGATACCAAGCAACACGTTTGACTATGAAACCCACTATCCCTCTATGCATAGGGCGTGACACAACTCTATGGTGCACATGAAGACTTGATTCAAGAGTTAGAGCCTGGACATATAGTAAGTTCCATTTGACCAAGAGTTGAAAAGTTCGCGCACACATTAACAACATCGCACCAAAATTGGAGTGAGAATGAGAAGAAAGCACAACTCAATCAAACCATATCACCATTGCAAGATGTAGCAAGTAAATAGACTACCCTCATTTTGAAGCTACTCTAATGACCTTTCCAAATTCTAGAAAATACACTTGATGCTTTTCTCTATCACAAATATATATATATATATATATATATAACTTCCTCCATCGACTCAGTAGGTCCATCGACTTGTGTGTGTCACAACTCTTAGATCCCATGGCAACCAAAACTTGCCAATTTCAATACATGTGCAAGAAATGTGTGTGGTCCCATTGCTCATGAAACACTAACTTTTCGTACAAAACTTCCTTTTACAAATTATGTGGATGTAAAGGACATGGTTTCTTTAGAATTACAAAGTTGTCCATGTAACTCCTTTTTTTTTTTGGTTGGGGAAAGGGGGTGGGGGGTGGATCGACTTGTGTGTGTCACAACTCTTAGATCCCATGGCAACCAAAACTTGCCAAATTCAATACATGTGCAAGAAATGTGTGTGGTCCCATTGCTCATGAAACACTAACTTTTCGTACAAAACTTCCTTTTACAATTTATGTGGATGTAAAGGTGACTCTTTTCTTAAAAGGACATGGTTTCTTTAGAATTACAAAGTTGTCCATGTAACTCCTTTTTTTTATTAGTTGGGGAAAGTGGCGGGGGGGGGCGGGGGGGGGGGGCGGGCGGGGGGTTGGTTTACCATTGAGTTAATGGCCCTTGGCCCTTCGGAGTGTGTGTGAGTTCTTTGAGGTCGAAGGTTCAAAACATTTGGGTGAAAAATGCATGTGAATCCCTTCAATAAATACTATCAGAAGGTGCAATAATCACATTCCAAAACGAAAGTGTAGCATGCATGTTGTGTATCTTATATTTGCATCATGTGTCACATACTATCTAATGAATTTCTAATATAAAATACACCATATATGTTGAAGTAATTATTGCACATCAAAGCCTAGGTACTTGCTTTTACTTATTATATAAATTGTAATTTTTGACAAACAAACAAACTTATCACTTATATATGATACACATGCATTTGCACCACATGATTGTGTTTTCTTTCATTCGGATCTTTCAAATTTGCAAGTCTAGTGTGACAGTTTGCAACTCATTGTTTATATATGATATACATGCATTTGCACCACATGAGTGCATTTTCTTTCGTCCATATCTTTCAAATTTGCAAGTCTAATGTGATAGTTTTCCCTTTCTTTCTTTGCTCATATAAGTCTCAAGCTATGAGAATTAAGATAACGATTACAATTATTCAAGAGGAAGAGCTCAATATTCAAGGCTCAAGTGTATATACTTAATCACCATTGTCACAACCCTCGCTATCAAAGTCCTAAGCTCTACATTTGGAGTTCTTTGGACCATCCTCATTGGTGCATGCATGTATCCTAAAACGTGGCATGTCTAGAGCATCTACTCTCGACCTTAAATCAAATCACTTATTGCACATAGCAAGAACCAATCCCCCATTTCATCATAAAGTCATGAAGTTTGCATTTGGTGTACTCAAGTCCATCCTCATCAATGCATGCATTTGCAACTGGAAGTGTGGCATGTCTAGAGCCTCAATTCTCAACTTTGATCAAAGCGCTTATTGTGGATAGTAAGAATGAATCCCCCATTTGTTCCTAGTAAAGGCATTTGACAATTCTTTCATGCTTGAATCTTCTAATATATGCTTAAGCCTTGAATATTATGATATCCAAGTCTAGGCTTAACTTAAACTTTCAAAGTTTGAAGGATGGTAGAGATTAGAAATTGAAACCTCATTCTCATGAAGCAGGCATAGCCAACTTGTGGCAAATTTTTCTAGTGAGGTGCTACTAATTGTCATGCACATGAAAGGTGAAGCTCCTCAAACTTATGGGACCTTATTGAACTCCAAAGACAAATTCAAAGGTTCAATGCAATGCACGGTACTCTATGCATTGACTACCATCAATAACCCATAGCTTTAATAGTAGAACTATTATTTTGTCCATTGATCGATCATGTATAGTCGATTTTGCAAGTTGTGACACTTAGTTAAGGTTCATTAAAAGTATGAGTTGTTGTAATATTATTGTTTCTTGCTCAATCTTGTTATTAATGTTATACTATTAATCAAAATCTTTTACGATTACATTGCCTGCAAAGAGGAGAGAAGCAACTCTCTTCAAAATTTATAAAAGTGGAGGTTGTGCCAATCCCCCACTTGCATAAGTGTGCATGTCCTAATACATGTGCATAAAATCTAAGTCATCCCTCATAAACATGGCCTTTTGTTTGGTAGCTCTTGGATCATCAAGCTTGGTATTGACAAAAACTTGTGTTAACAAAATGTATAGCACGATGTGAAGGTGCTAGAAAGTAGAAAAGCATGAGTGGTGTGGTCAACAATATTAAGGGAGAAGCAAATTGCTTTCTATAATATGCAATGTCTAAAGCTACACAAGTGTCATACAATATATGTGGTGGAGAGTTGGCGTAATTCTCTTCCAAATTTATAAAGAAAGAGGTCGTTCCCTTGGGATCCCTCCTTTATTCTTTGTTCAAGATCAGTGTTTCACCCCTCATGTAACTACATCCATAATCACTAACTTTAACTTTGTGAGCCTCCCATATAAGGAGAAGACATTTTTTAGTAGCACATTTACCACAAAGTAGGCCTTGATTTCAAAATCAGATGCTAACCAAGTGTGGCCAAGTAGTTAAAGATAAACCCTAGAGGGCATTAGTACATTGCCAGCTTGGCAAGATGCATATGTAAAGCCATTAGTATATTGTTAATATACTTTCACTTCTACAGTCAAATAGACTACTATCTATATCACTCTAGCCTTTGTTGTATAATAATGCAAAGTGTAATGTGCCTATCTAACAAATCTCGATGGCACGTATTTTTGGTACTCCACCAAAGAGGTAATCAAGGTGACTATCATTTAGAACTCCCTTGGAATAACTAAACATCAGTAACCTTGAATTGTTTAAATGTACCTTGCAAGGGAAGTTCTATCTCAACCTCATAAGGATCCACTTAAAATGGGGCCTAAATTAATATTACAATATGCTACCAACATTTTCTAGCAGCAATTTTTACGTGATTGCATTGATATCATCCCTCAGACTATAGTGAACCATGGTTACACATGGTTCAAAGAGAGTGAAAAACAATGGGGAGAGATACGCAGTGACCCCTTTACCAATAAGATATATTATCAACTTCAGCCCCCTAAAACTATACTAGTTGGTTTCTAGGATGGCACACTAGGATAGTTAGTGTTCAGCACTTCCTAGCTCATCCTAATCTAGTGTTCGAGTTTTTGTGGAAGCCTCTTAGCTAACCAAGACCACCCTACCATAGAAAAGATTTGTTGGGGATCTTACCACCCACTTTCCTTGAGCAGTATTTTTACTTTTCTAATTATCCTAACATAATTTAGTTTGACACACAAATATAGCTTTGTTAAATGATCTATTAAACATTGTTCTTCATGTAAATTAGGCACAAGCACAAATATAGGAAAAATTAATCATTTTGAAAAAGCAAAATATTTATTCAAATCTATATTTCTTCTTATTCTAATAACTATTCCAATCCATATCAGACATCTACTCAAAGGCTAAAATAGACTCACCAAGCTCGCCCTCAACGCATCACAATCGTTTAGAAGATCCGCCCGAGCTCTTAAGGGGTAAGCTAGTCCTAGCATACCCAAGGAATTACAACAAGAGCCCTTTGGCTCTTTAGCACCTTGTAGCATCCAACAAGTCCCTATGGAGAGACCTCTAGTATCCTTATGTTGGTCCTATCAATTTGGAGCGATAATCCATCTCCCTTGATGAAGAACTAGCACAATCAAACTTGGTGGAGGTCTAATAGGCACATCCAAGAATGTTGCATGTTTTGGATATATTATTTATTAGCATCCAAAAACAATGCAAACAATTCTTTCAAATGCAATAAGCAATATGATAACTGCACTTGTGCATAAATGTTCGTTGGAGCTATAAGCTTAGAGCATATGTTTCGCTCAAATTTAATTCATGGCTATTGTTCTTGGCTCTTGCTTTTATCAATGAGATACCTTGCATTGGGCTATTGCATTCTCAATCCAAATAATAACATAATGCTTTTATTTTGAGCACAGAATGTTTTCCTTTTAGAAATATCAAAGTTATTCTTTTATATTAACTTCATCAAGGATTATATTTCTACCCAAGAATGAACTACTCATCAAGATACCTTGCTAGACAATTTCCTAGCAAAAAATATTGATGTTTCCTAACCCTATCTAGCTCAAGAGGTTAATCATTCCCTAATAATAAATTTTATAGAATCAATAGGATAGTTTCTAATCAATGTTCCTAATTATCACAACTTCCTTGAATATTTATTTCAAAATCGAAACTTGATTCTAATATTCAAGGAATCAATTATTTCATCATCACAATTTTAAATATCCCATAGTTTAAACATTTTAAAACAGGGATTAGGTACCATTGTGGGAGGGCATTCCTATTTGAAATTCCTCCTAACTAGCTATAATTTCTCATCCATCTACCTGTGTTACAGCCTCAAAAGACCAAGATGGAAAAGCCACAAAATCAGGAATGGAAGACAATCCCAAGGTGAGAGGAAAATGGAGGAGAAATGCACACTTAGAAAAAAAAACTGAAGACATGAACTGCATGAAAATGTTCCGAATGTAAAAGGAAGCACACTATGATATGCGAGCAAGAGAAGCACGAGGTGCATTGCAATTCATTTTGTGAAAGAGTACCAGGCTCTCTCCTATGCAAATTGTAAAGAATGAGAGGCATGAGTTGAGGCCTACGCTAATAGAAAGGAGGAAAAAATAGAGTAGAGGAGGACCAAAAAGGGGATGGCCGCCCAAGAGGGGGATAAGGCCATGTATAAAAGTCAATAAATGAATAAAAAACCTCATTCTTGTGTATGGCCAAACTTACTTTCTTCTTGCTTCTTGCTTCTTGCTCTTGCTTCCTTCTTGTGCATGAGAGAGGGAGAGAGGGAGTGTGAGAGAGGGAGAGAGTGTGTGTGTGAGGGTGTGAGGAACTGTGGAGAGTCTCTTCTTCTCCTCTCATAATCATTATCATCATCTTCTATTTCCCCTTATTGAGTGCATAGCTATGGAGGCCGAAGCTCGGCGCTTGCTTAGGGTGTATCTTAAATTCGTGGAGCCATTGGCGGATTTGTGTTGGGAGGAGGTACTCAATCGGATTCGAAAGTAAGCTCACTACATTGCTGTGTGGAAAAGTGTGCACGACTATGAGAGAGGTAGCCATAGCTCTCTGCTTGAAACACTTGAAGCAATAAGTGGTACGTGGGTCTTGGTAGTTTGCTCATGAGAGCGATGACAACTTAACATTTGAAGTATCCATAATGATTTTGGACCTCAAGTAGTGTCGATTTATATTATACCATTGTACATCAGGGTTTTTTATATTATTACATCAAAATACTATTCAAAATTGCAAGGGAAGCACCTTGGCTCGATATGGTATGATGGGGATGTCACTTATATGTGCTACCTCCTATCTAGCTTCAATGTTTCTATGTGTTGGGGCCATCTTGTGAACACATTCCTCACCTTCCTTATCCTTTGTTATGGACTTGTGTATCTTGAATTGAGGCTCCTCAAGTTAGAAGGATAAGCTTGAAGGAAGTATAGGCTAGTTGAATAGAGTGAACTTTTAGCTTATGAGAGTAGGTTTAGTAGCTAGGTGAGAGGGATTGCATGAGATTTTTAAGGAGAAGGTGGGTAGAGGGGTTGAGTTTAACCTTAGAGTAGGTAGATGGAGTAAGGGAACTCGCGAGAAGGAAGATGCAATGAAGGTCCATGTTCATCACCCTCAATATCTTCCACACACACACACACACACACACTCTCTCTCTCTCTCTCTCTCTCTCTCTCTCTCTCTCTCTATATATATATATATATATATATATATATATATATATATATATATATATATATATATATATATATATATATATATATATATATATATAGTGAATAACACATAGCCCAAGCCATATAGCATAAGGCTATAGCCTTGGCTCTTTATATTATGCGATAAAATTTGTGGAGCCATGTGCTTACCTTTGTTTAACTATTGCAATGAGGGATCGAAACCTTACTTTGCATTATTGAGGCTCCTATCTTTAATGTTGAATTAGAAAAGTTAAGTGGGTGAGGCAATCTTTTCTATACAAGGCTTGGAATGGAGTCATCTTGATGCTTTGGTGGTATGAGGCACTGTAAGCAAATTCCACTGAGTGTAGATATTCCACCAAGCAATAATACACCCTTAGGAACTGCAAGAAAGTAAAAAGAAAATTAAAAAAACACTAGGCAAAGTGGAAGAACACGGCCCGCAACCGTAAAAGTTCAGGGAAAGTGCAAAAGAAAAAAGGCACATTTTAAATATAAAAGTGCACTCTAAATCTTTGTAAAAGAGCGCCAGGCTCCCTCCTATGCAAATTGTAAATGTAAACGGGCATGAGTGAAGGCACAATGTAAATAGAAAGGGAATAAGAAAAGGGGACCTAGATTAAAATGGCCGGTCATGTAAAAAAAGGGATGGGTGCCCAAAAGAGGATTAGGGTTTTGTATAAAATGCAAAAAGTGAATGAAGAAGCTCGTTCTTGCATGTGTTCAAAACTAGCTCTCTTCTTGTTCTTCTTACTTGCTTGAGCTTGTGCTTGAGACAGGGAGTATGAGGGAGTGAGTGTGTGAGGGTGAGGGACCATGGTGGAGAAGCTCTCCATCTTCTCTTATCTTCTTCTTATATTCTCTTTTCTTCTCTTGTCTCGCGCGCATCAATGAAGCATGGAGCTTGGAGCTTGGAACTTGAGGATCGAGCTTGCTTGAGCTTGCACCTTGGATTGTGAAGCTACTGGAGTGCTTGAGGAAGGAGGCAACTCAATCGAGCATAGAGGTAAGGTCACTACACTTATAGGTATGAGAGTGCATACAACTATGTGAGAGGTAGCTATTATGCTCGGCTTGAAATACTTGAAATAATAAGCAGTCCATAGGTATTGGCAATCGAGCGAGAAGCTCCCACAAGATGTCTTCTATGACTTGATTGATTCACTTTGTTTGGCCATCAATTTATAGGTGATATGTTGTATTTAAGCATAGCTGTGTACCAATAGCTTCAAATAAGCTCTTTCAAAATTGAGAACTAAAGAGGGAATCTCATTGGGAACTGATGATGCTTTTTGGTAACCCATGAAGCCTAAAGATCTCCTTGATAAACAACCTTGCAATATCTAAAGCCTTGTAGTTTATCTTGACAGGTATGAGATGAGAAACCTTTGTAATCGTATCCATAGTTATCATGATAGAGTTTTATTCTCCTTGGATTGGAAGAAACCCTACCATGAAATCCATTCTAATGAATTCCCAATTCATTTAAGGAATATCAAGATGTTGAACCTTGCTTGGCATTTTAACACACTCTGCTTTCACCCTTTGATACTTAGGCATTTAGTGACATATATACGTAGATCACCTCTCAACTCCTCTCAATGGTAGCTTTTTCTAACTCCATTGAGTGTTTTAGCATAGCCACAATATCCTCAAAATGGAGAGCCGTGGGCTTCCCAAAGTATTACGAAATGCATAATCTTTTCTTGAAATACATAAGGTATTTCTCTAATAAAGAAGGCTTGCTACTTAAGTTGCAACTTAGGATCTTGATTGTTAAGTTGAGCATCCCTTCTTAATTGTTGATGCTTAGGGTTCATGTAGCTTCTTCCATTGTCATTTGGATAATGGTATTACTTGATGTTGACATTCTAGCAACTAGTGATCTTGCCCTTAAGGGTTCTTCTACAATGAGAGCATCGTCGAAAACCTTGCGGCTTAAAGCATTTGCAAATATATTCTCCTTGCTTGGCATATATTTAATCTCAAAGTTGTTTCTCTTATAAGAGTTCAATATACTCTCCTTGTCTTATTTTTAGATTCGATTGGGAAAATATACATTTAAGACTTTTATGATTTGCTACCAAGGTGAATTTCTTGCCAAGTAGGTAATGTCTCCACAGCTTGAGAGTGTGGATCGAAGGCCAACAACTCTAAGTTGTGTGTAATATAGTTTCTTTCATGAATCTTTAGCTTCCTTGAGAAACAAGAAACTAGATGTCCCTCTTGTATAAGTATGCAATCTGATATGAGAGAGCTTGCATCTATCACAACCTCAAATTCTTAATTTAGGTCAAAAAATTTCATAATGAAAGCAATTATTAATATTTGTTTGAGTCTCTCGAAACTAGATTACTCGATTGGAGTCCATACAATGTAAGTCTCCTTCTTTAGCAACTTGGTGAGAGGTTGTTAACCCTCGGAAGACCAAGACGAAAAATCTGGAAAATTAAAAGTAGAAGACAATCCCAAGGCAATAGGAAGATGGAGGACAAAGGGGCACAAGAATAAGCACATCTTGATATTTTTGCAAAATGAGCGCCAGGCGCATTGTGATTTATTTTGTAAAAGAATGTCGGGCTCTCTCTTGTGCAAGTTATAAATAATAAGAGGCATGGGTTAAGGCCATGCTAATAGGAAAAAAGGAGGAAAAAGAGCGGAGGAATAGACAAAGGCCAGACCAAAAAGGGGATGACCATCCAAGGAGAAGGTGAGGCATGTACAAAAGTCAAAAAGTGAATGAAGAAGCTCATTCTTGGTATGTGACCAAACTTGCTCTCTTCTTGTTTCTTACTTCTTGTGTGTATGAGAGAGGGAGTGTAAGAGGGGGAGTGTGTGTGTGTGTGTGTGTGTGTGTGTGTGTGTGTGTGTGTGTGTGTGAGTAAGGGACCATGGAGAAGCTCTTCTTCTCATCTCTTCATCCTCTCCTTCTTCTCTTCTCTTTTCTCACATACATGACTATGGAGCTTGAAGCTTGGAGCTTGGTAAGAGGGAGTGTAAGAGGGGGAGTGTGTGTGTGAGGAACCGTGGAGAAGCTATTCTTCTTTTCTCTTCATCTTCTCCTTCTTCTCTTCTCTTTTCTTGTGCGTGTAGCTATAGACCTTGGAGCTTCGAGATGGAGCTTACTTGAAAGCGCATCTTGGATCATGGAGCTACTGGCATATTCGTGGGAGGAGGCAACTTGATCAGATTTGAAGGTGTGCGAGAGTGTGCATGACTATGTGAGAGGTAGCCATAGCTCTCAGCTTGAAACGCTTGAAGCAATAAGTGGTCCATGGGTCTTGGCGATGTGCTCGCGAGAGTGTCGACAAAGGTGTAGCAATCAAGGCATAATCCTTGATAAAGATCCGGTACCAGCTATTTAATATTAAGAAATTGTGCATTTCTTTGACTATTGTTGGGGGTAGCCATTCTTGTACCTCAACTTTGGTAAGATCTACATCAACTCTTTCTTTTGATAGTATAAACTATGGATATGCAATCTAACTTTTGAAGAACACACACTTTTGCTTCTTAGCATAAAGCTTGTGTACCCTCATTATTTTAAGAAGAATGCAAACTTGTGTCTCATGTTCCTCATCTTTCTTGCGATATATCAAAATGTGGTCGAAGAAAATAAGAACAAAATCATCAAGATAAGGTTGAAAGATGTCATGCAATAATTTATTAAAGGTTGTAGGAGCATTGGTTAGTCTAAAAGACATAATAATGAACTCATAGTGGCCATACCATATATTAAATGTATTTTTAGGAATGACTTCTTCTTTTAACCTTATTTGATAGTATTCAAAACTTTAAGTCAATCTTTGAAAAGATCTTAGCTCCTTGAATTCAGTCAAGTAACTCATCAATCTTAGGGATTGGATAATTGTTCTTGATTGTGACATGGTTTAGTAGTGATAGTCAATGTGAAGACGAAGAGTTCCATCTCTCTTTTTTTGAAAGAGGATCAAGACTCCCCACAATGAGTCTTTGGGTTGAATGTATTCCTAATTCAGTAATTTCTTGAGTTGTTCTTTCAACTTGATAGCTTCAAGAATGGATATTCAGTACGACCTTTGAGCAATTGGAGCAATACTTGAAAGAAGCTTAATTTCATGGTTAGCTTCTCTATGAGGAGTGGAAGTTCAGTTAATCCTTTTGGAAAAATGTCTACATACTCCTTCATCCACAAATGTTTCTCCTTTGATTTGTTGTCTTGACTAATTTAATTGAGTTTGATTAAGTATACATGCAATCCTTTTCTTATCCCTTGCAATATTCATAAAGCTTTAGCTAATTGGATTTTTGGTTTTCTAGCTTTCCTTGAGTTATCACTTGATTTCCTTGTAGGTTTCGAAATGAGACTTTGCCTCTTTCACAATGGATATAAGCATCATTGGGGATTAGCCACTCCATTCCTAACAAGCATTCATAAGTGCCCAGGTTCATGACACTAGAATGTTGCACTTGTGGGCTCATTCCCTAGATCAAACTTGACATTCTTAGTTTGTTGTGATGATACAACTTCCTTTCCATTTGCTAACTTTACCAAAAGTTTAGATGCTAGTGTAACTTCTATGCCTAGTTTGTATGCACATTTTGAAGAAATAAAGAAAGGAGTAATTCCACAATTTGTTAAAATTCAGAAGGGTTTACCTTGATGGTTCATTAGTGTCTGAATCACCGACAACTAGTGATTTGGTCCATTCTTATTAAGTGCGGCATGAATCATTCCTCTTTACATTTCTACTTTCATTTAGGATCTTTTTCTTCCTCTTGTATGAGAGTTATTGCTTCCTCTTTCTCTTTCACCTTTATTTTGGCCATGAAATTTTCCTTATAAAAAATGTTGCTTTAGTTTAGGACATTTTCTTTTATAGTGGCTTAGTTCATTGCAATGGAAACACCTTTGAGTGCCACTGTTTTGATTTAATAGTATGAAGTTGCCAATTGTATTAACATTGGCCCTCTTTCTTGTGTAAAATTGTTGTTGTCCTTGTGCTCGAGGTTCTTTGTTGGGCAATCCTCGACCCCAATAACTTGTGTTTCTTGTTGGCTTGCTTGGATGTAAGTGATTTAGCTCTTATCAAAGTATTCTAAAGTTGTCAGATGCATAGCTTCCAATTGCATATCCAAATGAGGATTTAAGCCTTGGTAAAACTTTGCCGCCTATTGAAGATATCCATAAGTAGAGCGCACTTCTCAAGAGTCACAAATCGGGAGTAGTATGCTTCCAAGCTTAATCATAGCTAGTAAAGTTCAAAGAACTTGTTCATATTCAAGGCATAATACAAAGGTGGAAGATACCTTTCATGCTTAGCTTTCTTTATGAGGAGTAACAACAACCTCCGAGACTCGAATGTCTCTACACGATTGCTTCAACCAAAGACATGCTCCTTGTGGCTAAAAAATAATCCTCCATAGATTTAATCCAAACTTCATTGTGTGTTTATATATCCTTACCCTTCCCACCAAACTCGAGGGGTTTTATTTGCTTGAGAAGGGTTTTCTTTTCTTCTAACTCAATAAAATTAATATCAACTTAGAATATCCTAGTTTACAATGTTCAAAGTGTGAGAGTGCGCAATGGAAAAAGAAACATAAGCACAGCGAGAGAGAGAGAGAGAGAGAGAGAGAGAGAGAGAGAGAGAGAGAGAGAGAGAGAGAGAGAGAGAGAGAGAGAGAGAGAGAGAGAGAGAGAGAGAGAGAGAGAGAGAGAGAGAGAGAGAGAGAGAGAAGAAGAAGAAGAAGAAATACTATACTGACTGAAATGAATGCCAAATACAATGATATGGACTGATCAGACCTTGCACATAGCTTGGAGCGTTAGCAAGGACACCAAATGAGCTTGAAATGAATGTCAACATCAATGTCGGAGAGGAAGAGGAGATAGAGTGTTGAAATCTATAGAAGAGAGTGCACGTGAGTGACTAGGGGACTACTATATATAGCCCCCACCCCCCAAATCTGGCCGACCTATTGGCTGCCAGCCAAAACTGACTGATTGCCCCTAAACTTGATTGACCTACAAAAAATGCCCTAAAATGGGCTACCTACCACTCGAGAAGGAAATGCAAACACACACAAATGTTGAATGAACTAACAAAGGTCCTTTATCTCTTGCTAGACTCTAACAGAAGCTCACAACTAGGAGACGGTTGACTGACATGCTAAAATAGGCAAGCTAACACCCCCTCTCAAATCCTGAGAGAGTTTGGAGACCTAACAATCTCATGTGATGAAGCAAAGTAGCCTTGGGAAAAGGCTTCATGAAGAGATCATCTACATTGTCATTCATGGGATAGTAAGCCACCGCCAACTCCGGATCCATGATCTGCTCTTGAACATAGTGGTACTAAACCTCAATGTGCTTTGTGTGAGCATGAAACATTGAGTCCTTGGTTAGAGCTAGGGCACTTTGGTTGTCTCCACGTGTAGCTCTGTAGGTCCTATTTATGGAAAGCCAATCTCCACCAACATACAACAAAGACAAACTACCTCCATAGAGGTTAAACATAAGGCCCAATACTTAGCCTCAGTAGAAGAAAGGGCCACGGTAGGCTGCTTCTTGCTGCTCCAAGAGATAGCTCCCGATTCAAGGGAGAAGGCATATCTTGTAGTGGATCATCTCAAATCTACATCACCTATCCAATCCAAGTCACTTCATCTAGAAAGAGTGACCCTCTCTCCATACATGATCGTGTAGGATCGAGTCCCCTGTAAATACCAAAGAACATGCAATATGGCCCTCCAGTGATCTTGTGTAGGAGTCTTCATGAAAGAATACAACAACGGCACCACAAAAAAAAACATGTTATGTGTGGATAAGCCAAAGATAAGGGAGCCAACAAGATACTTGTAATGGGTAGTATTAGCAAGGAAAACTCCATCTACCACAAGCATGGACTCAGGGTCCATGGGGCAAGAAATAGGCCGACATTTGGCCATATGAAACTCCGAAAGTAGGAGATGTACCTATGTTGGGAAATGAAAATGCGTCATGCCATCTAATAGATCTCCAACCCAAGAAAGCAGTGTAGGATCCCAAGCTCCATCATGTCAAACTCCTACCTCAAAATAGCCCCAGTATGATCCATCTCCCAAGTGTTGCTCCCTATAATGATAAGATCATCAACATAAAAAATAACCAAAACACATTGGCCACCCTCAACCTTGTAGTATAGATTGAGGTCATGATCGGAGCGAGGAAAACCACTATGCACAAAGAAGTGGCCAATCCTTTGGTACCAAGCTCTAGGAGCCAGCTTTAGGCCATAAAGGGCCTTCCGCAATCTATGGACATGGTCCTACTTCCCCTGCATAAGAAAATATGGAGGCTATGACACATAGATCTCCTCCTCAAGGATGCCATTCAAGAAGGCTGACTTGACATCCATTTGATAAACAAGCTAGTGGTGGTGGGCTGCAAGAGCCAAAATAACCCAAATAGTAAGCATCCCAGTTGTAGGTGCAAAAGTCTCAAAGTAGCCCTCTGAGCAAAACCCTTGGTAATAAGCCTAGCTTTGTGCTTGTCGAAGGAACCATCTGCAAGGTACTTGGTCTTATACACCCATTTTACACCAATCACCTTTCACTTCTTGGGATGTGGAATGATCTCCCAAGTGTGATTTTGCTTGATGGAATCGACCTCATCCTGCATAGCCTGTCTCCAAACATCCTATGCAAGAGCCTCCACAACTATAGAAGGCTCGAGATCCTAAAGAATCTGTGCATAAGATCATAGTTCACACAAAGTGAACTATCGTGTTGTAATTAGGCAAATCTATGTGGACTTGGAGTAGCAAGAAAGTGAGTGGCACCTAAGTCTTGGATAAGCTGTTTGTACTACTAAGGAATTGGAATAGGCTTCTGCTTTGCTCTGTTGCGAGGGAGACTGAGTAGGCTCCGAAACCTGCAAAGCACCTATCTACAGAAGGGACTCCCCCTCACCAAAGGGAAGGTATATCCTCCTCATTTGAGGATGGCTCCTCCTTAGATAGCTAAGTGTCCTGAGAAGACTCCTAAGGGGAGGTTGAAGGGGTGGAAGAACTTGACAAAGAAGTAGTCATATCCGCCAAAGGTGGAAGGGAAGCCGAGGTAGAGGGTAAAGAATAAGGAGGAGGAATAGGAGGGGGAGGAGCTGAAGAGATGGAGGGGTGCTAAGAGACAACTTGGATGGAAGAAGAGGTATTGAAGGTGGGGGAGGGCCAGTCGATGATAAAGTATCACCTGGAAGAGAACCATCAATCAAATCCTCGAAGGCCACAACCTCATCAACGATCATATCCTTGCTCACCTTAATCTTTCATGTTGTCGGGTTGTAGAGCCAAGATCCCTTCATGGTCCTGCTATAGCCCATGAAGATAAGCTTCCTCGAATTTGAGTTGAGCTTCGTCTTCCTCTTCTTCTTGTCCGTATGGACAAATGCATCACATTTGAAGATGTGAAAATGAGACATGGAAGGCTTCTTCCCAAAGAAAGCCTCATATGGAGTCATGTCTTGTAAAGTAGAAATTAGAGATCGATTGCGGATGGGAATTGCAATAGCCACCACCTCACCCTAAAGAGAATGATGAAGTCTCCTATGCTCCAACATCAAACATGCCATCTCTAGCATGGTCCAATTCGCACACTCTACCATGCCATTCTTTGATGGTGTGTTCAGATGGGAGTACTCCACCTGAATGCAGTGGTCCCTGCAAAACTGAGCAAAGAGGTGAGAAGTAAACTTGTCACCATGATCTGCTTGTATGCCATGGACTTTAGAAGTAATTTGCATCTTTGCAAACACTGTCCACTCGCAAAATCAGGAGACACCTCGCTCTTCTACTCTAGAAAGTAAGGCCACACATAACAACTAAAGTCATCAACAATAATTAGCATCAAGTACTTGGCCCAAGGGAGGCCATGCCCATAGGTCCATAAAGATTGGTATGCACCAACTCCACCATGGTGAAGAAGCCCTCCTAGAGGCAACCTTTGGGTGAGACAACCTATGCTGCTTGCCCTTCAAGTAGCTAGGGCATAAAGTGCAAAGAGGAGGGAAATCGGGAAGTCTCTCCACCATCTTCTTTTGAGAAGCCCACTATATCGCATCAACATGAAGATGCCCATAAAGAGCATGCTAAAGTAGCCCAAGCTTGTGGGAAGTCCACGTGGCTGAGGCTCTGAGCTTGTAGAGCCCACCCTCCCATGTCCCTATCCAAAGAGCTATACCTGTAGAAGCATCCTCCACAGTAACTATATCCTAGGTAAAAATGACTTAGGTGCCTAGCTGTGTAAGACCATGGACACACAATAGGTTAAAGTGCAAATCCAGTACATAAAGAACTCTAGCAAAAGAAGATTTCCTGTCAGAGAATAAAGGTAAAGTCCCCATGCCCCAAATAGGAACAATAGAGTTGTCATCAATGGTGACTGTGCCCCCTCTAGAATGGATGTCCTAAAGCCAATCCTTCCTAAAAGTCATGTGAGAAGAAGCACCACTATCCACCATGAGCCAAGGCTTCTCTTGAGTGTGGTAGAAGCAAGGGTTGTATCCTCCTCAATAAATACATGTACAAAGCCACTCCATTGTGGCTTGGGTTGTCGTCGAATCTTTTTGCTTGGGCTTCAAATGGGGGTACTTCTGCCAACACATGTCCTCGAGATGAGTGCCCTTCCCATAGTGTGGGCACTTGGGCTTCTTCTCCTTCAAATCCTTCATGTCCTCTCCTTCTTGTCCTTGGCCTTCTCCTTCTACTACATCTTCTCCACATGTACCTATAGTAAAAGCCTTGGTGGAGCTAGAACCACTGACCCCCACCTCTATGAGTCACTTGTCATGCTCCAAGACAAGCGGTGAAAGCTCCTCCCATAAGAGTTTCTCACGGGTCCTCAAGATGAGGCTGTGTAGAAAACATTGAACCAAGGAGATGGTAGCTAAGTCACGAGAATCATCACCATATCTTCAAAGAGATCGCCTGTCCAAGAGAGGAAATCTCACCTCTCATATCCTCCATCTTCATGATGTGCTCCTTCATGGAAGAAGAATCATCAAGATTGAGCATCCACACTTTTTTCTCGAGGGAAATCTCGTAGGCAAATGTCTTGTGCTGATACAAAGATGCAAGCTTCTTCCATACTTTCGCCATGGTTTGCAGCTTGCGAATATGTACAAAAATAGAATCTTGTAGACTCGTGAGAAGAGAAAGGATCGGGCTCGAGAGTTGAGCCGATCCCATAACACTGCACGGTCCGTGGTAGCCCCATCATCAGGGTCCTCCTTGGGACAAGCAATTGGTGAAGATGGACTTGAATATATGTATAGGCACTTGAATAGAGGGAATTAGAGAAGGCATATGAACATCTGATGGAGGCTTCTCTGACAGAGCCTTCACTGTAGATGGAACCCCCTACGATACATATACAAAAGAAGAATGGGTTCGAGGAGACTCCTCTCGTCATCAATCATGAAACTCTCATTATTCATGTCTCCACTCAAAGGAGTGTTGAGAAAGGAGCTCCTCTTTTGAGTCATCAAAGCCTAAGAATTGGTAAGACATCTTTCGAATCTACAATCACTTAGTCATTGACAACACAAGATAGAAAGAGAAGGTGTCAACTGCACAAAAATTGTCGCAAATCACCACAAATGTTGGGCCCTTGACCCAAGAGATGTTGCCTACAGTCAAACACAAAGCTAGATGAGGTTGTCTCCTCTTGAGGATGCTGCCCTACAGCAGACAAACACAATGTTTGATATGGTCACCTCATCTAGATGATGCTGCCTTAGCAAAGCGCAAGGTAGGGAGTGTTTGGATATGGCTACCTCAGTTGTGTTTGATGGTGGAAGGTTGGGGGTTGATCTGTAAGAAATCTCTCCTCCCTGCTCTCAAGTAGGCGATGATACCATGTGAGAGCATGCAATGGAAGAAGGAACATGAACGGAGAGAGAGAGAGAGAGAGAGAGAGAGAGAGAGAGAGAGAGAGAGAGAGAGAGAGAGAGAGAGAGAGAGAGAGAGAGGGAGGGAGGGAGGGAGGGAGGGAGGGAGGGAGGGAGACATAAAATAAAAGAAGAAATACTGCATTGACCAAAATGAATGCTGAATACAATGATGTGGATTGATCTCTCTGCATGTAGCCCTGGAGCATTAGTGAGGGAACCAAATTAGGCTGAAATGAATGGCAACGCCAATGTCAGAGAGGAACGGGAGATAGAGTGTTGAAATCCGCAGTAGAAGAGAGTGTGTGTGAGTGATTGGGGGGTTGCTATATATAGCCCTCTAGCCCCCCATCCCCAAATCTAACTGACCTATCGGCAGCCAATCCAAACTGGCGACTAGCCCTAAATTTGGCCGACACGCAGAAAATGCCCTAAAATGGGTTGCCCGCCACCCGAGAAGGAAATGGAAACACACACAAATGCTGAATGAACTGACAGAGCTCCTTTGTCTCGTGCCAGACTGTGACAGGAGATCACAACTAGGAGACGATAGATTGGCATGCTAAAATAGGTAGGCTAACACAAATAACTAGTTTAGTATACAGCATTTGTGATCCCATATAAACCTTCTCATGTTTCAAGATAAGATTTTTCAGAGTTATTGACCTTGCATGTGTATAAGAGAAAGAAACATCTTTTATTTGAATTTTTCCAATTGCTAGAGGTATTACATTATAATAGGGTTCTACTATGAAGGTTCACCCATGGAAATCCAATACATCGATAGTGTGATAGCCTAGAGGTTTGGCAAATAACTTCTAAGAGTATGTATTGGAAAGAAAGGTTTGTATAACATTTTTTACAATAATTTTGTAGCGAGAGTGGCCTAGAATAACAACTCTATTGACCAAAATTACTTTAGTTACTTTGTCATACACTTAATGATTTAGATGAACTTGCCATCTTGCTATGGAATAGGATTAACCCTAGATTCTTTAAAAGTAAATATATCGTCAATGTTTAGATTTTCGATAGATCATATCCATCTAAAGTTTGTTTGAATATGGAAAGATGATTAGGATTGATGAAATGATACATACCATTTTGCACCCATCGCCTTTTGCAACACAATGCAAAAGGATCGTAAAGTTGATCTAAGATACGCATGAATTGATCCAAAATCTAGAGAATGCATAGTCAATGATGTAAACATAGCTCAGAATGCTTGGAAGCGCTTCATCATTTTGATACAAATGCATTAAAAATCAGTGGAAAAATGAATCGTAAAGAATTTATTCTCAATTGACTCTTTTCTAGCTTTAATAATTTGCAAACAATATCTAGGTATATACCTCAAAATTTTCCCTCTCTCTGATACCAAATCTTACCTAGCTAACAAATCCTAGGTAGGTATTTTTTGGTAGTCCATCAAGAGATAATCAAGGTTACTATAATTTAGAACTCCCTTCAAATAGACGAACTCTATGACCTTGAACTACAAGTCTACCCTACAAGGGAAGCTCAGTGTCAATCCCACAAGGATAAAACATAAATCGGCCTAAATTAATAGTAGAGTCTTCTATAAGTATTTTCTAATGTTAGTTTTTGATGTGACTGCATTGCTATCATCTCTCAAACTAAAGTGAACCATTATCGGACTTGGTTCAAAGAGAGTGAGAAACAAGAGGGAGTGATATGTGTCAATCCCTCTACCCATAAGGAATAGCCTCAACTTCACTTACTAAAATGATATTGGTTGGGTTTGAGAATGACAGATTAGGACAGTTAGGGCTCACCACACTCCCTAGCTTGTCCTAATTCAGCAATTGAGTTTTTGTGGTTGGAAGCCTCTGTGCTAATCAAAACTATAGTGTCATAAGAAAGATGCATTGGGGATCTAACCATTCACTTCCCCTGATGACAATTTTTTAGTTTTCTAATTATCCTAATACAATGTAGTTTGGTATATAAAGACAACTTTGTTACTTAATTTGTTAAATAGTGTTTCTTCACGGAAGTTAGGCACATGAATGAATACAAGAAAAAACGATCTTTTCGGAAAATCAAAATACTTATTTACATTTGTTATATTTATTGCTATTCTAATAGCTGGTCTAGTCCATATTAGGACTCCACTCAAAGACTAAAATAAACCCACCAAGTCTCCACGGAAGTTAGGCACATGAATGAATACAAGAAAAAACCATCTGTTTGGAAAATCAAAATACTTATTTAAATTTGTTATATTTATTGCTATTCTAATAGCTGGTCTAGTCCATATTAGGACTCCACTCAAAGACTAAAATAAACCCACCAAGTCGATGCTCACCTAACAATAGAGCCTTTTGGGAGATATGCTAGGGCTCATAGGGGGTAAGCTAGACCACCTAGCATATCCAAGCAATTACGATCTATTGATTGATGAGATGGGACCTAGTCGATTATGGAGATTCTTATCTAAATATACTTTATATGGTAGGTGGTGGCTAGTTTGGATAATGTAAAAAGTAGTCGAGACCCATCTACCATTATTATATTGGGCTTGTAGGCTCGTTTGGAAATATGTTATGTATATGCCTCTTGCCATATATTCAGGAGGTATAGGTAATAATTTAATGCACCTAGTTTAGGGCTAGGAGCTCTATTTTCTCCTTGGAATGAAGCATCTTGCTGAATGTCCAATACCACTCTAAAGGGGGATGTGGTATGTATTGGTTTATTACTTTAGAGCAAGAGGTTTGATTGTTTTGGCTATAAATATTACATTTTGTTAGGCCAAGAGAGCCACTTCTTTTGCACTGAACTGATTTACTTCATTAGGCTAAGAGGGCCACGTGTTTGGTTAGTGCAGGTGTGTTTGAGGATTCTTTGTTTTAGTGCTGTACTACAGGTTTGAAGAAGCAATGGGAGGGAGCCACTTATTAGGTGGAAGCTTTTTGTGGCCAATGTAGGTATTATCTTTCCTTTTCAAGTTCTTTTCCCTTAAGCATAATGGAATGTTTCTTTCTTTGTTGGGGACCCACAGTTAAGGCATGAAGTGCCACGATTAGGTTAGGTATGTTTGGGGAGGTTTGAGCAGTTGTTCGTCTCTTGACATACAAAAACATGCTAGAAAGCTGAGTTTCAAAATTCCTATTAATTGTGAGGCAGCTAGAGAAGCATGATGAATAAAAGAAGAAAATGATAAATGTGTTTGAAATACATACAATATGGAGATGTGTAAAAAGGGGGTTCTAACCCTTGAAATAAGAACATAAAGAGAAAAACTCGAAGAGTAGATGTTCATTGCCTTACAAAGACCTAGTAGGTTCTTAGAGATGAATTAGACCTAGAGACGATGCCTTGCCTTCCTAGGGGTAGCATCTAGCTAAAAGAAAACAAGGATTGTTAAAGCAAAAATAAAAGTGAGCGAGAAAAACAGATTTAGTGTTGCCTCATGAGAGCTTGGTAAGTTTTTAGGTATTGAGATTGGAAGTAAGGCCAATACCTTGTTCTCTTTGGATCACAATACATTTAATTCCTTCATTTTACACATTCGAGTACTAAATAATGAAGAATAGAGAATGATAAAAAAAAGAATATATATGAATTCAAGTGGTCCATGCTATAGGAGTACTCTTCTAGTAGAAGTTATTGATACAGTTATCCTAGGTTAGGTAGGTGGATCATACCACCACTTAAGATAACCTTTTTGATAGCTCTTTTTTTTGTCGATTTGTGTTGGAGCAATTGGTTAACAACTAGCTCTTGATCTCATTTGTTAAATTATCCTTGGCCTATCCCTATGGAATACATGACTTGATCTTTGTCAAGGAATTCCTACTAAATCTACATGATTTCTTGACCTTCTTCACTCTCCATCTCCAAAAGAAGTAATGAAACAATACTTTCTATGAAAAGATCAAATTTTAGTCTTTCTCTCTCCTCATAGTGGGTGTTCATTATCAGAGTGTAGAGGGAAAAGGGAAAGGGGTGTCGAAACATGATATGATGTGAGCAATGAAGCAAGGGAGCATGAAGGTGGTTATTAATAGCTATGTGGAGCATTAGTGGGCTATCTAAGCATCCCAAAATAATAAAATGTAAAGTAGTTTTATAAAATATTTTATAATAAGTCTCATTTTATTAAAAAATGGAAAAAAATGAATGGTGTATGTGCATATAAAGTATTCTTACTTGGCAAAAAGTAGAAAAACATTTTCTAAATGCTTAAATATCATGCTTTCTATAATAATAATTGGTTTTGAAAAGGCATTCATTTGAGTAAAATGAATTAAATTACAAAAAATAGATTTTTGAGGAGTATTAAATGATTAGATGAATTTTGGTGTTGTGAAATAATAAATATATATTGTATAATATTTGTATGGATGTCATGGCATGGAGATTGCTTCAATGCGGCCTCATATTGTGCGTTAAGGTTCTCATTTCACTACATACTTAAGAATATAACAATGATTGCAAAATTTGTCCATATGGGGTGGCAAGATGAAATGTTTAGGAGCCTTGCTATAGCCGTTAGAGCCAATTTCGTGCCCATTTTAGGTCCCAACAATGGATGTCATGACATTGCACATCCATTCACAAAACACCTAAGAGAATGGATGTAGGCTAGGTGATTAACAGAAATAAAGCCAGCATCATTTCAATATGTTTTGGATTGTTGAGTAATGTAGGATATATAGATTTTTCTTTCTTCAACAAGGATAAATAAGAATGTAGGCTTACTCTCTGTCATCTTCTTCCTGTTGAGAAAGCTAGTGACACATGGCATCAATGACTTCCGCTAATCGAGCTGGCATTGCATCCCTACTGGTTACTCATGATTTGATAACCACTATTTAGTACTTGTTGCATTAGTCTACTTGATGTAGCTCTCAATATTTGAAATTAAAATAAATATTTTAGTAGAGCCATATCGTTGTTGTTAGCCTTGCTCACTATGATTTTAAATATCATCTTTGACATTAGCAACAACAAATAACAATGGCTACAGTAACTACATCACTGCTATCATCAACTATAGAATCAAACGTAGTTCCGACTAAATCTACATGAAGCATTATTGCTTGGTAGTGGACATAGCATTGTTTTGGTGGACATATGTAGTATTAAGTTTCATGAGGATGTTGATAAAGCTATGATATTATCCTTGTACATCAAGATTTATGGATTGAGGAGAGAAAGAGAATCTAAAGGGCAAATAGAATGTAGAAATTAGGTTAGATTGTGGAAATGGGTTTATGAATCAAGATGCATGATTCAAGGTGTATCTAAAGGACCAAAAATATATAGGATTTCATTTTTTCTTATAATTTGAGCGTGTTCATCTTAATGTTTCATATCTTCTCTTCTATCCTCTTTCTAGAGATTCAGCTACCTTGAATCAATGCAAACCAAGTATCCGTAGCTTGAATTTCAAGAGTTGAATCTTTATAAGATTTTACTTATACATAGGTTAGAGCTTCATGAAAAGAACATTATACATCTACTCAAGTTTTATTTCAATGTCAAAAATATGACTGATAATTTGATATGTGTTTGAGCAGAGTTAACTTTAGGGATAACAACTAGGAGTTTTCCACATGAGATTTGTGTTTTGAGTTTACAAGAACTAATAGGGATTGCAATCTGGAGTGTTCTTAGCTTCTCTTCTTAGTTTCATGAGAAATTCATATCTTCTCATCATCTTTTCCAAAAACTTTCATAAGATCTCACGTCTTTGTAGCCTACAGGCACATCTCTTCTGACAATGTCATCACAAAAGCACTCTTTGGCTACCCACAAGAGCTATTTTACCAATGATGACTATCCACCTGAGTTACCATCATCTAGAGGAGAGTTAGATTAATATATAGAATTGTTTCATGGAGTTTTTCCTCTACATAAGGCACCTTATAGGCATAGCCTACTTCATCAAAATGAAACGTAATAACAAATCTGAGAAAATGTTCATTTGAAGTGCATGGTTTCCTACCATCAGTCAGATATTATCGAGGATTCATTAATACACTAGCTAAAAGCACATTGGCATTAACAAATTTATTACCCTTCAACTGTTCATTTGTTTGGAGTGATATATGTAAAATATCATTTGAGGATGTGAAGTGAGAATTGGCTAAAGTGCAAATCGTTGTGAAATCATCTAAAAGAGGTGAGGCATTCTATGTATTTTGGATAGCTACAATGTATAATATCAATTGTTGCTGAGCTCAAGTATGGGATGAGAAACGGCGCCACTTGATTGCATTCCCTAGTCACAAATTGGATGTGTCCAAAATTAATCATACATATGTGGAAAAGTTGTACCTCAGGATGGTCTTTGCTTCGAAGAAATTTAGGCATTATATTCTATATGAGAAGGTGGTATTTTATACAAAGGCAAAATAATTGAGATTGTTATTGAACAAGTTATAACTACTTGATCACCTAGCAAAGTGGTTAATAACTTTGCAAGAATTATATTACAAGATTTTAAGAGTAATCCATTGAGATTGCAAGGCATCGTAGAATGTCTTGTAGACTTCAGGGAGCAGAAAGAAGTATTGGCTGGCTGAAGTTAGTTTTTCACAGAAAGAAGTATTATCTTTACACAGGAGATATTGGATTCTCAAAGGGCAAAGTCACAAGAATAGGATTAAGCAGTCTCTTACAAATTTCCCTAGCATTGCGTCTCTGACAAACATTACGATGCTTAACTTATGCAAAGGCATCGTAGAAAACCATCAGCCACCAATAGCAAGTGCATAAAAAATTTTGGGCGGTGAGCCGTCTTAGCAAAATGGTCTCCACATGTTGAATCGTGACATTCCTCTCTAGAATAAAGGGTACCTCATCAAGCACCACACAACGATGATAAATCTCAGCCACACCTTTCTATATAAGACAGACATCCACCATTATTGAAAAGCGAAGCGCTTGTTGCTTAATCTTCCTCTTCTCGGATTTAGAAAGAGTTTTCGTTGGGTTGCCTGTTAATAGAAAATGCATGATAGACTCATACCATGATGGAATAGAGGCTACATAGCTTTTGCATAAATCCTCGCATTCACTAATATTAGCCCACTCTTCCTTAGGCTCACCAAAAATCTACTAGACACACTACGATACCTTGCAGCTTTGGTGGCTTGCTCCTAATCTCATAGTAAACTCCTACAAAGAGATCAACCACTTGGCTAGGCGATCAAGGAGTTGAAGCTTGTTCAGTAATAAGTGCAATCCCTCTTCCTTGGTAAAGAATACCCCCTTCTCATTAAGAATATAGTGTCTAAACTTCTTAGTGGTGAATACCATAGCCAAGCAAACCTTCTCCAAAAAGCTATAGTGAAGCTCTAAAATTCCCAACTTTCGATTTGCGAATGCAATAGGATGATAAAGCTGTGCCTCCCAAATTTAGGATAGGCAACAACTAATACTACGCCTTGTCATAGCCATGAATATATAGAAAATCTCACTCCTTTTGGAGCTTTTAAAACTGGTACTTTGAATAATTCCATTTTAACATATTCAAATGCCACTTTGTATGCTTCTGTTCATTTTGTAGGGCCACAATAACAACCACCTTTTCAGGGTTGATGGCAATACGAGTTGCACTCACAACATGACCCAATAGTAAACCATAAGGCACCCCGAATACACACTTTTGAGAATTCAATGCTATACAATACTAATGACATCACTTAAAGCATGTGTGTAGAACAATCAACTGTCTATGACAGGTCATGGTAGCTGCTCCCAAATCATCTATGAAAACCTTCAGCTCTTTAGGGGATATATTGACAAATATCTTATCAGCCGTTCTTTGCAACGAGCCAGGAGTATTACATAGGCCAAAATCCATCACATGGTATGCAAAAGTACCAAAAACAATAATGAACGTTGTCTTCAACTTATCCTCTTCAACTATGGCCAGCCATTTGATTATAATTCGTGAAATAGTCCATGAAAGAGTATATCTCTCACCCTGCTAGCTAATCTAAAATTTAATTGATGAAGAGTAGAGGATAATAGTTTTTCACCATCTACTTGTTCAATTCCTTAAAATCAACACATAGGCAGATTTGATTGTTCTTTTTCTTTCTTATTACTATCGGTGAGCACCATTCTATATGTTCGACTAGAAAGATCAGGCTAGCCTTCCTTAAATGCATCAATTCCTTAAAAAGAGGAACTCTGAACTCAAAATGCATATATCTAACCTTCTATCTCACTAGCTTACTATCTTCTTTCAACGGAATTGTATGCAGAGCAACAAAGGGGGGAATCCCCTTTAGTGCATCATAACTCTATGCAAATATATCCCTGAACTCATGTAGAAGTGCCATATAATCTGCATTTATTGCCAACAGTAATATCTCACAGCAAGCTATCCCTGCACAGTCTGTCATGTATCATCCTACAATAACCAAGGAAAATCATTCACATAAGTGGATGGTTGCCAAGAAGATTCCTCTATAGGTAGACTCTTAATGAGGTACTCAGTAAGAGTACTATTTTTGAGCACCTTTTCTCTCTTTTCAATAATACTTTCAGGTTCATATATGACAAGTCCTGCTTCATCCATTGGTGGCAACTCTTCCAATACCTGCACATCAGGTCCAACATACTTCTTAAGCTATGAAACATGGAATACATCATGTATTCTAGTGGAAGAAGGTAGTTGGATCTTATAAGCAAGCTCTCCAACTTTGTCCACTACCAAATATGGTCCATAAAATCTGTGAGCAAGCTTATTGTTCCCACCCTTTAATGAAGCATAGTGTGTCTTGGGCACTTTAAGAAACACCCAATCTCCAACTTTGAAGTCCAAATGTCTTCTCTTCTCATTGGCATAGGCTTTCATTACTTCTTGTGCTTTTCTTATGCTATCCTTGCATTTTCTCATGAGCATCTTCATCATTTCCAACTCTTCCTTTGCTTGGGGGTTGATATCTTCATGAAACAAAATTGATGGGATTTGGACTTTTTACCCATAAAGTGCTTCAAATGGGGACATACCTATGCTCATGTGATACATGTTGTTATAGCAAAATTTAGCAAGGTAGATCCAATGATTCCATAAAGCTTGTGCGTCATGACAATAATGCCTAAGGTACACTTCCACCCAGTGATTGACTCTCTCCATTTGCCCATCGGTTTGGGGGTGATAGGCTGTACTAGGAGTGAGAAAAGTACCCATAGAAGAGAATAGAATTCTCCAAAAGTTGCCGATGAATTTCTTATCTCTATCCGATATTATTCTGATTGGCATACCATGTAGCTTGAACACACCTTCCATAAATTGCTCAGCCACTTGCCTTGCTGAATATTGTATTTTGGTTGGAATAAAGTGGTTTGATTTAGTCAATCTATCAACAACCACATAGATACTATTCCATCCATGACTAGTAGTAGGTAATCCCATTATAAAGTCCATGGAAATGTCGGTCCATTTGCCCATAGGAATAGGTAAAGGCTGAAGGAGTCTGGCTGGTAATAAAGTGGAGTCCTTATTTTGTTGGCACTCTAAACACTTGGATACATGCTCCTTAACATCCTTCCATAAACCCTTCCAATAAAAACTTTTATGGACCTTGTCAAAAGTCTTGAAAAGACCCAAATGACCAGCCATTGGTGATGAGTGCATCTCATGGAGCACTTTCAGCTTGAATTTACTGTTAGGAACCAAGTACACTTTACCCTTAAACCATAAGAGTCCATTATGCACTTTGAAATTTGTAAATTCTTCATCGTGTCCTTGCTGTAATTTCTGTAAAATCTAGACATCATGCTCATCCAGCACATATTCTTCTTGGATGTCGTTTATCCAATCCTTATAAATTGTAGACACACTAAATAAACTGCATGCCCACATTCTAGATAATGCATCAGCCACAACGTTATCCTTTCTAGCCATGTATGCTATTTCAAAATCATATGATTGGAAGGTAGCTAGTCATGTCTTTTGTTTGGGAGAAAGGTTGGGCTGTGAGAGAAAATACCTCAACACCCTATGATTGCTTTTGACTTTAAAATGTGTTCCGTAGAGATAATGATGATGCTATTTCTTGATCGCATGTAGAATAGCAAGCATCTCTTGCTCCTACACATGCATCTCCCTCTCTTTATCATCGAATTTTTTGATCTCAAATGCAATGACACCATGCTCTTGAACCAAAACAGCCCCTAAACCTCTACCACTAGCATCCGTGTAGATGGTAAAAGTCTTGGAAAAATCATGGCAAACTATTATTGGTGCTGAAACAAGCAATTGCTTCAGCTCATTAAAGCTCTTGTCGACGATTTCGTCCCAAACGAAGGCCTCTTTTTTTAGCCGATCGGTAAGAGGAGCTGCAACATGAGCATAATTCTCCATAAACCTACGGTAAAAAGATTATAACCCAAGAAAACCTCTTAAAGGAGTAGCATTAGTTGGGGTAGGCCATTCTTTGACACATTGCACCTTCTTAGGATCCACTTTGATTCCATCTTCTCCCACTATATGACCCAAGTATTCAACTTCTTTTGTCATGAATGAACATTTAGTTGCCTTGGCAAATAGTTTGTGCTTCCTCAATACATCGAAGACTTCTTTTACATGATGTAAATGGTCCTCTTTGCTCTTGCTATAGATCAAAATGTCATCAAAGAACACCAAAACTATCCGAAATAGCAAGGGTTAAAGTATCTTATTTATAAGAGATTGGAATGTGGCTGGAGCATCGGATAAACCAAAAGGCATAACCATGAATTGATAGAGGCCTCTTTCCGTCCTAAAGGTTGTTTTAAACTCATCCCCTTCCTTCATGTGTATTTGATGATACCACGATCTCAAGTAAATCTTGGAGAATACCTTAGCATCCTTGAATTCATCTAGGAGGTCATCTATTCTAGGTATTGGATACCTATTCTTGATAGTGACCTTGTTAAGATCGTGGTAGTCGATACACATGCGAAAAGAGCCATCTTTCTTCTTTACAAGTAGGACTGGAGAGGCAAAAGGCGATTGGCTTGCCTTGATGAGACCCATCTCTAATAGCTCTTTCACTTGGCACTCTACCTCTTCCCTTTCCACTTTGGAGAGGCGATATGGTGGTTTGTTAATAGGCTTGGTGTTGGGCAGCAAGTCTATAGGATGATCCACTTCTCTTTTGGGAGGAAGAGAAGTAGGTGATTGAAAAATATCATCATAATCCTTCAGCAACTTGCAAAGACATGGATCTATGCCATTGGTAGGAGGAGAGGGCTGATCCTCATCAATCTTTGAAAGAAGAATGATGAACATGCATGCCTTTGCATTTATCTCTTTTTTTATCTTCTTGGGGCTGATCACCTCTATTTTCTTCTTCTCAACACCATGTAGAATTACTTGCTGTCCACACCATTGAAATTCCATTTCCAGCTTGTTAAGATCCATAGTAAATCTGCCAAAGATTTCAGCCAATTGCAGCCAAGTATAATGTCAATGGGACCCATTTCTAATGCGATCAAACTCACTGATGTAGTGCACAATGGAGATAGAGTAATAGAAACATTTAGGCAGCATTGATTACTATTTTCAAAGTCTCCATTTGCCACTTGGATTTTTAGGGAAGAAGGCATATCCTATGTACTCAATTTCAACCCATTGAGTGATGTGGAATTAATAAAGCTATGTGTGCTACTCGTATCAATGAGTATGTGAGCAGTCCTTCCATTGATTTGGCCTTTGAGGTGTAGGGTATTGTCCTCTCTTGAACCATTCCATGCATCATTTGATATGGAACATAGCGAAGAATGTAAATCAATCCAAGAATCATCCATGTGATGACTGCCTGGATCAAAAGGAAAGCCATCCATTGGGTCATAAAACTCGCCATGGATACTCTCTTCATTTTCATGCATCTCTTCTTGAGTAGTAGAGCCTTCAAGCTGTGCTAGACTTCCCTCAATAGGTTCAGCATAAGAATCATATTCAAAAATCATACTAACCTTCAAATTCTTAGCCTTACACTTGGACTTATGGTTGGGTGACCATTTCTCCTTGCACTTGAAGCATAGTCCTTTGGCATACATTTCTTTGAGCTTGTCATTAGACACATGCTTGCATTGGATAGGGGCTAAAATTTTGGCACTAATATCAGTCCTTTTTCCATCAAACTTATTTACAGCATTAGATTTGAAATTGCTGCCCTACTTTAGTCCATAAACAGTGGGGAAAGTTGGTATCTTGCTGTAGGTATTGCTGTGAACATTTATTGGCTTTCCACCATGTTGAAAATCAGTCCTTACATGCCCATAATGGCTTGATGTCTTTGGGAACTGTGTAGGCTAAAATAAATGCCATGTTTTTGGTTGGAAACTCTTGTATTTTTGCCCATAACGCTTAGCCAATGGAATGGCAGTTGCAAAGATGTAGGCTTCATGGCTTCAACTTCGGATGATAAGGTAGACTCCAAACCAAATATATACTTGTTCAATTTGGCACTATCGGAGACTCCATGAACATACATTGAGAAGTTTAAAAACTGATTTGAATACTCTCTAACCGAGAGACCATGTTGCTCAAGGGCGTACCATTTCTTTTCCAAGCGCTCTTTTTCAATGGGAGAGACGAAGACTTCAATCATAGCATTCTTTAGTGCTTCCCAAGATAAGAAGTCATGCCCAATTCTTGTCATATATCTCCACCAAGTATGTGCATAGCCTTCTAAATGAAGGGTTGCAAACTTTACTTTGGCATTTTCGGGCCTTGGATAAAGAGAAAAGTACATCTCCAATTTGCCAAACCACTCCTCCAACTTCGTGGGTGAAGGATTCTCTCCTTTGAAATTTGAGATGACAATTTTCTCTTTATACTCTATCTCATATTGAGGTGGTTGCCCATTGTGGTGCTGTTATCCATTATGTTGTTGTCGTCCAAAAGAGTTACCAAATGAGCCTTGGCTAGGGAATTCATTATTCCAAGTTCCTTGTGCATATGGGGTTTGTTGTCCATATTGCATACCATAGCCTTGTGGTTGGAAATAATGTCCTTGAGGTTGAAAATGAGTGTTGCCCATATTGGAAGGTTGTCCATGCATAGGAGTATTAAATGGTGGTTGCTACCTACTGTTTTGTTGAGGCCAACCATGATTGGATAAAGGGCTTGGCCTATTAGGCTGAACTTGAGTATGAGGATTATGTTGTTGTTGTTGTCCATAGGAGTTTGGGGCTGAATCACATGCCCTTGTTCATGCCCACCAATATTTAGTTGAGGATCGAATTGTTTATAAAATGGATTGCAACCGTGGATGTCCTCTTCATGCCTAGAGCTTGCGTGAACCCTATCGTGTGGATCTTGCACATGTGGCTGAGAATAAGCCTTTGATTGATGGGGCTGAGGCTGAAATGAAGTGGGCTAAATAAAATCTTTAGCCTTTGACGATTCCCCAATCTCAAATTATCCTACCACCTTTGGAGTAGAGGGTTTGGGTTGCTCTTCAGCCAAATGAGGGTTTGGAACATTAGGACCAGCTGTAGGCAATATCTTTTCACTAAAGATAGCCACTAACTTGTCAATACCCATCCTCATACCATCAAAGCATGATTTCATCTCTTTAATATCATTTGAGAGTTATTATAAGCTGTTAGAGTTCATGGAAGCATGGGACATCTCAAATCCATTCGTTGGTTGATTGACAGGAGAATGAGTGGCGCTTACATCAACCTCTTCATTCTCATAATGCCTGTGGCATATAGCTTCTTGAGGGGTTTCATGTTCATGTTCATATTGGTATTCTCTCAGCTCTTCATTGATGGTCTCCAAAATAGGATCCCTTTTCTTATTTCTTGCCATGAGTAACTTTCTATTCTGTATATATAGCAGAATAAAAACTCAAATATCTTGAGTTCTAGTGCTCTGAATAACTAACTCTTTGGCTCTGTTTGAAGCTTGAGAAGTTCCCTTTCTAACGAGCTATCAAGTGTAGAAAGTAGTTGAATAGAGAAAATTCTGTAAACAATTTACTGTAGATGTCTAGAAATTCCTGTAACTTTTGCCAATACTAAAAATAACCTCCAATTAACAAATGCCAACAATAGTATTCATAATGCTCAGCATAACTTTGTTCACATTTACCACTTGCATTGCATTATGTTGCCATACATTTGCTTTTGCATCATGTAATCCCATGCCGAATATACCATGCTGAAGGCTGAATTCTTGTTCCCTTGAGTGGTACGTACACCTGAACTTAAATGCGTGGAATCTGAGACTTGAGGGGTGTGCAAATTTCCCTCTCAAGCCGGTTTGTGCTCCCCTTCAGGGTCCTTATCAGTAGGGGAGAGTCACCTCTCTTTTGTCCTACCAACTCGTCCGGCATCCACTTTTCCTCGTGGGTATATACATGGTAGTTCAATGCTAGGTTTTAAAAATCAGCACGAAATGCATGGAATGAAAAGAATTTGATTGCCCTTTTATGATATGCAATAACTCAAATGGAATATGCTGAAATTGAAATGGGTATAGGTAAGGGATAACCTCAGCAGTGTTCACTGCTTAACAATTCTTATTCCACTTACCATTGGGTAAAATTTTACTCATGTCAATGAAATAAAAAGAGCAAACAATTCAATACCAAGGTTAGGTAAATGAAATGAGAATTTGAGGCACTTGGAAGTGATTATTTCAGTGAATGAGAGTGATTATGCAATGATCAATCACTAAGAGAGCTCTATGGATTTCCCATGAAATGCATTTGATAGAATGGATGGGATTCTTTATCATTTTAGTTCCTCTTTCATCAATTGGACTTAGCTCAGCAAGAGGATTTAAAGAGAGATTAAAAGATGATTAGAGTACCTCTTAAGCTTGTAGGAGAAGAGTGTTGTTGTTGATGAAGGAATCTCCCACAAATAGAGCTTGACTTCAGCTTCAAATCCATCCAAGAATTCCCAAATCTCATGAATGCTCCATAAAGAAATAGGTCTAAGCTTCATTGAGTTCCATGGTTGCTCCAATAGTGTGTAGACTCCAAAATTTGAAGAGAGAAGCCAAAATTTCAGTGACATTGAAGATACATGTTGTCCATTACGTTCCCTTGATGTTGGATCAAAACTCTCTAATGTTGGATCAATGTTGATGAAGAATTGAGGACAAATGCTTGATAACACCCTGATAAGTCTTCTTGCATAGATGATGACCCATGGTTGTCACAAGAGTAAGAAGAGCAATAAAACTTGGTCATTAATCCAATCCGCTTCAATAAATGTTGAAGAAGATACAATTTCTTGAAGAGAACTCTAATCTTGAAGATCCTTCAAAATCCACGAGTGATCATAACTCCATGAAGCTTCAATGGTCTTCAATGCTTATAGCTCGTTGTAGGTGATACAATGTGGTCTTCAATCTTGATGTAGATCAATAAGAGATATTGTGAAGCCTTCTAATATTGCAATTGACTTCAAGAACTGAAGAAGAACCCTGACATTGAAGCACTTATCAATGCCTATGCTGTCCAAGTCTTCTATCTTCAAGAAGATGACCAACCTTGCCAATGTTGGTCTAATAATGTGTAATGTTGCTTGCCATGAGTAGGGTTTTCAGGAAGAAGATGAGAGCTCAAAATGGAGAAAATCTTGCCATAGATTGGAAAGGACTTTATGTGAAGCTTGTAAGGGCCTTAGACAAGCTCTAAAGAGCTTCATATCATGAATTTCATCATGTATGGTAGGAGTCTGCACTGTCTGTCGTTTCTCTCTGAAGAAAGATTTATTGTATGCTGTTCATTGTCTTCAAGATGTTGAAAATGCATCACCTCACACAATAGTCGCTGTGCAGGAGGATAGCAGTGTAGTCGTTGTGCAGGAGGACAAGACGTTGAAAATGCATCACCTCACACAGTAGTTGTTGTGTAGGAGGACAACAGTGTAGTCGCTGTGCAGGGCATTTTCATAGACGTTGAAAATGGACAAGACGTTGAAAATGCATCACCTCACATAGTAGTCGCTGCACAGGAGGACAGCAGTGTAGTCGCTGTGCAGGGCATTTTCACCTCACGCAGTAGTCGCTGTGCAGGAGGACAACAATGTTGGACTTCCTGCGTCTCTTACTTTCAAGCACCTTGATAATTCACCTCACGCTGTGCAAGGAGGACAGCAGTGTTGGACTTCTTGCGCCTCTTACTTTCAAGCACCTTGATATGGACTTCTTGCGCTTGATTCTCAGGGAGAAAGACGTTTGGGAAGCCCACTCTTTCAACGAGGGACAGAGAAAGGATGCCATATGAGTATTCCAAGTGAAGCTAATGATGAGAGGAGCAAGGCTATGTGATCCATTGACATGATAGAGACCCAGAAGAAGAGATTAGATCAATCCATTGCCATGGATTCTTGAGGCGAGCTTGAAGAGAAAAGGGAGGGAACCCCTGTTCTTGAAAAGTAACTCAAGTTTGAACCAACTTAGTCTTGTAACCTTCGTTTTGTCCAATTTACCCCAATTTTTGGTCCAAAACTTGGTCACGATTTGCCAAATTGGTTGGAGTCCGCCATTGGCCACTGTTTCATGCCAAGAACCTCCACTTAGTCATAGTTTGTAAGAGTTTTCCATGTTAGGCCACGGTTATGGAAGAACTAACTCCCGTGACTAAATTTTAACTGCAGTTTTCACTCTCTAGTCACTACAACTAGATCTATTGTATGAAAATGACTTATGACAGGATCTAAACTAGTAGATGACTTTAAGTGCAAAAACATTTTACTTTAACAAAATTAGCATTGTGAATGTGCTCAAAAATTTTCCATGATTTTCTTCCACTAACAAGATTACTACTAAGCTTTAAATTATCTAGTTCATTTTGATCTTTTTTCACTTGAACAAAGTGGTTTCGACCCGATTGAGAGGGAAAACGAGATTGGAATTGCAATTTGACTGGACGAGAAGCTTCTTGGCATCGAAATCTATCAGCTTGAACTTCATCACATGCTTTCTTTCTTTTGGA
Organism: Lygodium microphyllum; assembly: GCF_053477565.2. Classification (NCBI taxonomy): domain Eukaryota; kingdom Viridiplantae; phylum Streptophyta; class Polypodiopsida; order Schizaeales; family Lygodiaceae; genus Lygodium; species Lygodium microphyllum. Next base: position 38,157,785 of record NC_141156.1, read on the forward strand.
TCCAGTAGTTGCTTCATAACACCAGACCTTGTAGTCATGAAATACGGAGTTAAATGGACTCTAATTAACAAACAAACACTTGCATTGGATTCCCAAGCATCGAAATGCATCTAGAAAAATTTCAGCTCATTGATCTGCAATTGTTTCATTTTCCATGAAAATTTGCTCTTTTATGCCTCCTGAGCTACTTTTGTGCTTTAAAATTGGCTAGCAACTCTAGATGCTTGATCTCCAACCATTTCATTTTCCACGAAAAATTTATCTTTTACGCTTTGCCATGCCACTTTTGTGCTTTAAAATCGGCTCCAAAAATGTGCTCTCATTGCACGACCAAATGGTTAGTGCTGGGATACAAAAGACTAGTGAGGAGATAGTTTGGAGGTGTCTTCGGATTTGTCCACCAAAGTTTGATGGATTGGTAACTATCCTAAATACTCAAGTGAGATCCCAAGCTTTGATGTTTGAGGAATTTTGTGCACTTCTAATGGAGGAGGAGTTGAGGCTTAAAGATCGAGAAGGTAGTAGCAGTGGAGATGTTGCATTCTTTGCCAATGCGAAAAGCAAAGGTGGTTCCTCTACCAATGGTGACAAAAAGAAGAAGGATGGTAAGAAAAAGTTTCAAGGAGAGTGCTTCTACTGTAAGAAGAAGGGACATGCAATTGTAGATTGTCGAGTCAAGAAGGTAGATGAAAAAAATGGCACTGTAAGACTAAAGGCAAGGAGACAGCCAATACAATTGAGGCAAAGTTGGAGTTATTCATAGTGGCAACCATTGAGGAAGTGTGTTCCTTGGTGCAAGAAATATCTAATACTAACTCATGGGTATTGCATTGTGGGGTCTCCTGTCACATGAGCAATAGGAAAGTTCTATATAACTCTATGAAGCCTTTGTAAGAATCCATCACTATGTCATTTGGGAATGATGCAAAATGCCCTACTTGAGGGTACAAGTACTATTTTCTTTGTTACTTTCTATCACTTACTTCTATAATTGATCTTGGCCATGAGGTGAGGTTCACTAAGGTAAGTGCAGAAATTATCGATTGTGCTGGCAAAGTTGTCGGCAAAGGAGAAAGAAGGAGCAACATGTATAAGCTAACTGCTCTTACAGCCACCACTGGTGTGGGTACAAGTAAACTTTGGTACGAAAAATTTGGTCACATTAAGTTTTGTAGAATTAATATAGGGGATGCATAAGCAAGGTATGGTTACTCACCTACTTGCAGTAACCGGAATGAAAAAACCATGTGAAGCTTGTATGATGGGCAAGCAACATAGAAAGGCATTTCCACAAGAAAGGAAGAATAGAGCAAAGACTCCTCTAGAGATGGTGCATGCTATCTTGTATAGTAAAATGGCTACAAAAGCCTTAGGATTATCTTTTTACTTTATGTTGATCGTCGACAACTACAATAGGAAGATGTAGGTGTACTTCCTTCATGATAAGGCTCAAGCTTTTGGTAAGTTTAAAGAATGGCTGAAACTTGTTAAGAATGAAACATAGCAAAGTGTGAAGAAGTTTATAACAGATGGTGATTATGAGTTCAACTCAAAGGAGTTTGAAGACTTTTGTAAGAGCAAAGGGATTAAGCATCAATTGACAACACCTCGTACACCTCAACAGAATGACATTGTTAAACGCCAAAATCATACCATTGTGAAAATGGCAAGGTGCATGCTTAAGGGCAAGGGATTGCTTAACCAATTTTAAGAAAAAGCTATTAATATTATAGTCTACATTCTTAATCAAAGTTACAAAAAGGCTCTAAATGGCAAAACTCCCCATGAGGCCTATTTTAATAAGGAACCATCTGTCTCACATTTTAGAACTTTTGGATGTGAATGTTATGCACATACTCCAAATGATAAGAGAAACAAGTTAAATCCAAAAAGCACAAAATATATCTTCTTGAGTTATAGTGATAAGAAAAAGGTTTACAAATTGTATGACCAAGAGGCAAAGAAAATCGTAGTGAGTTGTGATATAGTGTTTAAGGAGCAGTCACATACAGTGAAGGAGAAGAATATAAGTTCTTCCACTTTATTATCTGGTGAAGAAGTAGTCCACTATGGACCTATCCTAAGAGCTATCCCTACACTCAAGGAGGAGAAAGCATCATCTTCAGATGATGAGGACCAAGTTCACCATCTGCGATCACGCTACCAAAAAAGCCATTACCGCGATGGGTGAAGCAGCTCTATGATTACAACAATCGTATGCCTATCACACTTGAGAAAAATATAGATGGACCAATGAGGTCTTTGAGAATAGAGGAGCAAAGAAAGGCTTCTCCTCACATAGTCAATATGGCCTTGATGGTGTCAGAGATTATGAGAGAAGTAAAGGAGCCAATAGACTTGGAAGAAGCACTTGGCAATCGAGCATGGAGAGCAACTATGCAAGCTGAGTATGACAACATCATGAAGAATGACACTTGGGAGCTAGTGGATCGACAAGAAAAGAGGAAGATTATTGGCACCAAGTGGGTATGGAAGGTAAAGTACAAGGTATCATGATGGCACCTTAGAAAAGTACAAAGCTAGATTAGTTGCATAGGGGGATTTTCACAGGTTGAAGGATTTGATTTTCACAGGTTGAAGGATTGGGACCAAGTGGGTCTGGAAGGTAAAGTACAAGGTATCATGATGGCAGCTTAGAAAAGTACAAAGCTAGATTAGTTGCATAGGGGGATTTTCACAGGTTGAAGGATTTGATTTTCTTTACAAAATGGATGTCAAATTAGCATTCTTGAATGGCGACCTCAAGGAGGAGGTGTATGTGGCTCAACCACTAGGGTTTGAGGCACCCCATTTTGAGAACAAAGTGTGTAAGCTAAAGAATGTATTGTATGGGGGCCGAAACAAGCCTCTAGAGCATGGTATCAATGGATAGATAAATTCTTTCTAGGTTTGAATTTCAAAAGATGTGCCTCATATGCTAACTTGTATGTTTACATGGATAATGAAAAGTTTGTAGTGATTATCTTATATGTGGAAAACCTTCTTGCTACAAGTGACTATGAAGATAGATCCATCAAACTTGAAAGGTTTTGAGCTCTAAGTTTGAAATGAAAAACTTGGGCTTGTTGCGCTATTGTTTGGGGATTGAAGTCTCTAGCAAAATCTTCATCTCTCAAAAGAAGTATGAATGGGAGATCTTAAAAGCATTTGGCATGACCAACTGTAAGGAGATAGCTACACATATGGAGGTCAATGTGAAGTTATCCATTGAGGATACATTAGCACTAGCAGACATTGGGAAGTATAGGAGGTTGGTTGACAACTTCATCTACTTATGTAAGACCAGGCTAGATATCAGTTTTCCTGTTGTTGTTTTGAGTAGGTTCTCAAACAAACCACACACATGGTGCTACACCCTCATTTAAAGGGGTTAAGAAAGTGCATGGTGCCATGCATGCTGTGTGTGTGTGTGTCTCTCTCTCTCTCTCAGAGAGAGAGAGAGAGAGAGAGAGAGAGAGAGAGAGAGAGAGAGAGAAGGTGAGAGAGTGTGTGAACATAATGACAAATCAATGAGGACTTATGACCACAAGACTTATTGTAAGACTGTCCATGTGACTGAAAGTGAGGCTATTGAGAGTCTCTCCCATGATGGTCACATTACTTCTCCTATCATTATTGCCTCTAAGTGTCAAAGCATGAGAGGTGCGGGAAGCATAAATGTTTTTTTTGTTAACCTCTTTCATCAAGAGTGCACCCTCTACATATTGCAACTGTAACCCATCAGTATAGGTATGTTGGCACACATAGCAATACAAAAGATATCCCATGATTCAGGCAGTGTAACTAAGAGGAACAAGGGAACAAGAGTGCCCTTGAATTCAATCCCTTGCAAAGACAAATGAAAGATAATGAAATGAAACTCATTTGAGTGAGCTAACATAGAAGTGTCCTCCTTCTTGCAAAGGTTCATGAGTTGCTTTAGCCAATACATCTGAGAAGCGGGGTTTTGCTTGTCATAGACATTGCAAATCTTTTCCCATAATTCCCATACTATGGATCGCCCATCAAAGACAATATTATAGAATACAAGTGATAATATGATGGCGGACTTACCTAGCTCATCTACTTTAGCCCAATCCTTTGCATCAATGAGTTTAGGATTGACACCCTTATGCTTGTAATATTGTTGGCATCGGTGATGTTCATTTGTTATTTGCTCATAGTGCTTCATTTGTTTGACATGATATATGACACATGTTGCTTTGACTAAAAGCCTTATGTCTATAGGATAGTTGGATGATGCTCGATATAATGTCTCTTTTGGCGATTATGCAAGGAAAATCACTTGTGGCAACCTCATTTTATCTAGAGGTGCCAACACTGGCGATCTCTTTGGCATCATCATCTTGGGCATATATCCCTTAAAGGAATGAAATGCTTGACTTGTTTTCAGTATCTCTAGCCCCTAGATTTTTCATGTTTTGATTCATGTTGTTGTTGTTTATATAGCAAGCAAACTCGTAACACACATAAAAAGTCTCGCTCTATATACATGGGTGAGCCTTTAGCTCTTCTTCATTCGAGTGTATGTGGTTCCATGCCTTGTTAGTCCTTAAGTGATGCTAAATATTTCATTACATTTGATGATTATTTGCATAAGGTCTGAGCCTATCCCATAGAGGAAAAGTAAAAAGTTTTGCCTATTTTTCAACGCTTTCTTGCTATGGTTGAGAGCTGGTTTGGGCATAGGATAAAATGCCTAAGATATGATAATGGGGGTGAATATGTCTAACATGCCTTTGAGTAGTTTTGTGATGAGACGGGTATTAAGCATTAGTTGACTGTCCCTTACAACCCACCCTAGAATGGTGTTGCCAGAGTACATGAATAGAACTATTCAAGAAAGAGTCTACAATATGCTGAGTCATGCATGCTTACCACATATATTTTGGATTGAGGTAGTTACGACTATCATTCACTTAATAAATAGATCCTTCTATACTGCTCTTGGTGGTGGTAGAGTTGTAGAATAGATATGATCTGGTAAACCTCCCTTATATGTCCATTTGTGAGTCCTTAGATGTGAGGCATTTTGTAATATTTCCAAAGACAAATGCAACAAGTTGGAATTAAAGTTCGTCAAATGCATCTTTCTTGAATATGGTAATGTAGCAGAGATGGGATATCTCCTTTGGGATCAGAAGTCCAAAAAGATTATCTGCAACCATGATGTTGTCTTTTATGAGGGCAAGATGCATAAGCAACTAGAGCACATGATTGAGGTGTGTACAATGGTCTTTCAAGAGGAGCTTCATGTTGTCATACAATCATCCCCAATTAGATAGCTTGTTGTATGTAGTAGCCTAGGATTTGCCTGTTGTATAGAATCATGATCTTGGACAAAGAAGATAAAATGTATAGGATCTCTAGCTACTCTTGAGATTCTCTATTAGAGCCTCATGTTCTCCTCATCATTGTGAGTGCTCTATGCATTATATGTTGACATATTCTAGTGAGCCTCTCATGAGAAGGCTATGTGCAAAGGTGATAGTCACTCTTGAGAGAGGGCTATGCAGTCTGAGTTTGGTTTACTACAAAAGACTCATACGTGGAATTTGGTTCCATGACCAAATGAAAAACATGCATTGCTATGCAAGTGGGTGTATAAGTGGAAAAGCACTCCTAATCACCTAAGTTAGCATATAGAGCATGTTTTCTTACTAAGGGTTTTAAACAAGAAAAGAAAGTTGATTTTGATGAGATATTATCCCTTATGATCAAGACGACTACCCTTTGCTAGGTTTTGTTCTTGGTTGTGCAGATGGATCTAGACTTGTATCAAATAGATGTGAAAACAATTATTTTACATGGGGATCTACATGAGGGCATATATATGTAGTAGCGTAAGGGATTTGCGAAAAAGGGCAAGAAACACCCAATGTGCAAGCTGAGAAGGGTCTTTATGGAATTAACTTTACCTACTCATGTTAAGGTGAGTCATGCAAGTTGTCTCAAGTTAGATGATGAGAGAGCCAAGATGGCCAATATCCCAACAACTTGATGCATACCATGATAGCCACTAGACATGAGATAGCATTTGCAATGGTAGTTTTGGCTTCTTATATGGCGACATCTAGTAGGCAACATTGGGATGCCATGAAGGGTATCATGAGATACCTTAAGGGCAATGTAGACTTGTGCCTTGCTATGGAAGCTAGGATATTAGATTCATGGGTTGCACATACTCAGATCATGAAAGACATATAAATAGTAGGAAGTTCATCTCTATATCTTCACCTTTGTTGGAAGTATTGTTTCTTGGATATCTAGGGTGCAAAAATATATTGCCTTGTCTACTACCAAGATTGAGTACAATGTGGCTACTAAGGCTTGCAAGGAGGCCCCATGGTTAGGTTGCTTGGTTGCAGATCTTAGTATCACAGATATGACTTCTACCTTGTATTTGAAATGTATAAGTGCTATCTAGTTGGCACGTAATGTGGTCTTTCATGTAAGGACCAAGCATATTGAGGTTTGCTACCACTTTATCATAGAGTCGATTGAGGAAAGAAGATAGACTTTCTCAGAGTTATCTACAAATAAGAATTCTACTACTTATCGGCTCAGTAAGAGTCTCCTAATGGAACATTGTCGTTCTTAGGAAGATGATGGGTGAAGGATGAGATGATGTCTATTTCTCATCCAGTTATACTTACATATACTCTTTGTATTTTTTCACTTTTTTTTGTATCTACTCCTCACTCGAGCATGTTCACCTTTAAGTAGGAAGTTGTTGGGGATTAAAGGCTTTTTGTGCCTAGCCACCTACATTTATATTTTACTTACTACATACACATCTGTATATTGCAAGTGATAGCCTCCCATCATGGTCACCTTATTCTTTATTCTTTCCTTATAATAGAATAAGGGAAGGTAGGCTATACATTTTGACTATTGGAGTTCCCACATATGATCTAGCTCTCTCTTCTTGCTCCAACCTCCATAGCTCTTGCTTCTTGCTTCTTGCTTTCCCTTGTGCTCTCACTCTTGCTCATCCTTCCCACCTTTCACTATTCCAAGTCAAAATCTTGCCATCAAGCTATACTGAATTGCTTCGTAAGTTCCTTGTTCCATGCTCAAGCAAAGTTTCAACTGATGTTAGTTGCTTGCTTGCTTGCTTAGCCCTTGCTGGTGGAGGAGCTAGAGTATGTGGCAAGCAAGATGAAGAGGGGCAGTCGCATAGCACGGATGGTTACTTGTGGAGTTGTACACAGTTTGTGAAGGATGGAAGCACTTGCTTTCAATTTGACTCATAAATGGAAAACATCTCTAAAACTAAACCTGCTATTGTGGAAAGCTTGCTTCAAAGAAGCCTAGCACTGATAATAAACTTGGCAAGTGGCTTCAAAGAAGCTCAACACTACCAATAGACTTGGCAAGTCCATGCAAGTTTATAACAAGTGGTAGCCTAATTAATTAGGCATAGGTGTGTGAACTATGAAAGGTGTGAGGTTTGAATCCCAAAATTGGCAGACTTCGTGATGTGTTATCTTCAAGTGGAGATGGGGTGATCCCATTAATAATTTCTACTGAAAGGCATTAAAAATGCATTACCAAAAAAAAAAAAGCTCATGTAAGTTTCTCCATGGTGTTTTACGTGTCTTAGGAAAAAGGTACCATGTGTCTTTTAGGAAAAAGGTAATTATGCTTCATACTCTATGGCTTTGCCCGATTTTAAGGGGTTTTTGGACTTGAGTTAGGATTTGGGTTCATGCTCTTGGGCTCATTGCTAGCATTGGTTTTAAGACAACATTGAAAGTCTAGAATATTATTAGGCCTATTGTCTTTGATGCTTATGGAAGAATAGAAATGGACTAGTCATGAATAAAGAAATGAGGTGGAAAACATATATAATGTTCAACTATTGCGTCCATGAGGTGCTGGCTCTACTTAGATCACTTGGGAAGAAGTATCATATGGGCACAAAGTTAGCCATATGATGTTAAAGACATGTGTGGATAAGTGTTTTGGAATAGTCACCTGACACATCAATATGATGCTTATGTAAATTTATATAGAAGAATAAATTATATTGTCATCTCAAAGTTTAGCTCCTTGCAAAAGATAGAAACTAAGAAAGATATTCCACAATGAGTTTGAAAAGGGACATGAAAACTACATGAAAACTTCAAACACACAAAGAAAATTTTTGAAGCCTTCCCATGTTGTTGATGGTTATTAGTGTGAATTCTGTGTATTGATAACTATGGGAGGGGGAAGCTTTAAAAATGTATGTCATATATGAGTGAGAGACATGAGGATATATAAAGAGTGTGTGCATGAGAGAGAGAAGAGAGAGAGAGAGAGAGAGAGAGAGAGAGAGAGAGAGAGAGAGAGAGAGAGAGAGAGAGAGAGAGAGAGAGAGAGAGAGAGAGAGAGAGAGAGAGAGAGAGAGAGAGAGAGCATGTGTGTGTGTGTGTGGATGCAAGTGCCAGATATGAGAGAGAGAGAGAGAGAGAGAGAGAGAGAGAGAGAGAGAGAGAGAGAGAGAGAGAGAGAGAGAGAGAGAGAGAGAGAGAGAGAGAGAGAGAGAGCATGGGACTTGTGAAATTTCTCTTTGCTCAAAATGGATTGAAGGGGACTTGTGGATTTTTTTTTACCCAAGAAGGGGCTATTGGGGCGATGTCTTCTTGGTGAGAAAAAATAGTACATATTACATGCTCTCTCTCTCCTCCTCTCTCTCATTACTCTTTTACTCCCTCTTTCCCCCATGCTCTCTATTATTGGACTTGTGGAATTTTTTTTCGTTTAGAAGGGGTCACTGCGGTAGTCCCTTTTTGGGTGAAAAATAATGCCACAAATCCATTGTGACTTTTTTTCAGTCGAGAAGGGGCTGCCGTCGATGACGTTTTTTGGGCTAGAAAAAAAACCACAAGTGGACTTATGAACTTTTTCTCCGTCTAAGAAAGCACTACTGGCGAACCCTAGTTGGGCAAATAATTTACTCTCGCCAAGAATAGGTTGTCGGGAGCCCCTTATCAGGCCTATGACTTGTGACTTTAATTTTCACCTGATATAAGGGGATGTCGACAACCCCTTCTCTCGGTGAGAAAAAATTACACATATCGCATGCTCTCTCTCGCTTTCTCCCCCTCTCTCTCATCACTCTTTCTCTCTCCCCCCTTGTATTCTCTCTTCTTTACCTATAAAAGGACCCATTCTCCCCCTTATTCACATTGGGAATCGCTCCCACGACTCTCGATATGTGGCTCTCTCTCTCTCTATCTCTGCCTCACTCTCTCTCCTTTGTCTATAAAAGGACCCCCCTTGCAATTGAAGTTCGTGATTTCTATCACCCACCCTTGGTATGGTTCTCTCTCTCTCTCTCTCATCCTTCTATCCCAGTCTTCCTTTCTCTGTCTCTCTCCCTCTCTCTCCCTCCCTCTCCCTATCTTCTATCCCAAATATGTACTCTCTTTCTTTATACACCTATCTCTCTTTCTCTCATAGTCACACATACACACACTCTCTCACCTTTCTATCCCAAGCTTCTTGCCTCTCTCTTCATCTCTCTCTCTCTCTCTCTCCTCTCTCTCTCTCTCTCTTTCCAAATCTATCCCTACTATCCTCTCTCTCTCTCTCTCTCTCTCTCTCTCTCTCTCATCCCAATATGTCATCTCTCCCTCTCCCTCTCCCTCTCCCTCTCCCTCTCTCCCCCAATCTGTCCCCACCTCCCCCCTCTCTCTCACACACACACACACACACACACACACACACACACACACACACACTCTCTCTCTCTCTCTCTCTCTCTCTCTCTCTCTCTCTCTCTCTCTCTCTCTCTAGGAGAGTTTGTACTTGGATTTGTTCCTACGTAGCTACTATGTTTATGTATATCACAATAGGTATTTGATGGTAGGAAATCAAGGAAGCAATATATCTACAAGAAGTAACCCTAAACCCCTCCATCATGGGTAGATCACATTTTAAAAGACAAGATCATGTCACCCTTTTCAAGGTGATGAAAGCATAGGGGAAGGTTTAGTCCATTAGACATCCCCCTTGCCGAGCTTGCTCCTTGGATGAGTGGGAGTTCTTATCGCCATTGCACATCAGAGAGGTGTGAAGGCCCGTGTCATAGTAGGTAATACTGAGATTGACATTAAGGAAAACACAATTGTGCAATGGCCAATGGAATAGATAGTAAGCAACCCCTCTCTTGATTTTTGTTATGGCTATTTTATCTCCCCCTCTTATCCTATTTTGGATAATTGTTTGTAGGAAAGAGAGCGACGACCAGACGAGTCTCCATGACCTAGAGCAGGACAATAGGTTGTTGTCACTTGCAGCATGCAATCACAAGGGGAGAGTTGCCCTCTAAGAGGGAGGGGGAGAGCAACACAAATGTGATCATTCACATCCGTCGAGCTACAAGCAGCCATTGCACTTGTATGTGGCAAAGGAGTGATATCAAGAGAAGGTGGGTATGCTTTGACAACAGGGGTGTGCCGCATGCAAAGCAACAAGAAGTAAATACAAATAACTAAAAAGGAGCACATGACAAAGGTTGACGAGACTACTCTCATAGTCACTTGCAATAAATGTATTGTGTAAGCTTGCATTAAAGACTAGTTGGAAACGTTGACAGTGATTGCTTATAAGAGATGGTGACATGATATTGATTATGGTTTTTATTTCTTTACATCGATGTATATATTGCTTCATCGTTTCATACAGATTTGAACATCCACCCCTTTGCCGCCCATCCTATTATGTTGTTTGGTTTCCATGTCTACAATTAGACAAGTCGAATCAAGGTACAAGCAACTCTTACAGACCTTTTTCAATAACAATGGGTACGTCAGAGGGATGGGTATATTCATAGTATCATTAGGGACTCCAAGGCATTAGTGCAAGGAGGTCGATGATACAATTAGAAATGAGTGGGATCCCCATTGGCTAAAGAAGTACAAGGACTTTGGAACAGAAATCAATGGCACTGATTGGGTCTTTGCTCACAGCATGGATGAATGAGATATGCACATGTGAGTGGCCCTAAACTGTAGGACCTTAACATTTTGCAATGTGTTTGTTGCTTATGTCATTGTTAACATAATTGATTGTTTGCAACAATATGTTTGTTGCTTATGTCATTGTTAATATACTCGATTGTTTGTAATAGCCTTTCCAGATAATGCAAGGCAACATGTGCATTTTGATTGTTGCCTTGTGAAAGTCACAAGCGTGGCGGAGGGGGAGATTTTGTCAGCTATATCTCATACAAACAAGTATGTAGTGGACTATTTTCTCATATGCTTGGAATGCCTTTATGTGCTAAAGGTCACCTAGATGAAGAAATATGCATGAGACTGTAACATGTCCACCTATCGGCTGTCCAAGCACATTTTAGTGGTCCATCGAGAAACGATCTAGGCATCGCTGCCTGGTACTCCCATGGAATGTTTCGGGGTTTGTCTGCCTAGGGTTTCCCGAGTCCGCCTCGCAACCGAACCCACTAGGATCGACCTGAAATTTGGATTCCTAGTAGACAAAGTCTCTTGTGACAGCATCCTAGCATCGGGTTTTGGACATCCTACTTTACACAAAGATACCCAATCCGAAGTAGATCCATATCGCACTTGGTTCAAAGAGAATGGGAAATGAGAGGGATGCTTAGTTTTTTTTGCCCAAAAATCTAATCTTTTTAGACCATCCATACTATACATATTAATACTTGTAATTAATATGACTCATAAGTCTTGTTCACGTTGTAACTTCCGTAAAGGGTGGCTATGGTCCTTGTGAATCCGGGGAAATTGTTAGATTATGACTCTCGGTTTATTTTAAAATATATTTTTAATTAAATAAAAATTATCAGCTATTAATGTTAGTTAGTTTTTACCTTAGTTAGTCTTTAGTTAGTAATCTTATTAACTTATTAACTGACTAACTAACTTTCCAACTAACCAACTAACTTTTATTGCGTGGAAATATTACATTCTCTTCCCCTTAGAGAAATCGAGATGTCCTCACCTTGAGAAAAATTGGGGAAGACAAGCATTAATGGGGCTTAGGGCCTGTGGGTTAGGACCCACCATGCATCCGCTACGGTATTCTTAATGTTCTGGGGAAGATAAGCATTAATGGGGCTTAGGTCCTGTGGGTTAGGACCCACCATGCATCCACTGTGCTACTCTTAATGTTTTAGGTAGTGCAACTCATATTGTTACAAGAGTAGGATTTATTCTCAATATAAGTTGTGTTACATGTCGATTAAGCTTTTGGATTTTTAGTCCTCCTCTTGATAAGGTGTAGTGGGTTCTAGGTCTTTGTCTTCATCTAATTCCTCTATATATCCATAGATTGCACATGTGTAGGTCCGTTTTCTTGGTAGCTCAATGGCTTCTGGACTTAGATCGGGCCAGTCTACTTGGATGTGTCCTAGCTCATTACAATGGAAGCATTGATAGTAGGGACATCTCTTATGGATGTGCCCTATCTCTCAGACGTATGGCATCTATTACCCTGATCTTGGGAGTCATCTTTGCTACAATTTCTTGATTTAAGTTATTGGGCGATTGGATTTGCTCGGAGTAATGCATCTCGCAAGTCCGTTGGACGCATTACTTCAAGACGGTGGTTCAGAGGAGTGTTCATGCCATGGAAATACTTAGATACTTGCTGCGTAATATCCATAGGTGGCATATATTTTAGTAGGGTTAGAAACTTTGAGTACTAAGCTTCTAGGGTTAATTCCAATAGCTTGAGCTTGAAGAATTCATTCATCTTCAAAGTCTGGTAGGTTGGCGGAAGGTATCGTCCGCGTACAACATCTTTCAACTGAGCCCAACTGATAGCGGCTTCAAAAATACCTTGATCTTTGCACCATTGCTTCCACCATAACCGAGCTTGGCCAACTAGCTTAAGTTTGGCTATCATTGCTTGATTCATGGAGACAGTTTCTGAAGCAGAGAAATAGTCATCCATCGACTCAATCCATATCTCCGCCTCTACTGCGGATATCTATCCCTTATCCATAAAACTCGGGTGCCTTAATTTTCTTGAGAAGGAATTTCTTCTCTTGCATGTCAGCATTCGTGGGTGTAGAAGGTGCCTGACAATCAAGCCATACCACTCAGGTTATTTCTGTTTAGGATATGTTTATGAACCTAACATTAATCAATCACGCATCATCATGAAGTTTTGCTTTGATACCAACTGTAACATGCCCGCCTATCAGCTATCCAAGCACATTTTAGCGATCCATTGAGAAATGATTCTAGGTCTCACCGCCCGGTACTCCCATGGAATGTTTATGGGTTTTTTCTCTAGGGTTTCCCGAGTCCACCTCGCAAACGGAACGTCCACGGCTGAACCCACTAGGATCGACCTAAAATTTGGATTCCTAGTAGACAAAGTCTCCTGACAGCATCCTAGCGTCGGGTTTTGGACATCCTACTTTATGCAAAGATGCTTCTCACTAGTTCTCTGGGACCACCTAGCCATAGGACGGACCCGTTGGGGATGCCGCCCACCTGCTTTCCTTAATAGCTTTAGTTTTCTAATTAGGTCCTACCACATTTATGTGTGACATTTAAAATCAATTTAATTAATTAAGCCTTTTAGGGAACATGGTTCATTCGCGTAATTTATAGCACAGACATGAAAACAGAGTAAGCAGACCTTTTGACAAACAAGTTCCTTAATTTATCTTCAAGTTAATCTTTTTCTCATGCACATACAGGAGAATTATGTATCCCTTATGTCCAATAGAAGTACCTGGTGCAAATCACATGGCACTAAAATTTCCATCCTTTATCTAGAATAGGATCTTTCAATGCCCTAGATGTTGGGCTCATGGGGATCTCCAACTCCATTCTGGACAAGCAAGGGGTGTCCAGAGCTCCACCTGACCAACAAGCGGTCTAGGAGTGAGATGCCATTTTCGTGGTTGGCCTTTTCATCACTCGACCATCGGCCAGTGAATCGAGGAGTGCCCTCTCGCGATAATCTGCGGTGCGATCTTGGAGATGATCCACGCGTGCAAAAAATCCTTCCTTAATTAATCCAATTAAGAATCAAGCATAATCAAGGCAATCAGCCCTAATATCATCTTCTAGGAAAACATTCCTTTATTCCCCATGGCTACTTGCCATTACTGACCATTGCCATGGTTTTGTCATCAGACATAAGCACTTGTAATATTTATCCAAATCACAATACAACAATCAGTTGATTATAAAAAGCATTTAGGGTGTTGTTCAATCAATCCAACAAACTAATTGTGTTTTTTCTAGACAATACAAGAATGGATGTGATAATAATTCCATCGCATATTTGCTCTCCCCCTCGGGGTCAAAGAGCGATTCTATGCAAAATTAGTTAATACTTGCATGCACAATTCTTTATGTTATTCTTTTTACTATTATGCTATTCATAACCCCTGATTGATTGCCCTATCAACGAATAAGCCATATGCAACTAGTGCAATTAACTTCCCTTGATACACGCACTTTGCAAACTTCATCTTTTGAATATGTGAGAAGAGGTTTATCCCTTCCCAGGATCTATTCTCGTATGTCCTAGCATGGATCTAATGTATCTCATGCGAGAATCAAAGCAAGCATTTAACAATTTAGAAAATACATTACTTACGACCGGAACAGCAGTTGGATTGATAGTGATGCCTTCACCCAAAGCTTCGTTGTGCCGGTTGTAGGATTGCCATCCGCACGCAACATTCTTCGCTTGGAGGCCATCGTCCGAAAATAGACTCAAGAGATTAAGAAGGTGGAAGAGATTTGAGATGGGAGAGCGTAAGAGAAAGTGGGCAAGTTGACGATCGAAAAAGAGAGAATTGGGCTAACTCTCTTCCTTGCAGCCTCTCGGGGTGACTCTTCTCTCTCTCTCTCTCTCTCTCTCTCTCTCTCTCTCTCTCTCTCTCTCTCTCTCTCTCTCTCTCTCTCTCTTTCAAGCTCTCCCTCACAATCTCTTAGAGGGGTATCCTTCTCTCTACCTCTCTCTCGCAACCTCTCTGGGTCTCTTTATGCTCCCTTGTGGCTCCCCATGCCTCATATTTATAACGAATTAGAGAGGAGGGGATAAGGCTAAGAACAAGAGTGGAGGGGCTCTTGGAAGACTCAGTGATCTGATGCTCAGATCATAAATCTGATGGTTGCATTAGCCCCAAAAGGGGGGGGGGGGTAAAACACCAAGACACTTGCTTAGAAAGCTCTCAATTCACACCTTCTTCTTTTCTATGTTTGAAGTATTGTCTACTGCTTGTAGATTGTGATCGCAGCGCACGCGATTCGGCAAGTTACTTTTCTTTATTTTTTCTTTTTATAAAATCTCCAAAACTAACTAAAATATCACTTGTCTTTTCTTTTAAATGACTTTTAGTTCTATCTTTTTAAGATAATATCTAAAATATACTTAGTTTTTTTTTGTCCAAAAATCTAATCTTTTTGGACCATCCATACTATACATATTAATATTAGTAATTAATATGACTCATAAGTCTCGTTCACGTTGTAACTTCCGTGAAGGGTGGCTATGGTCCTTGTCAATCCGAGGAAATTGTTAGATTATGACTCTCGGTTTATTTTAAAACATATTTTTAATTAAATAAAAATTATTAGCTATTAATGTTAGTTAGTTTTTACCTTAGTTAGTCTTTAGTTAGTAATCTTATTAACTTATTAACAGACTAACTAACTTTTCAACTAACCAACTAACTTTTATTGCGTGGAAATATTACATTCTCCTCCCCTTAGAGAAATTGAGATGTCCTCATCCTGAGAGAAATTGGGGAAGACAAGCATTAATGGGGCTTAGGGCCTGTGGGTTAGGACCCACCATGCATCCGCTGCGGTATTCTTAATGTTCTGGGGAAGACAAGCATTAATGGGGCTTAGGTCCTGTGGGTTAGGACCCACCATGCATCCACTGCGCTACCCTTAATGTTTCAGGTAGTGCAACTCATATTGTTACAAGAGTAGGATTTATTCTCAATATAAGTTGTGTTACATGTTGATTAAGCTTTTAGGATTTTTAGTCCTCCTCTTGATAAGGTGTAGTGGGTTCTAGGTCTTTGTCTTTATCTAATTCCTCTATATATCCATAGATTGCACATGTGTAGGCCCGCTTTCTTGGCAGCTCAATGGCTTCTGGACTTAGATCGGGGCAGTCTACTTGGATGTGTCCTAGCTCATTACAATGGAAGCATTGATGGTAGGGACATCTCCTATGGATGTGCCCTATCTCTCAGACGTATGGCATCTATTACCCTGATCTTGGGAGTCATCTTTGCTACAATTTCTTGATTTAAGTTATTGGGCGATTGGATTTGCTCAGAGTAATGCATCTTGCAAGTCCGTTGGACGCATTGCTTCAAGATGGTGGTTCAGAGGAGTGTTCATGCCATGGCAAAACTTAGATACTTGCTGCATAATATCCATAGGTGGTGCATATTTTAGTAGGGTTAGAAACTTTGAGTACTAAGCTTCGAAGGTTATTTCCAACCTCTTGTTCTTGAAGAATTCATTCATCTTCAAAGTCTGGTAGGCTGACGGAAGGTATCGTCCGTGTACAACATCTTTCAGCTGAGCCCAACTGACAGCGGCTTTAGAAATACCTTGGTCTTTACACCATTGCTTCCATCATAACCGAGCCTGGCCAACTAGCTTAAGTTTGGCTATCATTGCTTGATTCATGGAGGCAGTTTCCGAAGCAGAGAAATAGTCATCCATTGACTCAATCCATATCTCCGCCTCGACTGCGTATATCTATCCCTTCTCCATAAAACTTGGGTGCCTTAATTTGCTTGAGAAGGAATTTCTTCTCTTACATGTCAGCATTCGTGGGTGCAGAAGGTGCCTGACAATCAAGCCATACCACTCAGGTTATTTCTATTTAGGATATGTCTATGAACCAAACATTCATCAATCACGCATCATCATGAAGTTTTGCTCTGATACCAACTGTAACGTGCCCAGCTATCGGCTGCTGTCCAAGCACATTTTAGCGGTCCATTGAGAAACGATTCTAGGCATCGCCACCCAGTACTCGCATGGAATGTTTCAGGGTTTTTTCCCTAGGGTTTCCTGAGTCCACCTTGCAACGGAATGTCCACGACCAAACCCACTAGGATCGACCTGAAATTTGGATTCCTAGTAGACAAAGTCTCTTGTGACAGCATCCTGGTGTCGGGTTTTGGACATCCTACTTTATGCAAAGATACCCAATCCAAAGCAGATCCATGACGCTCTTAGTTCAAAGAGAATGGGAAAGGAGAGGGACGCGCCGCTGAACCTCTTTGCCCGTAGGGCATAGTCGCATTCTGGTCCCCTAAAGCAGCATGAACGGGTTCCAACTTAACAATACCTGAAGTCATCGTTGATAAAACCTTGCGAGAAGCATCCCAGTTCTCTGGGACCACCCGATTGTAGGACGGACCCGTCGGGGATTCCGCCCACCCGCTTCCCTTAATAGCTTTAGTTTTCTAATTAGGTCCTACCACATTTATGTGTGACATTTAAAATAAGCTTCACTAATTAAGCCTTTTAGGAAACAGGGTTTGTTCATGTAATTTACAGCAGAGAACGAAAACAGAGTAAGTAGACCTTTTGACAAACAAGTTCCTTAATTTATCTTCAAGTTAATCTTTATCTCCTTCCCATACAGGAGAATTATGTATTCCTTCTGTCCAAGAGAAGTACCTGGTCCAAATCACATTGCACCAAAATTTCCATCCTTTATCTAGAATAGGATCTTCCAACGCCCTAGACGTTGGGCTCACGGGATCTTTAACTCCATTCTGGACAAGCAAGGTGTGTCCAGAGCTCCACCTGACCCATAAGCAGTCTAGGAGTGAGATGCCATTTTCGTGGTTGGCCTTTTCACCACTCGACCATCGGCCTGTGAATCGAGGAGTGTCCTCTCGTGGTAATCCGTGGTGCGATCTTGGAGATGATCCATGCGTCAAAATATCCTTCCTTAATTAATCCAATTAAGAATCAAGCATAATTAAGGCAATCAGCCCTAATATCATCTTCTAGGAAAACATTCCTTTATTCCCCATGGCTACTTGTCATTACTGACCCTTGCCATGCTTTTGTCATCAAACATAATCACTTGGAATATTTATCCAAATCACAATCAACAATTAGTTGATTGTAAAAAGCATTTAGGGTGTTGTTCAATCAATCCAACAAACTAATTGTGTTTTTTCCAAACAATACAAGAATGGACGCGATAATAATTCCATCGCATATTTGCTCTCCCCCTTGGGTTCAAAGAGCGATTCTATGCAAAATTAGTTAATACTTGCATGCACAATTCTTAATGTTATTCTTTTTACGATTATGCTATTCATAACCCCTGATTGATTGCCCTATCAACGAATAAGCCATATGCAACTAGTGCAATTAACTTCCTTTGATATATACACTTTGCAAACTCCATCTTCTGAATATGTGAGAAGAGGTTTATCCCTTCCCAAGACCTATTCTCGTATGTCCTAGCATGGGCCTAATGTATCTCATGCGAGAATCAAGCATCTAACAATTTAGAAAATATATTACTTATGATCGGAACCACAGTTGGATTGACAGTGATGCCTTCATCCAAAGCTTCGTTGCCGATTGTAGGATTGCCATCCGCACGTGACATTCTTCGCTCGGAGGCCATTGTCCGCAAATAAAATCAAGAGATTAAGAAGGCAGAATATATTCAAGATGGGAGAGCGTAAGAGAATATGGGTAAGTCGAGGATCGAAAAGGAGGGAATTGGGCTAATTCTCTTCCTTGCAGCCTCTTGGGGTGACTCTTCTTTCTCTCTCTCTCTCTCTCTCTCTCTTTTTCAAGTTCTCCCTCACAATCTCTTGGAGGGGTATCCTTATCTCTACCTCTCTCTGGTAGCCTCTTGGGGTCTCCTTATGCTCCCTTGTGCCTCCTCATGCCTCATATTTATAATGAATTAGAGAGGAGGGTGTAAGGCTGAGAACAAGAGTGGAGGGGCTCTTGGAAGACTTAGTGATCTGATACTCAGATCATAAATTTAATGGTTGCATTAGCTCCAATAGGGGGGTAAAACCACAAGACACTTGTTTAGAAAGCTCTTAGTTCAGTCTTTCTTCTTTTCTCTATTCGAAGTGCTGTTGTACTGTCTGTAGATTGCGATCGCAACGCACGCGATTTGGCAAGTCACTTTTCTTTATTTTTTCTTTTTATAAAATCTCCAAAACTAACTAAAACATCACTTGTCTTTTCTTTTAGATGACTTTCAGTTCTATCCTTTTAAGATAGTGTCTAAAATATACTAGTTTTTTTTTGCCCAAAAATCTAATCTTTTTGGACCATCCATACTATACATATTAATACTAGTGATTAATATGGCTCATAAGTCTCGTTCACATTGTAACTTCTGTGAAGGGTGGCTATGGTCCTTGCCAATCCAAGAAAGATGTCGGATTATGACTCTCAATTTATTTTAAAATATATTTTTAATTAAATAGAAATTATTAGCTATTAATGTTAGTTAGTTTTTACCTTAGTTAGTCTTTAGTTAGTAATCTTACTAACTTATTAACTAACTAACTAACTTTTATTGTGTGGAAATATTACAGTGACCCTATGAATGACTGGCACAAAAGGGGTTTGTCCATATCTCGTACCCAAATGTTGTTTGCAAAGCAAGGATGCTAAGGCAAACTGACCGTACAACAATTTTTTATAAGTTAACTGATGATGCAAAGGCATGGGTGCAAGCACATAGAAAGCCAACACCCATTCTCGCATGGTACAAGGCACCATTGATTGCACTTGCCCATGTCATGTGAAAGCTAGGTAGTTCTTCAAGCTAACATAACAATGTTTTTTGTGACACATTTTTTCCCAATGCAATAACGTTATCCTTAATTACCAAGTGTAGGACGAGTATGATATGGCAGTGCAGCCAATTGAATAGAAAAAGACACAACTCTCAAACTCTGAGTTCAGAACCAAGTGAGATGAGGCAAACTATTGTATTAATGAAAAGCTCGTCAAGAAAACTCGATGTTTTCTAAGAGTTGTAGACCCCAGCCTTTGGAGAGAAGTGGTATTACTAAGTTGCTACCTCTTTGTACTTGCCATTGATATGTACTCAAACTACATTAGTCCAAACTAATAATATTTTTGTCATTGTAGAATAGTCTCATGCTTGGAGTGGGGCTCCAAAGACCAAGGGTGTGTTGAACAAGGATAGAGTATACACAATGGTGTCCTTAAAGCTAAATGAGGCAGATTGAATAAGGATATTGAAGGCCACGAAGAGTTCTGATAGGAAAATTCGAACATTGATGGGCATGTCTAAATGTAGGCTATTCTCGTTCATCTATGTTATCTGCATCATAAGTCTAATGAATTGGTATTAAATGACATAATTTTGATTTGAGTAAATGGAAATGCATTGTTTCAAAGTTGGGTATGATAAGAGAACTTATGGGCCATGTTGCAAGATGGTAGAAGGAGACTACTCTTGATTTGGGAAGACTATTATAACATTCGAGTGGAACACGATTTGTTCTTCCAATACACACATGAGATAAAGAGAAAACATAGAGAGAAAATGTTTCAAGATATCTTTTATGATTTTAAGCCAGATAAAGATATAAAGTCACTGAAATCATCAAAGTTGATAGACTAGAGACTTTTGTATAGGTAGTTCACAATATCCTTCTCTTATAGCATGTTTCCAATCCTATCTTGCCAATCCATTCCAGAAATGTAAGGGTGGCTTTGCCTATCAAGTTCATGTACGGGTAGATGGAGAGGGGGGCTATACAAACTTTGCTAGGAGAATGCGAGGACTGGGTGGATTTGCAGGATGATCAGTGCATGTATGAGTATTACCAGATAGAGCAAGAGTGGGATGAGGAGGTACATCAAAGATGCCCTATCTTCCTCAACTACCCAAAAGGTGAATACCCCTCCAATGAGAAAAGTTTGTACAAAAAATACTCAAGGAAAAAACAAACCCAAGAGACACAAGGTTCTAGAGGCGTTGTAAATATAATGAGTTACATTCTTAAGAGTATATTGCACTTTGTTGTCTCCTAATAAAGAGACTATGATCGATTTTATAGGAAACTAACACTAGTAGTGCAGTTATTGAAAAAAGAGAATAGAAGATCAAGTGCACACCTAATATCCTCGAAGAAAGGCCAAGCAAAAATTGGTCCTCATCACCAAGTAATTTGGTTTCTCCACACCTAATATCTTCGAAAAAAGGCCGCCCTCATCATCAAGTGATTTGGTTTCTCCACACCCAAAAGGTTTGATTTTTTAAAGTACTATAGCCTAACCATCTCTTGTATTTCCATAGTGAAAATATTTTACTGAACGTGAATCCTAACCACCAAACCATGTAGGTCCTTGATTGATACCATTGAAGAGCAGATTGCAATCCCAACTATGCAATAAACAATGCACTCAAGCAATAGAAGTAAGACATCTGAAAGTTGCAAGTTTTCCATTTATAACATATTCATCCATATTATTCCGAAGGATCTATATTGTTCCATCCCTTGACATGTTTCCAATGGACTTGATTTGTAGTGCAAGGCACCACTAAGGAGGTCCATGCCATTGGCATGGGTAGAAGGATAGAGCAAGTTGTTCAAAATATTACAATGGAGAGGTTTGCCTTACACACCACTATAGAGAGACACACGACAATGATGGAAAGCAGTGAGGCAATAACCGAGGATATGACATCGTATCTCATTGACACACATATTATAGAGCACCAAGATGGTAAGTTTGCTTATGCACAAAACTCATGATGTGAAAGCATGTAAAACTTGTTCATCACCGAAGTAATGACAAGAATGTTTTGTACTATGCAAAGAGTGAAAGGATTGAAGATCTTGGATTTGTAGTAACAATGCACTCAAGCAATAGAAGTAAGACAACTGAAAGTTGCAAGTTTTCCATTTATAACATATTCATCCATATTATTTCGAAGTATCTATATTGTTCCATCCCTTGACATGTTTCCAATGGACTTGATTTATAGTGCAAGGCATCACTAAGGAGGCCCATTCCATTGGCATGGGTAGAAGGATAGAGCAAGTTGTTCAAAATCTTACGATGGAGAGGTTTTCCTTACACACCACTATAGAGAGACACACGACAATGATGGAAAGCAGTGAGGCAATAACCGAGGACATGACATCGTATCCCATTGACACACATATTACAGAGCACCAAGATGGTAAGTTTGCTTATGCACAAAACTCATGATGTGAAAGCATGTACACCTTGTTCATCACCGAAGTAATGACAAGAATGTTTTGTACTATGCAAAGAGTGAAAGGACTGAAGATCTTGGATTTGTAGTGATAATGGGCGTGGCATGTGTATAGAGAGGTAAAGAAACGATGCTCACTAATGAATTTCACATGTGTTGTGTGATCAGATGACATTAGAGCTTAAAAATATTCTATTATTATACGATTCTAATAGTGATGTGTCTCCCTGTGTAGGGAAGGAAAGAATGCAAGAACATGGACTAGTTGTTACTACCAAGGGATATGGCATGTTTTTTTCCTCACAATACAATATCAATAGTAATGGTCTATCCTTTTGTAGGGGGGATACAATTTTTGATTATAAACCTATAATGGTGGAGGATGTGCCAGCCACAAACATAGGTGAACTAACATGCCTCAAGAATATTATCGATAGTAACATTTTGAAGGAAGAATATGTTGCTAATTGTGAGGTCATCGTGCAGAGGGCCATACTGAAAGTCACATGGAATCCCCCTTGCAAGACATTGTCTCCCATGAAGCTATAATGGTACAAGATGTGCTAGCCACATACACAAGTAAACAAACATGTCTCAATAATACTATATATAGCAACATTCAATAAGAAGAATATGTTGCTAACTGAGGAGTCAATATATAGAGATCCACACTAAAAGCCGCATGGAAGACCCCTTGCAAGTCGATGACTTCCATGTTGCTACAATGGCGAAGGTGGAGTGGCATACTGTTTTGAGTGACCCATTTAAGACAAGAAATGCATTACAAATTGAGATTGACAAAGAAACCACAAACTCATCATGCAATATCATGGTAGTTCGTCTCCCTGAAGATAGTGCCATACATGGATTGGGGGATGGAATTCTATCATGGAACTCCTATACTGAGGCAGAGTCAATCGATGCCATGCATCTGGCTAATCGTGTGCTCAAGGACGCATGGATGTTACTTTTACTTGCCACAACACATTCCATGGTAGAGCTCCTTGAGCAGGTTATGGAGGATAGATGCTAACAAATAGAGTCGGGGTAGAAGTATTGGGCCTTATGCATGGGACACGTTGTTCATTGTGAGACACATGTCTGTGTTATTGGAGGTAGAGGAGTGAGAGTTTTAAAGTCATGATATGGTCATGCTGAGTAATGTTTACATATCACACTTGCTGGCTCCGTTCAATGAGTGGAATTGCTAAAATTAGTATTTCATGCTTTAAATGCAGGTATATGTGATATATATTCTAGCATACATGTGTCGAGATATCGCTTATAATGAAATTATCCATCTAGAGTTTACAAAAGACAATATTACTACGAATGACTAGGTGTGAGATATATCAAGATCCCTAGTGAGAGGTCAATATGAGATCCAATGTTGTTAAACCATTGTAGAGATGTTTTGTAGACATTTAGTAGATTCCTAATCCCTTATATGAATACCACATACGATAGGTGGTATGCAACATGGTAGGGCTTTTTGGAGCTCATTCTTGCAAATGTACACACAAAAGAAGGGACACCATTTTAGATTGCAATGCAGGATATGCTGACCTTGCATCAGTAGCGCTAAATCCCAATAGACAAATTGCATGTTTATATTGCTTTGCCAAATATAGAAGAATCTAAGAGCAAAGGTAACACATTTACATAAACTTGTACAATATTTGACTATAATATAATGTTCTTTTTCATCATACCAATAGATGGGTGCTGACCTTTCCACGTACACATGTACAACTATCTTCTACAACCCAAAAATTAATTGTGTTCGATGTGAATGGGGTGCTTCTACATAGACGGCCAAAGTAAAAGGGATTGTTCGGTAAAGCCCCTAGAAGTTGATAGATATTGGGTGATTTTGTGGCCATTGACTCACAAAGTATTTGAAGGAAATATCCACATTGTTTGACATTGATTCGGAGCTCAATGAAGGAAGACAACTTAAGTGAGCTACTCCAACTAGTTAGAAGTGAATGTATGAAGTCGTCAAAGCAAGTACCAACCTTTGCATTTCATTATGGACAAGGCAAGTGCAGAGCAACTCCCACAACCACTCCTTTCAAAAGGAGTTATGCAAAGGCCCTTTTCTTGAAATGCTTTGATGACATTGATTGGCTACACTTCAACCAAATAATGACACTATTTGTGGATGATAGCATGGAGAAGATGCAAAGGAACCTACCCAATGCCTTTATATGCCCATCCCCATTTGAGGAAAATCCCATGGACACAGTCCTTCTAAAGCGCATGCTTCCCTACTTGATTGAGCTAGCGTGCTTCCATGGTTTAATCCTAGACCTTGTTAGGGATCACCCATTCCACCCTCCAACAATGGAACTTGATTGATAATTGATGTGCATGATGAATATATACTTTTAGAATTATTTGATTGTGTTGATTTACAAATGCAATGAAATGAGGATGAGAGAGAAGAGGAGAGAGAGAGAGAAATATGCAAGTGAAAAATATTGTGTATAAGCATTCACTCAATTGTAGTACTATAAAATATGTAATAAAGCACTTGCAAATATCTAGGGAAGGGTTTAGTGTAGATACATGTGCACATGTGAATGTATATATGCACATTGGATTGAGTAACAATGAGCTAATATTGTTGTCCAGATATTAACTATTCGAATAATGTGAAAAACAATATATTTCACATGTTATTACAGTAGCGTAACAAAGTGTTTGATATCATATCCTCTTGTAGTAAGTCCACATAATAATGCTCAATTGAAAGTAGGAAAAACATGTGCGATGTAGTTTCACTTATGTGTACACAATGAAAGTGATGATATATCAGGATGTAATAGCAAATCTCGTGCATAAAAGAGAGAGGTATGTGAATGCATATATGCATGTGGGAGTAACAATGTGATATTCTTTTCATCCTGATATTAACAACTAAAAGTGTCTTAGACAATGGACCTCATGCAAACCCTTGACCCTTGCAAAATTAAGAGAAGCAAATGCATGACCCTTGCAAAATTAAGAGGGAAAGAGAGAGAGAAGTTTCTCATTGAGAGAGAGTGAGTGTGTGTGTATGTAAGAGGGGGAGCAAGAGAGAAGTTGCTATTTGAGAGAGAGAGAGAGAGAGAGAGAGAGAGAGAGAGAGAGAGAGAGAGAGAGAGAGAGAGAGAGAGAGAGAGAGAGAGAGAGAGAGAGAGAGAGAGAGAGAGAGAGAGAGAGAGAGAGAGAGAGAGAGAGAGGCCTATACCTCAGCAGGTACTTAACAACTTAACATGGGGGGAGAAATATGGGTGGGGATGGTGGTGATGGAAGCCGTGGAGGTGGTGTGGTGGTGGTAGTCATAGCGACGGTAGAGGCAATGGTAGAGGTGGTGGTGATGGTGGTGGAGGTGGTGGCAATGGGGGGAAATAGTGGTCTTTGATATATACCCACCACGAGAAGAGGAGAAATAAGTGGACTATGTGAAACAAGAAATGGACGTTGCTAAAAAAAGCTTGCTTCTCACATGCACTCATGGGCAAGTAATTCAATCAAGATGCAATAGCATAATCATCAACAACCTTTACACTTTGATTTCATGTAAGCAAGGTTGTAAGCTTGATTTATTAATGTTGGATAACACTCCAAGAATTTAAAAAAATAGTAAAGGAAAAGGAAAAGAAATACTCATGTACATTTACAACACCACACCTAAGGGTTCTTAAGTTAGAGATGCTTGGTGGCCTAAGACTATTGACTATTGGTGGTTTAAGGCTACTATGCCTAGCTACCAACATTTACTTATTACTTACGCGCCTATACACTATAGGTGGTGGCCACTCGTTGTCATAGTCAATTTTTTCTTTGATGCTTACTATGACAATAGAATAAGGGAAGGTGTCACACATTTGATTGTTAGAGTTCCCGGATACTTGAATCTCCATAGCTCTTGCTTCTCTCTTGCTTTTGCTATGCTTCAATTTCTACTCCACCTTTCAATTAGTATCAGAGTGGGCATTCAAGAAGCTTCATTGACACCACATTCAGCCTACAAAGAGATCTTTTGCTATGCTTTCATTTCTACTATGTCTTTCAACTAGTATCAAAGTGGGCATTCAAGGAGCTTCATCAACACCACATTTAGCCTATGAAGAGAGCTTGACTTATAGCTTTCATGGTAGCCCCATTTCAGTCCATCTGAGGTATGCATTGGCTTTCCTAGATTCAACACTTATTCTCGGTTAGTTGAGGAGCTTCTCGGGGTTTACTTGAGCCTTATTGAGTGCTTACTGAGCTAAGAAGTAGCCATCCTATCCATTTTGAATGGATATAAATCATGTTATGAAAGTCTTGGATAATTATGGCAACTTGACAACACTTTTGTGTTTTGGCCATAAATTTGATATATGATATCACATTGAGATATTTTACTAGAAACAAAGAGTGCAATGAGAACTACACATATATGCCTACATGTTATTTGGGTCTTCCATATGCTTATATTGATGCTTATGTCAATATATATTTATGGTAACTTTTAAAGCTTGGATTTGAGACCCATTGGATGTATTTGGGTATTAGCCAGTTGCTTCAATGATTCTTCACTTGTGGATTGAATACATATTGGATGTATTTGGGTGTTAGCCATTTGCTTCAATGATTCTTCACTTGTGGATGTATATGCTCTTGAATGTATCATTGATGGGCTTAGGCTTCTCAGATGTTATGTGCTTGATATATTGATCTTTGTTGTGCTCTTGGGAATTTTAGATTCACTTCTAGTGGGAGCCACTTTATATTGTAGAGCTTGGTTCTTTGTTAATGGGAGACTCTTTATGCTCTTTTAGTTTATGCTACATCGTTCGTTGCATAGATTCATCACTATGGGGGCTGATTTGCTTTTGAGCTTGGATACCTTGTACCTATTATTGTTGGTAGATTGTCAATGGTGGATACATGCTTGATATGTACATTTGTATGCATCTATGTACCTAACACCTTGGATACTTTGACAATCTTTGGTTTATGCTACATTGCTAGTTGCATTGTACATCTTGGTTGCTACCTAAATCTTCTTGGTAGTGGGAGCTTGTTCTTTTGCATGTTTGGCTTCAATGATATGCCAATTTACTATAGTTTTATGAACAACCATGCTAAAAATCAATTATGAGAATTTCTTTTGAGAGACAACACTTGTAGCATGAGTAGTACTTTTGAGAGCAGAGGCTTGTATTATGAGCAATTCTTTTGGGAGAAAACGCTTGTATTCAATACTCTAGTGCTTCCTGCTTGTAGACAATAGTGTATTGGCTCAGTTTTCATACTACTACACTTGTTTTGGCTTGGTTTTGGGACTGATTTGCTATTATGCCAGTATTCCCTACTCTCTTTGTTTGGTAGACATAATGGCAAGTGCTTCAAATGCTTCCAATCACAGTGGTATGTTCAACATAGAGAAGTTGGATGGCAATAACTTCCAATACTAAAAGACTTATACGTGGCAAGTATTGGTGCAAAGGAAGCATGTTAGGCCATTGAAAGCCAACGATATAAAGCCAAAAAATTGGGATCAAGATGGCTCGGATGAGCTTGATGAGTTATGTAAGTCTACTATCATATTATATTTGCCTAAGCAAGTCTACCTCAATGTTATTTCGACCTATGGTGATCTTTATGACAAGTAAAGTCCTGCATCTCAATTGTATTGAAGAAGCTCACAGACCTTTGCATGAAGAATGGCACCCTTGTGTCTACTCATTTTAATGAGTTCCACTCTATTTTTAGCTAAATTATCTCATAGGGCATTCAATATGAGGATAACATAGAGTTTTTATTCTTGCTTTGTCACACTACCAAAGTCATGGGATACATTCCGTACTGCTATGAGTCATAATCCTCTTGAAGATGGCTTTAAATATACAATGATGTATAGAGTGCTTTACTTACAGAAAAAGTGAACATGAAGAATATTTATGCAACCCACACTT
This sequence comes from Lygodium microphyllum, assembly GCF_053477565.2. Classification (NCBI taxonomy): domain Eukaryota; kingdom Viridiplantae; phylum Streptophyta; class Polypodiopsida; order Schizaeales; family Lygodiaceae; genus Lygodium; species Lygodium microphyllum. The sequence goes on from NC_141156.1 coordinate 38,185,993, forward strand.
CTCATATACTTAGAGGCAAAAATGGTCAAAAAAGGAATGATAACTATGGTGGAGACTATCATTTCAAGGGTAAGTCTTAGTCTTCTGGGCAACACGTAGTAAATCTTGTAGTCATAATTCCTCTTTGACATATTGTTATTATGGGCAATAAGGTCACATTAGGCTCTGCAGTGCCATAAAATGCATAATGATAAGTGCAATGAGAAAGGCAAGGGAAAAGCACATGATAATGCCAAATCTTATAATGATCGTAGCATTGTGCCTAAGTCCATTGTGAAGATAGAAAAGATAAATGCCTTGAAGTACAATTTTGATGCTACTTAGTTGACTAATGCTTCATCCTCTTACTCTCAATATTGGCTTCTTGATTCAAAGATTTCATTCCATGTTACCATGCGTTGTCATAGGTTTCATATCTACCATACTATTATGGATTCTATTAGATAGGAGATGACATTGTATTGGATATTATTGGCATGCCGCATAGGTGATGTTAGAGTACAAGTTGGTACTGATGTTCTTTTTGTACTTTATGATGTATGTCATATCTTGACTTTGACTAAAAGTTAATTTAGCTAGATATTTGAAACTTGACAAGTTCTATGTATCTTTTGGTGATTCTACATTATGGAAGATCACTCACAATACTCTTGTTTTTACTAGAGGTGCCAAAGTTGGCAGCCTCTACCCTTTGGTTATCTTTAGGTTTGTTGATGGCCATACTCTTGATGTGACTGATCTTCCACATGTATTACTCTAGCATCATCGTCTTGGGTATATGTCCCTAAAAGGAATGAAAGTACTTACTCATTTGCAGTATCTTTCGCCTCTTGATTATTCATGTTTTAATCTTTGTGATCATTGTCTTTATGCCAAACAGACATGTGACTCTCATAAAAAGCCTAGTTTTATGCATGTGAGTGAACTGTTGGCTCGTATGCATTCAAATGTTTATGGTCCCATGCCCTTTCAATCATTGGATGGCGCAAACTACTTTTTTATATTCATAGATGATTATTTACATAAGGTTTGGGCCTATCCTATTTAGCAAAAATTGGATGTTTTGGCCATGTTTTAGTGCTTTTTTGCTATGGTTGAGAACTATTTGGGCATGGGCTGAAATGCTTATGATTTGATAATGGGGATGAATATGTCTCTAAGTGAGAACCTTTGTGATGAGAGGGGTATTAAGCATTAGTTGATCACCCCATACACCATCCCAGAATGGCGTTGCAAAGTGTATGAATAGGACTATTCAAGAAAGAGTTCATAATATGCTTAGTTAGGTACGCTTACCATAGTACTTTTGAACTAAGGTAGTCACTACTGTTATTTATCTCATTAATAGATCCACATGGTACTGCTCTTGGTAGTAGAGTTGCATATGAGGTATGGTCTGGTAAACCTCCCTTGTATGCACACTTACAAGTCTTTGCATGTGAGTCTTTCTATCATATTCCTAAAGACAAAGCGTAATAAGTTGGATTATTCAAAGTTTTTTAAATGCATCTTTCTTGAATATAATGATGTGGATGAGATTAGCTATTGCCATTGGGACCCATAGGTTCGAAAGGTTATATGTAGCCATGATATTATGTTCCATGAGAAAAAGATGCATGTGAGACCAGAACAAGTGATTGAGATACACATGATAATTTTTTAGGAGGAGCCTCTTGTTATAATACAGTCAACCCTAGTTAGACCACCTATTGAGACTTGTACCAAATGGATGTAAAAACTACTTTTCTACATGGGGACTTGCATGAGGATATTTATATGCAACAGCCTAAGGGCTTTGAGGAAAAGGATAGGGAATACCTAGTGCAAGTTGAGGAAGAGATTTTATGAACTTAAGCAAATACTTAGGGAATGGTATCATAAGTTTGATGCCTTTTTGCATTCACTGGGTTATTCCCGTAGTGATATGGATTGTATCTTTATACAAAAAAGGCCCATGATAGTAACCTTATCATTTTGGTGCTATGTGTCGATGACATGTTGATTGTTGCAAGTGCTTATGATGAGTCAGATGCTTTGAAGACTTTGAGATGAAGGACATGTCTACCTATCATATTTGGATGTTGATTGTTGCAAGTGCAATCACTCTAAAGGACTTGTCTACCTATCATAGATATAGTACATTTATAAAGTCATTGAGCAATTTCATATGCACAGTGCTAAGCTTGTTGGCTACCTATTATCTTCTTGTGTGAAAGTCAATCAGGAAAATTGTCCCCAATTAGATAATGAGAGGGCCGAGATGGCTAAGATCCCATATGCATCCATAGTGGGCAATGGGATGTATGTCACGATAGCTATTAGACTTGACATAGCATTTGCAATGGGAGTTTTGGCTCAATATATGGCAACACCTACCCAACAAAATTGGGATGCCATGAAGGATATCATGAGATACCTTTAAGGGGATTGCAAATATGTGTATTTGTTATGGTGGCTAGGATACTATAGTCATGGGCTACATGGACTCTGATGATACAAGACATGTAGATAGCAAGAAATCCACCTCTCTGGCTATGTCTTCACCTTTGCTAGAGGTGTTGTTTCTTGGATGTCCAGGTGCCAAGGTTGAGTATATTGCATCCACTGAGGTTTGTAAGGAGGTCCTATTGTTAGACAACCTTGGTATGACTATGACTCTTACATTGCATTTGGACTCTATGAATGCCACTGAGTTGGCACAAAATCCAGCCTTTTGTGCAAAAATCAAGCACATTGAGTGGTTTGTTATCACTTCATCAGAGAAGTGATTAAGGAAAAGAAGATAGAGCTTGTCAAGGTCTCGATCGATGAGAATCCTACAAATCAACTCACTACAAGTCTCCCAACTAAATGTTATGTCTTCCTTAGGAAGATGATGGGTGTAGGATGAGATGACATTTATTCATCTCATATATATATATATATATATATATATATATATAAAATTTTTCTTATTTTCTCCACACTTAGACATATTCACCTTTAAATGGGAGGATTTTGGGGGTTAAAGGCCACCTATGTCTAGCCGTCTATATTTACTTGTAGTTTTATCTCCCACATACTTGTACATTGTAGGTGATGGCTACCCCCGCTACTATCTCTTCATTGTTTTTTCTTACTATGACAATATAATAATGGAAGGCAAGTTAAACATTGTGAGTGTTGGTTTTTCCACATACAGTCTTACTCTCTCTTATTTGAACATCCATAGCTCTTGCTTCCCTCTTACTTCCATCGTGCTTCCACTTCTACACCACCTTTCATTGACTCTACCTTTGATCCCTCATTCATTGACCCCACATATACTTAGGGCACATCAAGGTAGGATATATCTTAACTCACTCACATCTTTCTTTTCCTATAATCCCATTTAGCAATCTAGTGCTAAGGAATAAATTTGCCCAAAAACAAGGCGAAAAAGCAATTCAAAACAAGAATATCCTTCATAATGAAACTGCAATCCCAAACAATGTGGTTGAGTCTCAATAGAGACATGCACTTTAATGTCTTAGATCAGACTCACATATTTCCATCTAATCTTTTGTGTCCTTAATATTTTCTTTAAGATTTCATTTTCCTCAACACTAGTAACATTCCCTATCTCTCAACCATGGAGATCATTGTTGCTATGAAGATAACCTTTCCCATTAAGCAATTAGAAAGTCTATCTTCTATTTTGTATAGTAGACATGTAAACACATGTATCACATTTTATTTTCACTATAAGCTATTTATAGAGACTAGATTCATAAGGGTGGGATATACTTAGAAACTTTTGGATTTCCTAGTATTGGACCCATCTCCCAATCCACCAACATATGTCCTATGTGTAATAAGACTAGTGCTTCCCTAAAAAAGTAAGTGCACATGTTTTTATATTATGAGTATCAAAGCTTGTGGAAAAAGCTTACTCTTTTTCTCTACATCTAAAACCAAGTTATTCATCCTTATGTACCTAAAAATGTTCTTACAAGCACTTTAAGTCATATCCATTATGAAAGGACTCACCAATCAAGTGTACTAATATTGACAATGGCCCTGTCTTTGACAACTTCTTATTATCCATCACTATCTAAACTTTTGGCAAGAAAGGCAAACTGCATTCCTCATCATCTACAATGTGAGCTATGTATCTCTCATCAATCACAATTGCTCCTTTATCAAACTCCACCACTCAAGTCCTAGCTTTGTACATCTACTATGCATGCTATCTATGCTACCCTCATGGGTGCCAAGTGACTAGCGCTTGCTTAGGAGGTAGTAAATGTAGTTAATTTCAAAGATTGCCAAATATAGAAGTTTCAAAAAGATAATACTTATTGAATCTAAAATAATATAAAGATTGAAAATAGCAATTGTTGGACTCCAAGAGTGTAAACTAAGGTTCTTCTGCCAATGCTTACTCAAAAACCATCTTTACAAGATGTTATAAAGATTGAGTATTGTAAATGGACTAGAGAGTGCCAAGAGGGTTGAGGATGCCCACTCAAAAATAAAAGCTTTGCATTTAGTGTGTAAAATTAAAATATAGAGGTCATTCTTATGTGTCTAAACTTGAAAGATCTTGTTCCTTCTTATTTTCTTCTTGCTTCCGCCATAGCAAAATCTTGAGAGAGTGTGTGAGGGGTCTTGGGGGAAGCCACTCTTGTCCATTTATTGGCTTCCTTACTTTTCCTTCCTCTCATGCAGAGAGAGAGAGAGAGAGAGAGAGAGAGAGAGAGAGAGAGAGAGAGAGAGAGAGAGAGAGAGAGAGAGAGAGAGAGAGAGAGAGAGAGAGAGAGAGAGAGAGAGATCATGTAAGAATATTTTCTTCTCTATTCTTGCTTTCATTCTTCTTCTTCTCTCTTCTCATATCAACATGGCATTCTCTTGGAGCGGATGGAGGTGGATCAGATGAGGCGGTGTGAAGAATATCAAGAGAGCATCACTTGAATTGTGAGGCCATTGAAACTTGATGAATCAACCTACAATGAAAGAGGTAGAATATTGTGAACCTGCTAAACCCCTTCTTAAATCTTCCTTATTTTTCTTGCATTCATGGATTTGAGTGGAGAGATCATGGTTGTTGAGTATGAGCTAGCTATGCAAGAAGTAGACAAAAGCATAGAGTGTGGAAGCACTTGAAATAATAAGAGTTTTGTCTAATCTTGTCATTTTGTTGGGTTTCCATGAGCAAAAAGAAGCCAAGCATCAAAGTTTAGACAAAACATCGAATGGCACTTGACTAAAGAAAGGTTTACATGATGTGAGCCTATGTATGAAAGACCTTTTTACGTACTAAATAGGTGTGTAGTTCTCTTTGTCAAATTGACAGAATGTAGAGCTCTTGGCATTGTCATACTAGTTGAATTTTACATACCAAAAATTTTGTGATTGATTTATAGTCCTTTGAGATTTGCAAAAAACATGGAAATTAAATACAATAGTGATATAGTATTAGATTGTTGGTTACAATGACTTCTAAATTTTTTAAGCCTTACTTAAGAAAGAATAAGATAAGGATTGTAACAAAAATAACATTATTACAAAGTCCAAAAGTGGTTTTTCATAGATTTCTTGAAGAAGGCAATGATTGTAATAGCAACCGATCATGATTAGAAAGTCAAAAACTAGTTTGTCATAGCCTCTCCTCCTTATCATTTCAACTAGATATTGGAGACTCTTTGTGAGGACACAATCTGGCAACTTTCTGTTTTTCTAATAATAAGATGTGCAAAGATATAGAAGAAACCCATACTTCAAAATCTTAAGGAGGATCAATTATATGGGCCTTTCATACATTTCCTAGATAAAGTCATAACTCTATGTTGTGAGAATGAATCAAGATGCCATGTGTGGGCACAATTGTGCATTTTGCTTCTTCTTCTTCTTCTTCTTCTTCTTCTTCTTCTTCTTCTTCTTTGGGAAGGGGGGGGGGGGGTGATATTATGCAATGCTCAAATTTCCTATCATTTACCAATTCATATTCTGGCAAGAATGTGGAGGCTAGTCATTTTGCATACATTATGCTCCCCCATTTCGATCTTGTTAAGGGTGTTCATGATCTTTTATTTGATGTGGATGACTCTTAAATCATTAGCATGTACCTAAAGGGGGATTTTGTCACTCTTACAAGAGGTAATAGAGCATTATATGCTAGAAAATGAATTTCTTAGATGTGTATGTAATGTTGGTATCCTCACTCTTAAAAAAGCTATGGGGCGGCCATGGATTTAGCTTATCATTATCACACATAACAACTCTAATTCTCATGCTTTCACATAGAACTCCAATTCTCATCCTTATCACATACAATTCTAACTCTCATCCTTATCATATACAACTCCAACTCTCATCCCTTCCAAAGCTTGTCATAAAAAACTTGGTCCTTTTATAAAATGCAATGTATAGTGGGTAACAACAAGAAGTAGATGAAGAACACCACATGGTTAGAACAATAAGCTAGTCATGCAACATTGACAACTAATAGGTAGGCTCCCTCCCTTTAGGTCTCTTGCAAGAACCCTACATAATAATGGACTGCAGTGGTGGGTAGAGAAGAGAAAGGTAAGACGGAATTTTTGTTTCCACTTAAATGTGTAACGGGTTCTCTTTGTGATCATGTTGACAAATTAGCTAAGATAGAATATCAATATAAGGAAATGACTCAAATATAGATTCAACTTCCCCATTATTCTAAGGGATATCATTAGATGGAAGCTGTAGAAGGGTAACTTTGTCACAATGAAAAAATGTAGAAGTGGAGCATAAGATTAGAGCAACAAAATTGAATCCAATAGTGTGCAACAAAAATAAGTACAACAACCCATCATCATAGCGAGGAGGAAGCAAGAACAAAAGTCTCTCTCCATATCCAAGAGTAAGGATCTCACACCAAGGATATTACAATGAAACGCAAAGGTACAAGGGATTCTACGGTGGAAGGGCACATACATACAAGTAGAAGAAAGATCTATTGGAGCAAAGGCAAAGGGCAAAGGGAAGAGTGTGGTAAATTTGGTTAGCATGGAGGGAGTTAAACCTTGTATGGATGCCCTACAAGAGAAACAAAAGTGGCCAAAAAGAGTGGTCAATTGGTCCTTAGGAGGAACACCAACGAGGAACAAAGTGTAGCATGGACATTCCAACATAGGCCTCTATTAGGTACATCTCGAAGAAACATAATGAGCTTAAAGCACCTCCAATAGGCCAAGTATTGGAAGAAGATCTACAAGTTATCCCAAACCAAAGCCACATGAGCTATCAACAAAGCTTACCATAAACCAAATGTACAAACCCTCTGATGATTATGGTCATGCTTGATGGTTTCCTCATATGCATAAGTATAACAACCATAGAGTACAAGCATACATGAACTTAGAGATAACACATTATCCAAGATTTCTCTCATGATCCCTCTCTATAACAATAGAGGCCCAAAGAACCACCAAATGTAGATAGTGAGTTCATGAATATATATCAAATCCACAATTCTAGAAGCTGTTGGCAGTTAAAGGTTGCATGTACCTAGGTGCCTACATTTATGTTGTGTACAATGCCCACACTTATACACTATCAATAGTGGCCACCCATCACTATCACTTTATTCTTCATTCTTTCTATGACAATAGAATAAGGAAAGGTAGGTCACATATTGTGATTGTTGGAGTTCTCACATCCTATCTTGCTCTCTCCCTTGCTTGAATCTCCATAACTTTTGCTTCCTCTTGCTTTTGCTTGTGTTGTCACTCTTGCTCCACTTTTCAATTGGTATATGTAACGAGCCTATCTAAATGAACATCAATAGTATATATTTTTGTAGCCCATCAAAAAATAATTAAGACTACTACCATCTAAAACTTGTTAGAATAATCAGACCTTCATAATCTTGAGCTACTTGAGTCTACCTTGTAGGGGAAGCTCTGCCTCAACTCCACAAGGATCGGGAACCTATGTTATATGATATAGTCTCCAACCAACCATCTTGCATTGGCTTTTGAGGTGAGTGCATTGCTATCATCCCTCAAGCTGAAGCAAACTATTAACGGACAAACAAAGTGAGAAACAAGGGGGAGCGATCCACATCAACCTCTCTATCCATAGGGTAAAGTTTCAACCATAGCACCCTAAAATGGCATTGGTTGGGTTTTAATGACGATATGTTTGGCTCTTTCTAGACTTATCTAACCTAAGGCATAAATTGTGATGGAAGCCTTTCAATGAAATGAGACTACCCTATCTTTGGCAAGAGCCATCAGGGATCTAGCCACCCGCTTCCCTCTAAGTTTTTCGGCTCTAACCATAATTTCATGGGCATTTGAGGACTAGCTTACCCCCCTGTGAATCCGGTCGATCTCCTAGAAGGCCCCTAGCTCCTTAGCATCTCCTAGCCTATGTCAAATCCTTATGGAAAGACCTCTCACACGTCTAGTGCCAGTCCTAGCAATCCAAAGCAGTAAAACCAGGTCCCTTGGTCCAGAGCCAGTGCAACCATCCTTGGGGGAGCTATAGTGCACTCAATCATAGGTTTAACATGTATTTAAATATTTATATTTTTAGAAAATTGTAAACATTTGTTTGAATAGTATTTCAATGCAATAAGAAAATGCTATTGTGCATAAGTGCCTCTGTAGGTCTCTTGAGTTTGCAAATATAGGTTCCATAGTGTCGAGTCATGACTTTAGGGTCTTCTTAATCAAGTTAACCACATCTAGGCAATAGTGATGCCTTGTTTTGAGTACCACGGTTTATTCCTAAAGGATCAATCTCTATGTTTTTAGACCTAACAAGGTGCTTATCTATCCTAATAATGTCGATTTAATATCTCCCTTAATTCTCTTTGAAAGTGGGTAGATTATAAACTAAATATCCTATCACCCATCACTATCAAGGAATCAATTGAATTGTCTAAAGTCATAATTCATTTCTAGTAAGAAAATATCTGATTTCTTTTTAAGATTGGATGTGAGGACTAAGGCACCATCATGGGAGGGTAATCCAAGTTGCATTTCCTCCTAAGTGCCTATTGTTAGTCTGTAATATTTCCATGCAATAAAAGTTAGTTGGTTAGTTCGAAAGTTAGTTAGTCAATTAATAAGTTAGTAAGATTACTAACTAAGATAAAAACTAACTAGCATTAATAGCTAATAATTTTCATTCAATTAAAAAATATTAAATAAATCGAGAGTCATAAATCTAACATTTTTCTCAGATTGATAAGGACCGTAGCCACGCTTCACAAAAAGTACAATCTGAACGGGACTTATGAGCCATATTAATCACCAGTATTAATGTGTATAGTTTGAATGATCCAAAAATATTAGATTCTTGGGGAAAAACAACTATTATATTTTAGATATTATCCTAAAAAGATAGAACTAAAAGTCATTTAAAAGAAAAGACAAGTGATGTTTTAGTTAGTTTTGGAGATTTTATAAAAAGAGAAATAAAGAAAAGTGATTGGCAAAATCACGCACGCCGCAATCGCAGTCTACAGGTAGTAGACAATACTTCGAACAAAGAAAAGAAGAAGGAGTGAACTAAGAGATTTCTAAACAAGTGTCTTGGAGTTTTACCCCCCTTTTGGAGCCAATGCAACAATTAGATTTATGATCTGAGCATCAAATCACCGAGTCTTCTAAGAGCCCCTCCACTCTTGTTCTCAGACTTATCCCCTCCTCTCTAATTCATTATAAATATGAGGTATGGGGAGGCACAAGAGAGCATAAGGAGACCCTGAAAGGCTGCAAGAGAGGGAGAGAGAGAGTATACCCCTCCAAGAGATTGTGTGTGTGTGTGTGTGTGTGTGTGTGTGAGAGAGAGAGAGAGAGAGAGAAGAGTTACCCCGAGAGGCTGCACAATTTCCCTCTATCTCGATCCTCGATTTAACCATCTTCTCTTTCGCTCTCCCATCTTGAATCTATTCCACCTTCTTAATCTTTTGAGTCTACTTGTTGCAGACGATGGCCTCCAAGTGAAGAATGTCTCGTGTAGATGACAATCCTACAACCAGCAACAGAGCTTCAGGTGAAGGCATCACTATCAATCCAATTGTGGTACTGGTCGTAAGTAATGTATTTTCAAATTGATAGATGCTTGTTTTGATGCTCGCAAGAGATGCATTAGGATCGGTACCTTGTGGTGCTAGAATAGGTCATTGAAAAGGATAAATCGCATCTCAATATTCAAAGATGAAGTTTGTGAAGTGCTTGTATCAAAGGGAGTTAAATTGCACCTAGTTGCTATGTGTTGAATCCATGCATAGCATAAGCAACATATGGGACACTAAAGTATTGAGCATCGATGAGTCTTTGATTAATCTTTACCAAGGATAATATTGTTTTAAAGTTCGCAAATGCATATACATGGTACATACATGGGAGAGATTATGTAAACTTTACATCGATGTCATGTGACTCCTTGCCTTAGGAGAAAGGAGGATAAAGCCAAGAAAAAAAAGTTGCATAGTAGGAAAATACTAAAAGATAATTGTCACTTAGAGAAGAGGCATAAATGCTCTTGCTAGATTGATTAATTTGCATTGGAATGATAGGACTTACATCATGTATAGTATTGGAACATTTAGCATATGCCTTAGACTAAAGGAGGGAATATTAAGTAAATTCTACTCTTGGCCCCAAAGGGGAGAGCGAATATGCGATGGAATTATTGTCGCGTCTATTATTGTATTGTTTGGGAAAAATACAATTAGTTTTGTTGGTTGATTGAACAACACCCTAAATGTTTTTCTTTCAATCAAGGGATTGCTACATTGTGATTTGGATAAATATTCCAAGGCTTGTGTTGATGGCAAATGAATGGCAAGGGTCTGTAATGACAAGTTGCCATGGGAATAAAGGAATGCTTTTCTAGAATATGATATTAGGGCTGATTGCTTTGATTGTGCTTGAATTTTAATTGGATTAATTAAGGAATGATATTTTGCACGCGTGGATCATCTCCAAGATCACATCGTGGATTATCCCGAGAGGGCACTGCTTGATTCACAGGCCAATGGTCTAGTGGTGAAAAGGCCAACCATGGAAATGGCATCTCACTCCTAGACCGCTTGTGGGTCAGGTGGAGCTCTGGACACCCCTTGCCTGTCCAGAATGGAGTTGGAGATCCCCGTGAGCCCAATGTCTGGGACGTTGGAAGATCCTATTCTACATAATTCTCCTGTATGGGTAGGAGACAAACATTAACTTAAAGATAAGTTAAGGAACTTGTTTGATAAAAGGACTGCTTGTTTTGTTTTTGTGTATGTGTTGTAAATTAAGTGAACGAACTTTGTGCCCTAAAAGGCTTAATTAATGAAGCTGATTTTGAATGTCGCACATAAATATGGTAGGACCTAATTAGACAACTAAAGCTATAAAGGGAAGTGGGTGGACAGAGTCCCTTGACAGGTCCATCCTACGGCTGGGTGGTCCCAGAGATCTGGGAGGCTTCTCACAAGGTTTTACCGTCGAGTGACTTTAGGTATTGATAAGTTAGAGCTTCATGCCGTTTTAGGGGACCGGAATGGGACTATGCCCTACGGGCAGAGAGGTTGAGCGGTGCATCCCTCTCATTTCCCATTCTCTATGAACCAAGTGCTGCATAAATCTGCTTCGACTCTGTTGTTCCTACTCAAAGTGGGTCATCTGGAGCTCGATGCTAGCTACTTCCTAGAGACTTGGTTGATAGGAAAGAAACCCTGACTTCAGGTCGGTCCTAAGTGGGAACGGCCAGATACTTCACCTTCGGGGAAGACTCGGGAAGACCTAGATCGCAAACCCTGTGACATTCCTTGCGAGTTCCAGGTGACGCTTTCTAGACTCCCCTCCCAATGGGTTGCTAAGACGTGTCCCACAAGTGGTCAAGCGGACATGTTACATAGTCCTTCTACTTGACATCCTTGGCATCCACAAGAATCATAGATTGCCTAGTAGCCCACGTTACTGAACACATTCTCTTCTAACCATATTTTTATCAACACAATTTGCTACCAAAAAAAAGAAAAGAATATGGTTTTGGGACTGCAGAATGGAAGAGTCATGTGCGTGTATTATCTTGCATCTAGATCCTAAACTTCTCAGCTTAAGGGCCATCTTTATCAGCACTTGAACTTCAAAATTAGCTTTAAAGTTCCAGTCCCAAATTTTGAACTAGGATTTGTAGAAGCAAGGAAACACATATAAGGGAAGTGTGAGTGGGGTTTAAAAGATTAAGAAATTTGGTTTACAAGGGTGGACTTAGTACTAAGATTATGGCAGAATAGGATTTGAGATGTAATTCCACAGATAGGGAATATGATAAGAGCAATGTGGTGATGACATGAAATGGAAAGAAGTGGTAGAGATAGATGGGTGTTGCTTTAGAGTATCAATGCACAACCCTAGAGTAAAGTGGTACCTTGTCCCTAACTATCCATATCTCAAACTCCCTTAACTTTGTCTTCTCTCTCTCTCTCTCTCTCTCTCTCTCTCTCTCTCTCTCTCTCTCTCTCTCTCTCTCTCTCTCTCTCTCTCTCTCTCTCTCTCTCTCTCTCTCTCTCTCTCTCTCTCAATACCTCCTCCTCTATCTCCCTTATCTCTCCATCTTACCCTATCTTCTTCTTAACTCTATATGTGTGTGTGTGTGTACACACATACATGTCTTCTTCTTCTTCTTACTCTCTCTCTCTCTCTCTCTCTCTCTCTCTCTCTCTCTCTCTCTCTCTCTCTCTCTCTCTCTCTCTCTCTCTCAATACCTCCTCCTCTATCTCCCTTATCTCTCCATCTTACCCTATCTTCTTCTTAACTCTATATGTGTGTGTGTGTGTACACACATACATGTCTTCTTCTTCTTCTTACCTCTCTCTCTCTCTCTCTCTCTCTCTCTCTCTCTCTCTCTCTCTCTCTCTCTCTCTCTCTCTCTCTCTCTCTCTCTCTCTCTCTCCTTACTATCCTTCTCTCCTTATCCTACCTTCTCTTCTACCTATCCTTCTCTCACTTATCTTCTTTCTCTTCCCTTCTTCTTCTTTTATTTGCATGTGCATGTGTGTGTTTGAGTTTAACAAGCAAAAAGTTGCAATAGTGAATCCTCTCTCTCCTCTATTTAGTGGTGACATAATAATTAATGGTCAAAGCCTTTTATAACCTTGCAATTAACTTCCCCCTCAATGACCTTAACAATGGTTATGTGCAATTTTGATCGAGATCAATCTTAATGCCCTTCCTTTATGTTGATTCAGTGTTGGATTTTTTAGATTTAGACGTCACAATTTTTTGCTTACATGTTAAGTAGTGAGTGTACTTTTGGGTTGGTCATGAGGTGATGATGTTTAAAACTTTTTTAAAATAGAGTCGCTATAGTATTAGAGCAAGCACTTGAGGAGCTTCATCAAACATTCACTTCAACTTGTGAAAAGAGCTTCATTCTTAGCTTTCATGGGTAGCTACTCATCGATATATGAATCAATTCCATCTCTCCTTTACCTCTTCTAGCTCTTGTTGAGATCCAAGATCATTGGCTATTTAGTTGCTATCCTCCTTGGCATTGAAGTCTTCCATTTGAGCATGGTTTTGAAGAGGTTGGGGCCAGTCAAATTGACCTACTATTCAATATAGACATGTTGTATATTGTTTGGATAGCAAGTATTTGATTGTCAAGTTTTTAATGCCTAGATGCTTCTTTAATGTTGGAGAAAGGCATTTGCATCCATTATAGCTTGAATAGCTCCATCATTGAAGGATTCTTTTTTATAATTCCGTGTGGGCAGCAAGCACACATAAGGAATGCTTATGTATTGAATGCCTATAGATGCTTTGGGGATGCTACATGAATGTATTGATGCTTGGTATTGATTATTATGCCCATGTATGCTTATATTGAGCTCTGAGCTTTGGATTTGAGCTTTGTTGGATACATGTGTGAAGTGGCTATTTGCTTCAATGGTTTTTCCTTTAAGGGCTTGAAGAGCTCTTGTTGGTACATACTTATAGATGTATTGACTTGCCTTTAGGCACTTGGATATTATGAGACACATGTATTGAACTTTGCTTGGTCTTGGACACTCGGAATTCGCTTCCATGGGAGCACCTCGATATGTTTTTTTCATTGTAGAGCTTGGCTTATTCAAGATTGTGGGAGTCTCTTGCCGCTCTCTCTCTCTCTCTCTCTCTCTCTCTCTCTCTCTATATATATATATATATATATATATATATATATATATATATATATATATATATATATATATATATATATATATATATATATATATATATCCCGATATGTTTTTTTCATTGTAGAGCTTGGCTTATTCAAGATTGTGGGAGTCTCTTGCCGCTCTCTCTCTCTCTCTCTCTCTCTCTATATATATATATATATATATATATATATAGGCATTGTGGGCTGATTTAGCTTTGGTTTTTATGCCCAGTACTTCCTCTTGTTAGATAGGTATGTCATCTTTGGATGCATTCCTGGTTTTGTACTTAAGCTTCACTATCCATATGCAATGAGTTAGAAGTAGATTAATGGATCTTTGTTGCTTTTGGAGGTCTCTTATGCACAATTGGCTTATGTACATGCTACTCTTTTGCTTGAGATTGCATCTATGTATCTAACATCCTTGGGTCTCTAAAAACATTTGGTACCTTAGTGGTTTCTACTCTATCTTGCACTACTAGTTGCATTATATATCTCGGTTGTTACTCAGATATCCAAGGCGGTGGGGTGCTTTGTATTTTGATCTTTTGCCTATAGTTATACACTCATTTATAACAATTATGTGGATAGCCATGTTGAAATTAAAATTTTAGTAGTTTCTTTGAGAGTAAACACTTTTATTGAGTACTCTAGAGCTTCTTGCTTGTGGACATAGCGTATTAGATTAGTCTTTATCCTATTGTATGCTTTTTGTCTTTGTTTTTGGGCTGATTTATTGTTATTATAGCAACATGTACTCTGTTTGATTGGTAAACATAATGGTAGTGTTGAGGATTAAAGGCCACCTATTCCTAGCCACCTATATTTACCTTGTAGATAGTACTCACTATCAATTTATTCTTTATTCTTTGTATAACAATAGAATAAGAAAAGATAGGTCACACATTGTGATTGTTGGAGTTTCCACATACCATCTTACTCTCCCTTACTTGAACCTCCATAGCTCTTACCTCCTCTTGCTTTTTCTTGTCCTCTCACTCTTACTCCATGTTTCAACTAGTATCAGAGCAAGCATTTGAGGAGCTTCACCTACATTCACTTTAGCCAAGAAGCTAAGAAAGAGAGCTTCATTCTTAGTTTTCATGGTAGAGACTCATTGAGATATGCATTAGTCATGTTGCTTTTCCAAGCACTTCCACACCTTCCAACATTGATTAGGGCCTTTCCTCGGATAATACAAGCTCTAGCAAGTGATCATTAAGCTCCATGGTAGCTTGCAGCACCCCCATGACATCCAATGTAAATTGTGCCTGTTGTCTAGGCTGCTCCTTCTTAGAGATCTCCAATCCCACTTCAACTCTAGATATCTTGTTTGGCATTAATGGCTTCCATTTGAGCTCTTTCTTGAGTGGTTCAGGTTAGTTCTTTACTACCATATTGGACATACCCACTTCTGTTGTCATATACTTTGGGACATCATTTTTGTTTGTAGTCCACTAATGCTTATACTGTAATATTTCCATAAGAAATATTAATGACCCCGCACACGATGCACAAAAAGCGGTTCAAAATAATCTTCCGCGTCGATTAATGTTGGTGGCTAAGTGTTCCCTCTCTGCGCATTGATAAATTCTGGCTCCGTGACATGCATAAGAGGCTGTGGCTTGAAGACTGCAAGCCCGCATGGGAACAGCTCTCCTCAACCGATGCATGGCGGGGAGAGGGAGTGTGGAAAGCACATGAGTGTAAGAGGAGTGGTGCAGGAGAAAATGGGGGGAGGAGGCACGCTACTGACCACGTGTGTGGCCATTCCCTCCCCCCTCTAACTATATGACCCCCCCCCTTGAAGCTCGCAGGGAGAGAGGAAAGGAAACGGCTGCTGATGCTGCCGTGAAGAATGCCGCCATGCCAGGGAGTTACCGCCATCAACACCTGCTACCGCCACGCTGGCCCACTATTGCCTCATCACCATCACCATCGCCATCGCCATCACCATCATAATCATCATCCTCACCTCCTTCGTCGTCATCCTCATCCTTTCCCCAATCATTCCCCCCCCCCCCCCCCCCCTTCACGTCATTCTGTTGTGGAACAGAAGCTTCTTGGAAGCTTCTTTAGAAGCTTCTAAACAAGGCTTCCATAATCCTTGTTTATACGGCCTTCCCCGGGTTCTTTAAAAAACCACGTCTTGTAAAGGCAATTCTTGCGCAAGGGGGGAGGAGTAGGCAGTTTTTTAGGCTGATTTGCCAAAGCCTGGAGGGAGTTTGGAGATCACATAAAGGCAAGGACAAGTTTGCAGAGCCAAGGATCTACGTCATCAATGGCTCCAAAGCTAAAGACGCGAGGTGCACACACGGGAGCCTCCAACCCAAGTTCACGTGTGGACAATGCTGCGAGTCCTCATGCCCAGGAAAAATATTAGCATCTCTAAGAAAAGATCACCTCTTGTTGCAAGACAATTAGATCGACTTAGGTAAATCGCTTGTATGGCACAACCCACATGGGATTCATAAAAGCATAAATAGTTAGTACGACAAACACCTCAAAGTGCTAGGTAGGGTTTTGTTACATTAAAAATTTTGCCTAGAATCGCACGTGGGATGTCAAGTCAAGACTTCCAATTCCCAAGAATCCTACCCACATTCACGGAATGTTAGGGTTAGTTAAATGCAAGAACGATCTAGGGTTTTACCCTAAGGATCAATTAGCCAAATACTAGACCTCCGTATGGAATTAGAAACCCTAGGGCCAAACGTTGTCGGCCTAGTAGGGTTAGGGTTGGGCTAGGTCAAGAAGACTCCCAAACCCTACATCTTGACCAAAGTATTCTTGACCCAGGAATACCGTCTGACGGGTGAAATAATCCCGAAAGTTAGATGCAACACCTGTCTCGTGCAACAAGTTGCAACGTCACATGATTTTGTGTTAAATCACAAAGTAGCATTGCCACTCCTTAGAACAAGGTTGGCGAGATCTACGTACAAGTCTAATTTGCAAGAGGATGTGTAGACATCCTGCTACATCACCCTTCTGTGAGGCTGAGTTGCCAAGTTAGGATAATTATGAATTGCCTAGCAAGCAATTGACAAATCAAGTTGGGGCGACGAGGTTGCCCAAGATTTACTATCTTAGTTTAAGAAACCTAAGGTGTTTGTTAGCTGGGTTAATAGGGTATAAACCCTAACCCAAGGATAAAAGGGGTAAACAAACAACAAAACCCTTGGGGGATCTTGCCAAGTCACAATTGATCCCGGATCAAATGCTAGATACATTCGGAGAGAAGGATTCACACCTTAGCAGTTAGCCAAACAAACGACCACTGGATTGATTATGTTTGTATAGTTAGGAGCATTGTTTGTACTTCTTTGCTCAATGAACTATAGCTGGAAAAATAATTAATGCTTCAGGTTGAAGGCCTAGAGGGAGAGGTAGCATCAGTTACCCCCAACTATTTACCTGACCCTTTCCAAGGGGGTTGTTAGCCGCGCCAGGTACGTGGACTGAACCCGCCGCGAGAGGTTTCTCCTTGGGTGCTACTTGGAGCAGGAGGAGGCTTGGGTGCCAGGGGGGCTCTGGCCGTAAATCCCTTGCCTCCGGGTCCTGCACAAGAGGCCGACATGACTCGGGATTGGATCTTGAGGCCCGCATACTAGTCTACAGGCGAAAACTTGGAATAGCAATCCCTGAGGATTGATGGCTTAGCCTTTGGGCAAATTATGGAATAGCCTTCGGGCTGGATTATATGATGTATTCCAAAGACTGATAAATAAGATCAATTGTTGAAAAGAAACTTGCTTGACATTATTTTTCTATGTCAGTGCTAAGATTACATGAAGGAATCGGTGATTAATTGGCTAATTAAGAAAGCTATTTTTGCATGTCAAACTAAATGTGGTAGGTAATTAGATAACTAAAGCAACCCTGAGGAAAGTGCGGTGGATGTGACCATGGGTCCGTCCTACGGAAGGGTGGTCCCGATTGGCCGGGAACTTTTCTCAAAGAAGTTGATAGCAAGGTAAACGATGACCTAGAATCTAGGAAGCTAGAGTCCCAATTTATGTTGTTTTAGGGGAACGGAATGGGACTATGCCTTATGGGCAGAGAGGTTGAGCTTCGCATCCCTCTCATTTCCCATTCTCCTTGAACCAAGTACAGCATGAATCCGCTTCGACCCTGACGTTTCTGCATAAAGTAGTTCGCCTGGGGTTCGATGCTAGCTACCGTTCTAGGAATTTGACCACTAGGAAAACCCTGATTCAGGTCGGTCCTAAGTGGGAACGGTCGGAATGCTTCCACTTCGTGGCAGACTCGGGAAGACCTAGATCGCAAACCCCGTGACATTCCGTGGGAGTGCTGGGTGGTGCTTTCTAGATTTTCTTCCCGATGGGCTACTAAGATGTGTCCTACGAGGGAATAGGTGGACACGTTACAGTTGGTATCAGAGCAAACCAACGAGGAACTAATATTTACAAGAAAACTTAATGAGGAGAAGTATAGCAAATGTTGCTGTTAAGAACATTTCCTTACTTACTTATCGATGCTAACTTGCAAAGTCGCGAAGCATGGAACAAATTCTTGGTGTTCCAGGTTATGTTTATGACCGCGATGCGTGCTTCGGATTATCGACAGAGGCTAGATATGATGAATATCCTAGATCGCATCTACAATCCTTCACCCCTGTACGTGGAACGGAGATGGACGGGTGATTCAGGAATTTATTACATAGCTGCCCACCGACTTGCGTACCTTCGAACCAACTTGAAGAGAATCAAGTGGATGGAGGACTTAAAGATCGTGAAGCTGTTTATCTTTGTTGAGGCTCACACAAACGCAACGCTACATGTCGACGGTCGAAAGGTCAAGCAGAACATGTATGTGTACGAGGAAGTGACTCGAATAATCCCTGCCAGCAGAATCAAGGTGTTGGGACGTTATGAAAGAACGGGTATCAAAGGAAGGGATACCCTAATCTTCCTATGACCTATCGATTCCTGAAAATCCATGACCCCGATCCATACTATTACTCAATTCCCGTAGCTCAATGTAACATAATCTTATTCTCCCCGAATTAATGTATCAGCTTGCTCTACCATCCCAAGAATAATTGTACTTGAAAGGGCTATGCCCACATGAATGGAATAGACTTTTTTTTTATTTGTCTTGGCTGTAAGTGTTGATAAAGGAGTTAAGTGATTAGGTCACTTGGCTAAAAGCTAAACTGGATATGAAATGTAATGAGAGAAATGCTTAGAAAAATTTTAACGTAAAGAATTTTCAATGCCCAGGCACAACCTCAAGTGCAGATTCCTAGTCCGACCCCTACACCAAGTACGGCCATGATTCAAGAGAAAAAGTCTCTTCTCAAGCAAATCAAGCCACCAGAATTTGATGGCAAAGGAAGGACCATCCAAACTGTTGTCGAGATCTGGATCGAATCCATGGAGGATTATTTTGAAGCAGTAAGTACTGCACCCGCCAACCAAGCAATGCTTGCCAAGCTGAAGCTTACCAACGAAGCAAGACTTTGGTGGAAGTAATGGTGTAGAGACCAAGCAATTTCGGAAGGGTCAGTTACTTGGGAAAAGCTTAAAAGAGCTGTGCGTGGAAGATATCTACCACCTACCTACTGCACGTAGAAGATGAACGAGTTCTATGAACTGAAGCAGCTTGGTCTATCCGTTGATGCGTACTATTCAAAGTTCATCTCTCTTTTGAAGTACGTGCCACAAATGGATATGACACAACAGGTGTCAAAGTTTTGTGTCGGATTAAACCCACCTATAAACACCTGCCTCGAATCAATGCGTCCAACAGACCTTCAGGATGCGCTCATTCAAGCTGCGTCCATAATACAGGAATGCAAACCAAGCCGAGGAATAATAGGACTTGGTCTTACAAGCATCAAAACAAGGGAGTGTATAGGTCCCAGGCCAAGAGAACGCAGGGACAAAGTCAGGGACAAAGGAAGAAAGGTGGGACCAACACTGTCAATAATTTCGTTCCTACCCAAGGTAATGGCCTCAATCTCCGTTGCTTCCATTGCAACGAACCCGATCATTTTAAAAGGTAGTGTCCCAAGCTTAGCGGAGGACAATGTCAAGGGCCATCCCAAGGAACCATCCATGGCCAAGGAGCCGCCATCATGGCCAGAGGAAGAACCTCTAGTGTTGCCAACAAGGAGTTGTGTGATGAAGAAGACCCATCCGTGGAAGCAGACATTGAAAGGGCAATGATCCATGCCGCTCTTCACAAGAAAGGCCCGAATCGCCAATTCTCGATGATTCAAACTCCATCGGATTATCAAGGTAAAAGCTTCAAAACCTTGATTGATTGTGGCAGTACACATTCCTTCATTTCACCAGTTTGTGCAAGAAGATTAGGAATAGCCACAAATGATGCACCTACCTTAATTGTGGAATTAGCAAATGGTCGTGAGGTCACTTGTACCAAGCAAACTGCTAAGGTGGAATTCCTGCTGGGTGAAAAGCCGACTTCGGTCAGGTTCAAGGTTATGAACCTAGGTATCCACGAGTATTTGCTCGGAATGGATTGGCTTAAACCTAATGATGCCCACATTCACTGTGGAAAGGGCCAAGTTTCCTTTCAAAATTCTGAAGGGGAAGTGGTCACAACTCAAGGAGAGGCTGGTAGGCCGAAAATTCAACTGGCTAAAGCATCTCGGATAATAAAAGGAGTTAGAAAGGGGCTACCTGTCTATTTGATTAAGCTAAATAAGCTAGATCAGAATCAGGAGTATAGGGAAGAACCTTCGTGGCTAAAGGAATACGCAGACGTATTTCCTGAAGAACTGAGATAGAACTTCCTCCTCAAAGGGAAGTCAATCATGAAATCAAGCTAGCATCAGGAGTTGCACCAATTGCAAAGAGACCATATAGAATGTCCATCCCGGAAGTGATTGAGCTAAAGGAGCAACTCAAGCAACTGTTAAATCAAGGCTATATTTGCCCTAGCAATTTACCATGGGGAGCTCCAGTGCTGTTCCAGAAGAAGAAAGATGGAACGCTTCAGTTATGCATTGACTACAGAGGGTTGAATCAATCAACCATTAAGAACAAATATCCCATTCCAAGAATAGATGAACTTCTTGACCGTCTTCAAGGTGCGAAGATCTTCTCCAAGATTGATCTCAGGTCTGGATATTATCAGATAAGGATCAAGGAGGAAGATATCCCAAAGACGGCATTTAGTACAAGATATGGACACTTTGAGTTCCTAGTCATGTCATTCGAGCTGACAAATGCTCCTGCTACCTTCAATAGGTTAATGCAGGATATGTTTAGGCCATATCTTGATGACTTCGTACTCGTCTTCTTTGATGATACCTTAGTCTACTCCAAACAGGAAGAAGATCATGAACCCCAGCTTCACATCGTCCTTGAGACAATGAGGGCGC
Source organism: Lygodium microphyllum (assembly GCF_053477565.2). Taxonomy (NCBI): domain Eukaryota; kingdom Viridiplantae; phylum Streptophyta; class Polypodiopsida; order Schizaeales; family Lygodiaceae; genus Lygodium; species Lygodium microphyllum. The sequence continues at coordinate 38,207,519 of NC_141156.1, forward strand.
ACAAGCTTTATGCCAAGAAGAAGAAGTATGCATTTTTCAAGCGGTAGATTGAATATCTGGGATTCATTGTATCAGTGAAAGGAATTTCAGTGGATCCGGCCAAGGTCAGAGACGTTCTGGAGTGGCCAACACCAACAACTATCAAAGAGATACGTAGTTTTCTTGGTTTGACAGGATGGTACAGGGTCTTTATCAAAAACTATGCTTTGATTGCAGCGCTGCTATGACCGATCTATTAAAGAAGCAAGCAACAATTGTATGGTCACCTGCTGAACAATCCAGCTTTGATAAACTAAAGCAAAGCTTGGTATCAGCACCTATCCTGAAACTTCCGGATCTTTGTAAGGAATTTGAAGTGATAACTGATGCTAGCACACTTGCCTTAGGATGTGTGCTTATACAAGAAGGTCATCCTGTAGCATACTCTTCAAGGAAACTGAAGAGCCACGAGAGGAATTATGCTACCCACGATCTGGAGCTGTTGGCTGTCATCCATGCTCTCAAGCTTTTGAGACACTACTTGCTGGGTAACAAGTTTACCCTAGTGACGGATCATAAAAGTCTCAAATGGATCTTTACCCAAAATGAGCTCAATATGAGGCAACGTCGATGGATTGAAGTGCTGGAGGAATATGATTTTGAAATCAAATACCGGCCTAGAAAGGAGAATGTAGTTGCCGATGCACTTAGTCGCAAGGCATTTCTGAATTCTCTGATTTTACAAGATCCATCAATAGCTAGATCTTTAGCCACAAAGATATCCATGCCAAACAACCCAATACTTGAGCTAGCTAAAGAAGAGGCATGCCATGACCCAATCTATCAGAAATTGCTAAGGGAGATCCCCATCAAGGATCAAGACCCAAAGCTATAGGTAAAGTATCAAGAATTCTCTATCAATAGTGGACTTGTCTATTATAGAACGAGATTATGTATACTGGCAAGCCAGCCACTCAAACAAAAGATACTTTGGAAAGCTCATGACTCCGCTTTTTCAGGACATCTTGGCTATGCCAAGACCCTCAATGCAGTCAGAAAGAGCTATTATTGGGAGAGGCTTAAAGGTGTCGTTCTCAAATATGTCACTGAATGTTTGTCTTGTCAACGTATTAAGGCCGAACATGTCAAAATGCCAGGAAAACTACAACCATTTGACATTCCCCAAATGAAATCGGAATTCAGTAGTATGGATTTCGTTGTCGGCCTGCCGCAAGTTCAGGGAGGATACAACTCCATTACGGTCGTGGTTGACATGCTTACCAAGGTTGCACATCTTATCCCTATTAAGACAAACTATAAAGTCTCGAACATCGCAAAGTTATTCATCAAGGAGATATTCAAATTGCATGGGTTACCTAGAAGAATTATCAGTGATCATGACTCTCTCTTCACATCACACTTCTGGAGGGCTATCTTCAAGGCCATTGGGACTCAACTCTATTTCAGTACAACTTACCATCCCCAAACTGATGGTCAAATGGAATGAGTCAACCAAGTTATTGAGGATATGCTAAGGGCACACTGCTGCCGTGAACCCAAAAACTGGATTCAATATTTGCCACTGGTTGAGTTTGCCTACAATGCTTCCTACCAACAAAGCATCCAGATGACCCCTTTTCAAGCATTGTATGGGCATGATTGTCAAAGTCCTTTAAACTTCTCAGATCCAACCTTGGGGGTTGACGCCTCAAAGCAGATGCTGGAAGACATGGATGACCAAATCAAGTCAATAAGACAGGACATCCAAGCCACCAAGGACAGACAGCAGGCTTATGCGGACTTGAAACGTCAAGACAGATCCTTCATTGAAGGAGATATGGTCTTCATTCGCGTACGTCCAAAGAAGAGTTCCCTATCCTTGGGTGAATGCAAAAATCTAAGTCCAAGGTATTGTGGACCCTACAAGATTGTCAAGTGCCTAGGGCCTAATGCTTACATACTTCAACTCCCTGAGAACCTAAAAGCCCATAATGTATTCCATATCAACCTACTGAAGAAGGTATGTACCTAACCCTAGTCACGTGCTTGATGATCAACAAGTTGTAATGCCTAGCCAAGGAGTCCTTGAGCTACGGCCTGACAGGATCTTAGATGTTACGGAGAGGCATTTGATATCCAGAACCTTGAGAGAATACCTCGTCTAGTGGAAAGATTATCTCGAAGAGGATGCCACTTGGATGGATGAAAGTACTCTCAACCAACAATACCCCTAGTTCTTCTCGAGATGAGGGCATCTCGATTCCTCTAAGGGGGAGCGAATGTAATATTTCCGTACGAAATATTAATGACCCCGCACACAACACGCAAAAAGCGATTCAAAATAGTCTTTCACATCGATTAATGTTGGTGGCTAAGTGTTCCCTCCACGCGCATTGATAACTTTCGGCTCCATGACATGCATAAGAGGTTGTGGCTTGAAGACCGCAAGCCCACACAGGAACACCTCTTCTAGGGGCAAAAAGGGCATCATGGTTAAAATTTTGACAAATTTTTTAATTATTAACCCCCTCCCCTCAGCCGATGCATGGCAAGGAGAGGGAGTGTGGGAAGAACATGAGTGTAAGAGGAGTGGTGTAGGAGAACGTGGGGGAAGGAGGCACGCTACTGACCACATGTGTGGCCATTCCCTCCCCCCTCTAACTATATGAACCCCTCCCCCCTTGAAGCTTGGGGAGAGAGAGGAAAGAAAACAACTACTGCTGATGCTGTCGTGAAGGATGCCACTATGCCAGGGAGCTACCGCCATCGACGCCTACTGCCACCACGTTGGCCCACTGCCGCCTCATCACCATCGCCATCACCATCATAATCATCATCCTCACCTCCTTTGCCGTCATCCTCATCCTTTCCCCAATCATTTTCCCCCCCCCTCCACGTCATTCTGTTGTGGAACAGAAGCTTCTTGGAAGCTTCTTTAGAAGCTTCTAAACAAGGCTTCCATAAGCCTTGTTTACATGGCCTTCCCGGGGTTCTTTAAAAAACCACGTCTTGTAAAGGCAATTCCTGTGCAAGGGGGGAGTAGGCAGTTTTTGAGGCTAATTTGCCAAAGCTCGGAGGGAGTTCGGAGATCGCATAAAGGCAAGGACAAGTTTGCAAAGCCAAGGATCTACGTCATCGATGGCTCCAAAGCTAAAGACGCAAGGTGCACATCCGGGAGCCTCCAACCCAAGTTCACGCGTGGACAATGCTGCGAGTCCTCATGCCCAGGAAAAATATTAGCATCTCTAAGAAAAGATCACCTCTTGTTGCAAGACAATTAGATCGACTTAGGTAAATCGCTTGTAATGGCACAACCCACATGGGATTCATAAAAGCATAAATAGTTAGTACGACGAACACCTCAAAGTGCTAGGTAGGGTTTTGTTACGTTAAAAATTATGCCTATTATCGCACTTGGGATGCCAAGTCAAGACTTCCAATTCCCAAGGATCCTACCCACATTCATGGAATGTTAGGGTTAGTTAAATGCAAGAACGATCTAGGGTTTTACCCTAAGGATCAATTAGCCAAATACTAGACCTCCGTATGGAATTAGAAACCCTAGGGCCAAACGTTGTCGGCCTAGTAGGGTTAGGGTTGGGCTAGGTCAAGAAGACTCCCAAACCCTACATCTTGACCAAAGTATTCTTGACCCAGGAATACCGTCTGACGGGTGAAATAATCCCGAAAGTTAGATGCAACACTTGTCTCGTGCAACAACTTGCAACGTCGCATGATTTTGTGTTAAATCACAAAGTAGCATTGCCACTCCTTAGAACAAGGTTGGCGAGATCTACATACAAGTCTAATTTGCAAGAGGATGTGTAGACATTCTGCTACATCACCCTTCTGTGAGGCTGAGTTGCCAAGTTAGGGTAATTATGAATTGCCTAGCAAGCAATTGACAAATCAAGTTGGGGCGACGAGGTTGTCCAGGATTTACTATCTTAGTTTAAGAAACCTAAGGTGTTTGTTAGCTGGGTTAATAGGGTATAAACCCTAACCCAAGGATAAAAGGGGTAAACAAACAACAAAACCCTTGGGGGATCTTGCCAAGTCACAATTGATCCCGGATCAAACGCTAGATGCATTCGGAGAGAAGGATTCACACTTAGCAGTTGGCCAAACAAACGACCACTGGATTGACTGTGTTTGTACAGTTAAGAGCACTGTTTGTACTTCTTTGCTCAATGAACTAAAGCTATAAAAATAATTAATGCTTCAGGTTGAAGGCCTGGATGGAGAGGCAGCATCAGTTACCCCCAACTGTCTGCCTGACCCTATCCAAGGGGGTTGTTAGCCGCGCCAGGTACGTGGACTGAACCCCTCGCGAGAGGTCTCTCCATGGGTGCTACTTGGAGCAGGAGGACAATTGGGTGCCAAGGGGGCTCTAGCCATAAATCCCTTGCCTCCGGGTCCTGCACAAGAGGCCGACATGACTCGGGATTGGATCTCGAGGCTCGCATACTAGTCTATGGGCACAAACTTGGAATAGCGATCCTGAGGATTGCTGGATTAGCCTTTGGGCGGATTATGGAATAGCCTTCGGGCTGGATTATAAGATGTATTCCAAAGACTTATAAATAAGATCAATTGTTGAAAAGGAACTTGCTTGACATTGTTTTTCTATGTCAGTGCTAAGATTACGTGAAGGAATCGGTGATTAATTGGCTAATTAAGGAAGATGTTTTTGCGTGTCAAACTAAATGTGGTAGGTAATTAGATAACTAAAGCAACCCTGAGGAAAGTGCGGCGGATGTGACCATGGGTCCGTTGTATGGAAGAGTGGTCCCGGTTGGCCAGTAACTTTTCTCAAAGAAGTTGACAGCAAGGTAAACAATGACCTAGAATCTAGGAAGCTAGAGTTCCGATTTATGCTGTTTTAGGGGAACGGAATGGGACTATGCCTTATGGGCAGAGAGGTCGAGCTTCGCATCCCTCTCGTTTCCCATTCTCCTTGAACCAAGTACAACATGAATCCGCTTCGACCCTAACATTTCTGCGTAAAGTAGTTCGCCTGGGGTTTGACGCTAGCTACCATTCTAGGAATTTGACCGCTAGGAAAACCCTGATTCAGGTCGGTGCTAAGTGGGAACGGCCAGAATGCTTCCGCTTCGTGGCAGACTCGGGAAGACCTAGATCGCAAACCCCATGACATTCCGTGGGAGTGCTGAGTGGCGCTTTCTGGACTTTCTTCCCGATGGGCTACTAAGACGTGTCCTACGAGGGAACAGGTGGACAAGTTACATATACACTCATGTATTGATGTTGGGATCATATATGGATTATTTAGGATACTCTTTGGACTGAGTCGAGCTCATTTTTCTTAGCCACCCAAAGGTTTATTGCTATGATAAATTTTGGATAGAAATTATATACTATAAAGGCTCATGTATTGAATGCCTACATGTACTTCCGAGATGCTACATGGATGTATTGATACTTGGCATTGATTATTATGCCTAAATATGCTTATGTTGAGCTCTAAGATTTTGATTTGAGCTCTGTTGAACATATACTTGAAGTGGCTATTTGCTTCAATGGTTTCCTACTTATGGGCTTGAAGGAATATTGTTTCCGTATGCTCTCGAATGTATCGATTCATGTCTTTGGGTAGTCGGATGTTATGAGACACATGTATTAAGATTTTCTTTGCTTTTGGATTTGCTTTTGTGGGAGCACTTTGATATTTTACATTATAGAGCTTGGTTTCTTCGAGACAGTGGGAGTGTCTTCACTATGTATATATGCTATGTTGGTTTTGGTGTACATTGTCCTTTTGTAAACATTGATGATTATGAGCTATTTTAGCTTTGGTTTATACACTTTCTACTTCCTCCTTTTAGATGTTTATTAGGTTTGATGCATTCTTGGTTATATACTTGAGCTTCACTATTCACATACAATGTATTAGTTAAAGAATATTGGATCTTTGTTGCTTTTGGAGATCTCTTATGCACAATTGGCTTATTATGTACATGCTACTCTTTTTCTTGGGATTGCATCTATGTATCTGATATCTTTGGGTCTCTCATAGCATTTGGTAACTAGGTGGTTTATGCCTTTCTCTTGCATTGCTAGTTGCATTGTATATCTCGATTGCTATTCAAATATCCCTGATAGTGGAAACTTTGCATTTTTATATTTTTCCTACAATTATACACTTATTTATTGTAGTTATATGGATAGCCATGCTAAAATTCATTTTAAGCAATTTCCTTGGAGCAGATACTTGTGTTGTTGAGCACTCTGCTACTACCTACTTGCGGATAGTAGTGTATACTTCCTACTTGTGGTTGGACAATAATGTGTTAGCTCAATCTTCCTCCCATTGTATGCTTTTTGGCTTAGTTTTGGGGCTTATTTACTATTATTATAATAGCACATACTCTCTTTGGTTGGCATACATAATAGCAAGCATTTCAAATTCTTCCAATGATAGGGCTATCTTTAACATAAAGAAGTTGAATGGCAATAACTTCCAATATTGAAAGACCCAAATTTGGCAAGTATTGGTACAAAAGAAACAAATTAGTCCATTTAAAACCAAGGGAATAAAGCCAAAAGATTGGAATAGAGATGATTGGGAAGAGCTTGATTAGTCATGCAAGTCCATCATTATCTTGTCTTTGTCCCAATGTTGTTGACTAAGTGTCGCTATATAACAAGCCACAACTTCTACTTCAAAGGCTATGTGAGATTTAATACCTATAATGCCATACATAAAGTTAACCACAATAGATGTATATAGGAACTTGGCCATCTCAACCTTCTCATCATCTTATTGGGGCTAATTTGCCTAACTAATCTTCACATGAGAAGGTCTCGGACATTCAATTGACTTACCACCCTACATATGGAATCACTCAAGGACTCTGTGAATGTACTCTTTTTGGGATACATAAAGAAGTCAGTTAGAGTGATTGCACATAATGGCTATACCAAGTATGTGAGAGGCATGCCCCCTATCCTTCATCTCAAATCTCTTCTTGAGGTGAGCCCTAAAGCATCCAACTCAACATGACCACTCCTAGCAATCAGTATATCATCAGCATATAGCACCAAAATGATAATGCTACCATCATGGGCCTTCTTTTGTAAAGCCACAGATCCATAGCAGTGTGAAATAATCCTATGATTACATAAAAGCATCAAACTTGTGGTACCATTCCCTAGGTGCCTACTTAAATCCATAGAGACTCTTTCTCAATTTGCACACTAGGTGTTCCTTGCCCTTTTCCACAAAGCCCTTAAACTGCTACATGTATAAGTCCTCATGTAAGTCCCCATGTAAGAAAGCCATTTTCATATCCATCTGATAAAGCTCTAGATCTAATTGTGCAACCAAGGCCAAACCCAAGTGCAAGGTAGGCATCTTGGCTACAATGAAGAACATCCCATCAAATTCAACTCCCTTTTCCTATTTAGAACCCTTTGCAACCAAATGGGTCTTGTATGTTGGCTTAGGTCGACCAGAGATGCTTTTCAACTTATGCTCCCACTTGCATGGCAATGCATAATTACTATTTGACAAGGAAACTAGGTCCCATGTATGATTTTTTTGCAATGTATTAAACTCAAAATACATGGCTCTCTCCTAAGAGTGGCTATCACCTTTTACATAGCCTCCTCATAAGTGAGGGATTCATCAAAATCTGTCACCAAGAATTAATGACTAGAGGACTCAAAATGATCAGAAGGATGTGAGGCTCTAGCAGAGCCTCTCAAAATCAGCAATGGGATATACACTACCTATCTTATTTGTCCAACATCGTGATCCCGCACAACAAGCAAATCCTAGGCCACTACATCATCGACTGTTGCAAGTTGTCTAACTGGGGCTAATTGTACTATAAGAGGATGCTCCTCTTGAAAGATGACCCTATGCACCTCAAACACCTACTTTGGTCTCATATGCATCTTATACTCATGAAACACAATGTCATGGTTAACAGATAACATTTTACCCTTGCATATCCCAAAGATGATAGCCCATCTCAACTACATCACCATATCTAAGAAATATGCTTTTGAAGGACTTTGGATCTAACTTGTTGCATTTTTGTTTGGGAATATGGCTAAAATTATCATATCCAAACACTCACAAGTGTGCATACAAGTGAGATTTATGAGACCATACCTCCTTTGTAACTCTATCACTAAGAGCAATGCATAGGGATCTATTAATCAAATGAACTATAGTAGTAATTGCCCTAGCCCAAAAATGATGTGGTAATCTTGCCTGATATAGACTTTCCTGAATGGTCCTATTCATGCACTCTACAACACCATTCTAGGGTGGGGTGTAAGGGGTGGTCAATTAATGCCAAATACTCCTCTCATCACAAAATTACTCAAATTCCATAGAGATATCTTCACCCCCATTATTAGATTGTAGGCATTTCAGCCTATGTTGAGACTGGTTCTCAATCATAGCAAGAAAATGTTGAAACATAGGCAAGGCTTCTGACTTTTACTTTATGGGATAGACCTTGACCTTATGCGAATAATTATCAATGGATGTAACAAAATACTTTCCATCACCTAATTATTGACAGGGCATGGGATGGTAAACATCTGAATGTACAAGAGCCAATGGCTCACTACACGTGTAGAACCAAACTTTTTATGTGAGTCACAAGTTTGTTGCCATATAAATAATGATCAAATTAATCAAGACATGAGTAGTCAAGAGGCACAAAATATTACAAACGAGTAAAGACTTTTATTCCTTTAAGGGACATATGCCCAAGACAATGATGCCAAAGAGATATATGTGGAAGGTTGGTCACTGACCAAAAGATGATCAACAGATCTAGATATAAGCAAGGGATACAAGCTGCCATCTATGGCACCTCTAGTAAAAATGAGGTTTCGGCATGTAATTTTCCAAAATCACCAAAAGATACATGATACATGTCATCATCCAATTATCTAGCTAAGATAAGGCTTTTGGTTAAAGCCATGACATGACATACATCATGCAACATAAATAATGTGCAAGTATCAAACTATAGTCTCACATCACCTATGCCAACAATATCGAGAAGAAATCTCCTCTACTTTATGATTTCAAAGCTTTTGTTCAAGAATTCGCAACTACCTTTGGAAACAATGCAGAGTTAGAGTTGCGAGACCAAAATAAAACATTTACATCAAGGATCTATGCATCTGAATTTTGATAGCTCACTTGTGAGGTGACTTGGCATGAGGATTATTTTGTTAGCCAATTTCATTGGAGACCAAATAATTGTGTGAAATATCTTTTGTTGATAATATCAAAGGTTCACATACTAAGAGACTTCATTTCTCAAGCAATAGAATGTGATAATTGACTATTTGAGAGACATCAAAAGAAGTGACATGGGGCTTCATTAAGTCTAGATGTCATGACAACAATGCCCTCCCAACAAAAACAAGAAACCAATGTCAAGCATATGTAGCTTGATTCAACCCAATTCAAGCCATTATCAACTCAAGAAAAGCAATGATGACACTCTTAAGGATCGTGTTTGTATTGTGGAGGGACCTGGGCATATTGTCAATCTTGTCCTAATAAGAAGCTACAAGTACGAAGCTTCTAACAATAAGTTGCAAGTACAAAGCTCTATTATGACCTCACTTTCGAGAAATATGGATATCCAACCATAATAAGGACAATAATGTGGCTGGATGAAAATGAAGAACTCTTCGAAGGTTCCTCCTTGTTTGTCTACTAAGGCTACTTCAAGTATTATATTATCGGTAAGATTTCATGTATCATATAGACAACTAGATGTTAAGTCACTTTTGAACTCTAAAGCCTATACAAGTTTTATGGATGAGAAGTTTGCCAAGTGGTCATTAAGGAAAATATGGACTTAAAAAGGGCCATTTAGCTTAAGAGTAGTTGACTCTCCTAATGACAAGAGATCTGAGGTGGAAAAATGGGAGAGGGGATAGTATGCACATTTTATCGAGTGCGTACAAGAAGCAAGATTTTCCGAGCAACCTCCATTTCTTGTTCCACATACTCCACTTATTCCTCCTCTTCTCTTGTTCACATATCAAGCACCACTACTACCCCCTACTCCCACCACCACTACCACCACCATCGCCACCACCTCTACCGTTGTAGTCACTACCACCTCCACCACTTTCACCACTATCGTCCCCTCCATGTTTCTACCCCTATGTTAATTACCTCAAGTACAACTCTCTCTCTCTCTCTCTCTCTCTCTCTCTCTCTCTCTCTCTCTCTCTCTCCCCCCCCATCTTTCACCAATTATTCTCTCTCTATTTTCTCTCCTCCCCATCTCTCTCTCTCTCTCTCAAATAGCAACTCCTCTCTTTCTCCCCCCTCTCACTCACTCACTCACTCACTCACACTCTCTCTAAATTAGCAACTTCTCTCTCTCCCCCTCTTAATTTTACAAGGGTCATCCATCTGTTTTTCACAAGCCTCTTATTTTTGCAAGGGTCAAGGGTTTGCATGAGTTCCATTGTATTAGACACTTTTAGTTGTTAATATCAGGATGAAGAGAATATCACATTGTTACTCCCACATGCATATATACATTCACATACCTCTCACTTTTATGTGCATGATCTGATATTATATCCTGATATATCACTTCCATTGTGCAAACATAAGCACATGTTTTCATTGATTTTAATTGAGCATTATTGTGTGGACTTACTATAAGATGATAGGGTATCAAATAGTTTGTTACACTCACTGTAATAAAATGCGATATCCATTGTTTTTCACTTTGTTCGAATAGTTAATATCGATACAACAATATTACCCCATTGTTACTGAATCCACTGTGCACATATACATTCACATGCATGCATGTTTCTACACTCCACCCTTCCCTAGATATTTTGCACATGCTTTATTGACACATCTTGTAGTATTGCAATTGAGTGAATGCCTATACACAATCTCCTTCACTTGCACGTTCCTCTCTCTTTTCCCTCTTCCCTCTCATCCTCATTTCATTGTGCTTGTAAATAAACACAATCTAATAATTTTAAAAGTACATATTCATCATGCACATCAAATATCAATCAAGTTCCATTGTTGGGGGTGGAATTGGTGATCCCTAACAAAGTCTATTACTAAATCATGGAAGCACTCTAGCTCAATCAAGTAGGGAAGCATGTGCTCTAGAAGGACAGTGTCCATGGGGTTTCCCTCAAATGGGGGTGGGCAAATAAAGGCATTACCTGAGTTTATCTACATCTTCTCCATGCTATCATCCATAAATAGTGTCATTGTAGGCTGAAGTGCAGCCAATCAGTCATCAAAACATTTCATGAAAAGGGGCTTTGTGTAACTCCTTCTGACAAAAGTTGTTGTGGGAGTTGCTCTGCACTTGCCTTGTCCATATTGAAATACAAAGGTTGATGCTTGATTTTATGACTTCACACATTCACTTCTAGCCATTTGGAGTAGCTCACTTAAGTTTTCTTCATTCATGGAGCTCCAAAGAGCAATGTCAAATGATGTAGATATTTCCTTCAAAAACCTTGCAAGCCCTGGCCACAAAATCACCCTATACCTGCCCACTTCCAAGGGCTTCACCGATAACGATCCCTTCTGCTTTGGCCACCTATGTAGAAGCACCCCATTCATATCAAACACGATTAATTTTTGGGTTGTGGGAGATAATTTTACATGTGCACCTAGAAGGGTGAGCACCCATGTATTGGTATGACGAAAAAGAACACTACATTACACTCAAATATTGTGTAAGTTTATGTAAACATGTAACCTTTGCTCTTAGATATCTTCCATCTTCACAAAGCGATATAGACATGCAATCTGTCTATTGGAATTAAGTGCTTCTAATGCAAAGTCACCACATCCCGCATTGCAATCTAAAATGGTGTCCCCTTCTTTTGTGCACGTATGCAAGAATGAGCTCCAAAAAGCCTTGCCACATTGCATGCCACCAATACTATGTGGTATTTATATAACAGAATAGGAATCTACTAAATGTCTATAAAACATCTTTGCAATAGTTTAACAACATTGGATCTCATACTGACCTCTCAATGGGGATCGTGATGTATCTTGTACCCACTCATTCTTAGAAATGTTGTCTTTTGTGAACTCTGGAGAGGGATGATTCCATTGTAAACAATATCTGAATGCATGTACACTAGAATATATATCACATGTCCTTGCATTTAAAGCTTGAAATACTAATTTTAGTAATTGCAATCACTAAACAGAGTCAACAAGTGTAATACATAAACACTATCCAACATGACCATATCATGACTTTAAAACTCTCACCTCTCCACCTCCAATGACATAGACAAGCATCTCGCAATGAACAACCTGTGCCATGCGTAAGGCCCAACACTTCTGTTTGCCCTGACTCCATCCGTCGGTGTCTATCCTCCACAACCTACTCGACAAGCTCTACCATGGAGTGTGTTGTGGCAAGGAAAAGTAACATCCATGTGTCCTTGAGAACACAAACAATCAGATATATGGCATCGATTGACTCTGTTTCAGTATGGGAGTTCCATGACGGAATTCCATCCCCCAATCCATGCGCAGCACTATCTTCAGGGAGACGAACCACCATGATATCACATGTTGTGTTTGTGGTTTCTTCATCAACCTCGACTATCTTGTGTTGGTTGACCTCCTCCAATGCCTCTACCAACTAAGAGAATGCCTCACTTGGCTAATCATTTCACAATGCATTTCCTATCTTGAATGGATCACACAAAACAATACACCACTCCACCTTCACCATCATAGCAACATGGGAGACATCGACTTGCAAGGGGTCTTCTATGGGGCTTTTAGTGTGGACCTCTGCACATTAACTCCTGAATCAGTAACATATTCTTCTCATTGAATGTTACAATAGTTAATATTCTTGATACACATTTGTTTACATGTGTGTGTGGTTGGCACATCTTGCACCATTATAGCTTCACGGGAGACGATGTCTTGCAAGAGGGAACTTCCACATGACTTTCAGTATGACCCTCTGTTGCACAATGAATTCACAATTAGCAACATATTCTTCAAAATGTTATTGTAGATAGTATTCTTGAGGCATGTTAGTTCACTAGTGTCTATGGAGGTTGATAATCAAAAATTGTATCCCCCTCTACAAAAATATAGAACATCCGTATTGACATTGTATTGTGGGAAAAAAAACCACGAGCCGTGCTTATTTACTGGAAGTTGCCATATCCCCTGGTGCATTGGTAGTTCGTGTTCTTGCATTCTTTCCTTCCCTACACAGGGGCACACATCACTACTAACATCATATAATGATAGAATGTTTTAATTCTCTAACATCATCCAATCATGGCATGTATGAAATTCACGAGCATCATTTCTTTACCTTTTTGTGCATAAGCCACGTCCGATGTGACCTCAAATCCAAGACACTCAATTCTTTCACCCTTTATGCATGGTAAAAAATATTCTTGTTTTGTTACTTTGGTGATGAACAAGAATTGCACGCCTTCACATTATGAGTTTTGTGCAAATGCAAGCTTACCATCTTGGTGCTCTATAATGTGTTTCAATTTGATGTGATGCCTCACCACTTCTCATTGTTGTCATGCATCTCTCTGTAGCGATGTGTAAGGTAAAACTCTCCACCACCATCGCAAGATCTGGAAGAACTTGTTGTATCCTTCTATCCACGCCAATGACACGAACCTCCTCGGTGGTGCCTTCCATTGCAATCTACTCTTCAATGGTATCAATCAAGGGGCCTACATGGTTTGGTGGTTATGGTTCATATTCTAAGAAATATTTTCACTATAGGGACAAAAGAGATATCTTGATGTAGTAGTTCAAAACATCAAACCTTTTGGGTGTGGAGAAACCAAAATAATTGGTGAAGAGGGCCAATCTTTGCTTGGACTCTCTTCAATGATATTAGATGTGTGCTTGCTCTTCTGTTTTCTTTTATTAGTAACCACACTACTAGTATCAATGTCATATGAACCCATCATAGTCTCTTTATTAGGAGACAACAAAGTGCAATGTACTCCTAAAAATGCAAGTCATTTTACTTACCATGCCTCTGGATCCTTGTGTCTCTTGTGTTTGTTTTTTCCTTGAGTATTTTTTGTACAAACCCTTCTCATTGGAGGGGTATTCACCTTCTGGATAGTCGAGGAAAATAGGGCATCTTTGATATACCTCCTCATCCCACTCTTGCTCTATCTGGTAATCCTCATGCATGCACTAATCCTCCTACAAGTTTGCCCAATCCTCACATTCTCACAACAAAGTTTGTATAGTCCCCCCTCTCCATCTGTCCATATATGAACCTGACTTGCAAAGTCACCATTACATTTCTAGAATGGATTGGAAAGAGAGCACTCCAGACATACTACTAAAGAAGGATATTGTGAACTACTTGTACAAAAGCCTCCATGCTGCCAACTTCATTGAATTTTTGACTATATATCTTTGAAATCATGGAAGATAGTGCGAAACATTTGCTCTCTATGTTTTCTCTTTATCTCCTAGGTGTATTGGAAGAACAAATCGTGTTCCACTCAAATGTTATAGTAGTCCTCCCAACTCAAAAGCGATCTCTTTCCGCCATCTTACAACATGGCCCAAAACGTCTCTTGTCTTACCCAACCTCGAAATGGTGCATTTCCATCTGCTTGAATCAAAGTTATGCCATTTAATACCAATTCCTCAAACTTATGATCCACATACTTTAGACGAACAAGAATAAACTATATTTAGGCATGCCCATCAACGTTGAAATTTTCCTGTCAATGTTACTTACCATGCCTCATTTAGCAAAGACATAGCCTCATTTAGCTTTGAGGATGCCAATGTGTATACTCTCTCCTCGTTCAATACAGGCCCCATCTTGGAGCCCCACTCCAAGCATGAGATAGTTCTACATTGACAAAAACATTGTTACTCTAGACCAATGTAGTTTGAATACATATAAATGGCACGTACAAAGAGGTAGCAACTTACTGATATCGCTTCTCTGTGAGACTAGGGTATGTAACTCTTAGCAAATGTAGGAAGGAACCTCAAAGCATGTATTGCTTGAAAATGGCAAAAGATCCTCACATGTTACATCTCCACCCTTTTATACTTAACCCTCGCCCACTCTAGACTAAGGTGACTTATGCTTTATTACAAGCCATCCTGGCCTAAAAGAGCTTTGTCCTCAAACCTGAATTGGGAAAATTTTACAAAGATGGCTTGAATCATTTGGAATCATGCTGTAATAAAGCTCCATGTTGATAAAGATTAAAGAAGTTGATGAAAAAGGACCGTATAAATGGAACAGACTCTTGTAATCTGTCCAAAACAGGCTGTAGTTCAAAATTGGCCATATCTGGAACTAGAAGTGGCCGATTTCCATGCACGAGATATAAAAATATAGAGGGCAACATGTAGTATCCAGTCGTGACTTCAAAATGGAAATTTGATTCTGATGAGACAATGTACTTTCTCACATAAACTTAATACAACAAGCTATTTACTGCCTTGTTTATGAACTGTCCTCTTGCTTAAGCCATGAATACGGTTCCTTAGAACCTTCTCCCGCTTACCAATAATCTTCTTGGGATCATGGATGATCAAACCATCATCATCCAAGGGAGGAAGTTCTTCAAGAACTTGAATTTGAGGATCCACATACTTTTTAAGCTGAGACACATGAAAGACATTATGGATTCTTGTGTTTGAAGGCAAGTCTAGTTGATAAGAAAAATCACCAACTCACTTGACAATACGGTAAGAACCATAAAACCTATGAGCAATTTTGTTGTGTCCTCCTTTAAGAGAAGCATAACGTGACTTGGGAACCTTTAAAAATACCCATTCATCTTCCTCAAACTCCACATGTCTTCTTTTCTCATCTGCATAGACCTTCATTGTCTCTTGAGCTTTATGAATTTTGTCCTTGCATTACTTCATAAGGGCCTCCATCTTTTCCAACTCCTCACATGCTTGTGGATTTACATCTTCATGAAACAATGTGGAGGGTACTTATACTTTGTAGCCATATAATGCTTCAAAAGGAGACATTCCAATGCTCATATGGTAAGTATTGTTGTAACAAAACTCCGCAAGATGGAGCCATTGGTTCCATGCATTTTGTGTCTCATGGCAAAAGTGCCTCAAATAAACTTCTAGCTATTTTGACCAACTTACATTGGTTGTCATTGGAGCCACATACTCTCCTCTCCAACATCATTCTTCTCCCATCTATCACACACACTTTACAACCATAAAATATTTTTTCACGTCCATTTGATAAAGCTTCCAACCATAGATAGAAGCCAAGGCAATCACTGATCTCATTGTCGTCATTTTTGCTACTAGACTGATGTTTCTTCATAGTCCAAGTCATAAGTTTGTGCATATCATTTTGCAACTAGCATTGCTTTATACCTCTCAAGAGAACCATTCAACTTACATTTGACCTTATAAATCCATTTACATCCAATGGATTTCTTGCCATGAGGTAATTTCACCAAATCCCAAGTCTTGTTTTTCCTTAGTGCATCCATCTCTTCATCCATTGCTTGTCTCCACTCTTTGCTCTCTACTGCTTCTTCAAAGCAAGTAGCCTCCACATGTTGTACATAAGAAACCATGTATGCATAATGCATCTTCATGAACCCATTGTAAGTCAATCTATCAACTGGATACCTTACCCTTTCTGACCTTCTCAATTGAGGTGCACTACCATGTGTCTCAATTGATCTAATGGACTGTAATTGCCACTGCTTTCCACATTCTCTTAAGGTCCTGAAACATCTTCCACATGCTGATTTTCAGCCTTGTTGTTTGCTGAAATTTTCCTTCCATAGCCATCATCATCACTGCTTTCATAGGAATCAACATCCACTGCAATTTTGGGCTTGTACCATGATTCATATTCACTGAATATGACATCCCTGCTTATGTATACTTCCTTACTCACTGGATCATAGCATTTGTATCCCCTCTTCTCATCGGGATATCCAAGGAAAATGCATTTAAAAACCTTTGGTTCCATCTTCTTTCTCAAATCATCTAGAACATGAACATAACAAACACATCCAAAGACTCTAAAGTATGCAATAGTGGGTGTCCTACCATACATTTGCTCATATGGTGACATATTATGAGTCAAGGCTATAGGTGTTCTATTCATAATGTGAACTTCAGTATGCACTGCTTCTGCCCAATATGACAATGGCATGTTCATTTGGTTCATCATTGCCATTGAAACCTCTGCAATGATCCGATTCTTCCTTTTAGCCACACCATTTTGTTGAGGTGTGTACCTGTATGTCAATTGCCTTTTGATACCATGATCTCTCAAGAAGTCACAAAACTCATATGACATGTACTCTCCACCATTATCTGACCTCAAACATTTTATGTAGCATCCAAACTGCTTTAGATTTAAATTCCAAAAACTTTTCAAATGTTTCACTTTTATGCTGCATAAATTACACCCAAGTCATTCTACTAAAATCATCAATGAAGGTGATATAGAATCTACTTCTTTTGCTCATGGAAACATTCTGACATGGGCCCCAAATATCTGAGTGTACCATTTCCAAAGGACAGCTGCTTATTCTCCCCCTCTTTGGAAATGGCAATCTGGACTGCTTGCAAAATTGACAAGCCTCACATACATGATCAAAATTCACATATCCAAAATGCGGTAGACCACGAACTATCTATCTCGATTGCATTTGCTTCAATCTTTGCAAATTGACATGACCAATCCTTCTATGCCGTAATTCCACATCCTTATCTTGCCCGTGTCCTTTCTCAACATACATAGAGTTTTGAATCACTGGAATACTTGCATCCAAAGCAAATAATCTCCCTTTCTTTCTACCATGAGCAATCACCTTGCCAGGTCTTCCATTATGGAACTCCTTAATGAAACATCCAAACTTATTGAATCTCACCTACAATCCTTGATCTATCATTTGACCAACCGATGCTAAGTTCTAGTTATTATGGGCACATAAAGTACATCACCTAGCTTATTCTCAATCCCATCTTTGGTAACACATGGCACACTACCAATATGAGTGATTTTATGTAAAGTATCATCACCAGTGGCAACATATACCTCATTCTGCATCTGGTCCTTACTATCAAACCACTCAGCATGATGAATCATGTGGTTTGTAGCTCCTGAATCTAAAAACCATTCATTGTCACGAAGAGGGTGAGTCATGCTCCCAAGCACATGCTCCATAGCAAATAGGTGACCTCTAGGCAATCCACCTCTAGGTCCATAACCTGTACCACCATAAGTGCCTGCATAATGGCCATATTGGGTCCTTCCACGACCCCTAGACATGGCATTCTATTTCTGATAACAATTCCTCTCAAAATGACCAAACTGCCCACAATAATGACAAGTGCCATCTCTCTGTGAAGGACTAGACTGTCCTCTACCTCTAGGGAAAGATATTCCCCTGCCTCTATGCATGAAGTCACCATGACCAAAGTTACCTCTTCCACGAGAAAAACCATAATTACTACGACCAAGTGAAGAGCCTCTAGCTCTAGATGAGCTGCCACAACCTCTCTGGTGATAGAAAACACTGTCTCCACCTGCAATTTTTACCACTGTTAGATGCATTCAATCCCAACTTGATTTCTTATGTAAGGAGCAATCCAATAAGCTCCTAAAGGTCAAGCATAGAGCTTCCTCTAACTGAAATAGAGGTATCCAAAGATTTGAAAGCTGGTCCAAGTCCATTTAGTGTCACTGACACTAAATCATCATCATCAACAAGTGCATTAATGGATGCAAGGTCTTCTGCAATTTCCTTGGTTTCTCCCCCATAGTCACTGATACTGCGATTGCCTCTCCATGCACCATGTATTCTTTGCTTGAGTTGTATCTTACGAACCTCTGTATATGTTCCATACATTTTTTCTATGATTTCCCATGCCTCCTTACAAGTACTTGCCTTTTTTATATGAGGAATCAAGGCTTCTGAAATACATATGGAGATCCAGTCATTGACGTTTTGAATATAAAGCACCTACTATTGTTGTCAATGACTTGCTTAGGAAATAGGCTACCATGGAAAAATATGTATACACAACGTTGCTTTAACTTTAGAAGATGAGATTCCATTCCCTGATCGCTCTCACCATGTGCTACACGGACCATATGTTTGAACCTGAATGCATAGAATATTGATCTTCATATGCATGGCTTTTTAATGATATTTTGAAATGTGTTGTGAATGGAATAATATGTTACCTGTTCCTCTGAATGAGTGGTTGGAGTTTCTCAAGCATCGTCGAGTGTTTAGTGTTAGGCATGGGGACACCTTGCTCACGAACCAAGGCACTCATCACACTAGCCTTCTAGCCACAGTCATTTATAGGTGTTGAGGTCCAGCTACATTAAAGTCTCTTACCATTTCCTCTACGGTCTTTTGCACCTCTTTGACATTAGCTCTACACGTGCCTATTTGCACCTCATGGTTATGTGTGCCTTGATGGATGAACAGTCTTGACATTGGCCTCGTTGATATCACATGATACACTACACACTCGCACTTGGAGAGCAGCATGGGGGGGGTTCTTATAATACAAGCATCCAAGGCTTTCGAGGCCATCAATTGATATTTTGATGGTTGGTGTGCTGGTATTGAGTTTACTTGCATAGCGTGTATTGAGACTTGATTAGTATGATTTACTTGCAATAGGGTACTAGAACTATGTCATGCGACTCTGTGATCATTCTAATGATAGTGGAGCGAATGAAGAATCTTGCACATGTCCATGTCACCTTGTTTGGGGAGTGAAAAATCGAACTACCAGTACAATTTCTATTGAGTCACTCTAGTTCTCCGACACATTTGCTTTGACGAACAGTACCAGGGAATGCCATCGATGTTGATGCAGGCTTTGTCTAACAAGGGCCATCATACTTTTGCTTTGTGCCCTCCATTAGACGCATATATGTCTGCTATTGGTGGAAGCTTGTACACCACATTGCCATGATATTAAACTAGGATCTCCTCCACTCTCTCTATAGCACTCATACTCTGAAGCAAATGATGTAACACTCGGTGTCGGTCCCCGGAGGACATTATGTACTCAACCACACTTACAGCATAAGAGGATTGTCTTATCTCCTCCTCTTCCACATCAAGCGTGATAGGGATGGTTTTGTTTTTCTCAATGTCCAAGGGGGGTGGTGAAGCTTTCACAGTGCTTCTTGTTTTCTCAACGTTGCAAGGGCTTTGGGTGAGGTCTATGGTGAGGGAAGGCTGTAATGTAGGCCCATTTCCTTGTTTGACAAGATAGTCTTGCGAGACCAAGGTATGTAGAGCATATACCTAGCCAGCCTCATGGTCATTGTTGCAATGGATTGATGTGCTTTGTATTCAACCATTTGCATGGGTGATAACACGAACATGGTAGCCATTGCCATTGCAAATGTCTTCCTTATTCAACATCAGGAACCAACTACTTGTGTAGTGCATAATAGGTTTGGTAGAGAGAGAGGATACATATATGCGAAACTTGGTGTTTGATGTAGCACTTGATGTTGGATCCATTTCCAAAGCTATCTACACATGTACGAATACGCATGTCAGATATGGTTGTCATTGAAAGACTTAGTGTGGGGATGCATGTCATATATGAGAGAGGGAGAGAGAGAGGAGGATATATAAAGCATGTGCATGAGAGAGAGAATGTGTGTGTGTGTGTGTGTGAGTGAGTGTGCGTGTGCATGTGTATGAGTGCCAGATATATAAAATATTTGGCATGAGAGAGAGAGAGGTTTACATATCTACGAGATCAAGAAAATATTACACAACTTGAGGGAGAGGGAGGTGTTGTGTCATAGGGAGTGTGTGGCCTTATATGACCACTTTGAGATAGTGGGGCATTAAAAGCATGTCAGAGAGAGAGAGAGAAAGAGGAGAGAGATTGGGAGACATGTGCTGTATGAAGAGAGAGATGTGAGAGGGGGGATTCAAGGGATGCTTGTCATATTTTTCTACACCAAATATTGGGGCACCGACAACCTCTTCTTTGGCACGATAGAATGATCCCAGTCCACATGTTCTCTCTCTCTCTCTCTCTCTCTCTCTCTCTCTCTCTCTCTCTCTCTCTCTCTCTCTCTCTCTCTCTCTCTCTCTCTCTCTCTCTCTCTCTCTCTCTCTCTCTCTCCAGCCATCCTGGCCCACACACTCTCTCTTGCATACCTTGGACCCTAAACCCAAATAACTAACATAGATGCGAGTGCACCAGTGACCCTTTTCTCGGCGCACAAAACGATCCTAATCCACATGCACTTGCACTCTCTCTTCATTTCCTCCAAAAAAATCCCATACAACTAACATACTAATGTACTATCATATTAACTAATTAATTAGTATTACTATAATAACACATTAATTTATATGAAATGATTAATACTAACACATAAATTATTAGACAAGTTAAATAATATTAATATACCAATAGTTTACTTCATACTAATTGATCACTATAATAACTAATTAATTAGTAAACTAGTTGATATACATGAACTAATAAACAAGCTAACTAACATCAATTAACAAATTAATTAATAATCTAATTGATATAATTTGATTGTTACACTAATTAACTAATCAATAAACTAATTGACACCATCGTAGTAAATATTAATTGATTTATATATGTGTTAATTAAATTTCATACTACTAATAAAAGATATCATTAATAATTTAATCAATAGATTAATATTAATCAATTGAGTATAATTAGTACTAATCACTCAATAATTGTGCGATAAAAATATTTAATGATAATTTAATTAAATAAATATATAAAATTAAATTAGTAATTATTACTTGAATTAAAGATATTTATTAATTGCTAATAGTTATTTCAATTAATTTTAATTTAGGTAATTTATAACTAATAAATAAATAATCGATTAACTAATTAACCAATAAATAATTTTATTAGTAAATTAATTATTAATTACTTAATTGATTAATTAGTTACTTAATTAATTAGTTAGTTAGTTAATTAATTTATTAATAATAATTTAAATAATTATAAACTATTAATTAATTAATTGGTAATCTTATTACTTAATTAGTTATTAATTAATTAATTTTAAAAGGTTATTAATTAACTTATTAATTTAAAGAAATTATTACTTAATTTTTAAGTGACTTAATTCATTAATAGGTTGATTAGTAAGTCAATTAATCAAATAATTCATTGGTTAATTAGTTAATAAATGAATTAATTTAAGAAAAGTAAAATTATTTTTTGCTTTTTATATACAGATATAGATATAGATATAGATATGGATATATATGTGGAGAGAGAGAGAGAGAGAGAGAGAGAGAGAGAGAGAGAGAGAGAGAGAGAAGTGGGGGCATGGGGTGGGTGGACGGGGCGGACAAGCACAGGCTGGTGGACTGTGGCAGATGCGACACAGGCGGGTGGGCCGAATGAGCATGGGACGATGTGGGTATGAGCTCAGGTATGGTCGCCCCAACAAGGGGACGCTGGCACTCGTCCCACCCCCCCCCCCCCCCCCCAAAAAAAAAAAAAAAAAATCACCCAATTGGATTTGTGGGTTTTTTTTTCCCAATAAGGGGCTGCCCAGCAACCCCATTTCGCCTAAAAAACAAACCACAATTCCGAGAATAAACATCATGGGAAGAAGAGAGAGCAATAGAGTATGGGTTTTTTTTTTTCCCAAGAAGGGGCTGTCGACGACCCCTTCTTAGCGAAAAAACAAACCACAATTCCAAGAATAGACGGCATGGGAAGTAGAAGAGAGAGCAACAGAGTGTGGGTTTTTTCCCACCTAAGAAGGGGATGTCGACGACCCCTTCTCGACGGAAAAAAAACCCATATGTCTGGGAATGCATGGGGGGAAGAGAGAGTAACACAGTGATGGGAGAGGGGACGAGAGAGAGAGAGAGAGAGCATGCAATATGTAGTATTTTTTCTTGCCAAGAAGGAGTCGCTAGCAGTCCCTTCCTGGATGAAAAAATATTGCATGCTCTCCCTCTCTCATCCCCTCTCTCATCACACTATTACTCTCTCTTTCCCCCATGCTCTCTATTCTCGAACTTGTGGATTCTTTTTTTTCGACGACAAGGGGTCGTTGACAGCCTCTTTTTGGGTGAAAAAAACACACACACTATGTCGCTCTCTCTTCCCCCCTATGCTGTCTATTCTTGGAACGGTGGTTTGTTTTTTTGCCGCGAGAAGGGGTCGCCATGGCAACCCCTTATTGGATGAAAAAACCCCACAAATCTAGTGGGGTGAAAATTTACTCTTGCCAGAAATGGGTCATCAAAAAAAAAATTGTCCAATAAGGGGCTACTAGCGACCCCCTTTTGGTGAGAAAAAATTACAAATATCGCATGTTCTCTCTCTTTCCCCCCTCTCTCATTGCTCTTTCTCTCTTCCCCCATTTTCTATCTA
Source organism: Lygodium microphyllum (assembly GCF_053477565.2). Classification (NCBI taxonomy): domain Eukaryota; kingdom Viridiplantae; phylum Streptophyta; class Polypodiopsida; order Schizaeales; family Lygodiaceae; genus Lygodium; species Lygodium microphyllum. Next base: position 38,230,944 of record NC_141156.1, read on the forward strand.
CTTCACATATAAAAGGACCCATCCCCCCCTTTTCCCATGACCCTCGGTATGTGATTCTCACTCTCTATCCCTCCCTCCCTCCCTCCCTCTCTCTCCTTTGTCTTTAAAAGGACCCCTCTCCCCTTGCAATTTAAGTTTGTGTTTTTTTGTCCCCTACACTCGATATGGTCCTCTCTCTCTCTCTCTCTCCATACCTCTCTCCTCTCACATAGTCACACATACTTTATCTCACCTTTCTATCCCAGGCTTTTTCCCTCTCTCTCTCTCCCTCCCTCCCTCCCTCCCTCCCTCCCTCCCTCCCTCCCTCTCTCTCTCTCTCTCTCTCTCTCTCTCTCTCTCTCTCTCTCTCTCTCTCTCTCTCTCTCTCTCTCTCTCTCTCTCTCTCTCTCTCTCTCTCTCTCTCTGTCACATCTGAATGTCATCTCTTCCTCTCCCTCTCCCTCTTTCCTCCCCTCCTCTCTCTCTATCATCACGATTGATATTTGATGGTAGGAAATTGAGGAAGCAATATATCTGCAACAAGAAATAACCCTAAGCCTCTCTATCATGGCTAGATCAAATTTCAAAAGACAAGATCATGTCACCCTTTTTGAGGGCGATGAAAGGATTACAGAAGGTTTAATCCGACAAACGTTCCCCTCATCGAGCTTGCTCCTTGGATGAGTGGGAGTTCTTGTCATCATCGTGCATCAGAGAGGTGTGAAGGCCCATGGCAAAGGCAATATTGAGATCGATGTTGAGGAAAACACAATTGTGCAATGCCCAATGGAATAGATGGTAAGCAACCCCTCTCTTGATTTTTGTTATGGCCACTCTATCTCCCCCTCTTACCCTATTTTGAATTGTTGTTTACAAGAAAGAGAGCGACGATATGATGAGTCTCCCTAGGACTTTGACTTGCCTCCATGACCTAGAGCAGGACAAGCTATTGTCACCAACAACATGCAATCACAAGGGGAGAGTCGCCCTCCAAGAGCCAGGGGGGGGGGAGTGCAACACAAACACGATCATTGACTTCTACCAAGCTATAGGAAACCATTGTGATTACATGTGGGAAAGGAGTAACATCAGGAGAAGGTGGGCATGCTTTGATGACACAGACAAGGAAGGGCAAGAGAAATCTCATAGTATCAGAGAGTGATACTGATGAGGAAAGCAACGACCATCAAAGCATCCAGCCCTTTAGTGCATAGTAGGCATGTGGTCATACACAAAGCAAGAAGAAGCGAACGCAAAGAACTAAAAAGGAGCGCATGACAAAGGCCAATTGGTGTAATAAGGCATAAGTTACCTTAGTCTAGAGTGGGCTAGGGTTAAGTATAAAAGGGTAGAGATGTAACATGTGAGGATCTTTTTGCCATTTTCAAGCAATACATGCTTTGAGGTTGGTGCATACCATATCCCACCTTGACATGAGGTGAGTATTCATGTTGCAGCTTACATCTATGATTCTGAGCCTTCCATGGCAATACTATTTCATGTCTAGCTACCTTGGCTATGGCTTCCTTGCAAATATGGTGTATTTCTTGTAATTCTTTGCAAGTATGGTGTATTTCATAAATTTCCAATTATTTGATTTGCTATGAGAACTAGTATATTCCATTGGTATCAGAGCATGGATTTTGATCTATGTGGCAAGTCATTTTCATGGTGGATCTAGTCACAGCATGGTTATAGGGTAATTGGGAGTCCAAAATTTGGTCACAGGGTTTACACAGTTTAAATCGTGACTAGTGGAAGTGTTCTTCAACAAGTTCGGACCAAGTTGATGGAATTTGAAGGAGTCTGGAAGGAAAAATTGTGGGCTCAAAGCCATTTTAGCAAGTCGTGGTCCATTTGAATGTCATTTTGAGTCTTCTTGGACAAAATGATAACCTACAGTGACTAAATGAGGTAAAAGAAGAGTTACTTTTGAGAAGCAGACTTTCTCTCTCCTCTTCTCAAGTTTTCTCCAAGAATCCATGGCTTCCACTGCTTCAATCTTCTTCCAATGATCTTTACTTCCTCATGAGACACTAGAGCTTGACCCTCACTACCATAAGCTTCATGTAGAGTAGCCTTATGCCTTGACCAAGGCAACTCTCAATTCATAGGACATGAGGGGCTGTTTCGCTAATCAGATCCTCCCCTCCTCCACGAAAATTTCCAACTAAGGTTCTTGTGGAGGCGATCAACCGTCGAGACCCACAGACCGCTCATTGCTTCAAGCGTTCCAAGCCGAGCACTAATGGCTACCTCTCACATAGCCAACGCGCTATCCATCCCTACGAGTATAGTGAGCTTACCCCTATGCCCAATTGAGTTGCCTCCTCTCCTGAACACTCCAGTAGCTCCATGATCCAAGTGCAAGCTTCAAGCAAGCTCCAAGCTCCACGCTCTATCACCGTGAGCAACAGAAGAGAAGAAAAGAAGAGAGGAGAAGATGGAGAGCTTCTCCACCAGGGTCCCTCACCCTCACACTCTCACTCTCCCTGTCTCAAGCACAAGCTCAAGCAAGCAAGCAAGCAAGAAGAAGAAGAAGAAGAAGAAGAGGAGAGCTGCTTTTGGCTACACACAAGAATGAGCTTCTCATTTTTCAACTTTATATACAAAGCCCTAAATCCCATTTGGGCAGTCATCCCCTTTTTACATGGCTGGCCAGAGCCTAGGCCCTTTTTGCCATTGTCCTCCTATCTTCCTAGCTTCCTTCCTACTGTCCATCTACCTTTACAATTTGCACGAGTGAGAGCCTGACACTCTTAAAATAAATCGTGGTGCACCTTGTGTTCTTTTACAAAAGCATTGGCTTGCGCTTTTTCTTGTGTGCCTTTCTCCTTGATTCAAGACTTTTCTGCACTTCTTGTGTTTCCATATTTCTCCTGGCGCACCTTTGTCTCTCGTTTCACTTTTGCCTTGGCCTTATTTTCTCCTTTAGATTTTTTTGATTTCCCACCTTGTTCGTCTGAGGATTAATAGTTCTACTTGCAATGGATTACTCCAAGCTTCTACCAAGATTACTCAATCTTGGCAAGTGATCAGTGACATCTTTCACCTTCTTGATCATTCTTGAGCTTTCCAAATCCTGGCTATGGTAGATTTATGACAACAGGGAGTTTTTTTTTGTGAAATTTCTTCAAAGTATTAGAGGGCTTTTGTTCTATCAAGCATCCTTGAGCTTGTTCAACACTCATTGAACCAACATTGAAGATTCGTTGCAAGATTAGAGCACTTCTTTCTTGAAATGAGTCAAAATAGGATAACCACTTGATTTTTCAGAATTTTTGGACTTTGAAGGATGGTATCATGGGGCTTTTGGTTCTTGTTGCATCCTAAAGCTTCTATGCACAGGATTATCTCAAGAATTCATAGTCTTGCTTCAATATTGTAAGAATAGGGCTTCTTCTTGGCATTGCAAGTGTATGGGCAACATATGCAAGCTTATGTGCTACAATGGAAGAGTTCTCTATGAAGGATTGAATTCTTCTATCCTTTTGGATGCTTATCATTGATTCCCTTTAAAATTTTCAGCCACATTTGGGCTACAAGGATCATTTCTATCAAAACTTTTGGATATTGGAGCTTTCTTGAAGGAAAAATTGGAGTCTATGAGCTATATATTCATTATGGGGATCACAATTTGATGATATTCTTGGCTACATTAAGCGGGAGATCAAGAATTTCAAGTATCAAACGGTAATTGGAGCTTCCATAATCATCTACTCCAACGATGAAAGAGGTATTTCTAAATTTCACTCTTCATCCCTTTAATATCCAATTGCTTAAGCCATCCAATTGTTGAAAAGGGAGAATTAAGAGTAATCCCATTTAAAAATTACCATTTGATTGCATTTAGACCTAACTTAAGGCTGAATGATGTTATGCTGAATTCTTTTCTTCCTTCTCAATAAAATTTTGAAGCCAATGGTTAATAATCTCCTCCATTTGTTGGAAACTGTATGCCTAATCCTAACCTTGATTGCTTGGTGGATTGAATGCCACTTGGCTGAGAGGGAAATCAAGGGTAAGTGGAATAAAATTGTAAAGCAGTGAGTCATTGCTATAGGTATTCCTTATCTATCCCCATTTCAATTTCAACCCTATTACATTTCTATTCTTGCATATCATGAAATGGCAAGATTTTGATTCAGCCATGCATAACATGCATTGATTGTTAGAAAACTAGCTTTGCCATGTATATTTTGACCGAGGAAAAAGGTCGAAGCTGGACGAGATAGCAAGACAATAGAGAGGTGACCCTTCCTTGCTATTTAAGACTCCATAGGAGTGCACAACTTGGGCCCAAATGAACTTTGCACACCTTCCGGAGTTTCAGAGCCCATTTAGGTGCCCTACCATTTTATCCCTCGCCATAGGTGGTGGACCATGGAAAACTACTTGGAAAAGAGTGGATGAAGATTTGAAGACTAGTGGTACCAAACAGGGTAGTTTGTGACATCCTTGAATAGATATACAAGTATTTCCAACATGTACCTATCAATTGTAGGTGTTTCCTAGAAACCTACACGTGCCCTACAGCCCATCACTGATCTATTAGTTATTTCTACAAGTACTACATGACCCATTTCAGGGTGATATAGGGCTTCCACGAGGTGTTTATAGGCTACATGAATTCACAGGACAAGTTCACAGTTTCTATTACAGGAATTTCTATCATGATCTGATTTGAGAGCTTGATAGCTTGATTTGAAGAGGGGATATCAAACTTCGATTTGAATTAGAAATTTCAGTAATCAAACTCCAGGAGCAAAAGTTATAGCAATTTTTCTGGTAGGGGGTCTAGTGGGACTGCACCTAGATAGGCTAACAGGGGTGTACTATTTGAGTTTATTTCACCCATATACCCTATTGTAAGCTGAGACCTTGCTAAATTTGGAGTACCCCTACTATATAATCTTCCTTTGGATCAAGAAACCATTGGCATTGGTGCAATACTAAGCAAGATATTGACAGTTTTCTTCCCCACGGTCATCTTTGACAGCACCTATCCATAATGTCCAAAAACAAAAGAAAAGCTCAAGTTATGGAGACCATTCAAGAAGACATCAGAGAGTATATAAATGATCAAAACAACACTAATGAAACCATCAATCATGTCCAACAAGATGATTTTGTAAGCATTGGTAATGCTCATAGTGTAGAGTGGGTAATGATGGAAATCCCTTGTCTCACGAACCTTTTGAAGATCCCATGCTTTCAATAGAAATACGTATGTTGAACATTGGAGTGCATGATACTTATAAGAAAATATCCAAATCCTTGGGAAAGGTTGAGAACACATCCAACAAGGTGGATTAAGGACTTCAACAGTAGCTAGTCAAGTTTATGAAGAGTGGAATTGAAGATGTAGTAGCAGCTATCAAAGACTTGAAGACTCAAACCACATCTTTCCCACCAAATGTACCCACTTCTCATATTGAAAATGCTTTAGCCCAGTCCTCCAATATAAAAGGAAAGGGAATTGATCAGTCTATAATGTCAACCTTTGAGAAAGGAGAGCCATCAACATTGAAGAGTGCTCGTTATTAGCCACCAATGTTAATAAAGCATCATACCCGTCCTCAATTCAATTCAAGATGTGAGGTTGCTTATGAAGAAGAGGAGGACCTAAGAGAATAAGAGAATTAAGAGTTTCATGGATGTGACCCCTTCTACAAATCTTTTCCCTCTCAACCTACCATCAAGCAAAAAGAATTGGAAGATTTGATGAAAGAAGGTCATTTCATGATATCACCAACAAAGACAAGTCATTTCATGGTTAGCACACTAATAGACAGTATCATTCTTTTGGATTGGGACAACCGAATCATGGTGGTAATACTTCTAGACTAAACTCTTTTAGAAGAGATTCAATGAATAGAGATTCTTGGAGACAATCATCTTTTGGGCAACACTCCAACAATTTCCAGCCAACCTATAATGAAAGGGAGTACAAAGAAAAGATTACCATTTCCATTTTCAAGGGGGATAATGCATCTCCAACAGAGTGGGATGAATGGGTAAACAAATTAGAGATGTACTTCACACTTTTCTCTCGCCATGATGAAGCCAAGTTCTATTTTGCAGCACTTCATCTTGAAGGCTATGCACATACATGGTGGAGATATATGCAAAGAGTTAGTCACAATTTTGCTTCTTGGGAGGACTTTAAAAAGGCAATGTTGGAGGCATTTGTCTCTCCAATGGAGAAAAAAAGATTGCAAAGAAGATGGTATGGTCTTCAACAAAGGGGTATGTTCATTCGTGATTACTCTAATATGTTCCTTAACCTTTCTATGTACATTGAAGGAATTGATGATTTGGCCAAGTTAAACAAATACATCTTTGGTTTAGATTCAGCCCTCTCTTCGGAAGTAGGTGCAATGCAGCCCAAGATAATTCATGAAGCCATTTTATATGCTGAAAGATATGGGCAAAAATATAGAAAAGAATTAATGGGAGTTCAGTCAAAAAGTGCAGGGTATTCATTACCTAATCAGCCTTCAAGGGTTAGAGCACATTTCAGCCAGCAAAGGGATGTTTATAGGCAAGAAGGCAAGGGAACTAGTACCTGCAACAGTAATTACAGTAAGTTGCCTACATATCCAATGGTTTATGGATTAAAACCAAGTGGAGGAAATTGTTATAGACCAATGACTGAAGCAAAACAAAGCTTTGCAAGGGCTGAAAATGCACAAATGGGATCTCAAAACAACACTTACAACAAGGTCCTTTCAAATGATCAAATAAGGGACATGAAGGCCAAAGGGTTATGCTTCAAGTGCAGAGAAAAGTGGACACAAGACCATAGGCTAAAATGCAAATCCAAAAATAGCAAGCTTAACTTTATCATCATTGATGAGCTGGAGGAAGATGAAAGTGAAGAGGATAATGTATTTCATGTGGAAGCAAACCCTATGGTTGAAGAAATGCATGATGAGGATGAAGGAAATAATTATGAATTTTATGATATTGTGGACAACTTTCCTTTTGATTCGGGTGGTTCTTTATGTGCAATCTCTCATGATGCATGGACCGGTTGTAAAGAAGAAAACACCCTTAGACTTAAGGGGCTGATCAATGGTAGAATGGTTCACCTTTTGATTGATACAGGTAGCATCCATAGCTTCATTAATACCAAATCTTTGCATGGGTTGAGGTTGCTTCCTCAACAAATGCAAGTTTTGTTGAAGATCCAAGTGGCTAATGGAGCTTATGAATCAAGTAATGAAGTATGCCTACATACTCCTATCACTCTATCTCCTTCATGTACTATGGAAGTGGAGTTGATCACTTTGGAAATGGGTCTCATAGATATTGTCATTGGCTGCGATTGGTTGAAAACCATTGGAAATTTTCCTTTGGACTTAGAAATCATGTTGATGGAGTTCCAATGGAAAGGACAACATATAATATTGAAGGGCATTGGTCAAAAGCAAATGGAACTCATCTCTAAGAAGAAGGTGCGTAAAGAAATCAATGCATGGTCATGCATATTCACTCTTTTGCTTGCGAAAATGGATGAAGAGCAGCCACCAAATAAGCCATCATCTTCTTCAAAGCAAAAGGAATTAAGAATGTGTAAAAGAGGCATTTCTCACAGCAAAAAAATAATTGTAAAATACAAGAATACACCAAATATGCCAAAGAAACCATAGCCAAGTTGGCTAGGCATGAAAGTGTATTGCCATGAATGACTCAGAATCAAAGATGAATGCTACAAGAAGATACTCACCTCTTGCTATGGTGGTCATAGGTACACACCCCTATGATAGGTGGGAGGAAGGATCCCTCAATCTTGTATTCTTAAAATGGCAAAAAGATGCCTCACATGTTACATATCCACCCTTTTATACCAAACCCTCACATATCCTAGACTAAGGTATTTTATGCTTTATTACAAGCCATCCCAGCCTAGAAGAGCTTTGTCCTCAAAGCTAAATTGGGAACAAATTATAAGGATGATTACAAGGATAGCTTGAAGCATATGGAATCATGCTGAAGTAGAGCTCTTATGTTGATGAAGAATCAAGAAGTAGATGAAGAAATGACCATGTAAATGGAACACACTGTTATAAGTTGTCCAAAATAGGCTGTATACAAAATTTGCCATATCTTGAACTAGAAATGTCCGATTTCCATGTGCTATATATAGAAATGTAGAAGACAACATGTAGTATCCAGTCATGCCTTCAAAATCAAATTTTGATGAAGATAAGGCAATTAACTTTTCGACAATAAATTATTATAGCAATTTGTTTACTGTTCTGTTCATGAACTGTCCTCTTGTAAAAGCCATGGAAATTGCTCCAAGTATGATGCTTGTTGCCAAGAAGATTCTTTGATAGGCAAACCTTTCCATTTGATAAGGTAATCCACAAGAATTCGGTTCCTTAGAACCTTCTCCCTCTTACCAATAATCTTTTCAGGCTCATAGATGATCAAACCATCATCATCCAAGGAAGGGAGTTCTTCAAGAACTTGAATTTGGGGACCAACATCCTTTTTAAGCTAAGACGCATGAAAAACATTATGAATTCTTGTGCTTGAAGGTAAATCAAGCTGATAAGCAAGATCCCCAACTTGTTTGACAATGCGGTAAGGACCATAAAATCTATGAGCAAGTTTATTGTGCCCTCCTTTGAGAGAAGCATATCGTGACTTGGGAACTTTCAAGAATACCCAATCATCTTCCTCAAACTCCACATGTCTTCTTTTCTCATCCGCATAGGCTTTCATGGTCTCTTGAGCTTTCCGAATGTTGTCCTTGAATTGCTTCATAAGAGCCTCCATCTTTTCTAACTCCTCACGAGCTTGTGGATTCACATCTTCATGGAATAAAGCGGAGGGTACTTGCACTTTGTAACCATATAGAGATTCAAAAGGAGACATTCCAGTACTCATATGATAAGTATTGTTATAGCAAAACTCCGCAAGGTGAAGCCAATGGTCCCAAGCATTTTGTGTGTCATGGAAAAAGTGTTGCAAGTATACCTTTAACCATTTGTTAACTCTTTTTGTTTGCCCATTGGTTTGCGGATGGTATGCTGTACTAGGAGTTAAATAGAGTCCCCATTGAAGAGAATAAACTCCTCCAAAAGCTACCTTTAAACTTAGTGTCTCGATTGGACACAATCTTCATTGGCATTCCATGAAGCTTGAAGATAGATTCCATAAATTGTTCAGTCACTTGCTTTGCTGTAAATTGAGCTTTGGTAAGGATGAAATGGGCTGATTTAGTCAACTGGTCTACCACCACATAAATGCTATTCCACCCATGTTTTTTTGTAGGCAATCCCACAATAAAATCCATGGTTATATCAGTCCACTTACCATGAGGAATAGGAAGTGGCTAAAGTAAGCCATCGGGTAGAAGAGAAGAGTCCTTGTTTTGTTGGCATGGAAGACATTGCATAACAAAATCCTTAACATCCCTCCAAATACCCTTCCAATAGAAGCTCTTATGGATATTATCAAAGGTTTTAAACAGCCTATGGTGTCCCGCTAAAGGCGAAGAGTGCATCTCATGCAAAATACAATCTTTGAAAGAAGATTGTGGTGTCAAGTAGACTCTACCATGATACCATAGAAGACCGTTATGCCATTTGAAATTTGGATACGCATCTCCTTTGCCTTGCTGAAATTCCTTCATCATCTGCGATGCTTGCTCATCAAGCAAATATTCTTCTTGAATATCATTGATCCAATCCTTGTGCACAATTGAAATTGTAGAGATGGAGCATGTCCACATTCTTGATAAAGCATCCACTGCAATGTAATCTTTTCCAGCCATATAGGATATTTCAAAATCATAACTTTGAAGAGTAGCTAGCCAGCTCCATTGTTTAGGAGATAAATTTTGTTGGGAAAGGAAATATTTTAGCAAACGGTGGTCGCTTTTAACCTTGAAATGGCTGCCATACATATAATGATGCCACTTTTTAATAGCATGCAAAATTGCCAACATCTCTTGTTCATAAACATGTAGTTGACGCTCCTTATCATTAAGTTTGCAACTCTCATATGCTATAACTCCATGGTCTTGATAGAGAACAGCCCCAACTCCTCTTCCACTAGCATCCGCGCAATAGTGAATTCCTTAGAGAAATCCGAGCAAACAAGAATAGGTGCTGAAATTAAGAGAGATTTCAGCTCGTTAAAACTCTTGTCAGCAATGGAGTCCCAAAAGAAAGACTCTTTCTTCAGCTTATCGATTAAAGGAGCCGCCACATGAGCATAATTTTTTATGAATCTTCTATAAAATGATGATAATCCAAGGAATCCTTACAAAGAGGTAGAAGAAGTCGGTGTAGGCCATTCTTTGACACACTTCACTTTGTTAGGATCCACTCTTATCCCTTTTTCTCCCACAATGTGACCTAGACATTCCACTTCTTCTTCCATGAAAGAACACTTTGACATTTTGGCAAAGAATGTGTGTCTTCTTAATATGTCAAAGACCTCTCGTACATGCATCAAATGCTCCTCCTTGGAATTGCTATAAATGAGAATGTCATAAAAACTTACTAGGACTGTTTAGTATAAGAGAGGCTGCAATATTTTGCTCATGAGATCTTGAAAAGTGGCGGGGGCATTTGAGAGCCCAAGTGGCATGACCAAGAAGTGGTATAGCCCTCTTTCGGCCCTAAAGGCTATTTTATACTCATCTCCTTCCTTCATTCGAATTTGGTGATAGCCCGAACAAAGATCAATCTTGGTGAAGACCTTTGCATCCTTAAGTTCATCCAAGAGATCATCAATACGTGGAATCGGGTATCTATTCTTCACCATGGATTTGTTCAACTCTCTATAATCAATGCACATGCAAAAATATCCATCCTTCTTCTTTACCAAGAGCACAGGAGAGACAAACGGAGATTGGCTTGGCTGAATTAGACCCATTTGCAGCAACTCTTTAACTTGTCGCTCCACCTCTTCCCTTTCAAACTTTGATAAGCGATAGGGAGGTTTGTTGATGGGCTTGGTATTAGGCAAAAAATCGATCAGATAGTCAATCTCTCGCTTTGGAGGCAAAGATGATGGTGGCTGAAATAAATCTTTGTACTCCTTCAATAGCTCTTCCAACCTTGGATCGTTTTTCTTTGAAGAAGAGAATGGCTAATTTGGTGGCTACTCTTCATCTACTTTTGCAAGCAAAAGAGTGAAGATACATGATCGTGCATTGATTTCTTTTCTTAATTTCTTCATGGATATGAGTTCCGATTGTTTTTTACCAATGCCCTTCAATCCTATATGATGTCCATTCCATTTGAACTCCATTTGCATGCTCTCTAAGTCCAATGGACTTTAACCAATCACAGCCAATAACAATATCAATAGGACCCATTTCCAAAGTAATCAAGTCCACTTGTATGGTACATGAAAGAGATAGAGTAATAGGATTTTGTAGGCACACTTCATTGCTTGACTCGTAAGCTCCATTCGCAACTTGGATCTTCAATGGCACTTGCATTTATTGAGGTAACAATTTTAGCCCATGTAAAGATTTGGTATTTATGAAGCTATGGATGCTACCTGTGTCTATTAAGAGATGAACCACTTTGCCATTGATCAGCCCTTCAAGTCGAAGGGTATTTTTTCCCTTACAACCGGTCCATGTATTAGAGGAATGGCACATAAAGAACCACCTAGATCAAAAGGAAAGCTGTTCACAATGTCATAAAACTCATCATTGGTTCCATCATCCTCATCATGCATGTCTTCAACCATAGGGTTTGCATCCACTTGAAACATATTTGCCTCTTGATTCTCTTGTCCTTCATCTTCATTCGGTTCATCAATGATGACAAAATTGAGCTTGGTATTTTTAGATTTACATTTCAGCCTATGGTCTTGTGTCCACTTCTCTCCACACTTAAAGCATAAACCTTTGGCTCGCATGTCCCGAATTTGATCATTAGAAAGAACCTTGCTGTAAGTGCTGTTTAGAGATCCTTTTTGTGTATTTTCAGTCCTTATAAAAAATTTTTTTGCTTCAGCCATATTTCTGAATTTTTGCCCCTATTTTTGTGCATAATTTCCACCTTGTTTTGAGGTATAAACAATAGGAAAGATTGGTACTTTGCTGTTATAACTGTTGGACTGTTATACCCCCTGTTTTCTTGCCTAAAAGTGTCCTTTGACTGGCTGAAATAAGCTCCAAACTTAAGAGGACTAATTTGATGAAGAATACCTTGCACCTTTAGGCTAAAAACCAATTGAGTCTTTCTTATATTTCTATCCATACCTTTCAGCATATTGAATAGCATCATGAATGCTCTTGGGATGCATTACACCTACTTCTGAAGAAAGGTCCGGATCCACCAAAGATATATTTGTTTAATTTTGCCATATCATCAATTCCATCAATTGACATAGAGAGGTTGAGGAACATATTGGAGTAGTCATGCACGAACATGCCTCTTTGTTGAAGATCATACAATCTTCGTTGCAACTTTTCCTTTTCCATTGGAGAAACAAACACCTCAAACATTGCCTTTTTAAAATCTTCCCATGAAGCAAAAGTATGACCAACTCTTTGCATGTATCTCCACCATGTATGAGCGTACCCTTCAAGATGGAGTGCCGCAAAGTGGATCTTAGCTTCGTCATGGCGAGGGAAAAGAGTGAAATACATCTCTAGTTCGTTTACCCATTCTTCTAACTCTGTTGGAGATGCATTATTCCCCTTAAAGTTGGAAATTGTGATTTTCTCTTTGTATTCCCTCTCATTATATGTTGGTTGAAATTTGTTAGAAGGCTATCCAAAAGATGGTTGTCTCTCCAAGATTCTCTATGCATTGAATCCCTTCAAAAGGAATTTGGTCTAGAAGCATTACCACCTTGATTTTGTTGATTCAATCCAAATGAATAATGATGTCCACTAGTGGGCTGACCATAGATTGTGTTCTCTTTGTTAGTGATGTCTTGAAATGACCTTCTTTCTTCAAATCTTCCATGGAACTCTTCATTCTCCATTTCTCTTGAGTCTTCATCCCCTACATAATTTGCCTTATGTCTTGGATTAAAATGTGGACGGGAATGATACTTTGATTAGCTGACCATAGGTATTCTTCAATGTAGAAGGCTCTCCTCTCTCAAAAGTGGATATGATTGGTTGATCAATCCCTTTTCCTTTTGCATTAGATGGCTGGGCTGAAGTATTTTCACCATGAGTAGTGGGTCTATTTGGAGAAGAAAGTGTATTTTGAACCTTGATGACTGATAATACCTCATCAAACCCATTCTTCATAGTCTTTGCTACTATATTTTCAAACCCATATTGCATGAACTTGACCAATTGTTGAATACTCTCATTCATTGCATTGGTCGTCTTTTCCATATTCTCCATTGACTTAGAAAGTTGTTCAAATCCATCATGCATTCCAATGCTCATCATATGTAACTCATTTGTTAGTGTAGGATCCCCAAAAGGTTCATGGGATGCTTGGTTCTCTTCAATTCCAAGTTGCACACTATGGGCATTACCAATGCTTACACCATCATCATGTTGATCTTGATTGAGGGCTTCATTGGAGATATTTTGTTCATTTGCATACTCTCTGATGTCTTTTTGAATTGTCTCCGTCACTTGGTCTTTCCTTTTGCCTTTAGCCATTAGAAATGGTTGCAGTAATAATGGACTGTCAGTCACAAAATCCCTTGTATCTCTCAAAGTATTGCTTCAATCCTGATGTGTAATAGCTCCAAAGAAGGCTTATGATGTAGGAATATAACATATTTGAAGAGATTTCAACTAGGGATGAAGGTCTTAGGTGAAATACCGACAAACTTTGAATCCTTGTTATGCTGTCCAACTATACCCACTATCACTAAGACTGAAATATACCAACTATACCCACTGTCACTAAGACTGAAATATATTGAGCTACAGATGTCAGATCGTTGAACTACCTAATTCAAATTGAATCTTATTATGCTCTCTATCCAACAAGCTATCAAGCTCCAATTATGAATCTATACAGAATTTTCTGTAATAAGATCTTTACTGCTGTCCTGGAATTTCCTACAGCCTGTCAACAACCTATAAGTGCACTATTTGGACCTGTAGGAGTTCCCTGTGTAAGAATAAACCCTGCAAACCCTTGTAAGTACTTGGAGAGGGTAGTGGGGCACCTGTAGGGCTCAAGAATGACCTGTAAATAGTGGATACCTGCTGTATAAACCTGTGTAAAACTGTGACCTTGTAGGTAGAAAAGACTATGAAATGCCATGTTCTTGTTGTGCCAATAGAACTTCTAACACTTGTAATTCCCTGATGTAAGTGAAATGTCTCTACCAATCACTGTCAAATGGATATACGTGCACCTAAACTTGAAAAGTACGTGGGCTTCGAGACTACGGGAGGTGTGCAAAGTTTCTCCCGTGCCGGATTGTGCACCCCATCAGGGTCATAATTGGGAAGGGAGGGTCACCTCTCTTTTGTCTTCCCAACTCGCCTGGCATCCGCTTTTCCTCAAGGGTATTGACATCGCAAGTACATTCTAGGCTAAGAAAACAGTGATGCTATGCATAGACGGAAAAAGCCTTTGATTCTCTGATGAAATGCAAGTGGAAAATGGAAAAATTTGCTAAAGTTGGAAGGGCTATGGATAAGGAATTACCCTTTGCAATGACTCACTGCTTTACAATATCCCACTTACCATTCTCATTGGCATTTTTCAGTCCTAAGCATCAATATTAGCACCACCAAGTCACAAGTTAGGCACAAAAATGAGTAATGAATCACTCTATGCAATCATTTGGGCATCAATTCATGAATGGACAGAGCTGGAAATCAGTAAACAACATTTAGCCCTAGGTAAGGTACTATATGATCATGACATCAATGATTTACTCTTAATTTCTTCCCTTTCAGCAACAATTGGAAGGCTTGAACAAGTGGATTAATAGGGAAATTAAGAGTAGAGAACAAGAATTGCCTCTTGATTGTTGATGAAGAATGATAGATGAATCACAATCGGTCAATACTCCATAAAATCCACCATCAAATTGATCCAAGTTGAAGGGTATAGGCTCAGCTTCAAGAGAAGATTAACCCCATAATTCTTGCTCCAAAACTGCAAGCAATCAAGAAGCTCCAATTGATTATGGGAATGCCATCATTGATTGAATGTCTTCAAGAAAGGGCTTGATGAAGAGAACATGCCTTCAATTCTTGATAGATTGCTCCAATGTTGGCCATCCTTTGATGTAGTAGATTTAATGAGACCTTCTTGAAGCTGAAGAATACAAAAGCCCCATGATTTGAGCCTTGTAAGACCAAAAATTTTGAAGAATTGATTGGTTGCCGTGTTTTCCCCCAAATTTGAGAAGAAAAGTTGCTCCAATCCTGACAAAAGCCTTCAATGTCGGGTCCTTGAGGTGTAGGGAAGCTTCAAGAAGCAAGAAAGATCAAAAGCCCCATGAATTCTTGAAGAAATTTGAAGAAGTTTCATGTTGTCCAAACTGTCATGAAACAATGCCTGCAACCTCCATAGCCATGCCAAAATGGAGCTTCAAGCTTGAAGAAAAACTCAATGTCAGTCATATGGAATGTATAGAAGCATTAGGAGATGAAATAGAATGAAAGCCCCATCATTTTGAAGTCCAAATCTGAAAAGATTATTGGCTGTCCATGACTATTATAAGCTAGGGTTTCCATAAAGTAGATGAGTTCAAGATGATGAGAAATCTTTACCAAGTTGGAAGAGGCTTAATGTTAAGCTTGCATAAGCCATAACCAAGCTTATTAAAGCTTGACTAGTCAAAATTTCTGCATCATAAACGAGTCTAGAAACATGGCGCAGTCTGCGCAGATTCAGCCTAGAGTACTGTTATTCATATCACGAGTTTGTACTATGCCAAATGGGTGCTCTATAGAGAGCTAATAGACCAAGGAGTCAAGTACTAAATGCCTTAGTAGCCACTGGAGCCATGGAGATGAGATATGGAGATGAGATGGAAGAAGATTTCTTGAAGGTAAGGCTATGGAAGTTTCAAGAAAGCTTGGAGCGGGAGAGAGAAAGACTGAGTCCTAAAAAGAAACCCTTCCCCCTCAAAAAAGACCAAGGTTAAAATGTCCTCAAGCCATGTTTGGCCCTTCTTTGGTCCATATGTCTTCAAAATGGAGTAAAATTTGATGGCCATGAATCTCCATCTTGCCACCATGTCTCTGTCAAAAAGCTCTAAAATAACCACAGTTTGAAGTAATAAAGCCTGACTAGTCACTGTCAAGAAGAAACCAAGTCCATGAACTATGCCTTCAACCCCAGTTACACAAAGAAAATGAATGTAACTAGATCTTTCATGAAAATGACCTCCCCATCTAGATCATAATCATGAAAACGATGGAATTAAAGCTTGCTTTGGATCAAAGCAAGGCTCTGATACCAATGTCAAAGAGGCTTTTCTCACAGCAAACAAATAATTGGAAAATACAAGAATACACCAAATATGCCAAAGAAACCATAGCCAAGGTGGCTAGGCATGAAAGTGTATTGCCATGGATGGCTGAGAATTAAAGATAAATGCTGCAACAAGATACTCACCTCTTGCTATGGTGGTCATAGGTACACACCCCTATGATAGGTGGATGGAAGGATCCCTCAATCTTGTATTCTTGAAATGGCAAAAAGATGCCTCACATGTCACATCTCCACCCTTTTATACCAAACCCTCACATATCCTAGACTAAGGTATTTTATGCTTTATTACAGAATGGAAGAGCTATTGGAGGAATACAAAGATTTATTTTAGCAACCATCATCTTTGCCTCCAAAGAGAGAGGTAGATCATCCTATTGACTTGCTGCCCAACACAAAATCCATCAACAAACCTCCCTATCGCTTGTCAAATTTTAAAAGGGAAGAGGTGGAAAGACAAGTTAAAGAGTTGATGCAAATGGGTTTAATTCAGCCAAGTCAATCTTCATTTGCCTCTCCTATACTCTTGGTTAAGAAGAAAGATGGATCTTTTCGCATGTGCATTGATTATAGGGAGCTTAACAAGTGCACGGTGAAGAATAGATACCCGATTCCTCGCATTGATGACCTCTTGGATGAGCTCAAAATGAAGGAAGAGGATGAATATAAAACAACCTTTAGGACTGAAAGAGGGCTATACCACTTCTTGTTCATGCCATTTGGGCTTTCAAATGCACCCGCTACTTTTCAAGCACTCATGAATAAGATATTGCAACCTTTCTTGTTCAAAATAGTCCTTGTATTCTTTGATGATATCCTCATTTATAGCAAATCCAAGGATGAGCATTTGATGCATGTGCAAGAGATCTTTGACACATTAACAAGACACGCTCTCTTTGCCAAAATGTCAAAGTGTTCTTTCATGGAAGATGAAGTGGAATACTTGGGTCACATTGTAAGAGAGCAAGGTATTCGTGTGGATCCTAACAAGGTGAAATGTGTCAAAGAGTGGCCTACTCCTACGAATTTTACTTCCTTAAGGGGTTTCCTTGGATTATTTTCATTCTATAGGAGGTTTATAAAAAGTTATGCTCATGTGGCAGCTCCTTTGACCGATAGGTTGAAGAAAGAAGCTTTCTTTTGGGACTTCATAGCCGACAAGAGCTTCAATGAGCTGAAATCTCTATTAGTTTCAGCATCTATTCTTGTATGCCTGGATTTCTCTAAGGAATTCATTATATATGCGGATGCTAGTGGAAGAGGAGTTGGGGCTGTTTTGTATCAAGACCATGGAGTTATAGCCTATGAAAGTTGCAAACTTGATGACAAGGAGCGTCAACTATATGTCTATGAATAAGAAATGTTGGCAATTTTGCATGCTATCAAAAAGTGGCATCACTATATATATGGCAACCATTTCAAGGTGAAGAGCGATCACCGTGTACTGAAATACTTCCTTTCCCAACCAAATTTACCCCCTAAATAAAGGAGGTAGCTAACTACTATTCAAAGCTATGATTTTGAAATATCCTACATGGCTGGAAAAGATAATGTTGTGGCAGATGCTTTATCACATATGTGGACATGTTCTATATCTTCAATTTCAATTGTACATAAGGATTGGATTCATGACATCCAAGAATAATATTTGTTTGATGAGCAAGCATCAAAGATGATGAAGGAATTTCAGCGAGGTAAAGGAGAAGAGTATCCTAATTTCAATTGGCACAATGGTCTTTTATGGTATCATTGTAGAGTCTACTTGGCACCACAATCCTCTTTCAAAGACCATATTTTGCATGAGATGTATCCTTCACCTTTAGCGGGTCATCATGGGCTATTCAAAATGTTTGAAAACATCCATAAGAGCTTCTATTGGAAGGGCATTTGGCGGGATGCCAAGGATTATGTGATGCAATGTCTTCCATGTCAACAAAATAAAGACTCGTCTCTTCTACCTAGCTGCTTAGTTCAACCACTCCCTATTCTTCAAGGCAAATGGACTAATATCTCTATGGATTTTATTATGGGATTGCCTACAATTAAGCATGGGTGGAATAGCAATTATGTGCTAGTTGATCGGTTGACTAAATTAGCCCATTTCATCCCAACTAAGGCCCAATTTACTGCAAAGCAAGTGGCTCAACAATTCATGGAATGCATTTTCAAGCTTCATGGTTTGCCAATGAAGATTGTGTCCGATCGCGATACTAAGTTTATGGGTAGCTTTTGGAGGAGTTTGTTCTCTTCAATGGGGACTCTTTTGACTCCTAATACCACATATTACCCACAAACAGATGGGCAAACCAAAAGAGTTGACAAATGTGTTGAAAAATAAGGCAAAAGCCTTATCCTTATTTTATGGTTGTAAAGTGTGTGTGATAGATGGGAGAAGAATGATGTTGAAGCAGCCTTCATTTCTGATTGAACATTTCAGTGATTTTGAAGTTTGGAGCCATCTTCATTACCAGTCCATCCAGCAGCTACATGCTATTATTCTTATGTGTTTCCCGTGTTTGACCCTGCAGAAGCTGTTTCTTCTATAGCTAAGGTCTCCTACTGCTCCTTGAATTGCGTGGATAGCTGGACAATCTAAGCAGCAGCTAAGCATGGACCCCTTCCTTCAGAGCTAGGTCAGGAGCAACAAGAGAGTCCGTAGATCATCTTTGACATCATCTGCACTCTCGTAGGAGTTAAGCCGAGAATAAAGCACCTGGCCTATGCAAATCAACCCCAGCAAAACTGAAGCGTATTTTCCCATTCAAACAATGCATAACATCCTGCAAAAACACCCAAAGTTACTGCAACCAATCTACATGGAGTTAGCTGAACATCCTCTAAAATTGCTTCTATGTCCTCTTTAGAGAAAGACGTTTCTGGGCCTGGTTGTTTAACTTGAAGAGCATTGCTTCCCCTGCGCAGTGATAGACCTTCAGGCCACCCCATGTCGAGGAACAATACTCAGATTTTTCCATTTTGAACAAAGCTTAGTGCCAGTATTAAATAATGCTCATGAATCTTCCAAATAGGATCCCGTATGATCATTCTTCCATGATAAGCCTGAGCCTATTTACAGCACCCCATATGAGTAAAGTAAGAAGGTGACCTAACCTTTTTGGAGGCCAAAAAATTGCAGAAAAATTCCACGAAAATTTCTATAGCTTCAACTTGATTTGTGCTTACAACTTGGCATAAAAAATTACATGAAAATTTGTCAATTTTAGACCTGTGTTTTGATGCATTTTGGATCATACAGACATCCTTTGGGATCCGAATTGGATGTTTCTTGTTGGGAACTGAATGTATGACATGTTGGCATCATGGATGGATGTATATGATAGATTTTGGACACATGTATGACAATCATATTGCTGTAAGCTATTTTTACATGCATTTTGGACTATTTTTTATGCTTTTTGTCTCGGATTGGACCATTGATGTTCCGGATTGGGGCATGCTGCTGAATACTATTTGTGGACAGGTTGTATTGCTGGTTTTTCTAATTTGCAACAGCCATGATGTCTGATACGGCACAGATCACTCAGATTGTGGGAGACAAATTGACCAAAGACAAACAAATTGACCAAAGACAACTATAGTGTTTGATCTTACAGGATGGAGAATTTTTTGATGGGTAGAGGTCTATGGGACCCCATAACAGGTGATGATGAATGTCCAGAAGTTCCTGAACATCCAACTAAAGAGCAAAAGAAAGCGTACAAGAATTGGATAGGGAAGAACAGAAAGGCAGTGAACCATATGCGAAGGAATGGCATTGGAGACCTGCGCAATAGCTGGGTATGCTTTGACCATGTGCATTGCATTAATTATTGGACCACCATGGCAGCACATGTGTATGCCCCAAGGTAGTTTCTCTTACACAATTCTACCATCACAACACGAACTTAACATAGTTCTCCTTACCCTTCCATTCATGTCTTGTGTTTTCTATAGTATACAAGAGTTGATGACTTTGGCAATATGTGAGATGAAGGAAGAGGATACAGATGCACAAGCTCTTTTTTGGACAAAAATGAATGAAGTGATGGAGAAGTGTGGACACCCAAGCACTGATTTTTTAGGATTCATGGCATATGAGGCAGCTACCAACTGGAGGGCTATCCGCATAGTATTCAATGGTGGTCCGGGCAAAGTAATGCAAGGAAGGGAGAGATCTTGCTTATTTCATTGGGAACAAAGTCTCCAGATACACACATCATAGTATGTGCACAAGAGTTTCCAAGATGAGCATAAGCGCTTGTGCCGCATGTGGAGGTGTGCAGCCACAGAAGATGATGCAACAATGCAATATCAATTCATTCGGGCTTGGTGGGCCTCAGGGAAAGTTGCAGATTACAATATACCAACAATGGAGTGTTGGCTTAGTTAGTGGCATACCAAATATCCACATTGCATATGACACTTTGTCGGGGTAAGACTAAATCGTAATAGTAAGATGTGATGTGTGGTGCATTTGTTTTCTCATGCTCCATACCTTCTCGTGCTGTATTTTTGCCCAGGTGGTGGAGGACATTGCTCATATGCAAACCACGAACCTAGTAGAGCCAATGCATGCAAGTTGGTTGGAAAGGGAGGGATTCAAGGGATCTATCATCTTGTACGATGCATGTGTCAGTGATTTGGCCAATGCTCTACTACAGAGCACAAAACGACATGCATTCATTAATGGAAAGCTCCATGGTGCAGGGCCTAGTACAGAGAAGCTTTTAAGTCGACTACAACAAGGAATTAGACCCACACCTCGAGCAATAGCAGGGATGGTTGAGGAAATGACAAGAGGAATTGAATCGCATCAACATCCTGATTTTCGAGGGACAATGTGATTGTAGCAAGAAAATGCAAGGTTGATGGGAAAGTGGGGTTTGAGGAAGCCAACACCTCTCATATGCTTGAATATATGACCGAAAACATACCTAGAATAAAGGGTACAAGAAAACTAAACTTTAAGGACCCTTTGCCTTCCAACCAATCAAGGGAAATATCACCAAATTATTTGGAGGAAATGGTGGTGGAGACAATCCTTCATGACACAGTTTGGGCTATAAGAAGAATTCCAGCTCACAGTCATGTACAATGTCAAGGATAGTTATGAGCTAGAGAGGGAAAATGCAAAAAACCTATAAAAATCTCGACACAAGAGGTGCTTGCACCTTCTTTTTGGGGCATCATGGAGTGCTTTAGCTCAAGAGGAAAAGCTAGCAATCAACATGGAATGCGGCACCAGTTCATGTCATTTTGTAATGATACTGTAGACCATACATGGAACATTCGTTCTTCCATTCATCATGCACCACCCAAGGTTCCACAAGTATGGCTAGTGGCACAAGGCACAAATTTGACCACCGAAGAAATCCACATGTTGGAGAGTGGTGGGTTTGTTTTACAAAAGGTGGTACAAGAGGTGGATGCTAATAACGAGGGCTTGTGTAGATATCGAAGAGGTGTTTCACATGCTGCAGGGAAAAGGATAGACTCAGTATTGGCTCTAGATGCAACTGTGAAGGGTCACAAAGTGGTGAAGCCCTTAAAGCACAAGGTTTTCAAACTAGAGACACCTAACTCAAGTGTTATGCAGGAGTGTTATGATGTGCACATTGCAAAGAATCCAACATGTAATTGCCGAGACTTCATGGACTATGTCGCAAAAGGAAAAGCGTATTTGGCATGCAAGCACCTCTACTATGTGTACCTCCGAGTGTTTGGAATGGATGTAAATGCAAACATGCTTATACACGAACCCACACTTTGAAGAAAACTTGCACATTGTATTTGAAAGTAGGAGAACTTTTCAACACCACTTATATAGTGACCAACAATGCAATGCCAATGCTACCTCTCTTAGCACAATCACATTTTATTTTGCCAAGAAAGTACTGTTATACAATCCAGTTGGATGGCTTGTGTCAAAATTTTGACAAGCCTTTTGTGACCTTGTCTCCCTTAATTTGTCAAGCATAAGCACTTTTTCCAAAGTTAACACA
This sequence comes from Lygodium microphyllum, assembly GCF_053477565.2. NCBI lineage: Eukaryota > Viridiplantae > Streptophyta > Polypodiopsida > Schizaeales > Lygodiaceae > Lygodium > Lygodium microphyllum. Next base: position 38,253,346 of record NC_141156.1, read on the forward strand.
ATATAAATGTACATTTGGATTGCTTGTATGAATTGTCTTGTATCAAATTTGTTTGGGGGAGGTGGGAAAGGGAGAGAGGGGGGAGGGGGGAGGGGGGAGGGGAGGGAGCTATCAATCCATTGCAATCAAAGTTCTAAGAACACAAAGTGGCCACCCAAGCATTCACATTATGAGAGAGAGAGAGAGAGAGAGACATTATGAGAGAGAGAGAGAGAGGAGAGAGAGACGTATTTAAGATTTAAGAGAAGTGTTTGTTACAACACGTGCCATAATCTAATGTGAGGCATTATTATATAATGTGGACTGATCGCATGCATGAGAGAGAGAAAGTGAGAGAGAGCGAGATAAACATGGAGAGTGACTGAGTGACTGAGATTTATATACGTGTGTGTGGGGGGGGAGAGAGAGAATGTAAAGTGAGAGGGAGAAATTGCACGTACAACCCTAAATTGAATTGTCTTGTATCAAATTTGTTGGGGGGAGTGGGGAAGGGAAAGAAGGGGGGGGAGGGGAGGAGCTATCAATCCATTGCAATTAAAGTTCTAAAAACACATAGTGGCCACCCAAGCGTTCACATTATGAGAGAGAGAGAGAGAGAGAGAGAGAGAGAGAGAGAGAGAGAGAGAGAGCGATGTGTTTAGGATTTAAGAGAAGTGTTTGTTACAACACGTGCCATAATCTAATGTGAGGCATTATTATACAATGTGGACTAATCGCATGCATGAGAGAGAGAGGGAGATAAAGTTGGAGAGTGAGTGAGTGATTGAGATATATATATATAGGTGTGAGAGAGAGAGAATGTAAAGTGAGAGGGAGAAATTGCATGTGCAACCCTAAACTAAGAGAGTATAAAGGCATGGAGTAAATTGTGTGTGTGTGTGTGTGTGTGTGTGAGAGAGAGAGAGAGAGAGAGAAGGATGAGGGAGAGAGAGGGGGGGAGAGGAAGAGAGAGAGGTGTGAGCCGTGGTGTTCCATTCCAGGGTGATTGTATGAATGAATCCACGTTATGTGCTAGAGAGAGAGATATCATTTACACAAGATGGAGTGCTATTTGATTGAGTGTGCTAGAAAGAGAAAAAGAGAATATACACGTAGAGAGAGAAACTAAGAAACTAAGAATGAGAGAGAGAGAGAGAGAGAAATAAAGAGAGGCACAGAGAGTGAAGGTAGTGGTGGCAATCATGGAGGTGGTGGGGGTATGGTAGTGGAGATGGAGGTGGCAACAATGATGGTAGCAAAGATGGTGGTAGTGGTGGTAGCGGTAGTTTTGGTGGTGGTGGCAGTAGTGGTGGCAACAACGAAAATGGTGGTGGAGGTCAAAAAAATCTAGGGGTGGAATAAGTGGACTATGTGGAACAAGAAATGGAGGTTGCCCAGAAAAGCTCGCTCAAAAAGCATGCTTCTTGCCCTTCCCCATTGACATGCCCTTCATTTTTTTCCCTTTGAGTAACTTCACATTTTGTCTATTTTGCAATCTTGTCTCCTGGTTTTGCTATTAATAGTCACCAGATCAAATCATAAGTGTAGCATGTAGTTAAGTTTTAAATTTTATGTTTGGATATCATTTTGCTTGCCCCTTTGTCAAATTGAGTAGAGCATTGGTATGTGGGTAGAGTTTTAATATTTGAGAAATTATTTGTGTATAAGTAAAAGAGGACTGTTTATTCATCTATTAAAAAAAGAGAATTGTCTATTATATATATAGTGTTCCTAAGCCTTCTCAAAAGTCACTGATAGAAATTTGAATTATATTGGATCTCTACATACACCTCTAATTCCAATGGTTTGACTATAAGGTATGTGATGTAGGTGACAACATCAACTAGAAGGTTTCTTAGTTCTATGAAGCTAGCAACATACAATTTTTCCTCTATGATAACCTTCTCTACAAGAGGATGATCAATTTTAGGGTTAGGGAGTCTTTTGTACTATTGTAATCACTCTAAGAAATGCAAGCACTACATATATAGGGTTATATTTAGCTATCTTTATGGCTCTGCAATGCCCAACATTGGTCGTGAATCTACTTTCTCTACACTTTGATAGGACTCGAAGTGTGTACCCCTTTTGTGAGAAATGAAATATTTGATTTAACTATTGTTTCTAATGTATAAATCTATTCTTGATTAACTTTTGGTGTGCCAGTCTAATAGTCATGAGACACTTCATTGTAGCTACAAATTTAGTGATGATCTTTGTGAACTCCTCAGCCATAGGTCCATGTCTCTTAAACATATGCTCATGTTGTCGCCAAAGACATTCATTGTTGCTATTATGAATGTAGTCATGGTTTCATTAGTGTCCCCTAAGTCTATTAGCTGTTGATTACATGTTACGCAAGCGAATTCATCGTGTTATTGATTTCTTGGAAGCACTTCATTGTAGGTTGTCTTTTGAGCTATATCTTTAGCCATACTAGAGAGAGTTTTTACATTGATAATTTGTCTTTAATCTTGTAAGATGTTTGGGTTTAGTTAAACTCACTTGATTCACCTATTTGTTGGTGAACTTTAAGGGCTTGCTAGTTGATGGTCTAATTCTTTCCTTATTCTTGTTTTCCTTGGCTTTACTATCATCACAATGCTAGTAATAGTTAGGGTGGGCTGTTATTCTTTCGAATCCATGGTTTTAAGTTATGTGCCCTTCTCCTTTTTTGGGTGTGGGGCTAACGCTAACAACAACTAGGGGACTTTGGTTATCCTTAGTTGGTAAGCTTATTTTTTGAGAATGTAAGTACAATATTTGTGGGTATAGGTGTATGTGTGTGACAGCACCCTAAAGGTGTAAGACGAGTGGATAAGTTTTGACTATGGAAGAGTCAAGATAAGGATGCCACCTAATATTGCCATTGGTTTGAGTGAAAGGGCAAAAGGCTATCTGTTAAAGAAGCATTATATTGTAGCATTGTGTGTGATGTGGAATATCAATTCTCATTGTTGAGTGTGCAATCTCATATTGTCACCATGTCTTTCTTGGTATATTTCAATCCACCTTGATTATGTACATTATCCATCTCACACACCATGATTGACCCCACTTTGGATTGTCAACATGGTATCATAGCTATGGTTAGGGCTCTTGATCATAGTGCATTTATATATGTAGATATCATTGTATGCCCTTTTATCAAATTCAACCTTATTATGTTTTAGCCATTCCTTCCTTAAAAATCTTCCACACTCATTATTATTGATGGTTCATGATTTTGAAGGATGAAATTTTATGGAGCTACCATTGTTCAAGATTGTTGCTAGCTATTTAAAATAGTTGTGAAGCTACTATTAAAGGATGCAAAAAAAGATTTGCATTATGGAAGCTGAACATGGAGAAGTCTTCATTGCAAGTGAGTGGAGTCATCAACATCAAAGAAGTTGGTAATGGAGACCAAAGGTATTTGATAATGTTGCCTTTTCATTTGTTAGTTTTGAGGATGAAAGAATGCTCAAATAAGACAAGAGTTTCTATTTTTAAACATTTTTTATCTCAGATTGACCCTTGCTATTGAGAAAGGAGCATGTGAAGGTGCTTACTTGCTACCATTGGCTACTTGTAGTCCAAGAGTTTGAGCATGTTAATTAAGATATATCTCATGCATATGCTCTAGGATGAGTATGGGAAGTGGAAGCAAGAATCATGCATAGGCACCTTGGAGGCTTCTCAAACCGAGAAGCATGTGAAAAGCACCCTTGAAGGTGCACACCTAAAAAGAGCATGCAAGTTTGGAGCCCCTACATGTAAGCTCATGAAAGTCATGAAAGGTTTGTGGATGATAAGATTGATTGAGCCAATGAAGATGTCTGTAATGAAAAAGTTGCCAATGCCCCTCTCTCTAGTGGAATGTTTGTTGCTAGTGCAACAAATAAGAATGGTGGATGTGCTAATGGTGGATGTGCAGACCCATCTAACTATAGGCGGTCCATCATCAATGTCCACATGTGTTGAGCTTTCCATCTCAACACTCCCCTCAAGCTCAACTGCATCTCTACAACTCTAAATAGCATTCAAAATTTTCAAAGCTTCTCTGTACCCAATGCCTTTGTGAAAATGCCACCTAAATGATCATGTGTGTTGATATATACCATGTTGATCTCTCTTATAAGTACCTTCTCTCTCACAAAATGGAAATGCACCTCAATGTATTTTGTCATAGCATGGAGCATTGGGTTCCTGGCCAACTAAATACTGCTCATATTGTCACAATGAATGACAACTAGACCATCACCCTACACATCCAAATCATTTGGTAGATTTTGCAACCATACCACCTCACATGCTGTGATAATGGCACCTCTATATTCAACCTCTATACTCGATAAAGCAATTTTACTACTCTAAGTAAGTGATGTACTACCAAGGGAAAACATGAATCTGCTGGTAGATCTTCTATCAAACTTGTTACTAGCCCAATCTGCATTTGTGTACCCAAACACATGTATATCTTTACTTGCCTCATAAAAAAGTCCATAATGCAAGGTGGACTTCACGTACCTCAATACGCATGTGATGCATCTGAATGAGGCTTCCTACTATCATCCTAAACATAGTAGGTTCTTCTATCCACATTCCATGATATGCTCTACCAATAAACCCTATTGGAAATAGAAGAACTAAGATAAAAATCAAAATGATGAAGATCATTTTAAATATGTTTGAGCTTCAACAGCTAGACCTAGAGGTCAACTAATGACTATCTCAAATGAGATAGACCATATGGCGGTGTCAAAGGGATCTAGCATATGTACCTCCTACTTTCCCTTAAGTATGTATTACTATGTACTCAACTTTACATTTTGCTCCAATGGCATTGAAATAGATGTACATAGTGTCATACTATACTTGGATACTATATCCAAGCCATACTGCCTTTGGGATAGCCATATACCATCTGCACATCTGATCACCTCAATACCAAGAAAGTATCTAAGCTCACCCAAATCCTTCATCTCAAACTTTTGCTTCAAAATGCCTTTGATATTATCAATCCCATGTCACTATCACGCGCAATAATCAAGTCATCCACATAGATGACTATGACAACCAAACTTGTATCACCCTTCCTCGCATAAAGTGAGCTATCTACATTAGACACTTATGACTATGCAAGAGTCAAGATAAGGATACCACCTAAGATAGCCATTTGTATGAGTGAAAGGGCAAAAGGCTATCTATTATAAAGAAGCATGGTATTATAACATTATGTGTGGTGTGGAATATCAATTCTCATTGTTGAGTGTGCAATCTTACCTTCTCATAGTGTCATTCTCGGTGTATTTCGATCCACCTTTGATTATGTACCTTATCCATCTCACACACCATGATTAACCCCACATTGGGATTGTTAACATTATTGGCTTGTGGAGGACCACCAATTTTGTAGCTTTTGGCAAGTTTGCAATTGACTTCTTGATTGGATTACAGTGGTTGTTGATGTTTTGGATAGAGGAGTGCTTTGAGCTTTTTATCCTTACGTGTTTTGTTGTAGGTTATACAAGAGGTTTCTTCTATCTTGACATATGTAGCTAAAGTGTGCAATTGTTGTGGTAATACCCTTGTGCATGGAGTAGGACTTTTGGCACCCAACTTAGCATGGTACTCTCGCTCCTATAGGGTCTCCATCTTCTAAGCGATTGTCTTTGTTGTTGATGCTTAGCTTTGTTAGGCTGTGTCTTGCATGTCAATAGCTTTTTTTTTGTAGTGTTTTTAGGCATCCTTTAGTATTATATGCAAGCTTTATTAGAGGTTGAACTTAGTTGAAGGGTTTGAGCTTCTATTTTTTGTGCATAATAGGTTGGAAACCAAGTCTTTACCCCTTTGCTAGATGATGCCATGGGTTTGAGAGGTTGTGTTGTTATTGTATTTTTCCATTTGCAACGTTTCCTTGATTAGTAGCATCATGTAATATTTGGTAAGCTTCCTCTTGTCAATGTAGTCTTACACCTAAAACTAGAAAGTCTTGCCAGGTAAAATCTCCTTTCAATGTCTTTTGGGTTAAGTAAAACATAGAACAACACAAGAACGCTTTCACTCCCCGTGCTCAACATAATTACACACTTACTCAACAAGGAATAAAATTGACCCTCATGTGGGTTGAATTTTACAATTTTTAGCACAAAAACGTGGTTATTTGATATCTTTCCGAGCATCATAAATTAAACATTGTGATTTGTCCCTTCATTTGATGGGAACATCAAGAGCGATGTCCCTCTTTGCTATTACATGGACTCAAGATATGTAGGATGATAATAGGCTTATCACTTGAACCGAATTTGCATGATTGGGGCATTTATCTTGATCCTATATTACTTGGCTTGTGAACTTTTTTTTGGCAATTTGTAATTTTTAGCTTTGGAGGACTATGTCTTGGCTCTCTATATGTTCAATTCTAGTAGAGGCACAAGGTTTTTCTACACTAAATTGAGTGTTTCTTGATATCTCCTCATTAGGTCTTTTGTAATGCTTCTACATTTTTATGAGATCTCCAATTCTTAACTTTTATGGTTGTCTATAATGGTAGTACTTGGACATGATTATTATCTGTTATTTCCCTCTTGGGTCTCTCCTTTGCACTTTTCTTTCACCCATCTTCTCTAGAGGTTCTTCAAATCCTTATACTTCCTATCTCACTTTGAGCTTCACTAATGGTTTCTAGAGAGGATGGAATAGAACTCTCATTAAATTTTTCTCTAGGAGAATGCATGAGTACCATTGTTGGGACTACCTCATCCAAAATTGTATTAAGTTGTAGGCAATCTACATACCGGTTGCTTATTCCACAATCTGTACACCTCGGGTCATTATCTTCCTTCCTTAATTGTCTCTCAGTTCAAGGGACCCAATTGATCAAGATTGCTAACCTTGAGGTATTCAAAGGCAGTGTTACCTCACAAGTGCTTTTGGGTGTTATTGGAGTTGCAAACTTTGTTAGTAAGATGCTAGCTCCCCCCATAATGCTTGTGAGCTTGTGTTGCTTCGATTGTGCTCAAAAGGGTGCAAGGGTATAGGTAGTGCAAACTTGAGTTATTGTACATACCATTAGAGGATAATAAGGCCTTGTGATGGTTCAAATCTCTCTTCTATAGGTCTAGAGACTCCTCTAGAAGTTTTTCTTCCATCCGAGAGTAAATTGCCTTTCTACAAAATTAGATTAGACTTCAACTATTTAAGTAGGGACTTGAGAGAGAGCTATGGACCACTTGACTATTTAGATTTACATTAGGCCCAAGTGGATGAATTCTATGTGTGTAAAGGCTCTACTTTCCTAGCTTGATGTATTCCAATTACTTTGTGTTTTATGTGTTTCTACAAAGCCCAAGTGTTCTTCTTTCTTCGCAATATAGGTGCAGACTAACCACAAGTAGTGACAATGAGGTTCTAGGATGTCTACACGAGTTAGTAAGTTGAATGCTTGATCTTTGGATGGTATACTACTAAGAAATGTAGCTTGTCAAGGTATTCTTACTAGTCATACATGGAGAGTCGATCCTTGTATGTAAATAGGGTCTTTGTTTACAAAGGCAAGCAAGGTTATGTACGCCTAGTCAAGCTAAAGTATCCAATTTGACTCCTAGAGGAGTTTATTGTGGAAGGTGTTGCGAAGGAAGCTTATGTCTAGTGATTTCATAGCCCTTGAGGTATTGGATACCTCAGAGTGTTTATATGAAGGATTTCGGTTAAAATGCAAAGCTCTAGCTCGATATGAATGCTCCTCCTCTAGCCAATGTTTTGTAGGATGCTTAGGTTATTAAACTCAAGTGACAAGGTGTAAATGTGGTTTTAAGGTCAAGATTTAGAAGAGTCGAGGTATTGATGTCTAGGATACCTTGAGTGTAGTAACAAGAAGGTCATATACCAAGCTCGAAAAAAGGTTTGAAGGTCCTTGGATAATAGCATCAGGGGGTCAAGGAGTGAGATATTCAAGAACTAGGCCTTCCAATTGATAGAAAGGGTAAGAAAAATGCAAACTCAAGGTATTCACTTGAAATGCCTCAAGGGTAGTCAAGGTCTATGTCAAGCACACTTGGAGATTTGAAGGTCATCCACAAGGGTTCTATGGTAGAGTGTCCAAGCAATGATTCTTGGTCTCCAAAAGGATAGCAAAAGGACAAGTTATTTGGGAATCCAATTCAGTGTAAGGATCATGCAGTGGTAATGCACTTACTCTAAACAATTGTCTATAGTATGGTCAAATCACAAGACCATGCAATGCTTTATGGATGGGATATGGGCAAGCCAAACAAGCCGTTGAAGTATTAATACATCTAGGCTATTTCTTTGAAAGTGGAGAAGCCTAACAATGGAAATTCAAGCATACCAAACTCCAAGGAAACTTTGTAGTAATTAATGATTCTCAAAGTATTAAAACAATAGATATGTTAAGTGTGGGCACTTTTTGAGAGTTTTAAATCCTCTTCATAAATGGAGATGCAACAAACAAGGATCTTAGACTAGGATATATTCTATAGGAATGGAGAAAGTCCAAGATTACCTTAAGGTGCTTCCAAATGCATGAAAGGATTGTCCAAAATAAGATTGAGGTATCCAATTGTAGCAATATCTTCAATTGGATGTTTTAATATCTCTTTTGGTGTTTGAAAATCAAGATCAATGCGGGTTGAAGTCTTATGTCAAGACAAGGTGGTCTACTATGCACAATGCCAAGCTATTCATTGGAGGACTCCTAAAGGTGAATGAATGTCAAGAAAAGAAGTGTTTTAGATTGATGAAATTAAAAAATGAGTGTATTAATTACTTAATTAATCAATTAGAATCTTGAGATGGTGCAATTACAAGCAATAATCATGTAGTGCCCTCAAAGACAATGCGTATGGGTAGATTGAGCAATGAAGTCTTAGAGCTATGAAGTACGAGGTGAGGAATTAAGTGGAAATTAGAGAGGGAATACCTCGAGGTTTTATATTTTGATAGCTCTTTGGTGAGTTCAAAGAAAAATAAGTACTCCTACTTATTATGTGTAATGCCTATGTAAAAGGGAAAAGTATGATAAAAGTAAGTGAAGAGCATGTTAAAGTCCATCCAAGAGTAGAGATATAAGGAAAGTGAGCCTATACCATGCAATTGAATGAATACAACTCCTAATTGACTACTAGAATGTAAGGACGAGTAAGACTATGCATAAATAATGCTTTATAAGAAAGATAGAAATGATTGAATGCCAAAGCTATCTAATAGTAAAACCTAATAGATTTATGCTCCTTCCATGAGTTGGGTAGGATGCATACAAGATTTCTCTTCAAGAAAGTAAACCATGGAACTCTTTCAAACTATGCAAAGCAATTATATGAATGGAACTCATAGCATTGCTTTAGATTGCAATCATTTTTCTTATATTTTGTTTGTTGGATTTTTCTAAAGTAAATGGAATCTAATCTACACTAATATTTTCTTTGGTCTCTACTCCTCTTGCTCTACCCTTCTTATTCCATCAAAGTAGGTTTCTTCCAACTTTCCATCTTAAACTAGTCATATGTCTCTCTCTCTCTCTCTCTCTCTCTCTCTCTCTCTCTCTCTCTCTCTCTCTCTCTCTCTCTCTCTCTCTCTCTCTCTCTCTCTCTCCATGTATGTGTGTGCGTGTGTGTGTGTGCGCACGTGCGCATGCGCATATATATATGTATGTATCCATATACATATACTTATACACATATATGTAATAAGAGCTGTTACCCACCCCCCCCCCCCCCCCCCCCCCCCCCCCACACACACACACACACACACACACACACACACACACAGGGATCAACCTACAAAATCTAATCCCTACCAAATTCATGACTACTTAATTATGTCATGCTACATGCAACTCCTTTATGCTTTTAATACATAGCAAAATCCTTCATTAAAGATCTCCCATAGCTTTCTCTTTTTGTTCTAAAATTAATCCTTACACTTTGGAACCGAGCTTGGGAGTATGGTAAAACTATGTTTATATAATGCAAAGTGGGGTCCTTTCTTTGAACACAGTAAATAATATTCCAAATTGAAGCAATACATGATCCATGCCTACACATGGGAAAGGCTATGAGAAATTATTGTGATATGTGTATGCACCTTGATGGGACATTGTCAAGGACTACACATAAAGAAATGTGCATGCCCACTTTTAATCCACATTGCTAAGACCCTTTAGCAAGGACTTAATATAAAGAAGTTTGAATTCCACTTTTATATACCATCGATGAGAGATGCTTTCATTTCTGTCATGTGGCATCAACCAAATTTAACAACAATCAAGTATGTGAATCCTTATTAATCCATGAAGCATCCCATTACTAAGGCACTTGTGTGTTACCCCCAAGACTTGCATCAAGCACATGTATTTGTCTATAGTTAGCTTAACAAATATTAAGAAACTCAAAATTTTTGAGCAAGTATATATTCCCACACAATTGTCTTATGCAGCAAACTTTCAACATTCAATCTTGGCTACTTTACTCCAAAGCAATCAATCTCTTTTCAGGCTTCAGGTCTTTGTGCATTGCCCCCCAACATAGCCTTGTGTCATCCTTGTAGCCTAGTTTCTAATGGCACCCATCCACCACCACCACCACCACGTCATCATCGTCATCATCATCCTCCAATTATTGAGATGGGGTTGGTTAATGTAGGGATGGAATTGCATATATACACATATTGAGAGAGAGAGAGAGAGAGAGAGAGAGAGAGAGAGAGAGAGAGAGAGAGAGAGAGAGAGAGAGGTTCTCTCTCTCTCTCTCTATAAATATATGTATGTATGTACACACACACACACACACACACACACACACACACACTCGCTTGTTGCATTGAATTGCAACGTGTTACCTATCAAGAATGCACCTTCTTGGTGGTATGTTAAATCACATCTCTCTCTCTCTAATAGGCTTGAGGGACCAACAATCGAATGCCTTTGTGCTGCTCACAATGCACCTTTGCAACCTTGCCAAGCTAGCCCCTCCACTTGCCTTCTCCCTTTGGAATTGGTAAGCATGACATAACATCTTCAATCAATCTTGATGGTCCAATACACTTTGTTTTTGAAAAGCCACTATTCATTGGGTCATTAATGTACAAGGAAGCACATTCGGGGGAAGTTGAAAAATAGTAGAGCAAGAGTCTATGTCTCCAAGAAAGCAACGATATGGTGCATGCATGTAGTAGATTCAAAGAAAAAAACTATAGGTAAAACACATCCATCAAAGGGATGATAATGTGTGTGCACGTGTGTGTGCGTCCTCTCTCTCACTTCTCTCTAGACCTTGTACCATAGGGAAGATAGGCTAGAATCTAGTATCTAGTAATTTGGATTGTGAGCCAAAAGGGTGAGGGATCTAAAGTCTAAGGTGGTGGAGGACATGAAGTAGGAGCCATTCAATTTCTTGGAGGCCTTTAAAATAATGCTCACCCTTGTGCATGAATAAGAGTCACACAGAGTTTTATGTCCCCTCCCTCTCTCTCTCTCTCTCTCTCTCTCTCTCTGTATATCTGCGTATAGAGAGAGACAGAGAACATTCTCTCGCCATACGGAAAAAACCAGCGAGAGCGCGTTTTGTCAGATAGCGCACGCATTTAACAAAGCTTAAATTTGACATAAACTTGCAGAATTAAGCAGGATAGAAGATCAGAACTAGCATGTCGGTTGGAGTGCTTGCATTGCAGGGATCCTTCCACGAGCATATATCCAGTAAGCGGACTTTCTCCCTCTGAGTACGTTTCCAGATTTTCAAAATACGTAGCTTGTTTGGTCTTCTCAGAATCCTTTTTCTCGTTGCGCCAATCCGTTTTCTTGCCTCGATGGGATATTTCGTCTAAAATTGAATTCAATCTGGCAATGATGCAATGGTAAATTCCTTATTCCTGAAACCAGGATGCAGAAATTTGTGTTTCTGGAGACTTGCTTCAAATTGCCCCTTTCCTTTTCCTGACTCAACTTTACGCTCCTGACGAGACTCTGGTCATTTCACCTCTAGCTCATCGGTTCAGAACAAGCATGTGGAAGCTCTGACAGCCTGAAGTTGTAGCTCAATGTGAACTTCTATTTCTTGCAGTCATATCGTATCAGAATGGTCTATCGACTTATGCCATAGGTCTATTGTGCTTTTTTACGACGTTTGTGAATGCGGTTGCTATTTCAATCTGGACATAGCACATCGTGATTCGTTTCTGCAAATAAGTAGTTCTTAAGCCTGAAAATAAAGACAATAGGTAAAAACTTTGGACAAATGAAATTGTTGGTGTTTTCATGTGCAGTACTGAGAAAACTTGGAGTTGAAGCAGTAGAGGTACGGAAATCTGGCCAGCTTGAAGGTCTTTCTGCCCTTATCATCCCAGGAGGGGAGAGCACAACCATGGCCAAGCTTGCAGCACAATACAACCTCGTAAATGATAACCTTTGAACTCATAATGTGTGGTTTGATCTAAAGAATGTGCCTCTGTTGCTTCCATGCTGATCTTTATGTAGCATTATTTTAACTCATATGTTTCAACTTATTTGGTGAATAAGTGTATGGTGCACTTTAGTACAGACTATTGAGGACTTTGACCTTGTAACATGTTTTACAATGGCTTTCAGTCCTGTTGTATTGAAGCATTTACAAGCCCAATTAGATGTGACTCAAGCACTATGGTACCGATTTGATTATGCTAGATTAAAAATTAAGCCTTCAGCCATTGGAAAGAAGTTCCAATGATCTTGTTAGCATTTAAGTTGGAAGTTCCTACTTGGGTGTCCCATCACTTTTATTTTTGGCTTAGCTTTCAAATGTTTTGAAATTGGTACTTGTATGGATTATGAATTGTGTTGCATCAAATTTTGATTTTAATATGCTTCACCTTTGCAATCACATGAATTTTAAACCAAGACAGGCTCCTAATGTCCCAATATGTACTGTCGTCTCAGTCATTGGATTGTGCATTATGCATTGGTTTATATTTTCTTAATTTAGTGATGTTCTAATCATAATATTTCTTGTGGTCTTAGATTCCTGCTTTGAGAGATTTTGGAGTCTCAGGAAAACCTATATGGGGAACTTGTGCTGGTCTCATATTTTTAGCTAATAACGTGGTTGGTAGGTTTGAGCGCATCATTGTAGTATTGGCTAGCTTGGATGTTTTTAAATAAGGAATTTCAGGTTTATATGTATATGCAGGGCAAAAAAAGGGTGGGCAAGAGCTACTTGGAGGTCTAGATTGTACTGTGCATCGCAATTTCTTTGGTAGTCAGGTGCTTCTTTTGCATGATGCTCCATCTTAGCATGTCTGAAATGTGCCAAAATATGTGTGTGTGTTGTGGAATCATTCTGTGTGTCATTAATACAAGTTAAGTGATATTGAGGAAAGCTCACTCTATTTTTTTTTTTTTGATATAGCTTAACAGTTTTGAGACCGATCTTACTGTGCCTGCACTAGCTGCAGTAGAAGGAGGTCCCCCAAATTTTCGGGCAGTTTTTATCCGTGCTCCTGCTATACTGGAAACAGGACCTGCAGTTGAGGTGCTTGCAGATTATACTGTCATGGAAGCACCTGGAAAGGTAGTCTACTAAGCCAAGCTGCTGTTTTCTCAATTACTGCATATACTGATGGTGCAATGAAACTTGTTTGCATTGCTCATAAGGGCCCCATAAGGGCATGCTATAGTAACTTTTAGGGAGATGTAGCCAAGGTGCCTCAAAAAGGACTTGATGTTGATGTTGATCATACTAGAACGTGAAAATAGAGAAGAATCATAGTAGCTCTCTATATCTGTCAACAATGCCTCGTAGTAGCATACATGACCATCTTGTCAACAATACCTTTGAGCATATGAGACCATATTCCCTGCCTTTGATCGGACCGCCAAAGTGTGAGCTCCTCATGTGAGCTTGGACTAAAAGTCAAGCCCACTCTCCATCACAAAAAAGCTCATCATGAACTTGGATATCAATCCCAGCTCTAGGATTTCAAAACTTGCTAGACTTCAGTCGTTGTGGAAGGGAAGTCTCTCTTTGGATCCTTTGCACCTATATACTTGTATAGACGAGGCTCAACAACCCCACCTCACTACCCTCTCACACTCCCTCTTTGGCACTGGAGAGTTATGAGGGATGATTGCATCATCTACACAAGAAAGCAGCAAAAAGAGTGCTGCCAAGTCCTTTCCCTTCTTGGCGAAAGACCATTCCTTCCATGCCTTGTTTGAAAGATCTAAATTGGAGTAAGAGGAGGATGAAGATGATGCATCGGAAGAGTTCATATCGTACTTCTTCTTCCATGGAGCTGCTAACTCCTTATAATTCTTGCATAAATGTTCCTTCTTCCCACACTGATAGTATTGGGCCTTCGACTTCTTCGTGTCACCCCTCTTTGAAGTTGTAAATGCCTCATTGTGGCTACCATACTGAGATAGAAGCCTCCTCTGTAATCTCAAGGACACCTCATGCGCACGCAACATATGTGTGAAATTGACTGGCATCAATGATGTGTGTGTCTGCAAAGCATTGGCTACTCCATCAAACTTTGGGGAGAGCTTATAAAGAACACGCCCCGCAAGATGAGTCTTTGGAAGGGTAGACTGCATGTGGCGGATGTTGATCCTATACCTGGGTAACACGAAGTAAGAAAAGCTGGATAGTATCCTTAGGCTCAAACTTCATCTGTTGGAGTTATCCATAGAGGGTAGTCACATGCATGGTTGAGGGAGCCTTGTACAACTTGTGAAGCTTGTCCCATATTGCTGAAGTTGTTTTGCAGGAGGTGACCATTGGTAGAATCTCCTTAGAGATACATTGGAGAAGAGCAGAATATGCATGGGCATCATCATAATCCCATATGAGCACAACTTCCTCATGGTTGATAGGGTCCCAATCATTTGAATAGGAGGGGGAGGTTGGGGATGCTCAATAGCTCTTGAAACAGCATACCATAATCACTTTTGCACAAACCATACTTTCTTGACAACATTCCAAGTTAAATAATCAAGGCCATGAAGTTTGTCATCAATAGAGCAGCAGGAAGGTGCCATTTGGAGAGGAAAGGATGAGAAGATAAAGGAAAGAAGAGAGGTAAAGAGAGAGTACAACCAAACATAGCATAGACTGCCTTGCATGTGTTCCCATGCAGTGTAATACACAAAATTTGACCAACCACATGCTGAAAAGGATGATAACAGCCAACCAACTATAAGATACACAGCTGCCTAGCCTGTAGATACGTGAAATATTGAAAATGCGGGGTTACATCAGAAAATGCAAGCTGTTTAAGCAGTAAATGCAGTGGAAAACTGTAGAAAACAGGCCACAATCTGCCTAGGAGAGTGGACATAGTCAAAACACAATGTCAAAACGTAGGCAGCTGTAGTGAAAATGTGGAGATCTGAGGCTGTAAACAGGCCAGTTGAGGGCAGCAGCAGGTTGTCTGGTCAGCAAAAGGCTGAAAAACGTGATCAGTAGCGTGGATAGACCTGTAATAGCAGAAAGCAGCATGTTAGGACCTAAATGGACATTTGATACCATATCAGAAGTGGGTGCAGCATGGAAGCGTAGAAGATTGCTGTAATAGATTGCATAACATGAGAGGAGAAAACACAAGAATATTGCAAAGCGAGAACTCAGAGATATGTTTGGGAAATGGAATCCATATACCAAACATGAGACAATTGTGTATAATAGTGAGTCACTGGCTATGTGGACATTGGCATTGGCTCCCTTTCTCCAACAGTGCCTATATTGGAAGTCTGCAAAGCGAACAATAATTGAGGAGAAGGGATCCCATAAATAAATAGGCCTAAAAATACAATTGCCCAACCAAGAAATGCCAACAACCATAAAAATAAGCACTAGAAAAATGCCTAAAGTAAATTGTTTTGCCCAGCCCACAAATACACATGCAATGTCTCTAGCCCATTAGAGTCACTCCATGCGATAAGAGAGTCTCCATCTCTGTACATGATCCCATAGAATTAGTTCCGATGTAACCGCAAGACATGGAGAGTAGCTCTCTAGTGAGTGTTGAGAAACCACTTCTTTAGCTCACATACTCATTTCGGGTTTTGCACTGATAGCCCCTAAAGGTCGGGTGCCACATTTTGGCTACTTTTTCAATGGGCACCCACACAATGGTGCACCACCCTAGACAGCTTAGGCCTATAAATAGGTAGTCACTTCATTTTATTCTTTACACTTCTACCACTCTCACCACTCTTCAATCATTCTTCACCTTTTTTTCTCCATCATCAGACACCCTTCCCTTCACCAACCCCTTCCACTATCCTCACACCCCTTCAAGAGGACATTGTGGTTCGTGGCTCGTGGCTGTCTCAAACCTTCATCATCTGCTTCAGGCGCCCTGTTCCATCATTAGGCCTTACGTTTGGAGCATCTTACACATGGCGTCACCATCATCTGCTTGGCATCAATACCCTTTTCCATCAGGCTCCACCTTCACTTGTGTTTTTCAACGTGGAGATCTTCTCTTTGCTTGGCGTCATCATCTTTTGCTTGGCATCAACATCCTAGCCTCTAGCAAGAGTCTATATTACCGAGCGTCAATGATTTTATCACTCGTCTACCATAGGGGCTGTTGGGATCTACGTTTTTGTAGCCTGGCTCCTTCTCTATCACTTGGCATCATTCATTTGTCACAGAAGTTGTTGGGACTTGCGTTTTTGTAACCTGGCTCATCTTCCATCATCTGGCGTCATCATTATCCACCTGGCATTAGTATTTGGGCTACTCTCCTTGCGCTTGACAGCTTTGACACTTTGGGATTTGTGTTTTGTTACCCAGGTCACTCCTTGGCATCAAAGGACTACGGTTCGCTTCCTCAATAACTGGTGATCATCTTCCATATCTCCGACATCATTAGAGAACTGTAGTTCGCTCCCTCAACAACTATTCTTCACCTTCTAGTGATTACTTCAATAGCCTACTACTTGGAGGATTGCGTTTCACTCCCTTCACATTGTAGATTCCCATAGGTGCTGCCGCTTGATTTAAATAGGACAGTGCTGTTATCTTTTGAGCTTTGGCTCTGCTATATTAACTTTTCTTCTCATAGCATGATTGAGTGCATCATTACTGTGTTCTTGTTTTTGAGTTTCTCTTCTCTCTCAATGTTTGTTGTACACACTGTGTTACTCACCACAAACCCATTGTTTCTCTGTACCATTGCTTATTTTGACATGGTATCAGAGCATACCTGCCATTTTTGACATGGTATCAAAGCATACCTGTTATTTTTGACATGATATCAGAGTGCAGGAGCTCAGAGAGCTAAAGACCTTGTTCATCAGAGAAGGCAAAGACAGGTTGCATCTACTAATTTTTCCCTTCATTTCCGCTGCGTCACCAGGAGACGGAGATACCTTCCTTTTCCTCTCCCACCCATCCTTCCTTTTACAAGTTGGCACTCCCATGCTATGACTTCTCCATAGGTAGATGGATAGACACCGCGTGCTCCTCTTTTGACATCATTGGAACTCCCACTGATGCTTGTCAACATGGACCTTTGCTCCCTACCTCACCAAAGTATATGCATCTTCCCCCCAACACTCGTTGTGCTACCTCTCCCTTCTGGGCCACAAAGTTTATTTTGCATTAGCTTTTAGATTCTTATGCTCAAGGCAATAAGATGCATCTGATGTGTACTAATCCCTTTGGAGCCATAGGAGGATCGACTGCTACCACAGCCTCCTCACGAATGCCACAATGTGCTACGGAGATTGCTTCTACTTCTTCTAGGGTTTTAGGAATGCTACCTCAAAAACCCATAGTTTTGCAATCTGCTTCCCCAAGAGATGGTGATTTTTGGATACCGTCCCCTCGGCATTACACTCCTTTGAGAGACAGTGATTGTTCAACCCCTTCTATTACTTCGGCTCCGCAATCTGCTCCATTGAGAGATAATGACTATTGCCCTCAGTCTGAGCCTCATCTTTCTCCACCCTCAACTACGCAGGTTCAAGAGGCCACCTTTGGGAGTTCGCCACCCCAAATACCTTCTTTGGTATGATTGGCGGCACTTCCTTCGTCATTAGATGATCCGGAGTCCGTGATCCATGAGTTTTTAGATTCCCTCTCTCTTGCAAATGGGGATTCAAAGGGGGATGTACTCTCTTTGCCCTTAGAGGGGGCTTCTACTTGTTTAGCTTCAGAGGGGCCCCTTGCACCTCCACCCTTAGGGGAGGCATCTACTCATCATGAAGTTCGTCACCCACCATTTACTCTTTTGGGATGGTTGTCTTCAGACAGTCATTTTTTCTATTGATACCCAGGATCTTCAGAGACCGCCTAGATTAGGGCCTTGGAGATTCAGTCATGACTTGGTGGCAAGATCTTTGAATTCCTTGCAGCATGGAGTTACAGGCATTCATTCTTTACACTTCTACCACTCTCACCACTCTTTAATCATTCGTTACCCCTCTTTCCTCCGTCATCAGAAACCCTTTCCTTCACCAGTTCCTTTCACTACCCTCACACCCCTTCAAGAGGACATTGCGATTGGTGGCTCGTGGCTGCCTTTAGTCTTCATCATCTGCTTCAGCACCTTGTTCCATCATCAAGCCTTATGTTTGGAGCATCTTCCACTTGGCATTGCCATCATCTGCTTGGCGTCAACACCCTTTCCATCAAGCTCTACCTTCAGTTGCATTTTTTAGTATGGAGATCTTCTCCTTGGCTGGCGTCATCATCTCCAACTTGGCATCCTAGCCTTTGACGATAGTCTACATCACTGAGCCTCAATGATTTCATCACTCTGTTTGTCACGGGGGTTGCTTGGATCTGTGTTTTTGCAGCTTGGCTTCTTCTCCATCACCTGCATCACTCCTCTATCACAAGGGCTGCTGGGACCTGCGCTTTTGCAGCTTGACTCCTCGATCACTTGGCGTCACTCGTCTATCACAAAGACTGATGGGACCTACGTTTTTGCAGCCTGCCTCATCTTCCATTATTTGGCATTATCATTATCCACTCGATGTCAGCATTTGGGTTGCTCTCCCCGCGCTTGATAGCTATGATACTCTAGGATTTGCGTTTTGCTACCCAGGTCACTCCCCAGCATGAGAGGACTGTAGTTCACTCCCTCGACAGCTGGTGATTATCTTCTACATCTCTGATGGTATCAAAGGACTATGGTTTGCTCCCTCACCATGTTCTTCATGTGTTTTTGAGTTTCTCTTCTCTCTTAGTGTTTGCAATACACACTCTGTGTTACTTCCCGCAGAGGCTATGGTCTCTTTGCACCGTTGCTTATTTTGACATTGTATTAGAGCATACCTATCATTTTGACATGGTATCAGAGCATACTTGTTATTTTTGATAGTGAGCCTATAGAGGAGCCTTCATGAAAGAAGACAATAAAGCTACTATGAGTGAAATATCGGGCTGGTCATAGATAAGACAGATAAGAGATTCAACAAGGCATTGCTAGCGGCTAGCATTCGAAAGGGGATCGTCTATAGCATTAAGTTTGGACTCATGGTTTGTGGGGCCAAAATAGGCTTGCAAAAAGCCATGCCAACCTTCAGCAAGAGGTTGAAGATGTACTTTTGTTGTGAGATGAAAATGCCCGAAAAGAAAACATTCTTCAAGAATGCACGCTTCACTTCCATATGATACATGGGCCAATGGTGGTGGGTTGCAGAATGAGGATAGTTGAATGGTAGACATGTAGGTAGTCAGAGCACAAATCTCCAAGTAATCTAAACCAGCATGTGAGCAAAACCCTTGGCAAAAAGCCTTCTCTTGTCCAAGACACCATTAGACAAGTACTTGGTCTTGTAGACCCACCTATACAAGTACTTGGTCTTGTAGACCCACCTATGGCTACCTTCTACCTTGTTGGACGCAAAACCAATCCTCTCTCTCATTTTGCTAAAGGAAATTGAGCTCATTCTGTATAGCAAGATACCATGTCTCCTATGCCAAAGCCTTGTGAAGAATGGTACGCTTGCAATCCTCCAAGATCTAAGTCATAAGGGCATAGTTTAGCACGGCGAATGTCCAATTGCTGCAATTTGCTGAACGACAATGACACTCTGGTTTCCCTAGAAAAGAGGTAACTCCAGAATCCTCCATCAACTTTTGAAACCACTAGGAAATCAGGAGTGATCATTCATGTATATGAGGGTAGATTCTTTGTTCAATGTAAATTGTAGTGGTGCACCACAGGTATTGGAGGCCCCTCAACCTACCTCCAAGGATGAACAACCTTGTATCTAAAAAGGGATTCCTCACATTTGGTGAAAGAAGCTTCCTCTCTAGCGGCTCAATGTCCCTAAAAAAAGACTAAGGGAAAGAAAACAAAGAAGTCAATGGAGGGGGAGGTAAGGGATAGGGAGGTGGGGGTGGCCAAGAAGAAAGGGTGCTGATGGTAACTTGGAAGGGAGAGGTGGT
Source organism: Lygodium microphyllum (assembly GCF_053477565.2). Taxonomy (NCBI): domain Eukaryota; kingdom Viridiplantae; phylum Streptophyta; class Polypodiopsida; order Schizaeales; family Lygodiaceae; genus Lygodium; species Lygodium microphyllum. Next base: position 38,273,709 of record NC_141156.1, read on the forward strand.
GCGGAAGGTGGAGGGGGGAGTTGAAGAAGATCCACGTAAGTAAGCACCATTAGGGTAGGTTTCGGTAAAGTCCTCATAAAAAACATCACGACTAGCCATGACTTTGTGGATATTAGGATTGTGACAAAAAATGTATTCCACCTAGACTTGTATCGAGTTTACCCCCCTTTTTCTTATCAACATGTTGTAGGCATCACATCCAGATACGGAAGTGGGCTCCGAAAGGTTTTTTACCAAAGGTCTGATAGAGAGTCATATCCTTCAAGGGAACAATCGGTGGCTTGTAGATGTGAAATGCAGTAGAAACATTTGCGGCCCAAAGGGTGTGAGAAATCCCTGGTGCTCAAGCATAGAATAGGTTATCTTCAACATGGTCATGATTTTGTCACTCTACAATACTATTCTTCAATGGTATGCTGGCATGAGAAAACTCTAACTTGATTCCATGCTGCCTATAGAACTTGTCAAGTTCTTTTGAGATAAACTTGTCTCCAATATCCGTTGGAGTTCTTCAAACTATGAAGGCAATTTTTTTCGCACAAAAATCTTCCACTCAACAAAGCTAGAAAACGTCTATGATGTGCACTCCAAAAAATAAGGCCAAACATATTTAGAGAAGTCATCAACCAAGAGTAATAAGATATTTGGCTCATATGGCTGCATAAGTCGGTGGGAACCAACTCTAAATAGGTAGATGCCTATCTAGTAGCTGCCTTGCGCATGATGCTGTTTGCTCATTAGACAATTAGGGTATTAGAGGGGATTTTGAAAGGGAGATCCATTAAACCCTCAACAAGACCTTTTTGTGATGGCCGGCAAATAGAATCAAAGTCTAGATGCTCATAATGGCCATGCCAAGTAGCATGAGCGCCAAAGAAGAAATGGGTGAAAGGGTTGTGAACTTGTAAAACCCACCCTTTTGTGTACCTGTCCATAGAACAACTCCAATGGTAGTATCCTCAATGGTTATTACCTCCTCGGTGAAGACAACATGGGTCCTCATTTGTAAGTCCATAAATTGGAAGTAGGTTGAAGCCAAAATTTGGAATGTAGGCAATCTTCGTGTTGGGTTTTGAGTCCATAGGTTCACGAGCTTGAGAGATTTGCTATGGAGCATTGTATCTTAAAGTGCTCATGATGTGTGTGTGTGTGTGTGTGGAGAGAGAAAAATAGAGCTAGATGGACACAAGCTAGATGTAGAATAGAATGATATTCTTGTTGATTGAGGGTGATATTTACAATGAGGGAAAGAGCCTCTTTTATAGGCATATACAAGTTGCTTTGCTTACATCATCGGTGACTATGAAATCACACGGGGGTCCAACTAGCGCCTTACATGGGTCTTAAATACATCTCCCCTTTTCCACCAAATAGGAGAGCTCAGAGGATTCAAATGAAGCTAGTTGAAGAGCCATATTTCAATGCTCTCCCTAGCTCGAAACTGGTTCAAGAGATTATTGGATAGGCTGGCACTCACTCTCAAAACAAGTCAAAACAAAGCATCTGAAATGGATGGATTTTCTTGGTTCTCTCCACCATTCAGGATTCCAACACAAAGCAAACATTTGGAGTGTATGAAGATTCTTGGTTTCCTCCAAGATCCAGGATAGACAAACATAGACAAAGAGACATCTAGAAGTTTACGCTAGAATTACAAAGCATAGGAGATGCCTAAAACACAAACTTAACCATGGTAAATAATTTTTAAATTAAAGGTATACTTCCGTAACTCTTTGTGTGAGTTAGAAAGGCTTTTGCCATATTCTTTTGACTCAATTGATAGATTTGTCATTGTAGAAGCTGGTCCTTTGATAAGAACATTTGAAGTCTAGATGATGTGGAAGCATCTTATTCTTTGTTGCTCTTGATGGCCAAAACTGGTGTCCTCATACGAGACACATGAAGTTCATTGTTGGGCACTTTTGTGATGACCCTTTCTTGTGTGTAGCAGGAAACTTGTTCTTCTCTTGGTCATGTTGAGTCCAAGTTGTGATCTACCAAAAACTGTTGTTGATGACTTCTTGATTAAAATATTTGCTTCTCCTTGTTGAAACTGTTGCTTCAAGTATTTTGACAAATGCTCTAATCTCAAGAATGCAAGAATGTATTGCCCAAGCTTACAGGTTAATGACTAATGAAGCTTCTAGTATGCAAATGATGATAGTGTTGGTGAAAATGCCAAAGTGGAATCCTAAGTGCTGTGGTTAAGGCAAGTGATAGATACTTATTGCAAATGAGAGAGATGGCAAAGTGATTAGTAAGTGAAGCTTTTAGTGTTAAGTAACTATGGAGGTTCTTTCAACTATTTGGACCCTACCTCAGCGAAGGGCCAGATTCTCCTAACACAAGAAAATTTAGTGGCTGCCCTTCTAGTCAGAGATGGGGGAGGTGCCAAGCTTGTTTCACCTTAGTTGATTTGGAGAGATTTGTCCGCTGCTGTATGGACTGAATTTGCACCAGTCTGCTGCCTTCTTCCAGATGCACATTTGTTGGGGAAATTTGGGGTTTTTCACATTTTAGTGAAATCTTGTCAATTTTACTGAAATTTGTGCACATTGGATTGAGAGTATTGGGGCTTTTGCAGAATTTCATCAAATTGTGCAAGAATTGCTTGGTATATGCACTTGGGTACATGTATTGATGCAATTTGGGTGGATTTGCCTTTGAAAATTTGGGGCTTTTGATTGCAATCGTCAAATTTGTGCCCGAGAATGTATTTGGAGCATAAATTGCAGCAGAATTTTGGGGATTTCACATGCAATTGATGCATTGGCCTATAAATCTAGCTGCAATTGATTGTGGAGTGCAATAGGTAACATCCTCTAATTTTGGAAATCGATTTGTAGATCTGAAATTTTCGCAATTTCTTGATTTTCACTGCTGGTTGGTACTTATAGCGTACCTTGGTCATTCGTGTGACATTTGGGCTTGCATTTGCTGACATTTGAGTCAATTTAGTGCTGCAAATCATGGCTGGAAACAGTGACAACATCAACCTTTTGCACATCAAGAAGCTTGCAGGTGCACACAATTTTGCCGTATGGCAAAACAATGCTACAATGTCTTGGTGCAAAAGAAACAGGTGAAGCCCATCAAAGCGAAGGGAATAAGACCAGCAGGTATGGAACAAGAAGAGTGGGATGATTTGGATGAGCTTGCACACTCTACCATAGAACTCTCAGTGTCAGACAACTTGCTCTTTAACATTGAGAAGCTGAATTCTGCATATGAAATGTTGCAAAGACTTGTGGAATCATATGCTCAAAAAAATGTAGGCAATAAGGTGTATTGGCTGAAAAAGTTGATGGACCTTCGCATGAAGGTACAACCATGTTTGTGCATTTGAATGGGTTCAACTCAATTTTTAGTTAGCTGATTGCTTTGGATTTCCATATTGATGATGTGTTCAAGGCTACTTTCTTGCTATGCACTTTGCTAGAAGGTTGGGATACTTTCAGGACAACTTTGAGTAACTCAAATGCTCAGCTGTTATTTTTTTATGTGAAGAGTTCTTTGTTGATGGAAAAACTCAACATGCAAAATAATTCAGCAAACAAGTTTTCTAATGCATTGCACACTAGGGGTAGATTTCAACAAAAGGGCAGTTTTGAAAATAGAGCACGCAAGAAGTCTCGTGGCAAAAATGTGGAGTGTCATCATTGTAGTAGGAAAGGGCACTACAAACGGAACTGTTTTCAATTGAAGAAAGAGAAAAGCAAAAGCAAAAAGACTGAAGACAACAAGGCTGAGAAAAAGGACAACCAACGTGCAAAGAAAAGCAGTGTGAAGATAGAGGAGGTAAATGTGAGCATGATAGTGACGGTGATGTACTCCTCGGTTACTTTTTGAGTGTACATGCATTGATTGCGGATTCTAATAATGACATGCATACTTGGATACTTGATTCAGGTGCATCTTTTCATGTTACACCACATCATGAGTGGTTTTTTGACTTCAATGGTAGTGCATGTGGTGTTGTTCACTTGGGGGATAACTATGCATGTAACATTGCAGGTATTAGGAGTGTGAAATTAGAATCTCAGCATGGCTCTGTGCTTGTTTTGCATAATGTGAGGCATGTATCTCAGCTCAAGAAGAGCTTGATAAGCATAGGGCAGCTAGATGACGAAGGCTATCACACCATCTTTGGGGATAACAAATGGAAAATTTGCAAGGGCTCTCACATTGTTGCCAAGGGCTCCAAAAGTGATACTTGGTATCCTTTGCATGTATCTAGTGTGCGTGACCATGTAGTTGCCATAACCAAGTAACCAAGTGTTTCTTTGTGGCATAGCTGGCCGGGACACATGAGTCAAACTAGAATGAAAGTGTTTTCTTGTTTGGGTTATTTGTCATCTTTGAGGTATGCTGATTTTGAACAATGTGATCATTGTATTTATGGTAAGCATACTCAAGCTTCACATAAAAAATCTCTTTCTCTAAAGTCTTCACCCTTAGAGTTGGTACATTCAGATTATATCAGATGCCAGGGTTATCTCTAGGGAAAAATAAGTATTTCATTACTTTTGTTGATGATGCCACACGCAAAATATGAGTTTATCCAATCTGTCGTAAAGATGAGGCCTTGGATAAAGTTAAAAAATTCTTGGTATTTGTTGAAAATCAGACTGGCAAGATATTAAAGTGTCTTTGCTCTAACAATGGTGGGGAATATATGTCCAAAGCTTTTCAGGACCTTTGTGACAACAAAGGGATTCCAAGGGAGCTCATCGCCCCTCACAATCCACCCCAAAATGGTGTTGTAGTGCGTATGAATAAGACCATTCAAGATAGGGTCTGTATAATGCTATCACATGCTACTTTACCTCGTGGATTTTGGGTAGAGCTTGTTATGATAGCCGTACACTTGATTAATCAGTCACCAAGTAGGTCTTTGAGAGGGGGCGATCGCAAGAAGCGTGGTCGGGCAAGCCACCTTGGTATGCTCACTTGAGAGTGTTTGGTTGTGAGGCATTTGTGCACATTCGCAAGGAAGAATGCAACAAACTTGAGCCAAAGTCCTGTAAATGTATTTTCCTAGGATATGGTGTTGAGGGTGAAATTGGATGTAGGTTATGAGATCCCGAAAAAAGGAAAATTGTAGGTAGCAATGATGTTATCTTCCAAGAAGATTGTATGCATAAACAACTTGAAAAGATTTGAAGAAGTCAGAATGGGTTGTATTCCGGGAAGATGTACCGATAGGACAGCAAAGAATGCCCGCTAGAAAGCAGCAAATACGTGTTGTAAATGGCTTTGAAAATGCAAGGAACGATGCTGAAAATGATCAACAAGACATTACCCATGATGAATCACAATTTCAGCAAGAACAAATGCCTTTGGAACAGCTAGAACCGGCTGTACAGCATGCTGAACTTGTAGAACAACAAGCAGTTAGTGCAGATTTGCAGGCTGAATAGCCAGCAAATCTTGATCATTGAGTCTGTAGGTCGACCAGAATTCAAAGATAGCCAGATAGGTTTGTTCTTGGTGTCAATTATGTGGCTGATTATGTCATGTTGACAGATTGTGGCGAGTCGTCATCATGCTTCAAGGAAACAATGGATAGAAAAGATAGCAAGAAATGGATTAAGGAAATCCTGTTAGAGATGGAATTGATTTTGATTTAAAAATTCATACTGTAGTCAAAATGACTACTTTGCGAACCATTCTGGGCTTGGTTATATCTGAAGATATGGAACTCATAAAGATGGATGTAAAAACAACTTTCTTACATAGTGATCTACATGAGGAGATCTATATGCGGCAGCTTGAGGGTTGCAAAGGGGAAAGAGCACATGGTATGTAAACTCAAACAAGAGTTTGTATGGGTTGAAACAAGCTCCACGAGAATGGTATCATGAATTTGATACATTTATGCAATCTGAGGGATTCGATAGATCTCAAGTTGATGGCTGCTTATATACCAAGAAGATAGTAGATGGCAGCCTTATTCTCTTGGTTTTGTATGTGGATGACATGCTGATTGCAGGTAGGGATGTTCATGCTTTGGACTCCTTGAAACAGAGCCTACATAAAATAGCTTTGATATGAAGAATCTTGGTGAGGCCAATCATATTCTTAGCATGCATATACTCAGGGATAGATCTTAGGGTCTTCTCTATCTGTCACAATAGGAGTACCTTACTAAGGTTTTGCAACGTTTCAATATGAAGGGGGGAAAAGCCATTGGTGTACCATTGCCTCCATATGTGAAACTTAGTGCAGATGACAGCCCTACATCTGATGATAGAAAGGATCAGATGGCTAGGATTCCTTATGTTTCAACTGTTGGTAGCTTGATGTATGCTATGGTTGCTACATGTCCTGGCATTGCATTTGCGGTGGAAGTGGTTAGTAGGTACATGGCATATCCTGGCAAAAAGCATTGGAAAGCATAAGTCATTTGTTGTTGGCTTCATGGATGCAAACTATGCTGGTCATCTTGATTGCAGGAAGTCTACTTCAGGATATGTGTTCATGTTCATAGGGGGAGTAGTCTCTTGGATATCCAGGCTGTAGAAGTGTGTTGCATTGTCTACGACAGAGGCAGAGTATATAGCTACCACTAAGGCATGCGAGGAGGCTTTATGGCTTTCACGTCTGGTGAGAGAGCTTAGCATTACAGAGGTTTCTATCCTCCACTGTAATAGTCAGATTGCTATCATGCTAGCGCGGAATCCTACCTTTCATGCAAAGACAAAGCACATACAGGTGAAGGAGCATTTTATTGGGGATGTACTTGATAGGAAGAGCATTGAGCTTGTCAAGGTATATACCGATGATAATCTTGCAAATCTCCTCACGAAGAGTCTTTCAGCAAAGTGGTTTGCTTATTGCCACCAGCTAATGGGGGTTGGATAGTATATGTGTATTTCAACTTTGTACATATATAGCTGATTCTTTCCTCTACCTTCAGGCATGTTGCCTTTAGGTGGGAGGTTGTTGGGAATAAAAGGTTATCGTGCCTTTTACTGTGTTTGGGTGTGCACACACCTTTACACATGTACTACATATATATTATCAAAAACCTAAAGTGGTACTTTTTTTCAGGATTGTATCCATATGGAGTCTTGTGTTTTCTCTTTCACACACACACACACACACACACACACTCTCTCTCTCTCTCTCTCTCTCTCTCTCTCCTGGCAAAAAGCTACATACCAACTATTCCTTGCCTTGCACAACAAACCCTTTTGGTTGCTGCATACAAATATCATCACGTAGATCTCCTATAAGAAAGTTGTCTTGACATCCATTTGTATAAGCTCCATATCCTCTTTGGTAACCAATGCATTTCCTAGTTGTCCTAGCCTTGCATCATTATGTGGGATAGATCATAGATGCTACTCATATAGTGGCTATCCATCCTTTTGGAATACTACCTTGCGTATCTTAATTGTCTTGATGGGTTGTTTGTGCATCTTCTCCATAGAAACAGGAAACGGCGGGAATGCCCCCCAGGATGCCGAAATGACATTCCTATTTGAAATTTGTCACGAATTGTGTCCCTATTCGGTGAGTTCCCTATTGTGTTTCCACTTTCTTTTCGCTTTTCACTTTTCTCTTCTTTCTTCTCCCACTTCTCACTTCCCATTCCTTTTTCCTCCACTTTCCTCTTCTTGCGCTTCTCTTTTCCATTCTTCTCCTCTTCTCTCATTCCTTCTTTTACCACTTTCCACTTTCCGTTCCTTTTTCCTCCACTTTCCTCTTCTTGCGCTTCTTTTTTCCATTCTCCTCTTCTCTCATTTCTTTTTTTGCCACTTTTCACTCTTCACTTCCTCATTTCTTCTTTCTCTACTTCTCTCTTCTCCACTCTTTTCCTCTCCTCTCATTCCTTCTTCCTTCTCTCCTTCCTTTTCTCTTCTAAGTTTTCCCTCACTCTTTTCCCTTCTCTCTTCACAACGGCCAGTCCTTCTGGCTTTTCTTCAATCATTTCTATTTCGGTTTTCATTCTGAAATGGCTTCATCTTCCTGTCTCACTCATCGTATCGGTGGTCGAGGAAAAAGGTGCGGTGATTGGTCATGGTGGGAAGAAGTAAATGTTGACTACTCATTGAGTAGCAGAGGATCTCAACTATGGGCTTGCAAGCTTTGCCCCTACAAGCGAACTAGTGGAGCAAACAAGGTAATCCGTTGAAGCGAGCATTTCTATTTTGAATTTTCATTGATTTTAATTTTTAAAAGTTATTTAAATATTAAAATATGGAATACCAATTGCAACTTGTTTTCTTTTATGCATAATTAGGTCCAAGCCCATCTCCTACACGAGCCAAATTCAAAGGTGCAATTTTGTCTTAATGTGACCTTGGACAAGCAAAGTGAGCTTCGTGACCATGTAGCGAGTTAAGAAGCTTATCTTGTGTCTAGACCACGACGTATTGTAGTTAACCTTGCAACTTTCATAACACCACCTCTATTAGATGTGTCTAGAGTAGGATCAGTATCAAGAAGTGCTACCTCCATACCTATTGCAGGCATTGTATTAGCCATGGCATCGGTAGCACCCCATGTTGAACGTAGATAGAGCACACTTATTGCTAGTTGGGATTCCAAGAAGAAGGAAGAGGTGGATAAATTAGTGGCTTGTTTTTTCTATTATAACCACATTTACTTTCATGCAGCTAGATTAGAGTACTTTAAATTGATGTGCAAGAAGATTTGTGAGTATGGCCCTTCGTTGTGCCTTCATTATTAGAGACCTTACGCAGTACTTTACTCGACAAGGAAAAGTGCCTTGTTGAGTAAGCAACAGTGACTAGAAAAGAGCCTGTAGGCTAAAAATGAAGTTTCATCGATTACTGATGGTTGAAGTGATATACGGAGGCGATTCATTTGTGTCATGGTCACTTATTTTCATGGGGAGATGTATTTCATATCTTCACATGATGCATTAGGGATAGGAAAGTCGGCAGATGTACTTGCAACAGAGTGGGTTACAGGTATTGAGTGTATTGGCCTAGAACATGTTGTGGGATTTGTTGCAGATGGAGAGCCTGCAAATAGGATAGCAGGTACTATCATCCAAGAATACTATCCACATATCACCATTTCATATTGTATGGCTTATTGCTTGAATAACCTACTAAAGTATATTGGTAACTTGTAATGGATTGCACCTATCGTAGAGCAAGGAGCTCAAATGATTAGCTTTGTTTTGAATCACTAGTTTCTTCGCTATCAGTTCTCTCTGTGGGTGAAGAAGATGCTTTTAAAATACTTTGACACCAGATTTTCCTTTAACTTCTTGATGCTAAGTAGATTAAGAGAATGTAGTGGTGCCTTGAGGTAGTTATTTCTTAGTGATGAGTTCACCTCATCAGCATTGGTAGATGTCTTATACTTAGAGAAAGTAAATAAGTTTGCTTTTTGAGATAATGTAAAGTGGATAGATGCTATGGTATCACTTGTTATGCATTTATTGAGAGTTATGGATGCTATGTAGCCTTGCATTGGCAAGGTATATGAGACTATGGATAGGTTGAATGAAAAGCTGCAAGAGTTGGCACTAAACGATGAGACATATGAGGAGGAGATACACCATTTAGTTGTGACGAGGCGGAACTTCTATAGCTCAACCATGCATGCAGTTACATTTGTTGTGAATCTTGAGTTTTAGGGAAAGGGTTAGGAGAATGACATTGAGGTTATGGATGCATATATTGTCTTGTCTAGTGTTTGATCATAGTACTAGATCAAAGATTATAGACCAGCTTTCATGTTATAGGACCTTTTGGGGCTCTTTTGGTTGTGGGGATGCATAAGAGGATCCTTGCAAGATTGGGGCAACATTGTGGTGGCTGGGACTATGGTTCAGATGGTCCTGAGCTGTAGTAGCTAGCCAATCGTATTTTGAGTTAGTCAGTTAGCTCCTCTTGTTTGGAGCGATTGTGGAGTACATACACTCACATTGCTTCAAAGAAGAGGAAGTGTCTTGGTGTGGAGAGGGCAAAGGATTTAGTATTTGTTAGTGCTAATTTAAAGATGTCATGTAATAGTATGATAGCAAAGTCCAATCCATTCACAGAGTGGGAGATGTAGCAAGAAGAGGAGACACATGCTGATATTAAGGGAGATGCAACAATTTATAGTACACATGATGATAAGGTTGGCACTTTGGAAGCAGTTGGAGCAAACCTCAAATCATGATGATATTTGATTTAATCTACTTATCATGAGTCTTACGACACATTTATATGATCATTGATGACAATGTGACACGTGGGCCGTTGTGCCATGCCAACATTTTATATATATACTTGTAGTCTTGCAATTGCCCTTTGGGCTATTTTGGCATGTTGCACTTTGCTTCAGTCTAGAGATTAGACTTAATATTTTTAGTTTTTTTTAGCAATGGGCACGTTTTTTCAGCTTAGACTTTAAAGTTTAGTTCATTGTTCATTGTTTTATGGCATATATATCATGCATTTATAATTAAGTGGCTTGACTCTTGAGCCTTGTAAGTTGTAGTTCAATTTATAGTGACTAGTTTTAGAATGATGCATAATATCTTTAAAGTTAAAATGATTTATCCTTGTGGATTATATACCTTGGCTTTAATACTCCACATGGATTATGAGTGAAATATTAAAAATTTTCATGATTTTATTTTTTTAACGTTGTTCTTATTCCTTAGATTTGACGTTCCGTCACTATCCCCGTTTCATGTTTCTATGATCTTCGCCTCATTTAAGATAACATCATGGTTGCGAACTAACTTCTTAGCTTCAGGATCCTAGAGACTATAGCCCGTCTCACTTTAATCTCCATATTCAAGGAAAATGCCCTTCTTGGCCTAAAGATCAAGCTTGTTTTACTTATCCTTTGAGATATGCATATAAATCTCATTGTCAAATACTTGCAAGTGGTTATAGTAGGGTTTCTTGTCAAACCACCTCTTTTTAGAAATAGACATTTTTAAGTACAAACGAGGAACCATTGGCACTTGACTTAAAATGGAAAGCCTAATTATAAGATTTCTACATTTTTCCAATCCCAATAGTAAGCACGAATGTTGCAATGAAGCTTAAATTCTCACATTCACGACAAAGCTCGAGTCCTCACGTTAGGAGAATGTGAAATTTTAATGCTTTGCTTATCATTTGATTAAGTTATTAATGAAATATGCAAATGTGAGGCTGCAATTTTCCAGCCATTGTAGGCTATCAAAGAGCTACCCCAATTGATCTAGAGGCCATTGGAGGCAAGTGACAGCCCTTGTAGAATGTCTATAAGCATGTGATAGCAAGTTTGGGGCCCACAAGGGTAGGTGACTGCATGTGGGGCTTCTATTGATGGTGGGCTACAGTCAATCAACCATTCACATTAGGGTAGTATTAAATTTCAGCCAATTTTGGTAATGAAACTCGGAAATTTATCTCCACAACTTTCTCTCCATTCTCTAAGCCAATTCACAGCTCCCCTCGTGATCTTAGTCGAATTCAGTCCCAAGAGAGTGTAATTGAAGAATTTCTGCTGCTAAACCCTAATTTACAACAGAAATTAGGGTTTATCAGCCACCCTAGGAATAATACTCAGAATTTAGGGCCTAGTACTTGAAATTCAGCAGCCGAAATATGGGGATTTTAGTGAATTTCAAGATGTAGCCAAGTAACATTAAGTTTGGGGCAAAATTTGTAATCCAAGGAGCAAAATTGAAGCCCAATCTTGGAGCAAACCAAGGGCCAAATTGATTTGAAGGCTTGTTGGTTACATTTGACAACAAGAGTCAATTGGAGAGTGAAGGAGATTGAGGGAATCTTAATGTATTCCATCCAGATTGCAATACAAGATAAAGAAATACCACAAGAGGTGCCAGTTTTGGGGCCAACAAGTTGTTCGTTGTCCAAGATTTAGTGGTAATATTTGCATTTTCAATTTATGTGAATCTCATGCTTGCTGTAATTAGAGCTTAATCAGGTTATTTACTACCCTATCTGAGAAGAAAGGCTGGTTTCACATCACACTCACTTCAACCATGAGCTCCCATAGATGTTGCTTTGACACTAGTTGAGAGAGAGTGATCTCGGGATGCGGAGTCAATGTGATGAGCATGCAAGGGATGAGAAAGAAAGAGAGCAAACACACAACGAGTTTTGGTGGGTACTAAGATTCCCTTATTCTTCATTATGTTCACTTATATGTGATTGTACAATGTGTATCAACACAAGGGGTACCCGCTTGGCCTTTGTCCCAATACAATATTCTGTCTTTTGTTCCTGCTTCTACCAACTTTCTAACAATGTGTCTCCAAATATCATATTGCAAGTGTACGCTTATTGGTGTTCAAGTGCTATATTCTGCTACCTTTAAGCACCTTCCAAGTTGTAGGTACCCTTTGCTGCTCTACGTCCAATCTAGTCTGCAAATGTTTTGCAGACATGGAGAATAATTCTACATTTGCACTGTCTAGAATGAGGATCATGGAGTGCTCAGAATGTTGCTTTGGCATAAATATTCATCTTCTCTACACACCTTTACTGCTACGTCCTTCTGCATTATGGTACATGTATCTTTGTTCATATGGTCTGTTCTATGTTAAACAGGTTGCAGACCAGAATGTGCAAAAAGTGGCTGTTGCCGTGAAGCAGGGAAACCTTTTAGGAACAGCCTTTCATCCAGAGCTAACATCAGATTCTCGATGGTAATGTTTTATTGAATCCTCTAGATTGCTAGTGTATGTGATGGCAGTATGGCTCATTCTTATTTGCCTCTGCAGGCACAGCTTTTTCCTGAAGATGGTCAATGCAGCAAAAGATTCCAATGCTTTTCCGTTAGGAAAAGAGAAAAATTTTGACCCTGGAGCCTCAGTGAGACAGCCTTCACAACCTATGGACTTGCCTATTTTTCAAGGAACTGATCATCTAAGCATGGAGCTCTGACACCTCTAAGAATGTCATAAGTTTTAATCTGTTCACCATTCTTTGGGAGTTAAAGAATAATCATTATTGTCTGGGTGGCATTTCTTAATTCTTCCGGGATTGTGGTAAGTCTTTTCCAGAGGTTTATTGTCTGTCAGGTTATGTTCTCAAATAACACCTAGGAGGAAGGCTTGTGAGCTTTTGCTTTCCAAGTTTTTCTTGATCAAAATGAGCTTTGAAATATCCAAGATTTGTGATAGGCTTGCCAGAGTAGCTAATTGGTCATAAATTATCATGGTGTTGGGAATTGCATTGTAGATGGTAAGGTTTTAGGACCGGAGCTTTTTTTACTTCCCTAATTTAATGTGAGGCATCAGTCCGTACTACTTATTTTGATATGCACTATAGGGGAAAAAATATTAGACTAAGCAGTGGGTATTCCTGACTCAGAAAGAACAAGAGGAAGGGCAATTCTTGCTTTGCTCTGACCACTCACAATTTGTGTTTGCGGCAGTAGAATTGAAATGTGGTTTGGATGTTTGCTCTTAGCTACAAAGCTTGATAGGCAGATGGTTATATGAAAAATGGAACACCATGAAATAGCCGAAGGGACCAGAGAGAATGTTGGGACATTAAAAACTGATTTTTTGAATATCTTGTTGTCAAAGCAGCTGATTTGCTGTTCTTGTTTTCTGGAGCATCGAACACTCCTTGTAGGATGTGGGTGACTCACTAATCTTTTGCTTAAGATGCTTGATGCTTGGGAGTGATGGTCTCAATCTTGAAGCACTTCAGTTATTTCGCCAAATCATTTTGAAAACATTCAACTTGTTGCTAAAATAAGATCTCGGGTAGGGGAGATTGAATGTTAAGATTTTCCACATATAAAGGAGCCAATATCTTAGATGGATGAAATTGTAGGGTCCATGAATTTCTTAGTCTACTTCAAAAATTGTTTGCAATCTAAAGAAATAGAATAGAATACATTGGATGGCTTCAAATGTAAAGATCTTTGTACTTACTAGTGGAGCACCTTTGATGCATGGATTATTATTGTGTTACCATAAGTGTCCAGATTATTTCATGTGTGCACTTATTATTTGTGTGTGTAGGACTTGTCATTATTTTTGTTCCATTTATACTATGGCCTTTTGGAAAGAGAATTATTTTTGTAAGGCTAGACGTGCTTTTATATATTAGTATGAGTCCTTAGCAATTATTAATGAAAGCAAGGCATTCAAGCCAAGAAAAGCAAAAAGAAGGATGCCTTCTATTATTACAATGGCCTTTCGGTTGGAAAGAGAATTAATTTTGTAAGGTTAAATGTATGCTTTAGAGCCTAATAATAAATCGGATCCTTAGCAATTATTAATGAATGCAAGGCATTCAAGCCAAGAAAAAGCAAAAGGCCTAAAAGGATGCCTTATATTATTTTGAGCACAAAGAGTATTGCAATTCACTAAATATATCCATGAGAGGTGATCACTATGCATGGTGAGGACAGTCGCCAATCTTGTATCATGCACTCTTTGTCTCTAGCTTTTTTCCCCTTCTTGTGTGTTCTTCTCAAGTTAAGGTTCCCTTCTTGTGTGTTCTTCCCAAGTTAAGGTTCCCTTCTTGTGTGTTCTTCCCAAGTTAAGGGAGGATAGCATTGGTATCTATGCATAGGGTGATTGAAGAGCTCATTAACATCAAGAGAAGGTTGTATCAAATACATAGAAGCTTCCATCTTCCTCAATATCAAGCATCATTTGCCCTCTCAAAAATCGCAACACATAGTGGTCATGTCATGGCTTCAAAATCCCCCAAATCCCCTCTTACGAGTGTAAATATACCCTTGTATGGTCAAAATCACCTTTTTTTAATCCAATACCTACCTTTGAATGCCATTGAGATTAGTAGGCATTGATCTCTCAATGATTTTGCAAAAATTCAGGATCCATCCTTGGTGGTGGCCCTTGATGAAAAGATGGCCTAATCCTGATTTTTGAATTGCTTGTCTTCATCCTCTTATCATCAGCTTCCCTTCACTTCCATTTGATACAATGATGTTCATTGACATGATTATGACATTTCAACAACAAGAATAATTTTTAAAAAATAGAATACATCTTTATTGAGCTTAGCTTTAGCGTTTCTAAATCTAGGGTTTATTTTAAAACCCCTAAAGAGTTCATCCTTTGTTTACATGCTCATCTTGGAACATATGAGTGATATTAAATTAGGTTGTTTCTCACTCAACAACTTGGATGTAGAACTCAATCAACAAAAATTTGCTAAGTCTAGTTCTTTTAGTATTGAAATAGTGCTTGTTCTAACCTTGCGTAATTGAATTCCCATATTTCAACTCATCATTACAATACTAACAAGGTCCCCATTATGCAAACTATGGAGAAGATGATTGACAAGTGTGAAGTTGTTATATGCAAACTTTTTCATACAATATGGCAAGTTACATGGGAAGATCTTTCATTTAGTAGTATACCTCTATGTTAGAGAGTTACTCTTGTTTTTTGGTTGTTCCTCTCTTCCAACATAAATGTACCACAATCATAGAGCTTCCTCCATGTGCATTAAATATTTACTAACTTATTACTTATGTAACATTTGGATGGACTAAAAAAGTTACATTTTTTTAGTACATTGATGGATGAGTCTAATAATGTGGGCAACAAACAAAATTTTATTTGTTTATGTATCAACCCTATTGCATCTTTATTCTCTAGAAGTGTGATCAAGCAATGTTTATTGAAATGTATTCAAGAGTTTTTCAAATGTGCAATCTTGCACATGAATCAAATCCACAAGGCTTGCTAGTTTAGTGAACCTATGATACTTTTAAGGATATGTGACACCTAACAACATATGATATTTCTCTCATTATTGAATTTTGTTCTTGCCCATTTTCCACTCATTCGTCTTTTAAGCCCTAGTCCTTTCACTCATAATGGACTTGTAGCTTAAAGCATTGAAATTCTTACTTAGAGGGCTTTCCTTATGATCAATTTGGGAAGGAATTCCACGAAAATGGAAAATTCTATTCTTTTTGTGAAACTTCTACCAGGTAGTAAAATTAAGCAACAAACACACTAAGTCTTTTAATGTCACCCATATATGTAACATGTATATTTGTACATGTATAGATAGCTTTGACAATGGATCCAGTGTCAAGTGCTACATCAAACACTGAGGTCCGCATATATGTATCCTCCCTCTCTGGCAAACCTATTATGTACTACACAAGTAGTTGGTTCCTGATGTTGAAAAAGGAAGACATTTGCAGTGGCAATGGCTACTGTGTTCTTGTTATCACCCATGCAAATGGATGAATACAAAGCACGCTAATCCATTGCAACAATGACCATGAGGCTAGCTAGGTATATATTCTGGACACCTTGGTCTCACAAGACTATCATGTCGAACAAGGAAACGGGCCTATGTTGTAGCCTTCCCCTACTGTAGACCTCACCTAGAGCCCTTGCAGTGTTGAGGATACTACAATCACTATGGAAGCCTCACCACCCCCCTTAGACATTGCAAAAAACAAAACCATCCCAATCATGCTTCATGTGGAAGGGGATGGGATATGGCCATCCTTTTGTGTTGTAAGTGTGGTTGAGTACATAATGTCTTTGGGGGGCTGACACCAAGTGTTACATCATTTGCTTCAAAATATGAGCATTATAGAGAGAGTGGAGGAGATCCCAGTTTTGTATGATGGCAATGTGGTGTACGAGCTTCCACCACTAGATAATATGTGTCTAATAGAGGGTATGGAGCAAAATTATGATAGCCATTGCTAGATAAAGCCCACATCAACATCGATAGCATAGTACTGTTCACCAAAGCAAATGTGTTGAAGGACTAGAGTATCCAAATAGAAATTGTGCTAGCCGGCTTCTCAAACCAAGTGGCATGGACAGCTACAAGACTCTTCATTTGCTCCATTACAAGCATGACTTGGTTCTGGTATCCTATTACAAGTAAATCATACTAATCAAGTCCCATTACATGTCATGCAGGAAGGAATGTTAATTGAAGGTATCGAAAGCCTTGGATGCTTCTATTGTAAGAACCCCCCCATCCTACTCGTTAAGTGCTAGTGTGTAATATATTATGTGATGTGAGTAAGCACAATGTCAAGACTGTTTATCCATCAAGGCACACATAACCATGAGGTGCAAAGAGGCACTTGCGAAGCTAATGTCGAAGAGGTGTGAAAGACCGTATACGAAATGGTAAAAGACTTTAGTACAGTTGGACCTCAACACTTGCAAATGATTGTGGCTAGAAGGCTAGTGACGAGCGCCCTAGGTTTTGAGCATGGTTTTCCCATGTCTGACACTAAACTCTCAATGATGCTCGAGGAACTTCAACCCATTAGGGCAAAAAACGCATCAAAAACGGCACTTGTAAGAAAGTGATTAAGGTCACCTTTTCGGCCATTTTTGTCTTGGAACTCGAGAGATTTTGTATTTTCGAGATTTTTGTACGAAATTTGCATTTGTTTGCTTCCGCGTTTTCTTTCTACACACTATTCTCTTTTGCCATTCTTTTTGTTGCACTTGCTTCCTATCACTGTGAGATTCTTGCTCGGTTCATTTGCTAGAATGTCTAGCAATACCTCTTCAAATAACACATGCGCAAGCACACGTAAATACAAGCTAACTGTTCAGCTAGATCCGATTTACACATCTTGAAAAAGTATACATCATCGAGTATTGATAGATGAGATCGAAGCCAACAGGTTGCGAACACAAGGAATGAAGCATATAGATTTGTGGGTGGACGGAAATATTTATCCCAAGGATTCTTCTACAGGTAAACCACCTCATTTTTTCAATGTCCATGACTATATAAGATATGTTGGAGAAGGTTACAATGGGATGCTTGGCTATTGTATGAGGTTATACTCTGCATCTTACACATATATAGCTCAAATGCACGAAATGAAAAAAGCACTAGAAACTACACAAACAAATATTTTAGAGTTGACAAGTCAGATTGATGTTTTGAAAAATGTTAACAAGTCATTGCAAGATAAGCTAACACGCTTGAGAGAAACTCCAGTAGGATTTAGAGAGAGGAAGAGACCATTAAAAAATATAACCAACTTGTGTGAGAGAGCAAAGAAAAGGAGACTAAATCTTACAAAGAAATATGTCTCTAACATATTAGGCATCAGTATCTGAGAGAATGAGGAAAGAATCGAACTTTTGAAGGAAACCATGAATAAGAAAGATATTTTGAGGATTCTTAAGTCACCTGAAAATGCGGATTTGAGAGGTCCAACTCTCAAAGAGTTAGTGAAGGACTTAAAAGGCACGGTGAAAGCAAATGAAATTGTAGAGACATGTGATACTGTGGGTATAAGTCGAAAAGGTTATCGTGCTATCTCTGGATTATGGTTTAAAAATCTTAAACGGAATAGGGTAACTATATTTGGATTGCCCCGAGCCCTTGCAGTTTGGATTGCAAGAATTGCCATGAATCGCAAGATTCCACATGTTTTTGGAGATTACATTCACATCGAAAGGTCTATGCCCTATGAAAAACAAAAAAAAAGGTAATTTTTGATTACAATGCGTTTAACAATATATGGGTTGATCTAAAAAAAGGTGCAAATTGCAATGGTTCACATGTATAAAATCACAGTAGAAGAAAGTTATGGTATTCTAAAGTTTGCCTTGAAGTTGGATGAAGCACAGATTCAAAAGGGATAGAAGATGGAAAGAATTAGCATTTGCCTCATGAACATGGCATTGGACCATACAATGGTGAGGGCCAAGCTCCATTGCATAAGATCCAATCCGAGATGGAGATTTGGTGGATTGGTGCAGCCCAGGTATCAATTGAAAATCATTAAATGTTGAAATGGTTGTTCAACCATACAGGTATTCCAAATATCCTTAAGTCTCAAAGTGAAGGCGAAATGTTGGTAGTTGATGGGGTTGGTAATTTTAATGTGGAATGGCATATGAGTGCTGATTTAAAAACTATCAAATGTATGCTTGGAATATGTAATGGTACAAATGCAAAATATCCTTGCCTTTATTGCATGGAAAGTATTGGATCCAAAGATTGGAGTAGTTTGCGACCAGTAAGAAGAGCCCCAAATAGAGACTATAGATTTGAGTAAATTTAAAAACACAGAAGACATCTGGGATCCCATTCTTTCAATCTCTCTTAAGAATGTTCATATTTGTACTTTGCATGCAAAGATTAGAATAATTGATAAGCTTCTCAGGTTGCATCTTGACTACGCATATTCCATTAAGCCATTATCTTTATCAGATGAGTGTATTGATAAATGCAAGGCATTGCTATCGAAAATGGGATTTCATGGGGGCCAAGTTCACTTGAGAAAGGATCCAATCCTTTCAGGAAAAACAAGAGATATCTTGGCCGATGTCTCTATGGGAGGCTCAAAAGCTAGACGATTCTTAGGAAACCATTCAGGAAAGCAGGTGAATGCGGCTTGGGAGTGTTGGAGAGAGCTATGTGAGATCACAACAAATGTTGCAAGTACGCTGAGGCTTGCGTTTCTTAGAATGGAGGTCTGGATACACCTTGATGTTTTTCTGAAACTCCTCAGGCAACATAAGACAACATATATATATGCGGAAGAGTTCAAAAGATCAATCACAAATCTTGTTCAGGCGATAAAAGAGGCATGGGGAGAAAAAGATATCACTTTTTATTTGGTAAAGTAACAATTATTTAATATGGGTTTATTTTGACAGGTTTTTCAATTGGTATAAAATTAGTATTACTTTGTATTGCAGCATATTCTTTATATTCATGGGCCTTACTTTGTGGAGGAGCATGGCCCCTTAGCAACTTATAGTAACCAAGGCATGGAAAAATCCCACTATTAAGCACGCACAAGTTATTTTCGAAGCACAAGGCATGGGGGAGGAGTTACAAAAAGCAATGCTTTGGAGGAGCTATTCAATTGGTTTTTTCGACGACAACTTCAAAGAATGTAGATAAAAGACGGCAATGACACATGAGCACTTGCACTTTTATATATAAGAAAGAATATATACAAAGCTAGCTTTCCAAAACTCTCATATTCTCTTTCTCCTTAGGAATCTTTTCTCTATAACGTAGAAAATTTCTTCTCTTGTAGCCAACTATAGATTTTACATCAGTTCGGTTTGCAGCCAAGGCATAGGATGTGAACGCCAAAAAGTATCTTGCTCTAGAAGCAGAGTAACTTGGACCATAGGCAAAAATCCTAATTGCCGCAGTCTTTTCCAAAAACATTACTTTGTGGGCATTATATTGTAATCCTGAGAAACCTAGAAGCCTTGTAAGAGCTTTAACACAAAGTATGGGCCATGCTGCATCCTATGAGAAACTACTATGAAGTACTAAAAAGGAATCAGGGTCAATCCTAGCCAAGTAGTGGCCGAGTGCAATGTCTTTCAATGTACTACCACCAGCTCTCGATCCTTTGCCACGTCCCAAGAAGTTATCTGAATCAGCAATCTCCAACTGCAAATAAAACCCATACTGAATGAGTGTGAAATGCAAACCTACCAATGTGTAAAAGCAAATTCAAAATTATCTTACAACTTGGTTTTCATCATACTCCAATTTAACTGGATTCCATAAATTTATTGATGATGATGTCTCATCGGTGTTAATCAATTCTTTAACGTATTCAAACTCCTCTCTTCCAAAATTGAAAATCCCAAGTTGGCTTTGAATGCGATCCAAGTCCTCATCAGTAATACTCAACTCTTTCTCAGCTTCTTTTGCCTTTTCAAAACAAAGAGAGAGAGCCTCACCAGCATCAATAAACTTATCGTCTAGAATTTCTTTATCAAGTTTGAGTATCTCTTCCTTTGATTCATTCTCTGTGTCAATTATCCCATTTGCAGCATCAGAAGCCTCTGCAATAATGCTATGACAATAAGATTTCCTAAGATTGAAAAGTTTTTGAATATCTGACAGTAAAATGTACTCCTCCTTGAAAGGTATAGATGGTAGAGAAGGAACAGTATGGTGAGAACTCTCATCAGTTGCAGGGTTTGCATCTCCTTGGCTCTCCTCAATGATGGTCTCAACTTTGAAGTGAGCAACATCCAACTTCTCAGCAATAGAAGCCTCAAAATCTGCATCTACAACCTCCTCTGTTTCCTTTTCATCTGCCAGATCATCTAACATGCAAAAGCTAGCAGACTTTGCTCCTTCCAACTGTTGCTCATTAGCTTTCAGAGGATATTTGACAAGGGTGAAAACAATAAAAGCAGCACACTTTGACATCATCTTGTAGTTCTTGGAATGAGTGGAGCACAATATGTCTCTTGCAAAAAACATGTCCAGAGAGTGGGCACCACACCTCTTAGTAAACACTGACTTTTCATTTCTTGTTGACCCAATGGGAACATGGACATATTCCTTTGTACCAACTTCAATAGAAGGACCTGCTAGATTTTCAAACTCCAAAAAGTCCTCCAAAAAATATTTTTTACAATATTTCAAAACACTCTCAAGGTCCCAATCAGGATTAAAGACATTCTTCACAACTCCATAGAAAGAGAGATCCATGCCATTCTGAAGGATAAAATCAAGAAGCCTCTCTGATGGAGTGACATTAGAAAGCTCTAATACTCCAAGATCTCTCATTGCCGACTTTCGCTTCCCTGGAGATGTGCTTGGCATTCTGACACTGGTGGCAGAGCATGGAGAAGAAACAGAATGCATAGGCTCATCACATGTTGAAGCCCTTGAGCCTTTTGAAAGCCTTCTCCTTTTCCTAGTTTCTGGCAAAACCTTGGAGCCTAGAAAATCTGTAGGTTCAGACATGTTTCCAACTTTTGCTTGATACGGCGTGATGAGACTCAAACGCTAGACATGGATGTTCGTACTCGCACCGTATCGGTAATGCAAACCAGAACAACTTAAAGCAAAGGGCCGCAACCATAACGACGCGATAAGGCAGAGCCAAAATCAGTGATCACGCACCCTCGCACAGTATCGGGTTAGGAGGCACGCCGAAGGAAGACTCTAAAGAATAGGAAAGCCCGAAATGACGCGAACAGGCAAAAGCGCAAAAGAGGAACACTCGCTCTCGCGCTATATCGGGAGAAGAAAGAGAGGTCCACAAGGAAAGCGAAAAAAGTCGTACGGATGAGGGTCACCCCCTTATGTAGGCGCGCAATAATGCCACGTGGCACTAGCCATTGGGCTTCCACACATGGCACTAGCCGTTGGGCTTTGACACGTGGCACTAGCCATTGGCCGACACGTGGCAAACATGTGGACCGATCGTTAGTCGACATGTGGCATATGGACGATAGGCAGACACGTGGCACAATCAATGCGAGACACGTGTCTGACACATGTCATGGTTGACGAGGGTATATAAGGGGTTATTTTGCTTACGTGTACACTTTACATTTCTCGAGCTCTCGCACCTTGCTTGCCGATACGGAGCGATCCCAGTATTGCGTCTACTGCATTTCGGGTATATAAGGGGTTATTTTGCTTACGTGTACACTTTACATTTCTCGAGCTCTCGCGCCTTGCTTGCCGATACGGAGAGATCCCAGTGTTGCGTCTACTGCGTTTCTATTCTCTCTCGTCATATCGGTTCCCGTCCTTGATTTAGAGCGAGTGTGTATTTGCCTCTTTCCAGATTTCCTCATTTCGGTGGTCTTCAGTCGGTGGGCCGATACGAAGTGAGGGCATCCTTCGGTGGTCGTCACAATATCCATCTCGCGCCATATCGGCCTTCTCTATCATGATGTCCTCGTCTCCGATACGGCGTGAACGTGACGATCCGTCTTTTTTGTTTGTTCCTTCTTGCGCCGTATTGTGCCTGCTGCGTTGTTGTCAGATTTTTGAGAAAATTCCTATATCACTTTTATCTTTCTGGCTCTTCTATTTTCTTCCCTGTATGGCAAGGACAAAGCAAACTGCAAGAAAAGTGTATGTGGATAGGAAGGACAGTGGGGGTAGAAGGAAGTTACAATTTGATGAATCTGAGGAGGAACCCTCTTCAAATATTGCTGAAGCTGGGCCATCAGAGGCCCCAGAGCATTTTGCCACGGAAATCTCCCCTACACCAGGTGTTGGCCTAACATCTTCCATGAAGTTAAAGCATTTCAGTGCAGAGAATGTTTCTTCTCCTGAAGTTGAAGAAGCAAAGGGTGAGACTTGCCCTGTGAAGGATTCATCCCCTCCAATTGCACCTGAGCCTACATCTGCTGAAGCCACTGAGCCTCCCAAGCCACAAAGAGAAAGAGGAAGTCCCGGTTCTTCTACATGCAGAGGTGTTTTAGTGAGATTAGAAAAGCCCAGAGAGCTACAGAGAACGTGATTCCAAAGGCTGCTTTCATAAGAGTTATTAAAGAGATCTCTGATAGATTGTCTCAAGTGGTAACTGTCTCTGGTCTAAATAAGAAGTGGCAACTCTCAGCCATTCTTGCTCTACAAGAGGCCGCAGAAGATTTTGTTATTGATTTCATGAACGATGCTTACATTGCTGCTGCACATGCTCATAGAATTACCCTTATGAATAAAGATTTCAGCATCATCAAACAGAATCAGGTATAGGTTCGATAAAATGTTGAGGCCCTTGCCTTCCAACGATCAAAAAGCTCTTGAAATCCTTAACATTCCCCCGAAATTGTCCAGGAAAGGGAAAAAGCTAAAGGTTGAGGATGTAACTCACCTTTACTCTATAAGGGGTGCCACTCAGCAGGAGTCTATCTTGAGTGAAAAATTTCAGGAGGTGTTGGAAACTAAAGACGAAGTTTACAAGAGGAAAGCCGCATCACTTGCTCCCGTCAACAACGAGAGGATGGGGAAAGTGTATGGGCAAATAGTTGTGAATGTTTCTATGGAACCTGAGGAGGATTACCTTAATATATCTCCCGAGGAAAAGCCCATGTTGGAGAAAAGGGATGTCCAACTATCTGACTCCGTTGTTTTTTGTTGCATAAGGTAAGGCTTATAGATTCAAGTATATTTTATATGTAATTTGTATTGATTTTGATTGATTCAAATAGCTTTTGCTATTGACTGCAGGGCATTTGTCTCTTCTCTCACTCTCGATATCCGTAGAGCCATATATGTTGTTGATCCACTTCTCTTTGTGGAACTATTTGCAAGATCTGGGTCTTATATTGCACCATTCTTTCGTACTTTTGATAGTGTGACAAATTACCACATCTTTTTCCCTTATGTAGAAATGTATTTTTCTTTTCTATAGAGGAAAATTTATATTCATTTGCTTTTACCCTTTTTCTCACCTCTATTTTGAATTTGCAGAGGGGATTGGAGTCTTATCTATATTAATTGTCTTACTAGAGAAATTATCTTTATGAACTCTCTTAGCGGTGTTCATGGCCAAGCACGAATGTATGTTGAAAGAAAATTACTTGCTTTGATTATATTTACAAAAAATATTTTGAACTTACAAAGCTTCCTTTTGCAGTGCTGGTAGACTTGTTTCTACATTTTTGGATACTACATATGAGGATCTTGTTGATCCTCAAAAGCCTTATACGTTTCTTCTACAAGAAGTTCCATTGCAAAGCGATGTGCATTCTTGTGGATGGAGAGTTAAATCAAATATTTGCAGAACAGTGGATTCAAAGTTATTACAAATAGAAGGAGTGAATGTAAGTTAATTTCATTTGATTTTTGTGTAACCCTTATCATGATGTCTTTTCACTAACTTATAACATTTATTCTTACAGTGTAGAGACTATCCTGATTCATATGTTTGGTGGATAAGGGAGAGATGCATTGAACTGATTTTGGACAAGGCAATCACACCATATGATCCTGACTCCCCTCTTCCTTCCAAAACTTCAATGGCCAAGGGCATAAGTAAGGGAAAGGGCAAGGGAAAGGGTAAAGGCAATGGTAAGGGCAATGGCAAGGGCAAGGGAAAGGGCAAGGGCAATGGCAATGGCAATGGCAATGGCAATGGCAATGGTAATGGTAAGTCAGCCACAAAGACCACTGTTGCAGAGTCTAAAAAAAAAGGAATGCCAATGCTTTCTCCTCTGAAATTTGATCCATCCCCTCTTAAACCCCAAGAAAAGAGAGTACCTGTAAATGTGAAATTCTTTCAACAATCAAAGAAAGGCCCTATGAGAAAAAACATCTTTGAAGAAATCGATAAAGAAGCCACAAAGCCAACAAAGGAGAAGGTAGCAGATAAAGAATCAAAAGAGCAAACATAAGCATACATAAGCCTTATTATTTTGGCTTTGTACATTTATATGATATTTTTGTACCTCATGATGTAATGAATTTTTTCACTTATAAATCGAATGTAATATACATTTATTTCTATACATTCGAAAGGCAACTTGCTTCATGATAGCTTATGAGTTCCCACTAAAAAACATCTTAAGGACAGCCTATTAAGATAAATTCCTGCAAAGTTTTCATTCTCAAGGCTCAAAACTCACAATTGTGGGAGACAAACAACTCATACAAGAGAAAGAGCGCTCGGCTCTTTTACCAATTGTTACGCCATTCACTTTGAACTTATATCTAGGGGATGTATTGTCTAGCAATTCCAAGGTATCCCTCACATCTTTCAGACTCCAATTGGAAGTAACATTCACCTTCTTTACTTCTTCATGCGGCAAAACGTGCACCGCAAGTTTATACGGTGTGCAATCTGTATCGGAATCCAAGGGAACCCAAATACCCAATCTTAGTTTGTATCTCTTGTAATCAAAGCCCAAAGCAAGACTTTGGCGAGGGATACTGTAAGCCAAAGCTAAGGATTGAGGGCATGCACTACACCTCAAGATATCACCCTTATGGTCGCACTCTCTAGATTTCCAAAGCGTCCCTATAGTGTTGTCCAAATCCTCTTCCGAAAAGTTTCTACTTAGCTAGGATACCTTTGTTCAGGGATACTGTAAGCCAAAGCTAAGGATTGAGGGCATGCACTACACCTCAAGATATCACCCTTATGGTCGCACTCTCTAGATTTCCAAAGCGTCCCTATAGTGTTGTCCAAATCCTCTTCCGAAAAGTTTCTACTTAGCTAGGATACCTTTGTTCTTTGTAAATTTGATGTTTTGAAGCAAGCCACGAAGATATGGAGGGGTACAAACCATGATAAACGTATTCTTCTTGAGATCCTTCCAGCTGTCATGGACTTTTGAATATCTTGAGATATTTTGAATTTGAAACTCTGCACTGTTACCTTGTCAGGAATCTCCCAGTTTAGAGATGAAAGGCTTGACAATGGCAAATCTTCGATATTCCCATACCTATCCGCTTTAGAGGGAACCACATACTGTGCATAATATATAAAAACCTTGCATTCACTAAAAAAAGACACAGTTTGATCGGGATAAATAATGTCTGCTAATACCTTATGAATGGCATGGAAAGTCCCACTTAGGCTTTCCACAGGTTGCCATTCAATACTTGTTGACGGAAAGATATCTGCAATGACGAATCGATTATTAGAACTTGCCTAAATGGAAAAGAATTATATATATTATTTAACTAATAACTTACAATGTGTTTGTTGGGGAACACGTTCGTTTGGAGGCAAGTGCATATCCTTGGCCATGTAAACATGTTGCACCTTGACAAACTACCCTTCGGGCATAATTTTGAAGGCAATGATACGCCCCTTCCAGTGATGTTTTATATCATCTCATTTTCTTCTTTTCACCTTATGAGAGCCCTTGCAAGATGGCAGCATGGTAACCCAATCGTTTACAATAAAGGTTTTGGGCTCCCAATTTCCATCTGCTCCCTGGCTATAGACTGTGCAAGAGTGTATAAATGAGAAGAGCGCCTAGAGGAAGCCATGAAAAGAATGAAAGCGCAGAGAAAGAAGCTCAAAGAGGGGTGAATGAACTAAAAGTAGCGCTAAGAACACAAATGAGTATGTATTGGGTGCCAAAAAGAATATTGAAAGATCTCCCGACTTTCAAAAAACTCATTATTAATTTCATCACATCTCTGTCATGTATTTGGTCAGATTTGTAAGTAAATAACGTCTTTGGGACTCCAAAACATGTCAGACTTTAGGGATTTTGGCTAAAAAAGAAGAGAGAATCACGAAATAGACTCCACTACCTCTAAAAAAGAGGAGACAAGAATACCATATTCTTGCACACGTGGCAAACTCTCTTTGGCCCTTTTCTTAATCCAGTGATTAACAAAAGTGCATTTTTGGAAGCGTTTTTGGCCCTAATGACTCATTCAGAGGAATAGGTAACATATTATATCATTCACAATGCATCCCCAAATATCATAAAAAAGCCATGCATATAAAGATCAATATTCTGTGCATGTAAATTCAAACACATGGTCCGTGCAGCACGTGCCGAGAGTGATCATGGGATGGAATCTTGTCTTCTAAAGTTAAAGTAAGGATGTGCATACATATTTTTCCATGGTAGCTTATTACCTGGACAAGCCATTGACAATGATAGTAGGTGCTTTATATTCAAAATGTCAACAACTAGGCCAACCTCAGGGGTTGACTTAGTGAATCATATGTGAAGGAATGGCACTGGGGACCTATGCAATAGTTGAATATGCTTCAACCATGTGTATTACATTAATGATTGGATATCCATGATAGCACATGTGTATGATCCAAGGTAGGTTCTCTTACATGATTCTACCATCACAACACGAACTTAACGAACATAATTCTCGTCTCTTCCATTCTTGTCTTGTCTTTCTACAGTGTACAAGAGTTGATGACTCTAACAATATGTGAGATGAAGGAAGAGAATATAGATGCACATGAACTTTTTTGGACAAAGATGAATGAAGTGTTGATGCCATGAGGCATATTCCACGGTGGATTCCGTGATTATATTTATTTGTTAGGGCTCGTATACAAGGTGAATTCCTCGTGCGAGAAGTTGACGGGGATGCTTGTCCTTTTTTTGAGCGTCTGATTAATTGAATGTGCATGTGGGTGATTCCATAGCGGGTGATTTCGTAAAATACATATTAAATTAATGGGTGTTTACGAATTTAGAGTGTGCACTCAAATTAAATTAAGTTCAGGATAGAGTTTCAACCTATTCAATTATTTTGTAGCTGAAGATTGCTAGGTATTCACTTTTGTTGGGTTTTATTTAATTATTTTCTAACAATTGTGAATGCTTGAGTTGATGTGTAGAGCAGGCGACGATGGTGTTGGGTAGAAACGGGCGATGATGTGAATCCAAATGCTTAGAAGAATTATTTTTTTGATGGGCGTGCACCTATCACTAAAGCGTGGCACCAATATTTATTCAAGTGTGCTTATTTATTAAAGCGCTTGACAAAATATTTATTATCTTGCATGTGCATAGGCACTTGGTTAAATATTTCATTATTTGATATTTGTATTTGGGCACAGCTCGACTTTTGGATGCCCGAACACCTTACTCTATAATTGGGAAAACGCATACGCAAAAACAAAAGCATGCTATTTGTAAAGTGGGCTATCTTTTAGCTTAAATATAACTAAAACTATAAATGCATGCCTTGTGATGCACTCACATAAGGCATGGGGAGAGATTGCACCCAATTTGTCTTTTTGTCTCATGTCATGCAAATTCCCTTTTGCTTTTTACTTGCAATTATGAAGGTTTGTAGAGTTCTTTGTTCTTGGGGACCTTTCGGCATTCGCTACACACGCATACATCATCCGATTTGCACACCAAGTGTAGCCACCCAAGCCTTGATTTTTGAGGATTCATGGCAAAAAAGGTAGCCGCCAATTGGAGGACCATTTGCACCGTGTTTAATGGTGGTCCGGGCAACATAATGCAAGGAAGGGAGAGATCTTGCTTATTTCATTGGGGAACAAAGTCTCCAAATACACATCACAGTACATGCACAAGAGTTTCCAAGATGAGTATAAGCATTTGTGCCACATGTGGAGCTATGCAACCACAGAAGATGATGCAACAGTGCAATATTAATTCATTAGGGGTTGGTGGGCCTTAGGAAAAGTTGCAGATTGCAATATACTAGTAATGGATTGTTGGCTTAGTTGGTGGCATATCAAATATTCACATTGGAGGTGACACTTTGCTGGGGTAAGACTAATTTGTAATAGTAGGATGTGATGTGCGGTGCAATTGTTTTCTCACACTCCATACCCTCTCGTGTTGATATTTGTCCAAATGGTGGAGAACATTGCTCATATTCCAATCATGAACCTAGCAAAGCCAATGCGTGTAAGTTGGTTGGCAAAGGGAGGGATTCAAAGGATCTATCAACTTGTACAATGCATGTGTCAGTGATTTGGCCAATGTTCTACTACAGAGCACAAATGGCAAGCATTCATTGGCGAAAAAATCCATGGTGCAAGATCCTGTGCAGAGAAGCTTTTGAGTCAACTACAACAAGGAATTAGCCCCACACCTTGAGCAACAACAAGGATGGTTGAGGAGGTGGCAGGAGGAATTGAACTGCATCAATGTCCTTATTTTTGAGGGGACAATGTGACAGTAGCGAGGAAATGTATGGTTGATGGGAAAAGGGGTCAGAGGAAGCAAACACCTCTCACAAGCTTGAGTATGTGACCAAAAACATACTTTGAAAAAAGAGCACAAGAAAACTAAACTTTGAGGATCCTTTGCCTTGTGACCAATCAATGGTAGTATCACCAAATTCTTTGAAGAAAATGGTGGTGGAGATAGTCCTTCATGACACTGTTTGGGCTATAAGAAGGATTATAACTTGTAGTCGTATGGAATGTCAAGGATGGTTGGGAGCTAGAAAGAAAAAAATTCAAAAAACCAATTAAGAACATGGCACATAAGGTGTCTACAACTTCGTTTTGGGGCATCATGGAGTAGTCCAGCTCGAGAGGAGAAGCTAGCAATTAACATGGAATGCGGTGCCAGTTCATGTGGTTCTATAATGATAGTGCAAAACATACATGGAACATTTATTTTTCCATTTATCATGCACCATCCAAAGTTCCGCAAGTATGGCTAGTGAGATGAGGCATAAATTTGATAGTAGAAGAAATCCACATGTTGGAGAGTGGTGGGTTTGTTTTACAAAAGGTGGCACAAGAGGTGGATGCTAACGAGGGCTCATGTAGATATCGAAGAGGTGTTTCACATGCTACAAGGAAAAGGATAGACTCCGCATTGGCTCTAGATGCAAACTATGAGGGCCACATAGTGGTGAAGCCCTTGAAGCATGAGTCTTTCAAAACTAGAGACACCTAACTCAAGTGGCATGCGTGAGTGTTATGATGTGCACATTGCAAAGAATCCAACATGTAATTGCTAGGATTTCATATACCGTGTCACAGAAGGAAAAGCATATTTGGCATGTAAGCACCTGTACTATGTGTACCTCTGAGAATTTGGAATGGATACAAATGCAAACATGTTTATACACCAACCCATATGCATTGAAGAAAACTTGCACCTTGTATTTGGAAGCAAAAGAAATGCATTTTATTTTGTTGAGAAAATACTATCGTACAATTCAGTTGGTTAGCTTACGTCAAAATTTTGACAGGCTTTCAGTGACCTTGTATCTCTTAGTTTGTCAAGCAAAAACACTATTGTCAGAGTTAACGTAATATAAATGTACATTTGGATTGCTTGTACGAATTGTCTTGTATCGAATTAGTTGGGGGGAGGAGGGAAGGGAGAGAGAAGCGGAGGGGAGAGAGCTATCAATCCATTGTAATTAAAGTTCTAAAAATATAGAGTGGTTGCACGAGTGTTCACATTATTTGTGAGATATACATACATACATACATACATACATACATACATACATACATACATACATACATACATATATATATATATATATATATATATATATATATATATATATATATATATATGATTTAAGAAAAGTGTTTGTTACAACACATACCGTAATCTGGTGTGAGGGATTATTATACAATGTGGATTGATCACATGCATGAGAGAGAGAGAGAGAGAGAGAGAGAGAGAGAGAGAGAGAGAGAGAGAGAGAGAGAGAGAGAGAGAGAGAGAGAGAGAGAGAGAGAGAGAATGAGCGAGTGATTGAGATGTGTGTGTGTGTGTGTGTGCATACATACATACATACATATATAGATGTTTACACAACACAGAGAGAGAGAATGTAGAGTGAGAGGGAGAAATTGCATGTATAAAGAGAAATTAAGAGAGAGTAAAGAGATGGAGCAATTTGAGAGAGAGAGAGAGAGAGAGAGAGAGAGAGAGAGAGAGAGAGAGAGAGAGAGAGAGAGAGAGAGAGAGAGAGAGAGAGAGAGAGAGAGAGAGAGAGAGAGAGAGAGAGAATGAGCGAGTGATTGAGATGTGTGTGTGTGTGTGTGTGCATACATACATACATACATATATAGATGTTTACACAACACAGAGAGAGAGAATGTAGAGTGAGAGGGAGAAATTGCATGTATAAAGAGAAATTAAGAGAGAGTAAAGAGATGGAGCAATTTGAGAGAGAGAGAGAGAGAGAGAGAGAGAGAGAGAGAGAGAGAGAGAGAGAGAGAGAGAGAGAGAGAGAAGTGGGCCATGGCGTACTGTTTTGGGGTGATCACATGAATGTACCCACAATATGTGTTAGAGAGAGAGAATTGTTTACACGAGATAGAGTGCTATTTGAGTGGGTTTGTTAGAAAGAGAAAAAGGGAATATACACGTAGAGAGAGAAACTGAGAGAGAGAGAGAGAGAGAGAGAGAGAGAGAGAGAGAGAGAGAGAGAGAGAGAGAGAGAGAGAGAGAGAGAGAGAGAGAGAGAGAGAGAGAGAGAGAGAGAGAGAAGATAATGGTGGCAGTCATGGAAGTGGTAGTGGTGGTGGAGGTGGCAACAATGGTGGTGGCAATGATGATGATAGTAGTGATGGAGGTAGCCATGATGGTGGTGGCAGCAGTGTGGTTGGCAGCGGTGGTGGTGGTGGAGGTGGAAATATCTAGGGGTGGAATAAGTGGACTATATGGAATAAGAAATAGAGGTTGCCCCAGAAAAGATTTCTCAAATGCTCGCTCAAAAAGCTCACTTTTTGCCCTTCCCCCATTTTATCTACTCTATTTTTTTCCTTGTCCATACCACTTATAGTCTTGTCCCCCGTATCCCCTTTACCCCACTCCCTCCCCTCTAAACCCCATTTTTACTACCCCATGTCAGGGATCCCACTGGGTATTAACCCAAAATTTGAAAGTTCCCCCTCCTTTCTGTAATGAAAGCAATCAACCATAGAATGAAATCTAACTGAAATTGAAAATTAACTAAGCTACAACAAAGAATTAACAAATCTATTGCACCAAGACATCCTCATCATGTATTAATGGTTGGGGATTCCAGAATACATGACGACCATGGCTGAGTGCTTCATAGGCTAGAAAGAAGCTAACTCCAAGAAAATGGTAAAGCCAAGATTATTGAATGATCAAAAGATGTCTTGCCTTTGGCCTCTAGTCCCTTTTATTCTAACCCTCTTCCAAACTTAAGGGCTGTTCACACATGTACACATAGGCTAAAGCTAAATTTACAAAGGCTGGAATTAATCCAAGGTGCAAATATTAATGTTGTATTTTCCTTCATGACAAACCATCCCTTCCTGAAGATGGTTTTGTCCTCAAAACCAAGAAGTAATGGCCTATATCCAAGTCAAGAATGATAATAATTATGCCCATTCATCTTCCAAATGATAAGAAAGCACTGTCCATGAAAAGAAAACCTTTTTGCATGCCAAACTGTGAGAAAACTGGCTGCTGTCCAAACAGGGCTGATTCACTAAAACTGCCATAACTTTTGATATATTGGTCCAAATAAGGCGTGCGAGGTGTGGAAACGAAGTATACACTCCCAAGCATCACCCCATAACATCAGAATCAAATTTTGATAAAGTCAGGACAGTTTTATTGTCTGCAGAAATTTCATACAGCAAGCTGTCTCTGCACAGTCACTGCATACTGCATCATATATCATCCTGTAATAGCCAAGGAAAGTTACTGACATAAGTGGATGGTTGCCAAGAAGACTCTTCAATGGGCAAATTCTTCCACTTAATAAGACACTCAATGAGAGTACGATTTCTGAGAACTTTCTCTCTGTTTCCAATAATGCTTTCAGGTTCATATATGATCAGTCCTGCCTCATCCAATGGTGGTAACTCTTCCAATACTTGTACATCGGGCCCAACATACTTCTTCAGCTGTGAAATATGGAATACATCATGTATTCTAGTGGAGGATGGTAGCTGAAGTTTATAAGCAAGCTCTCCAATTTTGTCCAGAATCAAATATGGTCCATAAAACCTATGAGCAAGCTTGTTATTCCCACCCTTTAGTGAAGCATAATGCGTCTTGGGCACTTTGAGAAATACCCAATCTCCAACCTTGAAGTCTAAATGTCGTCTTTTCTCATCAGCATAGACCTTCATTACGTCTTGTGCTTTCCTTATGCTGTCCTTGCATTGCCTCATGAGCAACTCCATTCTTTCCAACTCTTCCTTTGCTTGTGGGTTGATGTCTTCATGGAATAAAACTGATGGAAGTTGAACTTTATACCCATAAAGAGCTTCAAACGAAGACATCCCAATGCTCATGTGATGCGTGTTATTATAGCAAAATTCAGCAAGGTGGATCCAACGATCCCATGAAGCTTGTGTGTCATGACAATAATGCCTAAGGTACACTTCCACCCAATGATTGACTCTCTCCGTTTGCCCATCAGTCTGAGGGTGATAGGCCGTGCTAGGAGTGAGGAAAGTACCCATAGAAGAGAATAGACTTTTCCAAAAGTTGCCCATAAACTTCGAATCACGGTCTGATACTATTCTCATAGGCATACCATGTAGTTTGAACACACCTTCCATAAATTGCTCGGCGACTTGTCTTGCTGAATATTGGACTTTAGTTGGGATAAAGTGGGCTGATTTGGTCAATCTATCAACTACCACATAGATACTATTCCATCCATGACTGGTAGTAGGCAATCCCGTTATGAAATCCATGGAAATATCTGTCCATTTGCTCGTAGGCATAGGTAAAGGCTGAAGTAAGCCAGCTGGTAATAGAGTGGAATCCTTATTTTGCTGACACTCCAAGCACTGAGATACATACTCTTTAACATCTTTCCATAGACCTTTCCAATAAAAACTTTGATGAACTCTATCAAACGTCTTGAAAAGGCCCAAGTGACCAGCCATTGGCGATGAATGCATCTCTTGAAGCACCTTCAGCTTGAATTTACTGCTGGGAATCAAGTACACTTTACCTTTAAACCATAAGAGGCCATTATGCACTTTAAAATTTGGAAATTCAGCATCACACCCTTGCTGTAATTTCTGTAAAATATGGGCAGCATGCTCATCAAGCACATATTCCTCTTGAATGTCTTCAATCCACTCCTTATAGATGGTGGACACAGTAGATAGACTGCATGCCCACATTCTTGATAACGCATCAGCCACCACATTATCCTTGCCAGCCATGTATGATATTTCAAAATCATATGATTGCAAAGTAGCCAACCATCTCTTTTGCTTGGGAGAAAGATTGGGCTGCGAGAGAAAATATCTCAAGACCCTATGATCGCTTTTGACTTTGAAGTGTGTCTCATAGAGGTAGTGGTGCCATTTCTTGATTGCATGTAAAATAGCAAGCATCTCCTGCTCATAAACATGCATCTCTCTCTCTTTGTCATCAAATTTTCTGCTCTCAAATGCAATGACACCATGCTCCTGTACCAAAACTGCTCCCAAACCTCTACCACTGGCATCTGCATAAATGGTAAAAGTCTTGGAGAAATCAGGGCAAACTAGTATGGGTGCTGAAACAAGCAATTCTTTCAGCTCATTAAAGCTCTTGTCAGCGATCTCATCCCAAAAGAAGGCCTCCTTTTTCAGCCGATCGGTAAGAGGAGCTGCAACATGAGCATAGTTTTTCATAAACCGTCGGTAAAAGGATGACAAACCAAGGAACCCTCTTAATGAAGTGGCATTGGTTGGTGTAGGCCATTCTTTGACGCACTGAACCTTCTTAGGATCCACTTTGATTCCATCTTCTCCCACTATATGACCCAAGTACTCCACTTCCTTTGTCATAAAAGAGCATTTAGTGGCCTTGGCAAACAGTTTGTGTATCCTCAATATGTCAAAGACCTCTTTTACATGCTGCAAATGGTCTTCTTTATTCTTGCTATAGATCAAAATGTCATCAAAGAATACCAAAACTGTTTTAAAGAGAAATGGCTGAAGTATCTTATTCATGAGAGACTGGAATGTGGCTGGAGCATTTGATAACCCAAAAGGCATAACCATAAACTGATAAAGACCCCTCTCCGTCCTGAAGGCTGTTTTGAATTCATCCCCTTCCTTCATGCATATTTGATGATATCCCGATCTCAAGTCAATTTTTGAAAACACCTTGGCATCCTTCAATTCATCTAAGAGATCATCTATTCTAGGTATGGGATACCTATTCTTGATAGTGACCTTGTTGAGATCGCGGTAATCAATGCACATTCGAAAGGAGCCATCTTTCTTCTTCACAAGAAGGACTGGAGAAGCAAAAGGTGATTGGCTTGCCTTAATGAGACCCATTTCCAAAAGCTCTTTGGCTTGGCGTTCTACCTCTTCTCTTTCCACTTTGGAGAGGCGATATGGTGGTTTGTTGATGGGCTTTGTATTGGGCAGCAAGTCAATGGGATGATCCACTTCTCTTTTGGGAGGAAGAGAGGTAGGTGGCTGGAAAATATCATCATATTCTTTCAGCAATTTACAAAGACATGGGTCCATATTGTTGGTAGGAGAAGAGGGCTGATCCTCTTCAATCTGGGAAAGAAGAATGGTGAACATACATGCCTTTGCATTTATCTCTTTCTTAACCTTCTTGGGACTGATCATCTCCATTCTTTTCTTTTCAGCTCCATGTAGTGTTACTTGTTGTCCACACCATTTAAACTCCATTTCCATGTTGTTGAGATCCATGGTAAATCTGCCCAAAGATTTCAGCCAGTTGCAGCCAAGTATTATATCAATGGGACCCATTTCTAATGCAATTAGGCTCACTGATGTAGTGCACAATGGGGAAAGGGTGATAGGTACATTTGGACAGCATTGATTGCTCATCTCAAAATTTCCATTTGCCACTTGGATTTTGAGTGATGTAGGCATTTCATGCGTATTCAATTTCAGCCCATTGAGTGACTTAGCATTAATGAAGCTATGTGTACTTCCCGTATCTATGAGTATATGAGCGGTCCTTCCCTTGATTTGACCTTTAAGGCGTAGGGTATTATCCCCTCTTGAACCACTCCATGCATCACTTGATATGGCACATAGCGATGGATGTAAATCAGTCCATGAATCATCCAAATAATGACCACCCGGGTCGAAAGGAAACCCATCCATCGGATCATAGAACTCATCATGGCCATTCTCTTCATTTTCATGCGCCTCTTCTTGAGTTGTTGTGACATCAAGCTGAGCCAAGCTTCCTTCAATAGATTCAACATCGGAATCATCCTCGATGATCATGCTAATCTTCATATTTTTGGCCTTGCATTTGGACTTATGATCGGGTGACCATTTCTCTCCACATTTGTAGCATAGACCTTTAGCATACATATCTTTGAGCTTGTCATTCGATACATGTTTGCCTTGAGTAGGGACTGAAGTTTTGGCATTTATATCAGTCCTCTTTCCATCAAATCTATTTTCAGCATTAGGTCTGAAATTACTGCTTTGTTTTGACCCAAACACAGTAGGAAAAGTGGGTATCTTGCTGTAAGTGTTGCTGAAAGTATTTGATGGCTTCCCAATATGCTGAAAATCAGTTTTAGCATGCCCATAATGGCCTGATGTCCTTGAGAACTACGTAGGCTGAAAAGAATGCCCTGTTTTTAGCTGAAAACCCTTGTATTTCTGCCCATAACGTTCAGCCAATTGAATGGCAGCTTGTAGGGATGTAGGATTCATGGCTCCAACTTCAGAAGAAAGAATAGGTTCCAAACCAAATATGTATTTATTCAACTTGGCACTATCGGAGACCCCATGAACATACATCGAGAGGTTCAAAAACTGATTTGAGTACTCTCTAACCGAGAGACCACGTTGCTCAAGAGCATACCACTTTTTCTCTAACCGCTCTTTTTCAATAGGGGAAACAAAGACTTCAATCATAGCATTTTTCAATGCATCCCAAGACAAGAAGTCATGTCCCATCCTCGCCATATATCTCCACCAAGTGTGAGCATAGCCTTCTAGATGAAGGGCTGCAAATTTTACTTTGGCATTCTCGGGCCTTGGGTAAAGGGAAAAATACATCTCTAACTTGTCAAACCACTCCTCCAACTCCGTGGGTGAAGGGTTCTCTCCCTTGAAGTTTGAGATAATTATTTTCTCCTTGTACTCTCTCTCGTATTGAGGAGGTTGTCCATTAGGGTGCTGCTGCCCACTATGGTTTTGTGGCCCAAAAGAATTGCCAAAAGGTCCTTGCCTAGGATATTCATTATTTCCATGCCCTTGTGCATAAGGAGTTTGCTGTCCATAATGCATACCATGACTTTGTGGCTGGAAACAATGTCCTTGAGGATGAAAGTATGTGTTGCTCACATTGGGAGGTTGTCCATGCATCGGTGAATTGAAAGGTGGTTGCTGCCCATTATTTTGCTGATTCCAACCATGATTTGACATGGGACTTGGCCTATTGGCCTGCACTTGAGGAGAGAAATTATGTTGTGGCTGTCCAAAAGCATTTGGGGCTGAATTCACATGTCCATGTGGCTGCCCATAAGAGTTTGGGGTTGAATTAATATGGACTTGCTCATAGCCACCAACATTTGCTTGAGGGTAAAATTGCTTGTAGAAAGAGTTGCACCCATGGATGTCTTCATCATGCTTTGAGTTTGTTTGCACTCTTTCTTGAAGATCCTGCCCATGTGGCTGAAAGTGACCCTTTTGTTGATGGAATTGTGGCTGAAGTGAAGTGGGATGAGCAAAATCCTTAGCTTTAGATGATTCTCCAACTTCAAATTGACCTACCACCTTAGG
Organism: Lygodium microphyllum; assembly: GCF_053477565.2. Lineage (NCBI taxonomy): Eukaryota > Viridiplantae > Streptophyta > Polypodiopsida > Schizaeales > Lygodiaceae > Lygodium > Lygodium microphyllum. The sequence goes on from NC_141156.1 coordinate 38,311,563, forward strand.
AGTAAGTGGTTTAGGTGGTTCTTCAGCCTAGGAGTAAGTGGTTTAGGTGGTTCTTCAGCCCTATGCGGGTGTGGGATATTAAGACCAGCTGTAGGCAACATTTTCTCACCAAGCAGTGCTACAAGCTTGTCAATACCCAACCTCATACCCTCGAAACCTGATTTCATATCCTTTATGTCATTTGACAATTGTTGAAAACTGTTTGAATTCATTGAGATATGAGACGTCTCTATGGGTTGATTGGTAGGGGAGTGAGTGGAGCTTGCATCGACCTCATCGTTCTCATAATGCATTCGGTAAATGGCATCTTGAGAAGTGTCATGATGTTCACCCCTTTCCTGTTGATGTTCATCCCTTTCCTGCTGATATTCCTTCAATTCTTCATTGATAGTATCCAAAACAGGGTCTCTCTTCTTATTTCTAGCCATGGGTTGATTTCTGTCCTGAATTTCCTGTAGTAGAAAAACTTGATTATCTTTACTTCTAGAGCTCCAAATTACGAGGTCTCTGGCTCTGTTCAAAGCTTGAAGAGCCCTCTATCCAATGATCTATCAAATGCAGAAAATGGATGAGTACAGAAATTTCTGTAAGGGATTTTCTGTTGCTGTCTGAAAATTCCTGCAGGCAGTGAATACCCTGTTCTAGTCAATTAATGGCTTGTACCATCAATACCAAGCATGTACCAACTCCATAACCTTGTAGGAGAGTCTCATACGTCTGCCCATACTGAAAATGACCTCAGTAACCAGTAAAATGGCTGTCTGACTCAAAGTAGACTGCAATCTTTAATGAGGGTATGTATACATACTCTGTTCCAATCTTTCAGACTGAACCATAGTGTCTTTACCATAGGATGTATACATTTTATTGTAGCCATATGTCTTCATACATTTGCCATACCATACATTTGCCAATATCACAAGAACTCACTGTCCATAACTCATGCTGTAGGCTGATTTCAAATGCCTTTGAGATTTGTACCTGCACCTAAACTTGAAAATACGTGGGATCCGAGACCCGAGGGGTTTGCAAAGTTCCCTCTCGGGCCGGGTTGCGCTCCCCTTCAGGGTCCTCGTCGGTAGGGGAGGGTCACCTCACTATTGTCCTACCGACTCGCCCGGCATCCACTTTTCCTCGTGGGCAAGTACATGGCAAGTGAATTCTAGCTCTAAAAATCAGTATGATATGCATGGAATAGGAAGGAAATACAATTGCCTTTCATTTGCCCTTTTTCATGATATGCAAGATTGGAATTGAAAAGGCTGAAATGTAAATGAGAAGTGGAGAGGTATTTACCTCAGCAGTGACTCACTGCTTACAAAGTTTTTCTCACTTACCAATTGGGTAATGATTTTCTTATGATCAAGAGGCAAAATAGGCAATCAATTTCATGTCAGGGTTAGGCAATAAAAGATTGAGTAATGAAGCTCAAGAAATTACTGATTTCAATGAATGGAAGTAGATGGGTAATGCTCATTCATTATGGAAGAGTTTGAAACATTTAGAGATGGCCATTTCAGTAAATTGAAGAGGTTTAGTAAAGACAATGACTGAGATAACCTATAGGCTTCATGTAATGCATTAGGCTATAAATGAAAGCTTCATTTAATCCTCTTATTTCTCTTCAGCAATTGGAAATGAGATCAGCAACAATTGGATGTAAAGAGAAATTAAGAGTGATTAGAGTACCTCATTTAATTGATTGGAGAAGAGCATTGTTGATGGAATGACCTTCAATCCATAATGCTTGACATAGGTGAGCTGAGCTTGATAATCCAACTAAAATCAGTCCAAGAGATCTTCAATATTCAAGGATAATCCCTTCCTTGATAAGCTTCAGCTCCATTAATCCCATGAAAGCTCCATGACTCCATAAATGCTCCAAATGTGGGTTGATGAAGACCAATTACCTTCTCTACTTGAACTAGGTTGCAATAGGTATTAGAGAGGGCTTCAATGTGTCCAAGAGATCCCGAAATTTGAGAGGGAATGCCAAAATTTAATGGCATAAAAGCTTCATGCTGTCCATTGAACACCTAGACCTCCATTGGCTTCAATCACTTCAATGTCGGTCCAATGTTGATGGATTCTTGAGGGAGAATGGTTGAGGAAGCTTCAGAGATGCTCTGCCCACAAAAGCCCCATGAATTGCTTTAAAAATTTCAGGAATCTTTAATGCTGTCCCAAACTGTTACACATAGAGTTTGCAATCTCCATATCCAAGCTCCCACAAAGCTTCAAGCTTCAAGATCAGTCAATGTTGGTACTAGGATGTATGTAGAGGCTTCAGGGAGTATAATAGAGCAAAAACCCTTTGATCTTGATGAAGAAATCTGAGAAATTTGAGTGCTGTCCAGAACTGTCATAAAACTCCATAACCAGGGTTTTGAAGAAGAGGAAAACTCCAAACTGATAAGGATCTTGAAGAAATTGGTGAGATATCTCTTGTCCAAGGTGGAAAGATCAATAGCAATGCTCAAGAGGAAGATCAATAGCCTGAATTTCTCACGCAGTATAGGAGTATGTACTGGCGGCGCAAACAGCGTGAGTACATACTCACGTACTAGAAAGAGCAATGGTGCTAAGTAGCTACATAAGCTACTCCTCTTGAAGCTCTTGAGGCAGGGAAAGAGGTCATCCAACACATTCTCATGATAGAAGTGAGAAGGAGAAGATCTGATGTGGTCTTGGCCATGGATTCTTGTGGAAAGCTTGAAGAAATGGGGAAAGGGAAGAAGAAACCCTTCCTTCTCAAAAGTAACCACAGTTAAAATGTCCTGTTACCATTTGTTTGTACACTTATCCCAAATTTTGGCTCAATCTTGATCACGTCCTGCTATTTTGGCTGGAGCCTTCCATTTCTTCCATTGGTAATGCCAAGAATCACCATCTTCCTCCTTGTTTGTAGCAGACCTTCACATGTAACTCCGGTTTGAAATCTTCATGTCCTGTCAAGTCCTGTCACTCAAATTCCTAACTATGGTTTGCTCTCTCTAGCCTAGGAAACTGAATCTAGTACTTGAAAATGACTTCTGCAAGGATCTAAGCTACAGCTCTGATACCAATGTAATGAAAGCAATCAACCATAGAATGAAATCTAACTGAAATTGAAAATTAACTAAGCTACAACAAAGAATTAACAAATCTATTGCACCAAGACATCCTCATCATGTATTAATGGTTGGGGATTCCAGAATACATGACGACCATGGCTGAGTGCTTCATAGGCTAGAAAGAAGCTAACTCCAAGAAAATGGTAAAGCCAAGATTATTGAATGATCAAAAGATGTCTTGCCTTTGGCCTCTAGTCTCTTTTATTCTAACCCTCTTCCAAACTTAAGGGTTGTTCACACATGTACACATAGGCTAAAGCTAAATTTACAAAGGCTGGAATTAATCCAAGGTGCAAATATTAATGTTGTATTTTCCTTCATGACACTTTCCAAAAAGATATTTTCCCTCTCTCTTTCCCCCCTCCCCCCCCCCTCGCCCCCAAAAAACCTCTTCTTACATTATGTATAGTTTAAAAAAACATTTGTTTGTGTCTTTCTACAAGAAATGCTTCCAATTTGGTCATTCTTTTACTTCCATTCCATAAATCTTGTCAAAAATTTATGATCACATAGCAATAGTCACATAACCCCTAGCTTCTCCTACCTATAGCCACACAACACCTAGCTTCTCTCTTTCTTCTATGGTCATTCTCTTACCTCCATTCTACAAATCTTCTAATCTTTTGATGCTCACGTAGCCTCCAACTTCAGCCACCATAGCCACACAACACCTAACTTTTATGTTTCTTCCATCTCCATATCTACCACCATTCTAAAATATTCTTACTTGTATTCCTCTCCTTCTATATAGTATTCTTCTCAAATCCATTTCAATGGTATCTACATTTTAGCAAAGGCAACCCCTTGATTATATATCTATTATCTATGTACACGATAAAAAGGATGAGCATGGCAAATGGGAAGGACTATTTTTCAAGGGTCATAATTAGTCTTCCCTACTGATGTAACTACCTTTGCAAGGTCCCAAGTACCACATGTGTGTGTATTAAAAATATAAATTAATTTAGAGAGCATTCAATGGAAAAAAGTGTACATAAAATGAGTATTTCAACTTGCAATATGATTGGGTACCTTTTGAGAAAAAGAAATCCATTTTTTGTGAAACTTAAAAAAAAAGCCAAATTTTGGGACAAAAATAATTTTGAATTATTAATGTGGCACTTTTACAAGAGTGGTAGTCCCAACTTAGAGGATGAAAAAGGCTAGTTACCAGGGTGAAAAGAAAGGGCGAGCCCACTCCCTTCTAGGTAGGGTCCACCACAAAAAGTAGGTGGAGCCTCAAAATGTGGGGGGCAATGGGGACAAAAAGGCATGCAATAATAACCATCAAAGAGGGACTAATCCAAGGTTAAGGATTCCTATATAATTAATGTCTTACAAGGCCCTATTTAACTCCATATTTTCCCTAATATGGTATCACAATCATGGAGAAATCTAGCCTAGTTCATGTAGATAGACGACTGACCTCTTTTTTCAAGTGATATCAAGCAAAAAACTCATCCAATCAAAGTAGCGTCAAGAGACTTTGTAAATCAAATATACCATTCAACATAATATGTTGTCTATTGCTAAAGAGAGCTTTTAAAACCCCATTTGTTCCATATACCCAACATTCTTTTGTGAGAGTTGTAATGTATCTATTCTAGAAGTAGGGCATATTGTTAGTCCATGGATGATGCTTGTGCATTCTATTGCCCAAGATAATTTTGATTTATATATCTTACCAGCTTGTTCCACATGGTTTTAGGAAATATTTTCTTAAATCCATAGCTTTTCTTTTCATTAGAGATCTTAGTGAGGCCCTATGATTTGCCTCTTGAGTGGGGCTATTGAGTACATAGACACATTGTTGTAGAGACATGACAGTAAAATCTAACAAGGTCAAGGAATATCATCATATATCTAATTGACCTATTTTGTGCCATATGACCAAAGTTAGATAACCTCATGTTCTACAAGTAGTGTAGAAATTACAACATGAGCAAGACTATATTCGAATCATGGCTTGAAAGTGCTTTATAGGGTACTTATGGTGATATCATGCAAGAGCATAAAAGGCTTGTATGATTCACTCATTTTCATCCATGCCATCAAACTTAAGATTTCGTCTTTGCATGTTATTGTAATAAGTGAGCTTCAAATTAGAGAACAAACTAATAAGCAATGAGAACACAACACAATCATACTATGTTGAGTGCCAACTTTGTGTTTTTGTAATGAATAAAGAAGATGCCAAATTCTACATCATCGAGTACACACAAAGAACCATGTTGGCCTCAAACTAAACCCATCGATTAATGAATATGATCATCTAAAAATTCCCATTCATCAAAGATGACCTAATACTATGCATAACATCTCTACTAACTACAGAATATTCAATACCATGGCCTTAGCAAGAATAAAGATGTTGGATCTAAGAAAAGAATTCACAAGAATAGCTTACTGTACTCTGGTAATAGAGCGATATGTGGTCTATAACCAACTCATCAATAAAATATTCGATTTGCACATTGTCAATGAGACTCAAGGTGGTCAAAATAACTTTCTAAGGACATTGCTCAACCCATTCAAAAATAAGCTCGTAATATTTTGTAGCGACCCTAAACAACTACCACCAATGAAGGAAGAGAAATAAGAATGTCTACATGAATGCATTGTCAACTATAGCAAGCCGTTTTTCACAAATACTATCCCTGTAGACAATGACATTCTAGAATTTGTAAATAAAAACCCTACAACAATATGCACACATAATGAAGATGTGTACAACTATAATAACAAGTAGCTTTTCCACAAATACTATACCCAAGAACAGATCCACATAGTCAAAATTCAAACAAATGCAAGTGAGAAGCTAGCATTATAACATTCAAATAAATGCAAGTGAGAATTATAAAATTGGCTAAGATATAACCTTTTTCGTGACATAGAAGACAAAATAATCGGAGCAACAACAACGATAACAAAAAGCATTTACCTCACCATAGGTGTTGTGAATGACAAAACATAGAAAATTGATGGGGATTGAAAGAACAAAGGATGAAAATATGACAGGAATCCAAGTTGCAATTCAGACCACCAACTAGCTGTGAACATTGCAATGAAGCAAATACCAGCACAAGGCATTGAATAGCAATTCATTCTGCAAGTTAGCATTTTCATCGACATTTGCATATGTAATCACTAGTCACAAAGTATAAGGGCTCATAATCGCCCAAAAAGCTCTTCTACACATAAAGAATGCATTTTCTATAGGATTTGTATATGTAATGCTCTCTAGAGTGACCAAAAGAACAAACCTACAAATAGTCAATCCACCAAATTTGTTAGCCTTCATTCCAATGCTATGCATGAGACCATGATCCACATACATAGAAAAAAGGTTACCACATAAGCAAACACATGTAGGGTATAATAGGGAGAAAAGAAAACTTTTTGCTTCTTTAAAGCAAACAAAAAAAGTAGATGTACTTATTCCTCTTTCAAAGATTGGTACTAGTGTCATATTCCTTATTTTAATGCAAACTCAATTTCTTTTGGTGTTGTGTATAGATAAACAAGACCTACAAAGTAAAACATGAATTTGACCAAGTTATGAAAAACAGATTTAATGGGTGATATCTACTCATTTACCATAACAAAAACAAATTTAACCACATCAAACTTTGTTGCATGCAACTCTTCCAATTGTATGTCAATAACAACAAGAGCACCCGATACTAGATCACAAATGTAAAGCATCATAGGTACTTGACATGTGGTAAATGAGGATGGCAAATAATACTAGCTAGTGACTTTCAACATACATGGAAGGCTTCAATGGTGATAGAAATGAACACCAAAGATTCATGAACATGTGCAAGCATATACTTTCAAACATTCAACAAGGAGAAAAATACAGAATCACAAATGGGATAATCCTTTTTTGAAACTTTGAAGGTTCTATTAGAAAATAGACAAGCTTAAATAACACAAGTTCAATTAACACGCAAGGCTTTTGAAAAAATTTCCCAACAAGCTAGACATCAAATATGAGGACTCAACAACATCTCCACTACAAATAATCACCACATAACTCATGCTAGGCACAAAGAGCACATGTATCTCCACATACCCAAGCAAGCTATTGCATTATAGATACAACATCTCCCTTAGACCATTGTTAGTAAGGACAAAGAAGGAACCAAAGCCTATTGATCAAATGCATGGAAGAAAACCAACACAAACATGATCACGATCGACCAATCCTCAACAGTGGAAAGATTACTTTCTTTTTTAATAATAAGGAGATCTACAACAAATACTACAAAGAGAAAAACAACTCGATTGGTGGCATCATAGGAAAAAATGACAAGTAATGAAATACAATTACTATAACAACATCAATTGTCTTTACAAAAGTTTAAAGAGAAGCAACCTCATGAGAATCCCCCCTTGTGAGCAAGGCCATAATATCTACCTCAACCAATACAAGTATTGTTGCCTCCTCAAGTACAAGTTCATTTGTCAATGCTAGCCCTTCATGACATGCAAGAGCTATTTGCAAAGTGGAAATGCAAGGACTCAAGACCAAACACTTAGTCCATAGAAGCAACCTCATGAGAATCCCCCCTTGTGAGCAAGGCCATAATATCTACCTCAACCAATACAAGTATTGTTGCCTCCTCAAGTACAAGTTCATTTGTCAATGCTAGCCCTTCATGACATGCAAGAGCTATTTGCAAAGTGGAAATGCAAGGACTCAAGATCAAACACTTAGTCCATAGCATAACATGTAAGAGGAATAGCAAAGTATATATAGGGCACACTAGAAACATTAAAAGAAGAGTAGAACAACATAAAAGAAGGCTTGTTTGAAAGATGAAGAAAGGCATTGAATCCTACCAGCTCTTTGAGGATTTTGAGCAAGATAAAAGCAACGAGAAATATGACACACAATGTGAGAAGCCTAGAGCAAGCAATATTCATTTTTTGAAATCAACAATTGTTGGATATAACAATCTGCATGGATACCCGGCAAGATGTAAAAAGTGTTGGCTTTTGAGGACAAGAAACTGGATCTACTTGTTTCAAGCTACTCTTTTTTGCTTCCATTTTCCAATTCAAAAACTAAAGGTTAAAGTATTGTGCACACTGCACATGAGAAAAATCATGAACATACGATACACAGATTTTTCCATAGTATAATGCAACACTCTCTTTCATTGCAAAGTAAAATTTAACTTGACTTGATTGCACGTGTTTCTCTTGTTACTAAAAATGTGACTACAAAAAGCAATTAAGTGAAGCAATCAAGTGCTAGTCCATCCTTATGGTGTAAATGTGGAAACAACAAAAGAACTTTAAATGCATTTTTAATGCACAATGTGTTTCCAAATCGCATGCCTAGCATTATTGAAAATGCAAAATCATGTAGTAGGGAATCCCACTAAATTGTTCAATCTTTTACAATCCCTCAATCCACATGTTTCCTTTCGACTACAATTGCATGGCAACTCTTAGATGTGAGAAAAAAGAAGGTGGAGTCCAAAAGAAAGATATAATATGCTTCAAGTGAGAATGAGGTTCTTACCTCACATCCAAAATTATAAGATGAGTTGGCTTGCTCATTAGCTTGAGGGTGGTAAGAGGGTGACAATATTCTATGTGAACTACCATGAAGGCATTGAAAAGATGCTCAATGACATTTTTCATGAAGTACAGGCTTTGGTTGTTGTAAGGAGTCCCAAAGGGCATTTGCTATTGCACTGTGATAATACATGTTCCCAAAAGAGCTTATTATGGTCATGTGTCCACCTTCTAAGAGGCTCCTACTTCAATCCACTTAGTTAAATAGTCCATGGCCACCTAGAGTGTAGCAAGCCAGGTATGTCTAGAAGGTTTGATCATCACTACAAAGTCAATTACCCAATTCTCAAATTATCTTTATGTGATGAAAAAGTCAACTTCATCTTGTTCATGGCTTGAGAAATTTTATATTTGGCATTTCTCAAAGTTCTTGACATACAACATGACATCTTTGGACAAAGTCAACAATTACAGCTGGGACTGCGAGAGGATCATGGATATATTACAATGTTAAAATATCCTCTTGTGATGCATGCATGAGTTTCCTTAAGGATGGTTGAATACTTGTGCTTGCATATATACACCTATGGAAAACGTCATTTGGTCCTTGTTTTATAGAGCTTTCATGTAATCAACTATGATAGGGACAAGTTTGGATCAATAATCTCCTAAATTTGTTCTTTTTAAATAGGCTTTTGTAGCCAACCTTTTTCAGTAATATAAGCACTTCAACTATATGAAGGAGTCAAATCAACTTGAAGATGTAAGTGTTAGTATTAGTAAGGAAAAGGTAAGCATTAGGTAGATTTTCCAGTAGATCTATAGGGGTGTCTCATAAGTGAATAAGTCATTGATCTCCCTTTCTTATTATTGCTTTAAAAATTCCAAGAATAGCAGCATTTTATTGTGATATGACCAATGATACACAGTTTATCTAAAGTTTGTCTTGGTGATCGATGTTGAATACAAAAGGTATTGCCAAACTGTATTGGAAAACATCTTAACAAGGTAAATTGATGCAAACCTTCCCATTCCATGGTCCTATAGTTGATCTTTGACTCAATCATCCATTGTACTTGCAAAGTTGGGCCAATAATCCATCTTGTGCTCATGGCACGTTTGAATGCATTTATGAGTAAATGTGATTATCCATAAAGGCTTCATAAGATAGGTGTGTTAAAGGGTGTGGCTCTTAACTTCTCATTATATATATGATGCTTTTATTATGCATTCAAAAATGAATAAGAAACTTATATAAAGGTTGGGCTAGGAAGAAAAAAATCAAAGATAATAATGTCAATAGTGCCATATGTAGTGCTTGAAGCATTAGACTTGTTTGTAGTTATTATATGAGGTGGTAGTTTAATGATAACTTTGATGTTGGATATAGCTGTAGCATACCATTTCTTGGCATACAATGGCCCAAACACATACATGGCTCCAAAATTGATGTTCGCTCTCAAAGATGTTCGGCACACACTTGAAGTGCTCTAACCACGTAGTGTAAATGCATAGATCATCCACAAACATCTCAAGCAAATGGTTTAAAAATGTACACATGAAATTGCACGGGCGAAAGCGCATAGCTATACATGAAAATAATCTTCATTCAATGACAAAGTTTGTTTTTCACCCCTCCTTTGGACACACTTGAACGTTGTTTTAACTAGAGAAATAGTTAAGGAAGCTCGAAGCTTCTACTCCCACCACCATCTCCAATATATGCTCAAAGTATAGCAAAAGATAGCTATCTTTCTCTAAAGAGTTACATTTAGGCTCATGCATATGGGGATCTCATCATTCTTTTTTAGCACCAAAAATGTGAAGGATACTTGGTCCATGTGCTCTATTTTGGAAATAATCAAGATAACACAAATTCATGGGGATGGTCTTCATTTTTAACTATTTTGACATTAGCCTCCATAAAAACTGTGTGATTAACTAACATAGGTGGGATACCTTTCATATTATTTAAATACTTATAATCAAAATCAATTCAAAGTTCCTTTAAGAGAGCTACTTGCTCCAACCTCTTCTTTAGGCTTCGTGTACATGGTTAAGTTGATTTTCTCCATCATAGACTCAAGGGGCTAAGCTAAAGGGAACCCTTATGACCAAATTTAATATTATCACTTTGTCTTCTTTGTTGCATTTGGAAATTTCAAGGAACATCACAAAGAGATCGTAGATTTCAAGGCTTATTCTTAGAACTTGTTGCCATGTAAAGAGTGTCATTATAGAAAAATTATAGATTCCAAGCTTCTTCGTAGGATTTGATGAAATGTGAGTAATATCTCTAAAAAAGTAGTTATGATTTCAATTTTGTAGTACTTAGTCTTTGTACTTTTGTACATCTCTACATTTTCCTAGTAGTCGAGTTAAAATTCAACCATTTGATAATGCTTTTGCCTTCTCTTGACTTGGCCAAAAATGGGACTTCAACTCTTCAATGTCATAGTGCTTTGAAGATACCATTGCTTATCAACTTCGTTTGTGAACATGTCGAGACTAAGCAACATGTGACATGTTCTTTTGGCGTACTAAATAATTGTGAAAACATTTATACACATTCTAATTAAGAAAGTAGGCCCCAAGCACAATCAACTAACACCACGCAACTCCAATCGGTTGGGAGTGCACGTGAGTTATGGGAGGTCAAAGGTCCAAAACCAATTGCTCAACGGCCGTGCACCTTCTTCAAGTACATACTAAGGCTAGGTTCACACTAAGGTAGCAAAAGTTCTAGCAATTTAGAGATTAACCGTGGGTGTTTACACTAATGCTGGAAGTGTGTGGAAATATATTTTTTATGTTTTAAAAGCAACCAATCACAAAAGTTTGTGCACACTTTTGTTGGATCAAATTTTGCCACATGTAAAGTGGAACATCTTCCATCAAGCTAATTTTCTTTTTTCGAGGTGTGAGGCTGGTAGAAGTTCTCGTGGGTCCAAAAAAAACCACATTTTCTTTTCAAAGATAAAATATACACATAGGATGATGCCCCTCCCCTTTTCTCTTTTGCCACCGTGTGTGTGAACCCAGCCTAAATAATTGCGAAAACATTTATACACATTCTGATTAAGAAAGTAGGCTTGAAGCACAATCAAGTACCACCAAGCAACTCCAATTGGTTGGGAATGCAAGTGAGTTACAGGAGGAAAACATTTATACACATGCAGATCAAGAAAGTAGTGAGTTACCGGAGGCCAAGTTCCAAAACCAATTGATCAATGGCCTTGCACCTTCTCTTCAAGTACATACTGAGTAATTGTGAAAAAAATTTACACATTTTGATTAAGAAAGTAGGCCCCAAGCACAGTCAAGTACCACCAAGCAACTCCAATTGGTTGGGAAGGCACGTGAGTTGTGGGAGGCCAAAGGTCTGAAACCAATTGCTCAACAACCTTGCACCTTCAAGTTAAAAGTGGGTTTTTAACCATGAATAAACTTTGTCGGAGGGGGGCATTGAAAATGGCATTAAAAGAAAATCTTGTTCGTTTAACATATACACTTTAGGCTACATATTAATTTGCTCTATTAATGTGCAATCAATGCGGGGATGACCTCTTTTCAGTTTCTTGTATATGGATACAATGTATACACTTTTCGTGTGTCGCAATGTCTCCCTTGATGCATATGTCTATTTCTTCCACCGAGCTTTACTTTTCATGTTGTTGAATACTACAAGCGAAAAAGCATGATAGAGTTCAAAAGCATGATCCAAGTATGAGTTGGGTGTAATTGATTAAGTAAGTTGCACTGGAGCAGTTACTTCAATAATGTTGGGTACCACTTGGTGGTTGGTCACATAAGCAAATCCTCGTGATGACGAGTAGTAGCATATCATTAAACCTCAGAGTAGCTCGCTGTAAGTGATCATTATTATTAGCATGCCAGCAGAAATTCGTCCCGATATTCCAAGAAATCTAACATTTTAAAAAACGACGGCCTGTAGAGACGGTTTCGAAAAATATGGTTTTCTCCGGTACGACTCACGAGAGACGAGAGAAAAAACATCACCTCGTGCGACTTGTAAAGACGATATCTTCAAAGCATATATAATTGCATGAGCGGAATATTTACAAATCTGAGGAAACGTGTTTCTGCTTTGCATAGACAAAACAATGCCCTTTAAAAATAATAATAATAACGAGTTCTTGTCATCACCCACATCTTCTAAGTCTCTGCTCTGCCGTTACACGTTATATCAATAAGCTAAACAACAACCAATCTAGGCACGGAGTCACATTAAAGATTGTATTATGTATAATTAGAGGAGGCCATTTAATTGATAACGCCTCCTCGCTTACACTTTGCGTGCGTTTACTTGGAATGGCCAGCTACCACGTGTCAAAAAAGTCGTAGCACATGCCGTGTGATTCACTGCCCTTTTGAATAATTGCGAGCAGGAAGCCCGGGGCCCTTCTCCTTTGTCTATTTTATCTAGATATTTTAAAAACAGAGGAAGCCGGCACTCCACCAGTGGCAGTGGCTGGCGCGCTCTCTCTCTCTCTCTCTAGGTGCTGCCAATTGTTTTCGAAAACGGAAAAGTTCACAAAAGTATATGTATGATAATTATAATTATAATATAATAATATAATTCCCGTTGTGATGTATAATTATTATAATAATTACCGAGTGCAAAACAATTGCGGAAAAAGCCGACACAAAATCAGAGGGCATCGCCTTTATCTTCGTTGCAAGTCGTGCGTGCATCTTGGGGTGCTTACACTCCTCCCTGCCATTCAACTTTTCTATTTGAAAAAAATATCAGCTTTTCTTGATCCTCTTTATTTCGAAAATGAAGGATCAGAACACAGGAAGATGCCAAATTTCAATTTCAAAAGGAGTGACAAAATTAGGGAAAAATATCTACACCAAAAGGCCGGTACTTGCAACCTTGCCATCATGCGCATTGCGCAGTACGGACCTGCCATGCTTTTTGAGAGAGAGAGAGAGAGAGAGAGAGAGAGAGAGAGAGAGAGAGAGAGAGAGACTTTTTCTGCACAAAATGCAGTCATCCGTCGAGGCCTCGTGCCTTAGTTATCACTAATTCCAACTGTTTCACAAGCAACCCACCCATCAACATAACTCAACCAAAGACTTTTGGTATTGGCCCATGTGTTACTCGCAGCCTTGATGCAAAGAAACTGACCCTGATGTCACACAAACAATAGTTGTTACATTTTGATGCAAACACAACAACACTCCCACCTACCCACCACTCTACCACAAGGTGGACCACCCTTCCCCAGCCTTGAGAGCAGCTGTGCAACAAGCAAATGGAAGCTGATGGGCCGTGTTCTTGCACAAGGGAAGGAACCATCGCAGATTGTCTCGCATTCCCCTAGATGCCATTTCTATAATGGCCCCTCGAGTCCGCAAAACATGGGAGGTGCAGTTGCCAGCAGCTGGCACAGTACCTACTCAAAAGCCCCCCAGTTCCAAGGTGTGGGAAAAGTAATGCTAGAGGGTGTCATGTGTAGTCCATGGATTTGCCTTTGTGTGATACAATAGCAAAGGCATGTGCATCGAGGTACTGAGTGTACCCACATCCCATTCAGTTAGGTGCTTGTGACTTGAGTGAGAAACCATGTGAGGCAGATACCAGTGAATCAACTTTACTGGATCATAATGCTTCATAAAATATATATTTTTCAAAATGACCTGACAATCTAACAAGTTAAGTATCACTAACATCAAATTTTACACAGGATTCAGCACCTGCATACGGCACCAGAATTCAATAGATAGCTGGGCAACCACCCAGACTTTTGAGACATACTTTAAATGTGTGTCTGTGTGTGTGTGCGTGTGTGTGAAAACTCCTAACTACCTACTGCTTTCAAATTACAGAGAACCCATTGAGGATAACACAATGAAATTCCACTAAAACTAGTTGACCCTACTTAAATCCTGGAACTATACAATGGGTTCACGTGGACTACTGCTTGCCCCAATCAAGTCAAGTTGATTGATACAATGCACCTAAGTATATCTTTAACATCGGGAACTAGGGGCCAGAAAAGCCACTATCTCTGACAAGCCATTCCACTAAAAGCTATGCTGAAAACATGTACAATGTTTGGAGAAGGCTCCTTGTGCTAGGTTCAGTCTGATGAACTGATACTCTCCTCTTTTGGTTCTTCTTCGACAATAACCATGCTCGAGTGGTTAGGTCTCCCGATTTCCAACCTACTCTGCTGGTCTTCATCATCCTCATCGTCGTCATCATCATCGTATGCTGAGAAGCTTTCTTGCTTCTCTGAAAATGAATGCCCTCTGTAAGGATAACTTTGTGAATGGGCTTCCTCATCCTCTGGCATGTGAACTTCATAGAGATCATCAAGATCTTCCTGTGCGCTGGTGTCCTCGTTTTTAACTAGAACTTCCTGTGCTTCCAGTTCCTTCAAACGCCGCATTTCCAATACCCTCTTGTGCGAATTCGAATGAACCTCGCTGACAAAAGTAGGACTACTAGCAGGCCTGTACTCGGGCAAAAGCCGTCCTGACTTATATCGCACACCACATGCATTGCATAGTGTCTTTGGGCCTAAAGGACCAGCCCTCCACTGAGGTGTTTTCTGGACTAAGCAGTGGGAGCATCTCCGAGGGGGAGATGCATCACTCTGGGATAGACCCTTATGTGTGTTGGAGGGAGGTTTCTTTGCTTTCTTTGAAGGCATATGATGAAGTTCTTCATAAACTGGATGACATAGCTCCGTTTCTCTTGAGCACCCGCCATCTATGAACACAGTGTTTTCTTGAGCACCTCCCAGCCGATTCTCCACCAAAGTCGGCATAAGGGTGTCCAATGACCATATCCTGCCACCGGTTCTGGACCTCTTGCTTCGAGCTCTGCTGCGCACAGCAGTAGGTGCAATGACACTGGAATTGGAGTAGGAACTACAGCTTGTCTCAAGGACCGAAACAGGGCTTGAGGTTTGGAAAGTGTCCTGGACCTTGATGGTGCAGCTCGTGCTATCAGGATGGCTACTGAGGCACCCGGCACTTGCGAGAGACACAAGAGTGGAGTGACCTGAGTAGGAGCTATCTTCAGTGAATGCAGAGAGCCATTCAAGCTGGTCTGCAAGTTCATCAGGCTGCTGACAAAAAAGAAAAGATTAAAGACCCAAAATGCTAAGACATTGTCAACTATATTCAGACCAATTTTGCACCTATCCCGTAGCAAAGCAAAATTGCTCTCAGTGCCAGACAGAATCAGCACAATACTCTATACATGGGATGTCCTGATGAGCAAAACAGTCTCTTCATGACATGCCCTGATGGATAATGACAATTCTCTCCATGTTTAGTCATCAATTACTCGAAGCTTTAAATATTTTTTGTGAAAACGACCTAGAAGACACTTTCAAGACAAATTGTCACAACCTCATCATTGTTCAGGGAGCCATAGCTGAAGCTCAGAAATCAGAGGAAACAAGAAACAAAGGGGCAATTCAAGCAAAGCATGATCCTTATACAAAAGAAAGGGGCAGCTCACCGGAGCACAAAGGCCACTGGAGGTAGGTTGGCAGGCCACCACCTGCGGCAAAAGAAAAGCCTCTGGGCTATTTTTCTCTGTGTTGTCTGTGCCCTCTGCCGGGCAGCCAGGAGCAGTCTCTTGTTCTTGCTCTTCTTGGGTCAAGGCGGAAGCTTCTTGCTCGCCAGTGTCTTCTTCATCGGTGTGGGAGAAGTCGAGGAGGTCATCTACTTGGAAATTGAGAGGGTCGGGACATGATGATGGCCAGGGGTCAAGAGACGGGGAAGGAGGCAAGGGGGGGTCACTGACAATGGCGGATTGGTAGAGAGGCTTGAGGGAGGAAGCCCGGCGCAGGGGGTCGAGGAGAGGGTGGCCTCCGAGGAAGAGGGGGGAGAGCAGGGGCGTGTTTTCCATCAAAGAGGGGGAGAGTTTGTGTGTGTGAGAGAGAGAGAGAGAGAGTGTGTGTGTGTGTGTGTGTGTGTCTGAGAGAGAGAGAGAAGGGGGAAGTGTACAGAAATGAAGCAAGCAGGCTAGAAGAGCGAGAGAGAGAGAGAGAGAGAGAGAGAGAGAGAGAGAGAGAGAGAGAGGAAGGTTGTAACGCCAATATTTCCTGCTACTGCTGCGAGTTTACGCAGGGGAGAGAGAGAGAGAGAGAGAGAGGAGCACAAAGCTTGTGTGCGAGAAGGGGGACTCGGGGAGAGAGAACAGAGAAGAGAGGGAAACATCCGCGGGCAAAAAAGCGGCAGCGACCGCGTCTTCTACCCCTCGGATCCATCCACTCTCGCCCTAAATTAGCGGTGACCAGGCTAAATCTAGCTGACTTCTTTTGCTCTTTCTGGCCCTGACTTTTTATAATGCAGACGTTTTTTGGCATAGTTTTCTGGCGCACAGTAGATTTATTTTATTTTTAGAGCCTGTTTTCTCTCTCTGTCTCTATGGTCTGGGCCCCACCGCGCCGCGTGTTGCTTCTACTACGACTTGTTGGCTACCCCCCCTTTCCGTGCACATGCCTCTCATCGAGGGAGCCAACTCATTCGGGCCCGGTCAAGCTGCCGCCCGCACCCCCCGTTCCCACGCGCCGTCCCAAGGCCCTTTCCCTGAAACGGAAAAGTCAAGTCTTCCCCCGTCCTGGTGCCTAGTGTACCGGTATACTAATAGTGCATTATACATCATACAAAGCTAGTAGCAAATAATATATGAGAAAGTTGCATCTCTAGTGCCAACTGGTGAGAGTATAATGTAACCAATAAAAACAAATGTGTGTATACCATTTTTGACCTTTCTGTATAAAGTGTGTTCCTTTTGTTCAACCATCTCATCGTCGACTTTCACGAGTACACACCGGCACCCTAGGTAGCGGTTGGGCATCTAATTGCTCAATGTGTAACCACCCTGATTTTTGCATGTATATTGTGCTGGCCATGCAATTATGCTGCCCCAAAAACGGTGTGTCGGATATCACCCTTGCTTTTGAAGGGGAACCTTATATTATCTTTTGAAGGGGGAAATCTAATTGTAACCTTCATTACATTGACTTAGAAACAGTGCCCTTGAAACATTTTTAAATGTAACCTTTCTTTTTGGAGGGCTAAAATTTTCACACCTGTCTTTGGAGGGTAAAATCCTTTGAGAAGGGTTCTGCAATTTTTGAAACTAAGGCATTGTTCCCACTCATCATCATAGATAGTTCTTTAAAAATATAAGAAGAAAGAGAACCATTTATAGCTCATCCTCTTGACACATCTAGGAAACTTTGCCTATTTGGCAAAGTTATAAATCATTGACTCAATCCAATAGAGGAAAACTAGCTATGTGAACATGCAAACATTGCTAGTTTTTAGGTGCTTAGCTTGTACAAAAGGCCTCTTGGGAGATGCTCTCATTAATCCAAACCCCAAGAACCAATTTTGCCTAGCTTTCAATAAGGTCACATCATTATGAAAATCATATCTAGTTTCTAAAGTCAACCATGGAGGAGATGGTGTATCGAGCTAAAAGCCAAATCTAGATATGAGACGAGGGATGATTTTATAGGCCAATGACATCTTTATTTTATTTTATTTGCAATATAGAGGGCGAGCTTACTTAAAAACCCCTTTTTTCATTATGTTTTCTACACGAAGTATATCCAACAAGAATAAAGCTACTTCATAGTAAACAATCTATGTGCAAGTCTTGAGAGATCACGAGATCCCCATTGGCTTAGTTCTCCAATAGGGGAGACTAAGAGGTACAGAGACAGAGGGAAAGAGAGAGTAGCACCCCTCCATGTGCAGGTCCATGGAGCTATGACAAGGCGTGCAGTCAATTAGTATGTTCTTCCTCTCTGCTTGAGCCATCTCTCATTATTTCATTGTCATTGCTATCCTTGGTATGCCAAATGGCAACTCATAGAAGTTCATCTTGGTTGTTTTTTGAGAAGTAGTTAGTTTACTTGCAATATTGTCATTATACATGGAGTTCAAAAGACACTTGGAGCTCCATGCATCCACTTTACTCAACAATAGAATATTTGTAGGTAGAATTTACCTTGGGGAGATCAGTCATAAATATATGTATGTATCACACGAGTTCAACATGAGGGATTTTTAAAATACCATTTTTACACATTTTTTACATATAGAAGGGTCCCATATAAGGGGTTACTTACGAATTGAATAGAAAAGGGTTATGTTTTATTAAGGAAAAATTCACAGATAAGGATATTTATAAATATGCCTTGAATGCAAGTGATATAGAGGGTATACACATTGTGAACTACCCGAGGAATTTACTAAGAGGGCAAAGTTGTCTGACTGACTCATGATATTCTCATCCACTTCACCAAGTGCACCAAAGTACCCCCTTTTGTGGCCCTAAACTACATTTGAATCTCATAAAAGGGAACACAAGTAAATCACCATCCATGTATGCTTTATGACAACCATTAGAATCTGTGCAAGTCAAATGGCTCTTCGATTGGTTAGTTGCCAATAGCGTCCAAGGTGTTCTATATGTGCTCAAGTGCTCACATGAGACTTTTTTGAATCCCAACAACTCAAAATGGGGGACAATATTCAAAAGTAGTTGGTTTTTTTGTGCAATTGTCTAGTTAAATGTTAACTACAGTGAGCTCAAACCTATCTAGCTTTTGAACAATGGACCAAAAAAGTGAGTTACCTTGCATGACATAAGCACTTACAATCCCCACACGCATAAAGAATTCTTTCTCAATACTCATTTAATCACAAATATGTGCTATCTCTGTACCCTCTTTACTAAGCAAATTGTTACAACTCTTGTGGGGTTACCTCACTCATCTTTCCATGTGCAAACCTATTTCATAACTTGTGAGCCAATTCAACCATCAATTATCTCTCTTCACCATTACCTTGGTCAATGGTGGTTTACTCCACTCATCATTCAATATAAAAACTTCAAATGTTATTCTCATGTCATTAACCATGATGCCACAAATAAATCATAATCAAATAATCAACCTTTTGGCTACAGTTTTGCACTTCTAAAAATTTCACCAACCAATATCAATAGCTTTTTGTGAAGGTGTTCTCATCACTAGAGATATGCTCTACAACTTGGAACATGTCCTTATGAAAACTTCCCTACACAAACAAAGCTTGAATGAATACTACTCGTGAGCTTTAAAACACTCTTGGAACCCAAGCCCATTGCCCACAAATTGTCCTTGCTAATTAGCATGCCACCTAGCACAAAGCATTACAATCATTAAGGGACATGACATATGCAAGTTAGATTGACCCATGTGAGTCTAAGTAATCAAATACAATGCTGCATGGATAGATCACCAAAACTTAACTCCACGATCCATGGAACTTTACAAATTTAAGGAGATACTCCCAAAAGGGGGAGTGCTCCCTTTAGTACACCAAGTTATGGCTATGTAGTTGATGGGCCTTTGTTGAGGTGTGTTTGGCTTTTTAGAAGCCAATATTTCCCTCTCTTCATCTCACAACTATTGTACTTGAGTCCATCGTAGCCATGAGTTGCACATGGACCATATCTGTTCATATATAACTTGCTAAACACACTCAAGTCTATTGACCTACACATGCCATTGATATAATGGTACCTAACTTTGTGTTGAATACTCATGAAAAATCCTTCCCTTATAAGAATGTGATGGATATGGAGCCTCATCTTAAGGCCCATGAAAATGGCCCACAACTTGCTTGCACAGACTCATGTTCTTAGATGGCTTCTTCTTTAATTGTTCTTCAATTCAATTGGTTCTTAAAACTAGATTGACTTAAACCCCCCCCATTCATTGTGAGATGGTGATAAACCACTTTCAAAGTACCCATGATTGATTGGTTCACGATAAATAAATTCAATGCATTGACACCTTCTAAGAAAAACATAACAAAATGATTATTTTGTATTTCGAAGAGATGGCATGATGTGTATGAGGCTATGCTAAGAATCTCATAAACATTGTAGCTTTTTACAAACAAGCTCCCTAGCTCACCGATGGATGCCATCAAATTGGCTTATTTGATTCTTATGTGCTCAAATATTGGTGGGATGTGTGTATCAATTGACAACCTATTTGGGATCCATGATGTGCCTAGCCCCCATTATCCTTGTACTTGAAAATAGTTTGTAACATTACTTTCATTGTGATGTTACTTTGTATTAAGAATTCTATAAGAACTCTACTAAATAAGCCCTCTTTGACCTATACACTACTAGGCTAAAACAAACATAGATTGTATAATCCTTAGTTTATGAGTGGCCCTCAATGCAATGAATGTTGACTTGAGATGACTAATGAATTTCCTACTTGACTCGAGGAAGATGCCCTCTTCAACTATACTAAATTTTAAAGTCAATGCTTCTTAGGGTGATTGCAAGACATGTTAGATGGAGTGTGCTTTTAATCTTAGTGCACTCCAATACCAAAATAGATACATAGTAGGGCACACTCCCAAAGTGCATCCATTATAAGTTCATAAGGCTTATGGCAAAGTATACATATGCATTGAAAAATGAGGAACAACTAGTTTACAATATGTTTAGGGCGGCATGCATATAGAAAGAAGTTGAATATGGGGCTAAAACAAACAACTAGCACCAATATTGATCTTATTGCTACAAAATTAATCTTGGTTATGAGCATGAGGAAACAAGTACAAAATTTTTAAAGCTAGATTACACAATTTCTTAAAGCTAAAATACATAACTAGTCATAGACTGATGTTATGGATGGGAAGAAGAACTAATGTGATGTTCAAAATTCACATATGCTTATTAGTAACTAAAAGTGATAGGGGTGGTATGCAAGCATATGTAATGAAAATCATAAGAACAAGCTAGCACCTTACATAAAGAAGTTTCTCATTTTTCTTGAAATGAAATAAGGCTTAAGTTGAGGGAAAATGACAATTCTCGGTGATCCCATGATGTAAAGCAAATTACAACATGAATTGATCCAATCCCTTAATCTAGAAAGGAAAAATAGACATTTCTCAACAATTTCAACTTTTGCATGTCATGCAAATAACCAAATATCTTATAAAACCACACATGTGCCTAAATGCACAATCTTAATATTGGTGGCTTTTGGCTTTTCTATGATCTGTAATTATAGTTGCAAATTTGGGAAACTTTGAAATAGAACATGGCATAAAGGAATCCAACAAGCATATTGGATTATACTAGTGAAACATGAGAGGATATGAATTTTGAGGTGCAACTAATGGCTTCTTTGCTCACCTTACCTAATTGTTGACAAGCTAGGAGAGGCCCCTAACATGCTATGCCCAACTAATTCCCCACAAGTTGATCCATAGCTCCTTGATTTGCAAACATCATTCCCTCATCCTACAACTTGATCCACAATGCATCAAAAGGTACCAAGTTTACTTTTCCCATTCCACATATTTCATTTTGCGACCATGTGATCTACAAACTATATCCCTTCTTGTGTAGATACCAAGGACCCATGACAAGAGTGGCAAAAGGAGAATCATCTATCAAAAAGGGAAACAATTATCAAGCCCCTACTTCCAAAATTTTATAGAAAATTCATCTATGTACTTGCAATATAATTGAATTTTGTGAGAGATGGGCTCATTCTCCATGCAAATTGTAGTATTCTTGTTGGTAGACATTTAGGCGTTTCAATATTTGGACAAGTTAAATAGGGTTTGAAGCATATAATTGTTATATGAAAAAGGGCCAACTAAAGAGCCTCAAGACATGATAAGGTTCCCAACTAAAAGGGAAAATCGTAAAATGGATGCCCATGTGTAAAGTTGCAAATTTGAATGGAAGCCCATTCTAGTGTGTGAAAATTTGTGTTCAAATATCTCTTGCAGCTTGTTTGCTATTGAGAGGGAGCATTGGAGAGGGAGTGAGTGTGAGCTTGAGAGTGTGAGGGATGAGAGGTGAAGCATTCCAATGATTTTTTCGTCCTCATGTGCGTGAGCTTGAGAGTGTGAGAGACAAGAGGTGAACTACTCCAATATGATTCAATTATCCTCTAATACCTGATGTGGAACCCTAAGACTTTGGATCCCTCCTAAGCCATAGCCCACACCACCACACTCCTCAAAAGAACCATTAGTAGATTAGGACATTAGGTACTTTTGTGGGAGCCTCGCCAACTTGCACAACTATATTGTACTAGGGTTGGAATAACTTGAGACACAATCTTGCACTAGGGTTGGAATAACTCCATAGTCAAGAAATATAAGGAACCACCTGTGAGTGAGCTAAAGTGAGTTTTGAATATGAAAATTTGACTATGCATGTCACTACTAATTGCAAAAAGGGAAAGTTTGCTTGAGCATAGAGACACAATTAGGGTCAAATTGAGTGTTTGATTTCAATTATTATTGATTGAAATAGTAATAAATTGAAGGGAACCACTCAAGGAGCACACAAGGCTAGATTAAGTCATGAAGGACTCAATTTTGCAAGTACATGCACTTGCAAAATAAACAAAGAATTGATGTTACAAAACGTGGTTTGAGCAAGAAGATGAGAATAGAATACAGAGGAAAAAGAAAAACAATTATGAAACCATGATAACATGGAAAGCTTGGTTGTATTGATAGTTGAGCCAAGTACATTGTTTTATAGCTTTTTAGCTCTTAGGCCACACTTTTGACTTTGCTTATGGGATACAATGCTTTGTCATACATTGTTTGAGCCTTCTTTAGCATTGCCTCTAGCACTTTCTACCACCCCCCCCCCCCCCCCCCCCCCCCCCCCCCCCCAACCAAATGCCTACAAGGCCTTTTATGCATGTACCATCAAAAAAGTATATAGGCAATTTATAAAAGACTTTCAAAACCTTGTTCAATAGATGATGATTCTTGTATAAGGTTGGATTTTTTATTCCAACAATCTTTCCCAGTGTGTCTAAATTTGTTGCAATTTTTGCACTTTGTTTTCCCGTTGTTCCAATTGTCTTGTTTCTTGTGTCTAGCTTCCCGGCATGTCCTATAAATAATATTAAAAGATCCTTTGCTATAGACTGCAAATACTATGGGGCTCGATGTAGTCTTTTGGGTCCTCTCTTTGAGTTTACTTTTTTGCTCATAAAGAGCAGCTTTTTGCTAAGTTAGCTTTTTATCTTGCACATTTCTCAAGGTTACTACCTCTTGCTCATATCCTTTGTTAAGTTTATCCACACTATTAAGTAGCACAACAATGGCTTCATCTTCTTTGATATCTTTATATAATAGCATACACTTGTACCTTGAAGCTTTTAAATTTATTTCTAATTGAAGTCAAGGAGTCATATTTGTTTAAATCCAACCTAAAAAACTCCATTAAGAGATCTATCGTTGAGTTATTTTCTTGCAAGCTAAAGGTTTTCTCCAACTCATCCTAGGCATCTTTTCCATTTTTAATCCTTGGTATGTGACAAAGAACATCATTTAGCAATCTCCATGCTATTATCCCAAGTGCTTTATTATTATTTTTCCTCCAAGCTAGATCATCATGAGACTTGAGTTCTCCAAATATTTCCCAAAGATATTTTTGCATTAGGTGATACATGGTTTTCATCTTTGTAATGGGAGCTCACGCTCAACTGCCAAGACCCACGGACCACTTATTCTTTCAAGTGTTTCAAGCGAGCACAAAAGGCTATCTCTCACCTAGCCGGCGTGCCTTTGATCCTACAAGGGTGTAGCGAGCTTACCTTAATGCCCGATTGAGTACCCTCCTCCCTCGTGCACACCGGTAGCTCCACGATTCGTGATGCGAGCTCAAGCAACCTCAATCCCTCTCCTTCAAGCTCCATCCTCCATAGCTGCATGAGACAAGAAAAGAGAAGAGGAGAAGGGAAGAAGAAGAGAGGAGATGATGGAGAGCTTTTTCTCCAAGATCCCTCACCCTCACACACTCACTCCCTCACACTCTCACACTCCCTCTCTCCCTCACTCAAGCACAAGTAAGAAGGCAAGAAGAAGAAGAAGAAGAAGAAGAAGAAGAGCTATTGCCACACATCAAAGAATGAGCTTCTCATTCACTTTTTGAGTTTATATACAAAACCATAATCCCTTTTGGGCTCATCCCCTTTTTTACATGGCCGGCCATGGCCTAGGCCATCTTTCCTATTGTCCTTCTATCTTCTTAGCTTCCTTTCTACCGCCCGTCTACCCTTACAATTGCATGAGGGAGCCTAGCGCTCTTTTACAAAAGTTTCAGGGGCGCCTTGCATTTAAAAATGTGATTTTGCCTTTGACTTAGCTTTTGAGGTTGCCTTGCACTTTCGGCCATTTCCCTTCCTGCTTCTTTCATTGTGCCCAATTTCCTTTTAGGCCGTCTCTTTCAGCTCCTGACTTGCGCTTTTCCACTTTTTCTTGTGCTAAGGTTAACATTATCCCCCTCCTAGTTGAGTGATAGTCCCATGGCACTGATGGGAAGTAGTTGGAAGGTGGAATGGGTGTAGCGAGATGGCTTTTTGAGTTTGTATGCAAGCCCTTGCTAAGGATGGTGTTGGACGGATCTGCCCTTGAAATTGAAGATGAAGTTGGGGTGGCCTCCCTGACGGTCACAGTGGGTGGATCGGTCCTTTAAAATTTAAGATGGTGTTGGACAGATCCCCCTTGGAGAATGGCGGGTGGGTAGATCTCTCTTTGAAATTGATGATGGTGTTGGACGGATCCCTCCTCTCACCCTCCGAGGTCGATATGAGGCGATCTTAATCTGGCTTTTCCCTATTTCCTTCAAGTTGCCTTATCCCTTCACCTATATCTGTTTAGACTTTACCACTTGCACATGAGGGAACCTGCCGCTCTTATAAAATTCATTGCGCCCCACACTTTCCTTGCAAGAGCCCTCGGAAGTTCTCCATCATCCTTGAGAGAGCCTTGCTACAACATTCGGTGCTTCCCCATGTTCTTTTGGAGCACCTTGCTGGAATGTTTGGTGCTCTCCTTCGTCCTTGTTGAGAGCACCTTGCTAGAATATTCAATGCTTTCCTTCGTCCTTGAGAGCACCTTGCTTTCTCCTTTCACTTTCCTACTTGGGCAAAATGAGATTTTTCATTCACTTTTTGACTTGGGTTTGGTCCTCCTTCGATTTTTTTCGACTGCATGGTGACATGTCGTGTAACATTACCCCCTCCTACACGAGTGCTAGTTCCATGTTGCTTGCAGTTTTGAGCTTATGAAGATTTGGTGATTTAAAAGGTGGTCATGTGAGTTGATGATGATGGGGTCTCGTGGAGATTGGTCCTGGGAAGAAATTGAGCTACTGGTTGAGGTGGTGGAGGTTGAGAGTGAATTGAGTGGATGATGGGGCCTTTAAAGTTTGTGTGTTGCAACATTTGTATTTTTGGGAAAAGAAAAGAAGGTGCACTACCTGGGGGTGTGTTTACCTCATTGTGTGGTGCATTGTGCTTGTGCTAGTGGAATTAGGAGTTGGGTGCCTGGGTGTTATCCCACACTACTTGTGGACCTAGTTCGTACATAAGGGTGGTGCAGTGAGTGTGGTTTAGGGAGACATTTCTAACCGTAGGCGTGGTTGACCTACCTAGGTATGTCCTGCTCTTAATGTGCCCTAAGCGTGATGTGGGGAATCAAAATGAGCTAGGGGGTTAGGGATGGAGCTAGCTGCGAGACGACTGAAGCCACCAGACATTTCTAACTTAAGGACCCCTAGATACAATGATAGTGACCTACATGCGGCGCATTTCCCTCGTGATTTTTTTTTTTGCACCATTGATCTAGCCATTGCACAGGTATCTTTGCTGACATTGAGGTAAAAAAAGAATGGTGGGAGAGGCGACATTCATGCGAAGTAGGGTCTTATCTTAAAAACCTTCTACTAAGGAGCCGCATCTTGCTACCCCCTTTCAAAACTTGGCCATGTGTCTATAGTCCGGCCTTTGCCTCTCTTCTCCCCTGTACTTTAGTGGCTTTGCTTCTTTGGGCCCTGCAATTTGTGGTTGGACATGCAGCCCATGTCTTAGAGCCTTGCGGGTAATCTCCAGCTTTCTCCTTAATGACTTAATGGCCTTCTCTACCTCAAATTGCGTGGCATCCAAGAGAGTGTGGAGGAAAGCGCGTTGTTGGGCTTCCAAAGTCGCTTGTGTGGCCTCTGCCCTGCTCTCTACTAACACCATGTTGCCTTCTGCAAGGGCTAGCCAATGCACTAAGTCTCTCACCCTTTCTTCACTCCTGTTCACCCTTTCATATGCTTTTTTCTGCATTTCTTCCAAGCTTTTGTTGTGCCTGCAAGCTAACACCCTTAGCCTCCTCTCCTATTCCTTGATTTCTCTTTCCAAGTGTTGTTGCTCTCCAAGCTCCAATGCCATCTTTTTTTATAGATTTTCTATGTACTTTTGGTGCCGTCGATTTCTCTCTTTTTCTATCATTGCTAGCTGCTCTGCAGCATTTTGGATCTTTTCATTTTCCTTTTGTAGGTCTTTATACAACACTACCAGCTCATCGTAATGGCGTTGTAGGCTCATGAGGCTGTGCATTTCTACTGTAAGCTTTGTTTGCCACCTCTCTTCTTCTCCTCCCTTGGCCTTGAGCTTCTCTTTGAGCTCCTTGATCTCTTTTCGATGCATGGCCACTTGACGCATTCTTTCTAATTGAGAAGCTATCATCATCTCCCTTTTAGCCTCGAGCTCAGTGTGACGGCTATTTTCTTGTCTTCTTTTGCCTACTCCAGTTTGTTGTGATAGGAGTTTCTGCACATAGTCGTCGTAGTTTGTAAAACAGTGGAAGTGCGGTGGGGGTCATGGTCGTAGATGCTTCTATTTTGTGCATTTTGGGGTCCTGTCTAGACTCTGCATTTGCAACAACTGATCTTTTAGCTCCAGTCACAGGGGTTCCTCCACTTGTGTCATGAGTTGTCTCTTTATTGACCAGAAACTGCACCCAGGCCACAAGATTGTTGGCATCCGTCGTGGTAGAGAAGCCTTGGGTAGTTATAGTGACTAGGGTGGCGGGAAATAGGATGGGTGGATGGGGTTGATTAGAATCCTACCCTTACCCTCAGTTATTGGGGGAGGTAGGCTTTTGGTGCTTTGGAGCTGGTGCTTGGACCTTCGCATGTGGGTGGACTCATGGCAACCAACTCTTCTTCCCTTGAAGGATGCTCCACTAAGAGGCGGATGGCGAGGGCTATGTCTTCTTCTTCCTTCCTCCTTAACTCCTCGGCCTCCTGCTCTACTTTCCTCCTCCTTTCCTCTTTGGCATTTCTGGATTCCTCCTTTATTCTTTTCGTCCCCTCCTTCTCTCTTCTTTTTCTTCATTTTTTGGCACTTTTGGACTCCCTTTGGGCTTTTGTTAGATGTACTTTTTCTTTCTCTTGTTCTCGTATTCGGTCTTCTTCTATGGAGTCTTTTTCTTTGATTTCTTGGCCGCTTCTCGGCTAGAGGGTGCTTGTTGCTCTCCTCCCTCATCACTCATTGTTCTTGCATTGGATTGTTCTCATTCCTGGTAGGGAGGTAGCATGTCACATGTTTCATCAACTCCTTCTCTTTCTCCCTATCCTTCCCCCAAGGCTTCCCTGAGATGATAGCAATTAAGACCCCACCAAACCCGATGGTTGAGATCTTTGAGGATGATGCCTTAGAATTAGGGGACTCTCCTCCTGTGGGTCTTCCTCCTGTTGCCAATGCCTTTGCTGAAGACTCAATGGTCTTTTGCATGACCCATTCTGATTTACTTCATGTAGAGATCTGGCGGCGATGCTCTCCAGCATAGGCACATTGATCTGGCTCATTATCGAGTTGTACCTTTGGCTAGAGAGAATAGTGCATGCACCATTTTGGCCTGCAGTTGGATTTCTAGATCAGGAATATCAACCAAGCTAATATCCTCATTAGTGTGGACCATCACTTTGGCTAGGCCCAAAGCCTTCTCCATAAACTCGGGTGTCAACTCAATCTGTACATTGTGGGTTTCCTCTCCTTTTCACACGGTGACGGTATTGCAGTTCTTGTTGAAAGTCCAAAGGAATTCTATGCGCTTTCGTAGTAGTTGACGGCTTGGCCCACCTTCTCCACGTATTTTTGCAGCTTACATTGCTTCACGAGTTGCTTGATGATTGGCTCTTCCAATATGATGTCTTCCAAATTCAAGATGTGCCTGAATTTGAATTGGATGTAGGTCCTTGTTTCCATTGAGAGGCCATACTTCGCCTGCTCCTCCTTCAAGAACATAAGTTTGTTACTTTTCTCTTGACCTGCTGTTGTAGGCGCCTATCATGAAGCCATAGTTCACCATTAGTGTCCTTAAGATAATTACTTAGTGAAAGGTAAGCAGGAATTGATTATGCTTTTATGGAAAGAATAAAATGCTTAAGTACAAAAATAGAAAATTTTCCTTTAAGTTGTCCATTAATTCCAAAAATTTTACGATAATGAGTTGATGTTCATCCACTTTTTCTGCCTTTGGACATTGATTGAGGCTTTTTTCCTTGCATGTTCCATTCGCCTTACATGTTTACATGTTTGATTCACTTGGCCCCTCCCCTTTGTAATTGAGAAGAATCCTTCATAGGATTAAGGTTTGAGAGGTCAAGGGCATTTAGCGCATGCTTGTGGTGTTTTACTTTTGCATGAGCCAAGCATAGAAGGTTGGATTGTATTCTAGACTAGCATAGCAGTCCATGTTAAAAGGATGGATGCCTACTTGAGTGATGTAGGTGAGAACATTCGTGAGGAAGTCATCATAGTTGATTCGATTGGCAATGTGTAACTCCTCCCTCAGTCAGAATTTGATCTAAATACGGGTGGGTTAGGAGGTGCTCTTCTAGGGGTTTGTTACGAATGGTGGTCAACACCCTGTAGGAGGTTGGAGTTACATAAGTGGGGTCATACTCCAAGGTTTTGAATGGCACATCATTGCTTAGCATTGGTCATGATTTGGCAACCCTCTTGCTCCCATTGAAGTTAGAGAGCATACAATTTCCTCAGAGAAGGAGGAGTCAAAATCAGCTAAATTTCTCAGCTCTTCTAGCTCTTGGCCTGTTGTAGTGACTTTGCTCCTACAATATGATGGGATCAACCACTGTGTGCAAGCTTGCTCTTGAGAGATCTCATTGTCAATCAGTTCCTTGGCTACCTCAGGCATCTTATGATGAACATGAACTCATACTTCTCCCAAGTGCATGGCAAGGAGGCCTAAGTCCAACCGTTCATAGTTCTTGGGCTAGTGCAGTGAATGTGGCGTCCAAGCATCTGATGCATGTGACTAAATCATCCACTGTATTCGTGGCTATGTCCATGGTGATAATAAAGGATAGATTTATGCTTATAGGAGGGTTTGAGGTCTGTGGGAGGTTGGGGTTTGGTTGAGCTAGATAGCTCAACTACTTATGCCTTTCTGGGCTGTTCAATGGGAAGTCTGTCGACCACTTGTGAGATAGATTGGTCCTGTGGCTCGGTTGATGTACTTCTCTCAATTTGTGGAGTAGTTGGGATATTAGAAGTGTTAGATTGAGTTGGCCTAGAGCCAACTGGTTGTATCTTTGGTCGATAGAATTCGTGAGGTTCTATGGATTTGGTGCTTTTTGAGGCAATGGATTTCTCATTCCTAGTTGGCTCACCACTTTGTGGAGATGGGCTGGAGGGCTTGGATTGAGGTTCTATGGATTTGGTGCTTTTTGAGGCAATGGATATCTCATTCCTAGTTGGCTCACCACTTTGTGGAGATGGGCTGGAGGGCTTGGATTGAGGAGCACATGTACCATTCCTAGACTTGGGCAACCAAATCCAGTTGTTGTCTTCATAGTAGCCTTGTGAGCGCGTAATAGGTCTTTGGGTACCCATCGTGGCTTGACTGTTCATCTACTTTGGTAGCACTAGCTTTGCCTTCTAGGCCTAGGACGTGATATTCTGTGGTCACGGGTTTGGGAGGGTTGGCTTCTAGGTGACTGTGGTTGTCGTTTGGGCACCCATTTGAGCTCCTGCTCAATCGACTTGGATGTGTCTCCTTTAGGCTGCAGCCAACTTGTCTTCGCAGGATGGGTCACGTTACAACCCCATCCTTAGACTTTGCATTAGGATCCTCCATTGGTGGCATTACAGGCTTTGACGGAGCTACGCTGCCCTTGTTGAAAGATGTCACTATTCGAACATTACCAATGGCAAGGTGAATGCGTTGTGAGTCATAGTTGACATTGTATTGTGCTTGTTTCTTGAATTCGCGTCCTACAACAATTCCTTACTAGTGGTCTTAGTGTTAGGCATCACATAGAAGATCATAGGTAGACTTTCAGTCTCAATAGAGACCACTTTGCACTTTTTGAGCAATGAGTAAGACTGTCCTCCAAATGGATTAAGTTTAGTATTGGTAAGCTGTAGTTGGGGTGATCAATGAGGGTCCAATGATCGTGCATAAGGATGTTACAACTCATCAATGATGCATCAAAGACGTGTGTCTTTTGGGCAATCACTGATATGTGTAGGTAGGCAAGTGCCATCACTTCCTCATCTTTATCTTCAATTTCTGTGATGGTGGCCACTCATACCTTGACACGGTTGGGTTGTCTATGTGAGCTCCTTGCCATCATGCAGATTGGTACTAGAGCTGTATCACTAGGCTTACCAATTGCCTTAGTGGCTTGCTCATAATCCTCACTCTTCAAAAATGGCAGATCGATTATGGCTAGCACATGCATCCAATCTCGCTCATCCTTAGGGCAAGGGATATACTTGGTGAGTGGCCCGTATGATTTTCTAACTTGTGCATCACCCTTTAGCATGGCTAAGATGGCATCTAAGTCGACTGGTGTAGTCTTCCAAGTATCCATCTCTACCCT
Organism: Lygodium microphyllum; assembly: GCF_053477565.2. Classification (NCBI taxonomy): domain Eukaryota; kingdom Viridiplantae; phylum Streptophyta; class Polypodiopsida; order Schizaeales; family Lygodiaceae; genus Lygodium; species Lygodium microphyllum. The sequence continues at coordinate 38,342,949 of NC_141156.1, forward strand.
TACCGCTTTCGTTCGGTCGCCTAGGAAGATCAAACCATTGCCCTAGTCTTTTATGACTCGTGAGTTGTGCATCCAGGGTTGGCCTAATAGGATGTCGTAATCCACTCCCTTCATGAAAATGAAGTTCACAGAAATCTGGACACCTATGATCTTCAACAGCCAATTTTTCAACACTTCGAATGGCCTAATTTTCATTCCATTGGCTAGGTGTAACATTAAATCTAGCATTCTCGATAGGTGGGTTACCCCAAGCTTGGAATATTGTATGGCTAAGCACACCGACTCTCCTGCCCCCATGTCCACGATCCCTTTTCGTGTGACATCTGCTAATGCTAGGACCAGCAAGACTGCATGCATCTCTGTGCCCTCCCAAAAAGCATTAACGTGTAAGGACTTGGGCACTGAGTGCAGCATCAGACTGGGTATTTGAGTTACCGCATCATGATCATGTAGGTCAGCTACCCCTTGCTCCATTAGCCCTTCAACCCATTGCTTCATTCTTTCCATGGCATCGGCGGGTGCTACCTAAGCAGATCTCCTAAGCTTAAAGTCACTAGGGTGGTTACTAGCATTGTAAGAAGATTGCTAATTGCTTGCCATTCTTCTAATCCTACATTCCATGGCTAATGGCCTTGATTGGTTTACTGGCTCATAGCGTTCAAACTTTATCTAAGCAGCTATACTTGTGGTGTAGACACGTCTTTCAACTTTGGTCATGGAGGCAAAGCTAGTGTGCTTACACTTGAGAGATCATTGATCTCATCCTCCAAGATGGGCTCATTGTCCTTAAGGTGCTCTTGGACCTCTTTCACCCACTCCTTCACCTTCTCTATGGCTTCAAGCTGGCATTTTGGGTTGGGATACTCCCCCACCCTAGCACTCCCCTTCTTAGTAGTCCTTGGAGCATATGTCTCTGCCTTTGTGTCAGTGAGTTTCTTTCCTGTGTGGGCACTATTGTAGCACTCTCCGTTTTAAGCATGACCTTGGCCTTCATCCTCTTTTTCCTTCGCCTACGGCTCTTTTTCCCTATCGAGACTACATCTAGATTGTTGGGTCCAGGTAGTGATATGACGGCCTACTTCAAGTCATGACATGTAACAAGATAGGTGTGTCCTCTTTGTCAAATGTCTCAACTCCAAACAGCCCCAATGGTATTGATGGCTCGTTCTTTGCACTAGAGGGTGGTTTCTATCTAGGGCATTCGGCAAACAAGTGAGTGATTCCACACTTTGGGCACCTCAGATCAGCCTTTTCTCAATTAGCTTGCTCTTGTTGGGGGCAGCATGAGGAGATGTGTCGAATAATTGCAAATCCAATGAGAAATCAGTTCTTGAGTCTGCCCTCCTAAGCCTCTACCTCTACCTCTACCCAATTCCATCATTGGCACTAGTCGATAATCCATGAGGATTGGATTTTCCTCTTTATTGTACGAGACGTAAGGGTGGTTCACATAGGGCTTGTCATCATTTGGCTCCTTCACATAGTGGACTGGAGCGCCACTCGATGGATGGGTTACGAAAGGTCCATGTGGCCGGGGTATGCCTGTGGGATTTATCTCTATCCTAGGAATGGATGGTTTAGCATCATTAGGTGCCAGGAGAGCCAATGGGGCTCCCCTCTCGAAGAAATTTGGTGGCCCATTTCCTAGGTAAGGCTAGTTGTAAGGTTGCGATAGGGGAGTGGTCTTGGTAGTCAGCAATGCATGGCATCGTGACCGAACCTACTGCAATTTTCGCAAGGTCGAGACCTAGGGTCCTAACACTTGGTTGGTAGGGTGGTTTTCATCGATTTCTGCCATAATACATGCATTGGACATGTGGGCACATTGGTCTCCTCACCATTTCTTATAGCCTTGCAATCTCCATCTTCATCTTCGCTAGCTCCTGGTTTTGGGTCAGTACTCTTTTCCTCCCTTCTCCTGGCTATTTGGGATCGAATGTTCGCTGGATGTGGTTGCCATTTCTGAGGTTCTAGAGCTAGCCTCATCTTGGTTTGAGCTCTTGGAGCTCCTCTCCTTGAGCTAGTCATCCACTTGAATGGCTTGTTCAAAGACCCTAGTTCACACGTCTCGCTACAAGCTTAAGTTCCCTGCCAAGGCCTTGTAGAGTTTCTCACTTAGTATTCCATTGATGAAGATTGTGGATACCACTCTTTCCATGAGTTGTTCGTTTGTTGGGATTCTCTTAAAGAGACTCCTCAATGGGCCACATAATCCCTGATATCTTCCTTTTCTCTCTGCTTCACATTCATGAGCCGTACGATTAGATTGTCAAAGTGCCCAGCCTCCGAGAATCTCTTAAGAAGAGGCTCTTGAGATGGTTGAAGTTATTAAATTGTTCTACGTCATCTAAGCTAGTGTACCAAGTCCTTCCCTTATTGCCTGAGCATAGGCCAAAGGCCTGCGAGCACTGGGTGAGATCAATGAGGCCGTTAGCCTCACAGACCTGCTCGAACTGCTCTATGAAGCTATAGGGATTGTCATTTGGTTGGTACTTGTCTATCTTCTTAGCAACGATATATGGATTTTTGATTGGCCCTTCGAGCCCTGGTTGACTCCTAGCCCTATGAGCAATGAGGTTGCAAGTGCTGCTATGCTCTACTTTGTGGTGGATGTGTTATCTAATAGTCGCTTTTCATAAGAAGCTCGCTCACAACGTAAGGTCTCCCTCTAGCGCGCTTTCTATCTCTCTCTCTCTCCGCGTCAGGTCCTGATTGATTTCTGTTTGCGAAGGCTAACACTCACTGGATCTCCCTTATTTCTACGTTCTGTCGCAAGCTTCTAGATTACTGTTCCTGATTGTAGGCCACTATGCCTTGCAAAGCTTCTCGCGCTAGTCTCCTCTTCTCTTCAAGGTCCTCTATGATATCCTTGGATAGCCTACTGTGGTGGTCCATCCGGGTTTGCAAGTTGTACTTGCTCACCATCTATTGGATTTCATCTGGGAAATCCCCCAGCTCGAGCTGTTCGTTTTGCATCTGTGGTTTGTGTTGGTATTTGCCATATATGCGGTCTCTTATTCCACCAGGGTATCAATGAGGTTGATTGAATCTGGTAGATTTACTATGGCAATGATGTCAGACCTTCAATTTGTCTAGCTCTTGCTTCATGTCTTCCTCTTGGTCCTACCACTTGGGGTTCTCGATCATTCGTCTAAGTTTTAGGGTCTTCTCCTACTAGTGGGTTCATTCAGTTTCTTAAGTCTAAGTGAGTTTCTTGTTATTTACAAACAATCCTCAATTAATCGTCACTGTGTGTGTGTGTGTGTGTGTGCTCCTTTTCGTGCACTGTGCGAAATCAGGCTTTCAGATTTTCTTCATGTGCACTTCAAGTGTCGAAAAACAATGTGGGGTGCAATGCAAAATGGTAAATGCAACTTTGGCACTCTCGTCTACATTCTCGGCCTAATAGGGATTTAAGCTTGGTCGCTGGCCGTTCTTGCTGGTCTCTAGGATCTACACTGCATCTTTCCGCTTAGTCAAGGTCTAATTGAGGGTCTATGGCTTAGTTTGGTGCTCTTAGTGAGGTGGATAGCTAGCAAGTTGTCTAGTGTTGTTGCTAGATCTACAATTCATTGGTCCTCTTGTTTCTTGCGCTAGAAAGGTGTTCTATTTTTCTGTATCACTCTCGAGGGTTCGCCTGGCTATGGTCTAGGTCAGTCACGGTCTACAGACGTTGAATCTGGACATATTCTAGATTCGGCCCAGCTATGGTCCGAATTGCAGGATCCGAGTGTTAGATTCGGCCCATTTGAGTGGCCTAGGTTCGAATGATATTATGGCCGAATTAGGGGGCTGAACGTAAGGCCATCCGAATGCCACATGGCAAGGTGGGCTGAATGGTCAATCGTCTAAATTGGCCGAGTCGAATGGCCAAGTGAGGCGTCCGAATGTGGCCGGGCTGAATGGCTGAGTGAGTAGGTTCATCGAGTCGAGTTGGACCGAGTGGGCCGAATGTTAGCGACTGAGGCCCAATTCTAGGGCTTGGCCCGAAGTGGCTATTTGAATCTGAGAGTTCGAATTCTAGGAATCAGACATCTAAGTATTCGATTTTGGGAATCAGACCCCTGTGGACTATGTTTGATTCCTAGAATCCAGGGTAGATGCATAGGAAGGTTTCTACATACATGATCCAAGCGGAAAATACCTGGGAATGCCGATTGATTCACCGGAAGCTCAAAGTCTCACTCTCACTATAAAGCTCTCTCTCTCTCTCTCTCTCTCTCTCTCTGTGTATTGCAGAACTAAAAATGAGACTTCCAACCCCCTTCCTTGGGTCTTAAGCCGTTGTCCTAATGCCCAAGTGTTGCCCCATTAATGTTCATGTCATGTCAACGGATTGCAAGCCCATTTTTTTCCCGATTTGGCCCTGTTTTGCTCTGTTTTACAACAGAAACTCTAAGGCTTTTTCCTTCGATTTCTTAATCCTATCCTACTCTAAATGCAACAAAAATCAAAACACAAATACTAAAATGAATCCTTTTAGTTGTCTACTCATCAAAAACTGAAATACTTGTTTGGAAGATTAAAAAGCCCGAATCTCCTACCTGTCGCAAGCTCTGATTATTCGGGGCTGAAACCCTTACTTCATCACTCAATTTGAGGTAGTACGCAAGTGCTCAAGCTTGAATTCGTTGTCCTGGCAACATAACAAAAATGTAATGGGAGCTCACACTTAATTGCCAAGACCCATGGACTGCTTATTCTTTCAAGCATTTCAAGCGAGCACAAATGGCTCTCTCTCACCTAGTTGATGTGCCTTTGATCCTACGGGGGTGTAGTGAGCTTACCTCGATGCCCGATTGAGTACCCTCCTCCCTCATACACACTTGTAGCTCCATGATTCTCGATGCGAGCTCGAGCAACCTCAATCCCTCTCCTTCAAGCTCCATCCTCCATAGCCGCACGAGACAAGAGAAGAGAAGAAGAAGAGAGGAGATGATGGAGAGCTTCTTCTCCAAGATCCCTCATCCTCACACACTCACTTCCTCACACTCTCACACTCACTCTCTCCCTCACTCAAGCACAAGCAAGCAAAAGAAGAAGAAGAAGAAGAAGAAGAAGAAGAAGAAGAAGAAGAAGAGGAGCTATTGCCACACACCAAAGAAAGAGCTTCTCATTCACGTTTTGAGTTTATATACAAAACCCTAATCCCTTTTGGGTAGTCATCCCCTTTTTTACATGGCCGACCGTGGCCTAGGCCCTCTTTCCTATTGTCCTCCTATCTTCTTAGCTTCCTTTCTATCACCCCCTTTTGGGCGGTCATCCCCTTTTTTACATGGCCGGCGGTGGCCTAGGCCCTCTTTCCTATTGTCCTCCTATCTTCTTAGCTTCCTTTCTATCACCCATCTACCCTTACAATTTACACAAGAGGGAGCCTAGTGCTCTTTTACAAAAGTTTTAGGGGCGCCTTGCATTTAAAAATGCGCTTTTGCCTTTGAATTAGCTTTTGAGGCTGCCCTTGTGCTTTTGGTCGTTTCCCTTCCTGCTCTCGACTTATGCTTTTCCACTTTTTCTTGTGTTGAGGTTAACAATCTTTTAGGTGTGAAAACCATTACTATTGAAATTTTCCACTACTTTAATTTTTGACATTGAGAATGGAGCAATCTTATTAACAACTCACGTGGCAATGTTTATCTCCATACAAAAAAAACAAAGAATATTTTGGAAGATTACAAGTGTGTGTAATGCATAAAAAGTGCCCCCTTTACAATATCTAGTTTTGGTGTTTGACTAGTCTAGGCATCCTTTTTGCAAATAGGTTCAATCCAACCAGTTTAGGCTAGCAAATATTATGAATAAGATTGAGAATGAGAATGAGTTTGAGAGCTCACAATGTGAATAACTGCTTAGGATTGAACTGCCATGAATTACTCACACCAAGAGGTGTTGAACTGCCACAAATTACTCACACTAAGAGGATGTTAATGATGATGCCAGCTCAATCAAGGATGTCCTTTTTAGCAAGGTGACTATAAGCAAATCAAACAATGTCTCTTCTTGTTCTCTCTCTACTTGTTCCACAGAAGCATCCCCCTAGCTTATGAGACAAGCAAGCTTTGTGCTAAGTAGCCCCCCCAAGCTTGAGTTGGGCCCTTACTTAAGTAGGCCCTTTAATTCTTTGCAAGTGATCCCCTTTGGATGCTTTAGGCACAAGTCTGCTTATTGTCAAGCTCCAAGATAACTACCTTACTCAAACCTCTATGCAAGTAATGCATTCCAACAACAAAAGAGGGGGCCATATTTTTTGAGGCCTCAACAATTGTCTTTGCGAGCACATGTTAAGTAGAAGTTGGCCATGCAAAGGGCCAAAATGAATCCTTTGTGCATACCTAGAGCTACTAACCCAATTATCTCTCACCCCCACTGAGAGATGCATGGGAACATTATGTTAAGGAACCCATTGAGAAGGAAGAGAATAGGAATCAATATATCACATTTGACAAGGATGGCTAGGCTATCCTCATGGACTATCAGCCCATCCCTATCATGATGTTGGGACAAGAGTGAGGGAAAGGAATGCCTTGTGACCAAGAGAAACCATAAAATGATGGAACCGAAGATAACACAAAAATGTGTCCATAAAATGTCAATAGAAGTTAGAACCACCCAAGGACAATCGAGTAGATCGATGATGCCCCAAGTGTGAAATAACTCACATGTATCAGGACTTCCCCAAAACAAAGGCTAGTACTACTAAGGCTATTGTCTTATCGATACTACTTAACCTCTTTGGAGTAGAAATGATAAATGACAAGGATGCCATACCCATCCTTCTGAATACCATCATGTAAGCAAAGAGTAAAAACGTTGGGATTGATATACTTGTGCCATACACTACAAATGTGTCCATAATAGGAAAGAAAAACTCAAAGAAGAGAAAAAATTGAGCCATAGCAAAAGTGGTGCTACAAAGTGAGGGGCTTATCTCATTGTTAACCAAGTATCTAGTGCAAAAAGTGCAACCACAACTCTCTTGATAAAAAAGGTTGCTACCATTAAACTAGGAGTACCCAAACTTAAAATACCAACTTGAAATAATAGATAAAATCAAGAAATGGGTACAAGAGCTTCAAGAAGAAGAGCAAGATCAAGAAGCCACATATGACATGAGTGTTATGGGGTTATCCAACGTGGCTCCACTATCACATGCATTAGACCAAGATCATTTGAAGGGATTGGCTTCAAAACAACCATACAAAAAGGAACACAAGCCTCCCAAAGGCACTACAATGAGTGGAGCAAGTGATTATCTATAGTATAATGGGGTGGATCCTAGCCTCATCACTACATTGGCCACAACCAACATAACAATGCTACTAGGATTGATGTTGAGAAATAGTCTTAACCTTTGAAAGGCCTTCAAACTATGCAATAGAGGGAAGAAACAAGCCCACAAAGACATCACTTCACATTTTGTAAAGAGGAAGCAATGCTACCAAATCACCCATCTCGTCTCTAGGAGCACTAAGGGTCAATACATTTTGGGAAGGGGTTGAGCATCATGCCATTCTCCTAGTAGAGGCTCTTAGTGACTACTTGCAAAGAGGGATTATAGAACATAAAAAATTAGTATATGCTCAAAGCATAGGGAAATCTACTCGAAATCTATCAATCAAGAGGGTATACACTTCAAACTCACAACTTCAATCTCATAATGGCCAAAGGTTTCAAGGTTTGGTTGTTGGGCATGTTGAAGGATTGGGAAATTAAGATAATCTGTATTAACTTCTCACAATGAACTTTGTGGTCATGAAGGGAGTGGATAATGGCCAATTGTTTGGTCATCCTTGGATGTGAAACACCCAACTAAACAAGGACTTGGGCAATGGTCTTGGTTTCCTTGGAAATATACATAAGTAGCTACAATCAAAATGACAATTTGGAAGACTACACTAGTTGACCTCGACATTATCTCTCCAACATGCTCAGGGAAGACAAATGCACACTTGCAAAGTGAGACCCCTTAAGTACATTCCCTACCTAGAAGATGAGTAGGATTAGATGCATAATCTTGCCACTTTGGACTTGTCATTCACAAAAAAAGTAAATATGAAGAATCCCATGAATTAAAGAGTTAGCGAGTAGAGGGGGCTCACTGCACGTATGGTTGAGTCTCATGATAAGCATTGAACCTTCTCAACTTGAGACAATAAGTTTGATGTCTCAATTGATCACCTCAAATTGCAGAGGATACTAGATCATTGGCAATGGTGGTTGAAGGACAACCCCAATGCCAATCTACTTGTTTTTGAGGATTTGCTTCAATAATGAGAGTGCAAATGGACCAAGCTACACCATGCCCTATTTGATTATCCCAATAACCTAATAGCATCACTAATGGCTTGAGAGGACTTTGAGGATGATGAGTACATCAATGTTGGAGAGGATTTTTCTAAAGATGAAAGCAAATATTACAAGGATGATAGATCTCAAGACTCTAACTCTAATGGAATAGAGTAGATTCTAGTCGATCCCAAACCCCAAAAGATTGATGGATTGTTAGTGGATGGTGGCAACCATGCAATGTTGGAAGCTTAGGATAGTGATAAGGACTCCATACAAGAGTCAAGATCAATGAGTTTGGAGATTATGTGCTTTAAGGAGGCATAATTTGAAGGACCCTTAGAATTTAGAAAATTTGAGACTCTAGCAATGACAATCAAAAGAAACCATAAGACTTTCCTAAAAGATCCACTTGACTCAAGAAGGGAGATTGCATTGTCGTGATGCCTGGCACCAAAAGGAAAGGAAAACCTTTGAAGGGAATGAAGGGAGAAGCCCAAGTGGAAGCACAAGCAAGTATAAGTAAAAGAGGTGTGAGCTATGGTGGATATAGCAAGAGAGCAAGAGAGAGAGACTGAAGATGTGGGAACTCCAACAATCACAATGTGTGACCAGCCTTCCCTTTATCCAAATGTCACTGGAAGAATAAAGAATGAAGTGATAGTGATGGGCACTTGCTACATGCATTGTGCAAGTACAGATACTATCAATGTAGTAATACACAGACCGCTAGGCACATGTGGCTTTATCCCCAACAACCTCCCAAGGCAAATGTGCCTCGAATGAAGAGGGAACAAGAGAAAAAAATGACAAAGTACAATGTGTACATAGAGTACAACACGATGAGGAATAGAGGTCATCTCATCTAACGCCCATCAACTTCCTAAGGAAGGCAAAACGCTCTATTAAGAGACTTTTCATGAGTAAATCTGCATGATTTTGGTCAGTTGAGATCTTCACAAGGTTAATAGACTTGTCCTCAATGACCTCTCTAATAAAGTGGTACTACACTCAATGTGCTTTGTCTTTGCATGGAAGGTCGAATTCTTGGCTAATTGGATAGCACTCATAGAATTCGAATGCAGTCTAATAACCAAGTCAGTCATACCAAGGTCTGCTACCAGATGGCCTAACTAGAGAGCCTCCTTGTAAGCCTCAGTGGCTGCAACGTACTTGACCTCTGTAGTAGAGAGGGCTATGCATTTCTACACCTTGGGACATCCAAGAAACAACAACCTCAGCAAAGGTAAACACATAGCTAGAGGTGGATTTCCTACTGTTTGCATGCCCTGCATAATCAAAGTCAGTGTACCCCATGACACCTATATCTTGGCCACCATAATATATGCACATATTTGATGTGCCCTTTAGGTACCTCATGTTACCCTTGATGGCATCCCAATGCCACCTACTATGTATAGTCATATAGCGTGCCACAACTCCCACTACAAAAGCTATGTCAAGGCGAGTGGCTATCATGGCATACATCAAACTACCCACTACGAATGCATAAGGAATCTTGGCCATCTCAACCTTCTACTCATCAAACTCTGCAGACAATCGGCCTAGCTCACCTTCACATGAGAAGGAAAAGGACATCCAATAGGATTAACATCTTGCATATGAAACCGCTCAAGGATATTTTGGATATACTCCTTCTGTAAGTAAAGGAGCCCCTGAGAGCTGTCATGCATAATGCACATCCTAAGAATATGTGAGGCTTGTCCCATGTCTTTCATCTCAAAGCTCTTCTTGAGCTAACTTTTCAGAGCATCTAGCTCATCAAGAGCTCTCCTAGCAATCAACATGTCATCCACATAGAGTGCCAAAATAAAAAGGCTACCCCATCAAGAGCCTTCTTTGTGTATAAATACTGATCCATATCATTGTGTGTATAGCCCTATGGATGCATATAAAAGCATCAAATTTGTGGTACTATTCCCTAGGTGCTTGCTTAAGGCCATAAAGACTCTTTCTCAATCCACACACTAGGTGTTCTCTGCCTTTTTCATCAAAGCTCTTAGGCTACTACATATAAATCTCCTCATGCAAGTTCCCATGTAAGAAAGCTGTCTTAACATCCATCTGATAAAGGTCCAAGTCTAATTGAGCAACCAAGGCTAGTACTAAGCGTAGGGTAGTCATCTTGACTATAGAAGAAAAGATTTCCTTGGAGTCAACACCATGCTCCTGTTTAAAACCTTAGCAACCAATTTGGCCTTATAGGTAGGCTTGGGGCATCTATGGGTACTCTTGAACTCGTACACCCACTTGCATGGCAATGTATGCTTTCCACTAGAGGCAAAGGAATCAACTCCCACTTATGATTTTTCTATAAAGAGTCAAACTCTAACTGTGTTGCCCTCTCCCAAGAGTGATTATCGCCATGGGGCATGGCCTCATCCCTATAAGTGAGAGGCTCACTTGCATCTACACCATCACATGATCAACAGAGGTCTCAAATCACTCAGGAGGACATTTGGCTCTAGCAAAGTGTCTCAAGAAAGGGCTAGGAGCCTACACATTCTGTCTAACATCATGGTCATGGGCCACTAGAGCATCAGCTCTACTGCTACTATAGGAGGCTGTCTAACTAGCTATAGGGGAACAAGGAGCTCCTCTTGAAATATAACCCTACCTATCTCGACTATCTGCTCAGGTTGCTTATGCATCTTTTCCTCATGGAAAACTACACCATGTCTGCAGATGACTTTCCGAGCAGTCTGTGGATCCCAAAGGCAATAGCCCATCTCACCTACATCCCCATAACCAAGAAAGATGCATTTCATGGACTTAGGATCTAGCTTTGTGCGCTTGTCCTTGGGTACATGGCAGAAAGCCTCACACAACCAAAGACATGCAAATGAGCATATGAGGGAGGTTTTCCAGACCCCCACACCTCCTCTACAACATGAAAGTTAATAGTATTTCAAGGAGATTGATTGATCAAGTGTATGGTAGTAGTCACTCATTGCCTTAGCCCAAAATTGCTATGGTAAGCTTGCTTGGCTAAGCATCCTACGGACCCTTTCCTATATTGTCCTATTCATGCACTCAGCCGCCATACCATTATGGGGTGGGATGTACGGGCAATCAACTAACGCTTAACACCCCTCTCATCACAAAATTGCTCAAAGGCTTTAGAGACATACTCATCCCCGTCATTTGACTCTATGCATTTTAGTCTTATACCTAGAATGGTTCTCAACAACCAATGAAAGCCAATGCTAAAAGGTAGCCAAAACATTGAATCATAGCTTTATGGGATATGCCCAAACCTCATGTGAGTAATAATCAATGAATGTTTCAAAGTAATTTGTGCCTTCTAACGATTTTCAAGGCATAGGTCCACAAACATCAAAATGAACAAGAGCCAAAGGCTCACCCATGTGCAGAGTGCCAGACTTCTTATGTGTACTACATGTCTGCCTACCATACAAACAATGATCACATGACTCAAAATGCTTATAGTCAAGGGGTAAAAGATACAACAAAAACGAGTAAGCATTTTCATTCCCTTTAGGGACATGTACCCAAGGCGACGATGCCAAAGAGATACATGTGGAATTACAGCCATAGACAAAACATGATCTACAAATCTAAATACAACCAAGGAATATAAATTGCTAACCTTGGTACCACGTCATAGAACAAGGTTGTCACGAGTGATCTTCCAAGAAGAATCCCCAAAGGAAACAAAGTAACCCTCATCATGTAGTGTGCTAGTAGAGATAAGACTCTTCGTGAGAGCCGTGAACATTATGCAAAATAAACATACTACCTAAAACAAACTGTAGTCAAATATCACCAATACCAACTATCTGCAATGCCAAGTCATTCCCCAGATGGACAGATCCAATCATATTGCGATAGGAGTGGAACCACTCTCGATGAGGGGTCACATGAAAGAAAGCCCTTGAATACATCAACCAATATTGGGTAAAACCAGACAAGGCATCAATCAATTGTGACTCATCCAAAGAAGAAGCTGCAATATGTAATCATCATTAGAGTCAGGTTATTGCACTACATTGATCTCTTCGATCTTGACATTGGACTTAGCAGGGACAATATTGCAATCATCAGACTTGTCATACGTTTTCCCTTTGCCCTTTTCCTTTGCTTGTTTATTAGTGCACATTTTATGGCACTATGGCCTGATATGTCCTACTTTCGACAACAATAGCATGTCAGATCGGACTTACATCCATGTGACTTATTGCAAGATTGTCCACTATAGGACTTAGAATGAGACTACTGCAATTCTCTACCATGACAATCATTCTCGCTCTTGAATCATGGTGACCCCAAATAGTCGAAGCATGAGAAGTACAAGAAGCATCCACATTCTTCCTATTGATCTCCTCTATCAAGAGTGTACCCTCTACATAAGACAATTTTAGTCTATTCTCGGGCATATTTGCACACATACTAGTATAGAATGTATCCCAAGCCTCAAGCAGTGTGACCAACAAGAACAAAGGCAGAAGATTTTCCTTAAAGTCAATACCATGTGATGATAGCTTGCCAATGATAGCATGAAAATTGCTCAGTGTAATATTTCCACGCAATAAAAGTTAGTTGGTTAGTTTGAAAGTTAGTTAGTCAATTAATAAGTTAGTAAGATTACTAACTAAAGACTAACTAAGGTAAAAACTAATTAACATTAATAACTACTAATTTTTATTTAATTAAAAATATATTTTAAAATAAATTGACTCGTAATCCGATATTTTTCTGGGATTAACAAGGAATGTAGACACCCTTCACGAAAGTTACAATGTGAATGAGACTTATGAGCCATATCAATCACTAGTATTAATGTGTATAGTTTCGATGGTCCAAAAATATTAGATTTTTGGGCAAAAAACTAGTATATTTTAGATATTATCCTAAAAAGATAGAACTGAAAGTCATTTAAAAGAAAAGACAAGTGATGTTTTAGTTAGTTTTGGAGATTTTATAAAAAGAAAAATAAAGAAAAGTGACTAGGAAATCGTGCGCACCGCGATCGCAATCTATAGGCAGTAGACAAAAATTCGAACAGAGAAAAGAAGAAGGAGTGACTGAGAGCTTTCTAAGCAAGTATCTTATGGTTTTACCCCCCTTTTGGAGCCAATGCAACCATTAGATTTATGATCTGAGCATCAGATCACTGACTCTTCCAAGAGCCCCTCCACTCTTGTTCTCAACCTTATCCCCTCCTCTCTAATTCATTATAAATACGAGGCATGGGGAGGCACAAGAGAGCATAAGGAGACCCCAAAAGGCTATGAGAGAGAGGTAGAGAGGAGGATGCCCCTCCAAGAGATTGTGAGAGAGAGCTTGAGAGAGAGAGAGAGAGAGAGAGAGAGAGAGAGAGAGAGAGAGAGAGAGAGAGAGAGAGAGAGAGAGAGAGAGAGAGAGAGAGAGAGAGAAGAGTTACCCTGAGGGGTTGCACAATTCCCTCTATCTCGATCCTCGACTTAACCCATCTTCTCTTATGCTCTCCCATCTCGAATCTATTCCACCTTCTTAATCTCTTGAGTCTATTTGCAGACGATAGCCTCCAAGCGAAGAATGTCACGTGCGGATGGCAATCCTACAACCAACAATGAAGCTTCGGGTGAAGGCATCACTGTCAATCCAATTGCGGTATCGATCGTAAGTAATGTATTTTCAAATTGATAGATGCTTGTTTTGATTCTCACATGAGACACATTAGGCTTCATACTATGATGGATGAGAATAGGTCATGGGAAGGGATAGGCCTCTTCTCACATATTTGAAAGATAGAATTTGCAAAATGCATGTATCAAGGGAAGTTAATTGCATTTAGTTGAGTATGGCTTATTCATTGATAGAGCAATCGGCCAGGGGTTATGAATAGATTAATCATAAAAATAATGACATTAAGAATTGTGCATACAAGTATTAAGAAAATTTTGCATAGAATCGCTCTTTGATCCCAAGGGGGGAGAGCGAATATACGATGGAATTATTATCCCATCTATTCTTGTATTGTTTGGGAAAAATACAATTAGTTCTGTTGGATTGATTGAATAACACCCTAAATGTTTTTCTTTCAATCAATTGATTGTTGCTTTGTGATTTGGATAAACATTCCAAGGCTTGTGTTGATGGCAAATGCATGGCAGGGATTTGTAATGACAAGTTGCCATGGGAATAAAGGAATGTTTTCCTAGAAGATGATATTAGGGCTGATTGCCTTGATTGTGCTTGATTCCTAAATGGATTAATTAAGGAAGGATATTTTGCAATGGGTGGATCATCTCCAAGATCGCACCGGGGATTACCCCGAGAGGGCACTGCTTGATTCACGGGCCAAAGGTCGAGTAGTGAAAAGGCCAACCACGAAAGTTGTGTCTCACTCCTAGGCCGTTTGGGATCAGTGGAGCTCCGGACACCCCTTGCCGAGTCCAGAACGGAGTTGTACACTCCCGTGAGCCCAACGTCTAGGGTGTTGGAAGATCCTATTCTAGATAAAGGATGGAAATTTTGGTGCCATCTGATTTGGACCAGATACTTCTGTTGAATAGAAGGGATACATAATTCTCCTATATGGGTAGGAGACAAATATTAACTTGAAGATGAATTAAGGAACTTGTTTGTCAAAAGGTCTGCTTGCTTTGTTTTCATGTCTATGCTGTAAATTACGCATGTTTCCTAAAAGGCTTAATTAACGAAGTTGATTTTAAATGTCACACATAAGTGTAGTAGGACCTAATTAGAAAACTAAAGCTATCAAGGGAAGCGGGTGGGCGGAATCCCTGAGATGGGTCTGTCCTACAGTTGGGTGGTCCCAAAGAATTGGGAGGCTTCTCACAAGGTTTTACCAATGATGACTTTAGGTATTGTCAAGTTAGAACCGGATTCATGCCATTTTAGGGGACCGAAATGGGACTATGCCCTACGGTAGAGGGATTGAGCAGCACATCCCTCTCATTTCCCATTCTCTTTGAACGAAGTGTGATATGGATCTGCTTCTGATTGGGTATCTCTGCGTAAAGTAGGATGTCCAAAACTTGATGCTAGGATGCTGTTAAGAGACTTTGTCTACTAAGAACCTAGATTTCAGGTCGATCCTAGTGGGTTGGGCCGCGAACGTTCCGTTGCGAGGCAGACTCGGGAAACCCTAGGCGACAAACCCCGAAACATTCCATAGGAGTGCCAGGCGGCAATGCTTAGATTTGTTTCTCGATGGACCACCAAAACGTGCTTAGATAGCCACTAGGCGGGCACATTACAGTTGGTATCAGAGCAAAACTTCATGATGATGTGTGATTGATTAATATTTGGTTCATAGACATATCCTAAATAGAAATAACCCGAGTGGTATGGCTTGATTGTTAGGCACCTCCTGCTCCCACAAATGATGACATGCAAAATAAAAAATTTCTTCTCAAGCAAATTAAAGCACCCGAGTTTGATAGAGAAGGAATAGGCGTCGCAGTAGAGGCGGACATATGGATTGAGTTGATGGATGATTATTTCTCTGCTTTAGGAACTGCCTCCATGAATCAAGCAATGATTGGCAAAGTGAAGTTAGTTGGTCAGGCTCGGTTACAGTGGAAGCAATGGTGAAAAGATCAGGGTGTGTCTGAAGCCAGGCTCAGTTGAAAGATATTGTACACGGATGATACCTTCCGCAACCTACCAGACTTTGAAGATGAATGAATTCTTCAAGCTCAAGCAATTGGAATTAACCTTGAAAGCTTACTACTCAAAGTTTGTAACCCTACTAAAATATGCGCCACCTATGGATATTGCACAGCAAGTATCCAAGTTTTGCCATGGCCTGAACACTCCTCTGAACCACCGTCTTGAAGCAATGCATCCAATGGACTTGTAAGATGCATTACTCCAATCGAATCCAATTGTCCAAGAACTTAAATCGGAAAATTGTAGCAAAGATGACTCTCGAGATCAGGGTAAGAGATGCCACACATGCGGAGAGACAGGGCACATTCGTAGGAGATGTCCCTATCGTCAGTGCATTGGAAGATCCTATTCTAGATAAAGGATGGAAATTTTGGTGCCATGTGATTTGGACTAGATACTTTTGTTGGATAGAAGGGATACATAATTCTCCTGTATGGGCAGGAGACAAAGATTAACTTGAAGATAAATTAAGGAACTTGTTTGTCAAAAGGTCTACTTGCTCTGTTTTCGTGTCTGTGCTGTAAATTACGTGAACGAACCCTGTTCCCTAAAAGGTTTAATTAATGAAGTTGATTTTAAATGTCACATATAAATGTGGTAGGACCTAATTAGAAAACTAAAGCTATCAAGGGAAGCGGGTGGGCGGAATCC
Source organism: Lygodium microphyllum (assembly GCF_053477565.2). Classification (NCBI taxonomy): domain Eukaryota; kingdom Viridiplantae; phylum Streptophyta; class Polypodiopsida; order Schizaeales; family Lygodiaceae; genus Lygodium; species Lygodium microphyllum. The sequence continues at coordinate 38,359,545 of NC_141156.1, forward strand.
CCGACGGGTCCATCCTACGGGTGGGTAGTCCTAGAGAACTAGGAGGCTTCTCACAAGGTTTTATCGACAATGACTTTAGGTATTGTTAAGTTAGAACTCGATTCATGTCGTTTTAGGGGACTGGAATGGGACTATGCCCTATGGGCAGAGAGGTTGAGCGGCGCATATCCCTCTGGTTTTCCATTCTCTTTGAACCAAGTGCGGTATGGATCTGCTTCTGATTGGGTATCTCTGCGTAAAGTAGGATATCCAAAATCCGATGCTAGGATGTTGTCAGGAGACTTTGTCTACTAGGAACCCAGATTTCAGGTCAATTCTAGTGGGTTCGGCCCGCGAACATTCCTTGCGAGGCGAACTCAAGAAACCCTAGGCGACAAACCTCGAAACATTTCATGGGAGTGCCAGATGGCAATGCTTAGATTTGTTTCTTGATGGACCGCTAAAACGTGCTTAGATAGCCAATAGGCGGGCACATTACACTCAAATGCTGAGAAACATTTATACCTTCCTTCATATGAAGGTCCATAAGCTGCTTTAACATATACATATGAGAAGCAAGCCTTTGCTTATCATAGAGATTACAGATTTTCTCCCAAGGATCCCATGCAGACTGCCCATTTGTGAGACAACAATATAATAAACCTGCTTGTTGAGGGACAAGATAATCTTGGACTTGCAAAGCTAATCTAAGTCATCCCATACATCCTGATCTTGACCTTTAGGCTTAATGCTCTTGCATTTGATCGGTCTAATCTAAGATTTTTGCACCAAAACTTGCCAAATTCGGGTCTTCCAATAGCCATAATTGCTACCATCAAACTTTTCAATGTTGAAGATGGCACTATCATTTGAATGACTAGCCATTCTGTAGAAAAGAGACACAATATAGACCAAATCCTCTACTGTAATACTTGCAAATACCTTTAAAACCACTGCCAAAACAAGGTGAAAACAAGAGGCATGGACCAAATAGTGAGTTATCCACAAACTGTGACCAAAATAGCATCAAATGGAGGGGATTGCTCTCATAAATAATACAATAGTCTCCAGCACGTGAGCAGAAGTTGAAATAGCTAAAGCCCAACTGCAAATAAAATCCAAAGCTCAATGTAACATCCAAGTGTTAAGTAAGTGGCTCCCACTGGAACAAAAGTTAAATGCTAGACAAGCAAACAAAGCTCAAATCCTCATGTGAGGGGCATCCAAGCACCCTAGATACATCAAGCACATAGCCAAGAGCATAATGCCCAATAAAGGCTTCAAGCCCATAAGGTCATAGACCTCTAGAGCATCCAACAAAGTAACTGACAACCAATGTCAAATATCCTAAGCTCAAATGCATTCAATAGCATAACCAAGCATAGAGCTTCAATTTCATGCACCAATACATCTGATATAGTGCCCGAATAGTATGAAAGAGCATTAGGTATTGATTGTCCCTGTTAAAAGCTTGTTTTACATTGTATGTACAGTAGTAAAATGATAGTCAAGTCTGAGAAAAAGTAAGCTCAATCGAAGCAGAAAAGCATTTTGGGAGCATGGGGAAGCATGTGGCATCAACCATAGACATCAATATATAATCCCAAGTAGCCAGGAAGCATCAACAAACTGATAGGCATATGCTTTCACTGTTAAAATAGCCTTCGGCCCTACTTATTACAATAGTAAAAATGACAGTAAAACTGAACCAAATATGGGCTCAAATCAGTCCAAAAGCATTTCAATACATTGGCCAAACATTCCCCAAGAGTGTCCAGCATCAAAGAAGCATCTTGGGAGCATCATACAAGTCAACAGTGTGACATTTCCTAGACAAATAACATTTAGCCTCATTATGATAGCATTGATATCTATGAGAAAACTAAGCTAAAAGAGTGCTCAAATTCATCCAATAGCATCTCAAACCAATGACATATGATCTTCCAAGTATTCGACAACAAAACATAGGTATATGGGCATCCCGAAAATCATATACGAGCTCCAAACATTAAAGATATGGCTATCCTTATTTCATGACAGCATGTTACCTTGCTTGCATAGTTAATAGTTGAATCTCAATGACTCAAAACCAATGCTCAATGTTAATGGTCAATGCTTGGAGGAGTGGTAAACAATGCCAAAGCCTTTGTCCAATGTCGGGGAGTGGCTGAAAAAAAGTTTGTATTTCCAAACCTAAATATTGAGCTGAATACTCCTTGAAGTAAGCTCAATGTAGCTCAAGAATGCTCTAAGATAGCCCCCAATAGGTCCTGAGAAGTCCTAGAGCAATGAGACTTCAATACGAACCTCAAGAGGTGGAGCTATGGCTACCAATGGTGAAACCCTGCTATGTGCAGGTAACTTAAATGAGAGCTAGGATTGAGCTCGATCTCATGGAGAAGAAGGCTTTAATAGTAGTTGAAGGGAGAAGCCCAAGTGGAAGCACGAGCAAGCAAAAGCAAGAGAGGTGCGAGCTATGGTAGATGGAGCAAGAGAGCAAGAGAGAGAGACTCAAGATGTGGAAATTCCAACAATCATAATGTGTGACCAACCTTCCCTTTATTCAAATGTCACTTGAAAGAATAAAGAATGAAGTGATAGTAATGGGCGCCCACCGCCTACACTGTGCAGCTGTGGGTACTGTCAGTGTAGTAATACATGGGGAGCTAGGCATATGCGCCTTTACCCCCAACATGGAAAGATTCAGTTGTGATTCGGAAGATCACATTCTTGTGATGCTTGGCCAAAGCAAGCCTATTGAGGGACATATGAAGATTAAGGAGGTGAATCTCACTAGGAAGGGGAAGCCCCCAAACCCTTGTATATCACTAATGATCTTTTAAAATGGGATGAAAGAAGGCTTGTGGAACTACTTACCAAGTTCCAACATGTTTTTGCATGGAAGTACATTGACCTTAAGGGGGTACCAGCACACGTGCTCACATATATGATACTTAAGGATTCCAAACAAGGCCATTGAAAAAAGAACTTATCTAATGAGCCCTTGATATGCACACCTTGTATACGAAGAATTAGAAAAACTTCTATAGGAAACATTCATTTGTCATCCATAGCAATGGTGCTTAAAAGAATGATAAAACTTGAGTATGCATCACCTACAAGAAGGTAAACATGGCTACTAAGAGAGATCATTGTCCATTATGTTACACCAAACATATTATCAAGTGAGTGGCCATGCAAGGAAGCATATAGCTTCCTTGATGGATCCTCAGGCTAGAGTAGGGGGAAGGGCACATACATACAAGTAGAAGAAAGACATATTGGAGCAAAGGTAGAGGACAAAGGAAAGAGTGTGGTAAATTTGGTCAACATGGAAGGAGTTAAACTATGTATGGATCTCCTACAAGAGAAACACAAGTGGCAAAAAAGAGTGGTCAACTGGTCCTTAGGTGGAACAACAAAGAGGAACAAAGTGCACCATGGACATTTCAACATAGGCCTCTATTAGATACATATTGGAGAAGCATAATGGCTTAAAGCACCTCCAATAGGCCAAGTATTGAAAGAAGATCTACAAATTGTCCCAAACCAAAGTCACATGAGCTATCAACAAAGCTTACCGTATACAACATGTACAAACCCTCTGACGAGTATGGTCATGCTTGATGGTTTCCCCATATGCACAAGTATAACAAGCATAGAGTACAAGCATACATGAACTTGGATACAATACATCATCCAAGATTTCTCTCATGAGCCCTCTCTACAACAATAGAGGCCCAAACAACCTCCAAATGTAGATAGTGAGGTCACAAATATAGAAGTTGTTAGGGCTTAAAGTTTGCATATTCCTAGTTGCCTACATTTACTTTGTATACAATACCCGTGCACTTATACACTATTGCAAGGGAAGCTCCACCTCAACTCCATAAGGATCAAGAACCTATGATATATGCTATAGTCTCCTATCAGCCATCTAGCATTGGCTTTTGAGGTGACTGCATTGTTATCATCCCTCAAGCCAAAGATGCCACACTTGGTTCAAAGAGAGTGAGAAACGAGTGGGAGGGATGCACATCAACCCCTATACTCATAGGGTAAAGTCTCAACTATGGCCCCCTAAAAAGGCATTGGTTGGGTTCTAATGATGACATGTTTGGCTCTTTCTCGACTTATCTAATCTAATTTGTAAATTGTGATGGAAGCCTTTCGATGAATCAAGACTACCCTATCTTTGGCAAGACCCATCAGGGATCTAGACACCCGCTTCCCTCTAGGATTTTTAGCTCTAACTATAACTTCTTGGGCATTTTAGAACTACCTCACCCCCTTGCGAGCTCAGATCGATCTCCTAGAAGGCCCTTGGCTCCTTAGCATCTCCTATCCTATGTCAAATGCATATGGAGAGGCCTCTTGCATCTACTGATGGGGCCCTAGCAATCCAGAGCAGTAAATTTAGGTCCCTTGGTCTAGAGCCTACACAACCATCCTTAGGCGAGGCATAATGCACTTAATCATAGGTTTAACATGTATTTAAATATTCCCATTTTTAGAAAATCACAAATATTTGTTTAAATAGTCTTTCAATGCTATAAGCAAATGCTATTGTACATAAGTGCCTGTGTAGGTCCTGAGTTTGCAAACATAGTTTCCACAGTGTCGATGTAACGTGTCCACTTGTATCTTCAGGACACGTCTTAGCAGTCCAGCGGAAAGGATGTCTAGAAAACTCTGCCCGGTACTCCCATGGAATGCTATGGGATTTGCGATCAAGGACTTTCCACGTTTGCCACATAGCAGAAGTATTCCGGCCGTTCCAACTTAGGACCGACCTGAATTAGGGTTTTCCCTATTGGTCATTTCCTAACGGCAACTAGTGTCGAACCTGAGCGAACTATTTTACATAGAAACGCCAGGTCCGAAGCGGATTCACGCTGCACTTGGTTCAAGAAGAATGGGAAACGAGAGGGATGCGAAGCTCAACCTCTCTGCCATAAGGCATAGTCCCATTCCTTCCCCTAAAACAGCATAAATCGGGATCAGTTATAACTCTAGGTCAATGCTCTTGTTGTTCGTGTTCCTTGAACGATCTTTCTGATGTCCATCTTGATTGAGAAAAGTTCCCAGCCAACCGGGACCACCCATCCGTAGGACGGACCTATGGCCACATCGACTGCACTTTCCTCAGGTTGTTTTAGTTACTTAATTACCTAGCACATTTAGTTGGACATGTATCAATCAGCTTCCTTAATTAGCCCGTTAGGCACTGGTTCCTTCACATAAACATAGCACTTGACATAGAAAAGCAATGTCAAACAAATTCCTTTTTAATAGGTTATCACATTTATCTTTGAAATACATAAAGTCTAGCTCGTAGGCTTATCCACAATCCGCTCGAAAGCTATCGAACAATCCACAGGGATCACTAATCCAAGATTTCGCATGTAGACTAGTATGCGGGCCTCGAGAACCAATCCCGAGTCATGTTAGCCTCTTGTGCAGGGCCCGGAAGGTGAGGGATTTACGACCAGAGCCCCCCTGGCACCCAAGCGTCCTCCTGCTCCAAATAGCGCTTAACGGAGAGACCTCTCGTGGTGGGTTCGGTCCACCTTCCCGGTGCAGTTAACAACCCCCTTGGTTAGGGTCAGGCAGGCAGTCGGCGGTAACAGAAGCTGCCTCTCCCTTCAGGCCTTCAACCTGAAGCATTAGATATCCATTTATCCTTTAATTCTTTGATCAAACAAAGCAAAACAATGCTCTTAAATCTGTAACAAGCACAAACATTTCCATTGGTCGTTTATTGTTGGCTAACTGCTAAGGAGTGAATCCTTCTTCTCGAATGCATCCAGCACTTGATCCGGGATTACTTCCGACTTGGCAAGATCCCATGTATCCTGGGATTAGGGCCATACCCTATTAACCCAACTTCGTATGTACCTTAAGTCCATATGTTATTCCAATTTATTGATTGGTCTCTTGCTTTCAAGCAATTATCTTTACCCAAGAAAGATACTATATTAGGACGATTTTTTATCCTCTTGCAAGATAACTTGTGTAAGAGTTTGCCAACCTCATTCTGAGGAATTTGGCCATTTCCTTGTGATCAATTCACAAGATCGTGCGACTCTACTACTTGTCGCACAAGTGTTGCATCAAGCTTTGGGACTATTTACCCTTCGAATGGAGTCACGAAACAATCTATTCATGATTACATTAGGCTGACGTTGTCAGTCTTAGGGTTCCAAGTTCCATCCTTTTTTAGCGAGAGATTCCTAAGAAAAACCCTAGATCACTTCTCAAGTATGTTCCAATGTCCCTACATTCTGTGAATGTGGGCAAGTCTTTAGGGTATAGGAGTTTCAGCCTTGGCAATACAAGCGACTAGGTCATGTGTTAAATCCTAGTTAGTTCTTTGGAATTGAATTAACTCTTCCTAAACGAGTCCCTTCGTGGTTTTTAGATGTTTAAGTTTAAGCCAATTTGTCTATTCTTGAAGGTAATTACACTATCATTTCCATAATCACATGACTCATTGTCTATGCGTAAGTTGATTTTCAAACTCTCAACTTTTCGGTTTAAAATCAAGCATAAGTTAGGTTATAGCCTAGTTCTGATTAATCATCCTGTAACTTGAGAACAAGGTTCATGCTAAAACATGTAGCCTTTTCTAATAATTATGCAGTTTGAAAAAAATGATATTTATACCAATTTATGCAACTTAGGAATCATTTCATGCCTTGCAATTTCCTATGGATTATTAGCACTTCCCATAATGACTCATTGCGAAGAAGATATGGCCTAATAATGCGATATGCAATTTATACTTCCATGCTTAAACGGAGTGCACTATCTTAATTCCGTTTTGAAAATATGGACAATAATCTAAGTTCAGTTCATTGAAATGCACAAAAACACATATCAATCTTCTGCTCATTTTATTTTGTTTGTTTTATTAAAAATACTAATGACTGGATTCCTCCGCAGTGAGCTAATTTTTCTAAATTATCTAAATCATTTAAGATGAAAAATGCATCCTATCTCAAAAAATCTTCTACGCCCAATTGAATTATAATGACGTAAAATAAAAATTTGGAAGAAAAACCTGGACTTGTGGTGAGATGTCCACGTGGATGCTAGGAGACAATCCTCCTGCGGTTGTGCCTTGGGCTTTCTTAGGAGCCATTTCGAATTCAGCTTTCTCTCCTTGGGCGTAGAGTTATGATCTTGTCCGTCTCGGCAAGGGTATTAGGTGGACTTCGCATGGAATTGGGTGGAAAAATCCCGGAGGGCAGGGGGGTATAAGAACGATGATAGGGCTTTGGGCAAGAGCCACAAGAAAGGATTTAAGGCCTTTGGGTTGCGGGGGTTGGAAAAACCCACAAGGAGGGTTTTAAATTCCGGGTAGGGTGATTTTCTTTGAAAGGCCTTTTGAAGACCCACAAGTTCAGGGGGGAAAGGGTGTAGAAGATCCTTTTGGATATAGGGGATTGTGTGTGGGGGAAAAAGGCTTAAAAGAGGCCATGTGGAGGGATTTTGTATGGGGGCAAAAAGGCTTTATCACGCACACATGAACAAGAGTCTACAAGGGCAATTTATGGGGGGGAAAGGTGTAAAATAAAGGCTTAAATAGGCCCACATGAAGGCCCCTTTAATGGCAAATCAGGGGGGAATAGGGGCTTAAAAGCCCTTAGGAGGGAATTTTTGGGGTAGCCTTAAGAAGCTATAGGAAGGGGGGCTTAGAAGGCCCACCCTTGGAAGCTTCCAAGGAGCTTCCAAAAGCTTCTGGGGGGGTTCAGACTCCCACGTGACAGGGAAAGGAGGCGATTTCTCGGTGAGCTGGGAGTAGATGATGCGACGAATGGGCTGAACGGCAGCTGCTGCTGGGGCTGGGCATCATCTTCAATCTCTCTCCTTCTCACGATTTGCACACAGAGACTCACTCTCTCCCTCTCTGCAGTTCGACGGCGTCCCCTTTAGGCTTTCACGGCAGTGCCTCAGCCATCCTACTCTCTGCCTACACACCCTCAATTTATATAGGTGAGGGGAGGGGGATCCTCCCTCCCCTGCATGGCATCACGCATGCCCTCTTCCCCCCTGCAAGCTCCATGGAGGAGCTTGAACATACCTTCTATTCCCCTCCCCCTCCAGCATGACAATCGGCTGGGGGGATAAGGGAAAATAATAAAAAAATTTGTCATTATACTATTATTTATCCAAATCAAATATTCTTATCCCCATGACCTTTTCCTATGAGGGGATTCATGCGAGATCTGCGGTTTCGGAGTCTCGATTTTTGCAAAAGGAGATAATGCCACATCGCATCTAAGTTCGTATCGTCCGGGATCCAATGCCGAGAATTCACATGTCCTCAATAAGTATTTTCGGTAGAAATATTACATTCTCTTCCCCTTGGAGGATTCGAGATGTCCTCATCTCGAGATAAACTGGGGATATTGATGGTTGAGAGTGCTTTCATCTATCCAAGTGGCATCCTCTTTGGGATAATCTTTCCACTGCATTCTCTCAAGGTTCTGGATCTCAGTTGTCTCTCCCTACCATCTAAGATCCTGTTAGGCCTTAGTTCAAAGACTGCTTGACTAGGCATTACAATTTGTTGGTCATCAAGTACATGGTTAGGATTAGGTACATACTTCTTCAATAGGCTGATATGGAATACATTATGAACCTTTAGGTTCTCACGGAGTTGCAGTTTATAAGCATTAGATCCTAGGCACTTGAGGATCTTGTACGGTCCACAATACCTTGGACTTAGCTTCTTGCAATCTCCTAAGGATAGGGAACTCTTCTTAGGGTATACGCAAATGAAGACCATGTCTCCTTCTTCGAAGACTCTATGTCTGAGGCTTTATAGTTTGTCTTTATTGGGATAAGGTGTGCTACCTTAGTAAGCATGTCAACCACAACCATGATGGAGTTGTATCCTCCCTGAATTTGGGGTAGGATAATAACAAAGTCCATACTAATGAATTCCCATTTCATTTGGGGAATGTCAAGCGGTTGTAGCTTCCCTGGCATCTTGACATGTTCGGCCTTAGTACATTGACAAGACAAACACTCGGTGACATATTTGAGAACGTCACCTTTAAGTCTCTCCCAATGGTAGCTCTTCCTAACTGCATTGAGAGTCTTGGCATAGCCAGGATGTCCTGAGAAAGGGGAATCATGAGCTTTCCACAATATCTTCTGCTTAAGTGACTGGCTTGCCGGTATACACAGCCTTGTTCTATAGTAGACAAGTCCACTATTGATAGAGAATTCATGATACTTAGCCTGCAGCTTTTGGTCCTGATCCTTGATGGAGATTTCCCTTATCATCTTTTGATAGGCTGGATCATGGCATGCTTCCTCTCTAGCTAACTCAAGTATTGGATTGTTTGGCATAGATACTTTTGTAGCTAGAGATCTAGCTGTTGATGGATTTTGCAAGATTAGAGAATTTAGGAATGCCTTGCGACTGAGTGCATCGGCAACTACATTATCTTTTCCTCGTCGATACTTGATCTCAAAGTCATACTCCTCCAACACTTCAATCCACCGACGTTGCCTCATGTTGAGCTCATTCTGGGTAAAGATCCACTTGAGACTCTTATGATCAGTCACTAGAGTAAACTTGTTACCCAACAGGTAGTGTCTCCAAAGCTTTAGGGCATGGATGATAGCTAACAATTCCAGATCATGCATAGCATAATTCTTATCATGACTCTTCAATTTCCTTGAAGAGTATGCTATAGGATGGCTTTCCTACATGAGCACACATCCTAAGGCAAGTGCGCTAGTATCAGTTACTACCTCGAATTCTTTATTGAGGTCTGGAAGCTTTAGGATAGGTGCTGATACCAAACTTTGCTTCAATCTATCAAAGCTAGTTTGTTCGGGAGTTGACCATGCAATGAATGTTTGCTTCTTCAGTAAATCCGTTAGAGGTCCTGCAATCAAAGCATAGTTTTTTATGAAGACCCTATACCATCCTGTCAATCCAAGAAAGTTGCGTATTTCTTTGACAGATGTTGGTATTGGCCATTCCAGCACATCTCTGACCTTGGCTAGGTCCACTAAGATTTCTTCCACTGATACGATGAATCCCAGATATTCAATTTGACATTTGAAGAATGCACACTTCTTCATCTTAGCATACAACTTATGTGACCTCATTGTCTCAAGGACAATCTGAAGTTGGGGTTTATGATCTTCTTTCTGTTTGGAATAGACTAAAGTGTCATCGAAGAAGACGAGCACGAAGTCATCAAGATATGGCCTAAAGATATCCTGCATTAATCTGTTGAAGGTGGTAGGCGCATTCGTAAGCCCGAATGACATAACTAGGAACTCAAAGTGCCCATATCTTGTGTTGAAGGCCGTCTTTGGGATATCTTCTTCCTTGATCCTTATCTGATAGTAACCCGACCTGAGATCAATCTTGGAGAAGATCTTTGCACCGTGAAGACGATCAAGAAGCTCATATATTCTAGGAATAGGGTACTTGTTTTTGACAGTTGATTGATTCAACCCTCTGTAATCAATACATAGTCGAAGTGTTCCATCTTTCTTTTTCTAGAATAGAACTGGAGCTCCCCATGGTTAACTGCTAGGACGGATGTAGCCCTGCTTGAGTGTAATGAAAGCAATCAACCATGGAATGAAATCTAACTGAAATTGAAAATTAACTAAGCTACAACAAAGAATTAACAGATCTATTGCACCAAGACATCCTCATCATGTATTAATGGTTGGGGATTCAAGAATATATGACGGCCATGGCTGAGTGCTTCATAGGCTAAGAAGAAGCTAACTCCAAGAAAATGGTAAAGCCAAGATTATTGAATGATCAAAAGATGTCTTGCCTTTGGCCACTAGTCCCCTTTTATTCTAACCCTCTTTCCAAACTTAAGGGCTGTTCACACATGTACACATAGGCTAGGGCTGAATTTACAAAGGCTGGAATTAATCCAAGGTGCAAATATTAATGTTGTATTTTCCTTCATGACAAACCATCCCGTCCTGAAGATGGTTTTGTCCTCAAAACCAAGAAGTAATGGACTAAATCCAAGTCAAGGATGATAGTAATCATGCCCATTCATCTTCCAAACGATAAGAAAGCACTGTCCATGAAAAGAAGACCTTTTTTGCATGCCAAACTGTGAGAAAACTGGCTGCTGTCCAAACAGGGCTGATTCACTAAAACTGCCATAACTTTTGATATATTGGTCCAAATAAGGCGTATGAGGTGTAGAAATGAAGTATACACTCCCAAGCATCACCCCATAACATCAGAATCAAATTTTGATGAAGTCAGGACAGTTTTATTGTCTGCAGAAATTTCATACAGCAAGCTGTCTCTGCACAGTCACTGCATACTGCATCATATATCATCCTGTAATAACCAAGGAAAGTTACTGACATAAGTGGATGGTTGCCAAGAAGACTCTTCAATGGGCAAATTCTTCCACTTAATGAGATACTCAATGAGAGTACGATTTCTGAGAACTTTCTCTCTCTTTCCAATAATGCTTTCAGGTTCATATATGATCAGTCCTGCCTCATCCAATGGTGGTAACTCTTCCAATACTTGTACATCAGGCCCAACATACTTCTTCAGCTGTGAAATATGGAATACATCATGTATTCTAGTGGAAGATGGTAGCTGAAGTTTATAAGCAAGCTCTCCAATTTTGTCCAAAATCAAATATGGCCCATAAAACCTATGAGCAAGCTTGTTATTCCCACCCTTTAATGAAGCATAATGCGTCTTGGGCACTTTGAGAAATACCCAATCTCCAACCTTGAAGTCTAAATGTCTTCTTTTCTCATCAGCATAGCATAGACCTTCATTACGTCTTGTGCTTTCCTTATGCTGTCCTTGCATTGCCTCATGAGCAACTCCATTCTTTCCAACTCTTCCTTTGCTTGTGGATTGATGTCTTCATGGAATAAAACTGATGGAAGTTGGACTTTATACCCATAAAGAGCTTCAAACGGAGACATCCCAATGCTCATGTGATGTGTGTTATTATAGCAAAATTCAGCAAGGTGGATCCAACGATCCCATGAAGCTTGTGTGTCATGACAATAATGCCTAAGGTACACTTCCACCCAAATGATTGACTCTCTCCGTTTGCCCATCAGCCTGAGGGTGATAGGCCGTGCTAGGAGTGAGGAAAGTACCCATAGAGGAGAATAGACTTTTCCAGAAGTTGCCCATAAACTTCGAATCACGGTCTGATACTATTCTCATAGGCATACCATTAGTTTGAACACACCTTCATAAATTGCTCGGCGACTTGCCTTGCTGAATATTGGACTTTAGTTGGGATAAAGTGGGCTGATTTGGTCAATCTATCAACTACCACATAGATACTGTTCCATCCATGACTGGTAGTAGGCAATCCCGTTATGAAATCCATGAAAATATTTGTCCATTTGCCCGTAGGTATGGGTAAAGGCTGAAGTAAGCCGGCTGGTAATAGAGTGGAATCCTTATTTTGCTGACACTCCAAGCACTGAGATACATACTCTTTAACATCTTTCCATAGACCTTTCCAATAAAAGCTTTGATGAACTCTATCAAACGTCTTGAAAAGGCCCAAGTGACCAGCCATTGGCGATGAATGCATCTCTTGAAGCACCTTCAGCTTGAATTTACTGCTGGGAATCAAGTACACTTTACCCTTAAACCATAAGAGGCCATTATGCACTTTAAAATTAGGAAATTCAGCATCACACCCTTGCTGTAATTTCTGTAAAATATGGGCAGCATGCTCATCAAGCACATATTCCTCTTGAATGTCTTCAATCCAATCCTTATAGATGGTAGACACAGTAGATAGACTGCATGCCCACATTCTTGATAACACATCAGCCACCACATTATCCTTGCCAGCCATGTATGATATTTCAAAATCGTATGATTGCAAAGTGGCCAACCATCTCTTTTGCTTGGGAGAAAGATTGGGCTGCGAGAGAAAATATCTCAAGACCCTATGATCGCTTTTGACTTTGAAGTGTGTCCCATAGAGGTAGTGGTGCCATTTCTTGATTGCATGTAAAATAGCAAGCATCTCCTGCTCATAAACATGCATCTCTCTCTCTTTGTCATCAAATTTTCTGCTCTCAAATGCAATGACACCATGCTCCTGTACCAAAACTGCTCCCAAACCTCTACCACTGGCATCTGCACAAATGGTAAAAGTCTTGGAGAAGTCAGGGCAAACTAGTATGGGTGCTGAAACAAGCAATTGCTTCAGCTCATTAAAGCTCTTGTCAGCGATCTCATCCCAAAAGAAGGCCTCTTTTTTCAGCCGATCGGTAAGAGGAGCTGCAACATGAGCATAGTTCTTCATAAACCGTCGGTAAAAAGATGATAAACCAAGGAAACCTCTTAACGAAGTGGCATTGGTTGGTGTAGGCCATTCTTTGACGCACTGAACCTTCTTAGGATCCACTTTGATTCCATCTTCTCCCACTATATGACCCAAGTACTCAACTTCCTTTGTCATAAAAGAGCATTTAGTGGCCTTGGCAAACAGTTTATGTATCCTCAATATGTCAAAGACCTCTTTTACATGCTGCAAATGGTCTTCTTTATTCTTGCTATAGATCAAAATGTTATCAAAGAATACCAAAACTGTTTTAAAGAGCAATGGCTGAAGTATCTTATTCATGATAGACTGGAATGTGGCTGGAGCATTTGATAACCCAAAAGGCATAACCATAAACTGATAAAGACCCCTCTCCGTCCTGAAGGTTGTTTTGAATTCATCCCCTTCCTTCATGCGTATTTGATGATATCCCGATCTCAAGTCAATTTTGGAGAACACCTTGGCATCCTTCAATTCATCTAAGAGATCATCTATTCTAGGTATTGGATACCTATTCTTAATAGTGACCTTGTTGAGATCGTGGTAATCAATGCACATTCGAAAGGAGCCATCTTTCTTCTTCACAAGAAGGACTGGAGAAGCAAAAGGTGATTGGCTTGCCTTAATGAGACCCATTTCCAAAAGCTCTTTGACTTGGCGTTCTACCTCTTCTCTTTCCACTTTGGAGAGGCGATATGGTGGTTTGTTGATGGGCTTTGTATTGGGCAGCAAGTCAATGGGATGATCCACTTCTCTTTTGGGAGGAAGAGAGGTAGGTTGTTGAAAAATATCATCATATTCTTTCAGCAATCTCTAACCGAGAGACCACGTTGCTCAAGTGCATACCACTTTTTCTCTAACCGCTCTTTTTCAATAGGGGAAACAAAGACTTCAATCATAGCATTTTTCAATGCATCCCAAGACAAGAAGTCATGTCCCATCCTTGCCATATATCTCCACCAAGTGTGAGCATAGCCTTCTAGATGAAGGGCTGCAAATTTTACTTTGGCATTCTCGGGCCTTGGGTAAAGGGAAAAATACATCTCTAACTTGTCAAACCACTCCTCCAACTCCATGGGTGAAGGGTTCTCTCCCTTGAAGTTTGAGATAATTATTTTCTCCTTGTACTCTCTCTCGTATTGAGGAGGTTGTCCATTAGGGTGATGCTGCCCACTATGGTGTTGTGGCCCAAAAGAATTGCCAAAAGGTCCTTGCCTAGGATATTCATTATTTCCATGCCCTTCTACATAAGGAGTTTGCTGTCCATAATGCATACCATGACTTTGTGGCTGGAAACAATGTCCTTGAGGCTGAAAGTATGTGTTGCTCACATTGGGAGGTTGTCCATGCATAGGTGAGTTGAAAGGTGGTTGCTGCCCATTATTTTGCTGATTCCAACCATGATTTAACATGGGACTTGGCCTATTGGGCTGCACTTGAGTAGAGAAATTATGTTGTGGCTGTCCAAAAGCATTTGGGGCTGAATTCACATGTCCATGTGGCTGCCCATAAGAGTTTGGGGCTGAATTAACTTGCCCTTGCTCATAGCCACCAACATTTGCTTGAGGGTAAAATTGCTTGTAGAAAGAGTTGCACCCATGGATGTCTTCATCATGCTTTGAGTTTGTTTGCACTCTTTCTTGAAGATCCTGCCCATGTGGCTGAAAGTGACCCTTTTGTTGATGGAATTGTGGCTGAAGTGAAGTGGGATGAACAAAATCCTTAGCTTTAGATGACTCTCCAACTTCAAATTGACCTACCACCTTAGGAGTAGGTGGTTCTTCAGCCCTATGAGGATGTGGGATATTAAGACCAGCTGTAGGCAACATTTTCTCACCAAGAAGTGCTACAAGCTTGTCAATACCCAACCTCATACCCTCGAAACCTGATTTCATATCCTTTATGTCATTTGACAATTGTTGAAAACTGTTTGAATTCATTGAGATATGAGACGTCTCTATGGGTTGATTGGTAGGAGAGTGGGTGGAACTTGCATCGACCTCATCGTTCTCATAATGCATTCAGTAAATGGCATCTTGAGAAGTGTCATGTTCACCCCTTTCCTGTTGATGTTCATCCCTTTGCTGTTGATATTCCTTCAATTCTTCATTGATAGTATCCAAAACAGGGTCTCTCTTCTTATTCCTAGCCATGGGTTGATTTCTGTCCTAAATTTCCTGCAGTAGAAAAGCTTGATTATCTTCACTTCTAGATCTCCAAATTACGAGGTCTCTGGCTCTGTTCGAATCTTGAAGAGCCCTCTATCCAACGATCTATCAAGTGCAGAAAATGGATGAGTACAGAAATTTCTATAAGGGATTTTATGTTGCTATCTAAAAATTCCTGCAGGCAGTGAATACCCTGTTCTAGTCAATTAATGGCTTGTACCATCAATACCAAGCATGTACCAACTTCATAACGCTGTAGGAGAGTCTCATACATCTGCCCATACTGAAAAATGACCTCTGTCAGTAAAATGGCTGTCTAACTCAATGTAGACTGCAATCTTTAATGAGGGTATGCATACATACTCTGTCCCAAACTTTAATGCTGAACCATAGTGTCTTTACCATAGGATGCATACATTTTACTGTAGCCATATGTCTTCATACATTTACCATACATTCATAAGTACCATACATTTGCCAATATCTCAAGAACTCACTGCCCATAACTCATGCTGTAGGCTGATTTCAAGTGCCTTTGAGATTTGTACCTGCACCTAAACTTGAAAATACGTGGGATTCGAGACCCGAGGGGTTTGCAAAGTTCGCTCTCGGGCCGGGTTGCGCTCCCCTTCAGGGTCCTCGTCAGTAGGGGAGGGTCACCTCTCTTTTGTCCTACCGACTCGCCCGGCATCCACTTTTCCTCGTGGGCAAGTACATGGCAAGTGAATTCTAGCTCTAAAAATCAGTATGATATGCATGGAATAGGAAGGAAATACAATTGCCTTTCATTTGCCCTTTTCATGATATGCAAGATTGGAATTGAAAAGGCTGAAATGTAAATGAGAAATGGAGAGGTATTTACCTCAGCAGTGACTCACTGCTTACAAAGCTTTTCTCACTTACCAATTGGGTAATGATTTTCTTATGATCAAGAGGCAAAATAGGCAATCAATTTCATGTCAGGGTTAGGCAATAAAGATTGAGTAATGAAGTTCAAGAAATTACTGATTTCAGTGAATGAAAGTAGATGGGTAATGCTCATTCATTATGGAAGAGTTTGAGACATTTAGAGATGGCCATTTCAGTAAATTGAAAAGGTTTAGCAAAGACAATGACTGTCATAACCTATAGGCTTCATGCAATGCATTAAGCTATGAATGAAAGCTTCATTAATCCTCTTATTTCTCTTCAACAATTGGAAATGAGATCAGCAATTGGATGTAAAGAGGAATTAAGAGTGATTAGAGTACCTCATTTAATTGATTGGAGAAGAGCATTGTTGATGGAATGACCTTCAATCCATAATGCTTGACATAGGTGATTTGAGCTTGATAATCCTTCTAAAATCAGTCCAAGAGATCTTCAATCTTCAAGAATAATCCCTTCCTTGATAAGCTTCAGCTTCATTAATCCCATGAAAGCTCCATGACTCCATGAATGCTCCAAATGAGGGTTGATGAAGACCAATTACCTTCTCTACTTGAAATAGGTTGCAATAGGTAATAGAGAGGGCTTCAATGTGTCCAGAAGATCCCGAAATTTGAAAGGGAATGCCAAAATTTAATGGCATGAAAGCTTCATGCTGTCCATTGAACACCTAGACCTCCATTGGCTTCAATCTCCTTCAATGTCGGTCCAATGTTGATGGATTCTTGAGGGGAAATGGTTGAGGAAGCTTCAGAGATGCTTTGCCCACAAAAGCCCCATGATTTGCTTTAAAAATTTCAGGAATCTTTAATGCTGTTCCAAACTTCCATAGCTAGGGTTTTGAAGAAGAGGGAAAACTCCAAACTAGTAAGAATCTTGAAGAAACTTGTGAGAGATCTCTTGCCCAGGGTTTGAAGATCATTAGCAATGCTTAAGAGACATCATATCTCTGAAATTTTTCCACGCAGTAAGGGAGTATGTGCAGGCGGCGCAAACAGCGTGAGTACATACTCATGTACCAGAAATCCACGATGAAGTTAAGTAGCTATATTAGCTACTCCACTTGAAGCTCTTGAAGCAAGGAAAAAGGTCATCCAATACATTCTCATGATAGAAGTGAGAAGGAGAAGATCTGATGTTGTCTTGGCCATGGATTCTTGTGGACAGCTTGAAGGAAAAGAGAAGAAACCCTTTGTTTCATGAAAAGTAACTCTAACTTTTCCTTCCTCTAAATCCTGTAACCATTAGTTTGTCCACTTACCCAAATTTTTGGCTCAAATCTTGATCACGTCCTGCTATTTTGGCTGGAGCCCTCCATTTCTTCCATTAGTAATGCCAAGAATCACCATCTTCATGCATGCTTGTAGCAGACTTTCACATGTAACTCCGGTTTGAAGCCTTCATGTCCTGTCAAGTCCTGTCACTCAAATTCCTAACTATGGTTTGCTCTCTCTAGCCTAGGAAACTGAATCTAGTACTTGAAAATGACTTTTGCAAGGATCTAAGCTACAGCTCTGATACCAATGTAATGAAAGCAATCAACCATGGAATGAAATCTAACTGAAATTGAAAATTAACTAAGCTACAACAAAGAATTAACAGATCTATTGCACCAAGACATCCTCATCATGTATTAATGGTTGGAGATTCAAGAATACATGACGGCCATGGCTGAGTGCTTCATAGGCTAAGAAGAAGCTAACTCCAAGAAAATGGTAAAGCCAAGATTATTGAATGATCAAAAGATGTCTTGCCTTTGGCCACTAGTCCCCTTTTATTCTAACCCTCTTTCCAAACTTAAGGGCTGTTCACACATGTACACATAGGCTAGGGCTGAATTTACAAAGGCTGGAATTAATCCAAGGTGCAAATATTAATGTTGTATTTTCCTTCATGACATTATTAGATATCCCTTTATCCTTTAATTCTTTGATCAAACAAAGCAAAACAGTGCTCTTAAATCTGTAAACAAGCACAAACATTTCCATTGGTCGTTTATTATTGGCCAACTGCTAAGGAGCGAATCCTTCTTCTCGAATGCATCCAGCACTCGATCCGGGATTACTTCTGACTTGACAAGATCCCTTGTATCATGGGATTACTTCTTCTCGAATGCATCCAGTACTTGATCCGGGATTACTTCCGACTTGGCAAGATCCCTTGTATCCTGCGATTAGGGCCGTACCCTATTAACCCAACTTGGTCAGTACCTTAAGTCTATATGTTATTCCAATTTATTGATTGGTCTCTTGCTTTCAAGCAATTATCTTTACCCAAGAAAGATACTATATTAGGACGATTTTTTATCCTCTTGCAAGATAACTTACGTAAGAGTTTGCCAACCTCATTCTGAGGAATTTGGCCATTTCCTTGTGATCAATTCACAAGATCGTGCGACTCTACTACTTGTCGCACAAGTGTCGCATCAAGCTTTGGGACTATTTACCCTTCGAATGGAGTCACGAAACAATCTATTCATGATTACATTAGGCTGACGTCGTCAGTCCTAGGGTTCCAAGTTCCATCCTTTTTTTAGTGAGAGATTCCTAGGAAAAACCCTAGATCACTTCTCAAGTATATTCCAATGTCCCTACATTCTGTGAATGTGGGCAAGTCTTTAGGGTATAGGAGTTTCAGCCTTGGCAATACGAGCGACTAGGTCATGTGTTAAATCCTAGTTAGTTCTTTGGAATTGAATTAACTCTTCCTAAACGAGTTCCTTCGTGGTTTTTAGATGTTTAGGTTTAAACCAATTTGTCTATTCTTGAAAGTAATTACACTATCATTTCCATAATTACATGACTCATTGTCTATGTGTAAGTTGATTTTCAAACTCTCAACTTTTCGGTTTAAAATCAAGCATAAGTTAGGTTATAGCCTAGTTCCAATTAATCATCCTATAACTTGAGAACAAGGTTCATGCTAAAACATGCAGCCTTTTCTAATAATTATGCAGTTTGAAAAAAATGATATTTATACCAATTTATGCAACTTAGGAATCATTTTATGCCTTGCAATTTCCTATGGATTATTAGCATTTCCCATAATGACTCATTGCGAAGAAGATATGGCCTAATAATGCGACATGCAATTTATACTTCCATGCTTAAACGGAGTGCACTATCTTAATTCCGTTTTGAAAATATGGACAATAATCTAAGTTCAGTTCATTGAAATGCACAAAAACACATATCAATCTTCTGCTCATTTTATTTTGTTTGTTTTATTAAAAATACTAATGACTGAATTCCTCCGTCGTGAGCTAAATTTTCTAAATTATCTAAAGCATTTAAGACGAAAAATGCATCCTATCTCAAAAAATCATCTACGCCCAATTGAATTATAACGACGTAAAATAAAAATTTGGAAGAAAAACCTGGACTTGTGGTGAGATGTCCACGTGGATGCTAGGAGACGATCCTCCTGTGGTTGCGCCTTGGGCTTTCTTAGGAGCCATTTCAAATTCAGCTTTCTCTCCTTGGGTGTAGAGTTACGATCTTGTCCATCTCGGCAAGGGTATTAGGTGGAGTTCGCATGGAATTGGGTGAAAAAATCCCGGAGGGCAGGGGGGTATAAGAAGGATGATAGGGCTTTGGGCAAGAGCCACAAGAAAGTATTTAAGGCCTTTGGATTGCGGGGGTTGGAAAATCCCACAAGGAGGGTTTTAAATTCTGGGTAGGGTGATTCTCTTTGAAAGGCCTTTTGAAGACCCACAAGTTCAGGGGGGAAGGGTGTAGAAGATCCTTTTGGATATAGGGGATTGTGTGTGGGGGAAAAAGGCTTAAAAGAGGCCACGTGAGGGTTTTTGTATGGGGGCAAAAAGGCTTTATCATGCCCACATGAACAAGAGTCTACAAGGGCAATTTATGGGGGGGAAAGATGTAAAATAAAGGCTTAAATAGGTCCACATGAAGGCCCCTTTAATGGCAAATCAGGGGGGAATAGGGGCTTAAAAGCCCTTAGGAGGGAATTTGTGGGGTAGCCTTAAGAAGCTATAGGAAGGGGGGCTTAGGAAGCCCACCCTTGGAAGCTTCCAAGGAGCTTCCAAAAGCTTCTGGGGGGGTTCAGACTCCCACGTGGAGGGGAAAGGAGGTGACTTCTCGACGAGCTGGCAGCAGACGACGTGACGAATGGGCTGAACGGTAGTTGTTGGGACTGGGCAGCATCTTCAATCTCTCCCTTCCTCACGATTTGCACACAAAGACTCACTCTCTCCCTCTCTGCAGTTCGACGGCGTCCCCTTTAGGCTTTCACGGCAGCGCCTCAGCCGTCCTACTCTCTGCCTGCACACCCTCAATTTATATAGGTGAGGGGAGGGGGATCCTCCCTCCCCTACGTGGCATCACGCATGCCCTCTTCCCCCCTGCAAGCTCCATGGAGGAGCTTGAACATACCTTCTATTCCCCTCCCCCTCCAGCACGACAATCGGCTGGGGGGATAAGGGGAAATAATAATAAAAATTGTCATTATACTATTATTTATCCAAATCAAATATTATTATCCCCATGACCTCTTCCTAAGAGGGGATTCATGCGACATCTGCGGTTTCAGAGTCCCGGTTTTTGCGAAAGGAGATAATGTCACATCGCATCTAAGTTCATATCATCCGGGATCCAATGCCGAGAATTCACATGTCCTCAATAAGTATTTTCAGTAGAAATATTACAGTCGAGCCATGAATTTAGGGTCTTCTTAATTGAGTTAACCCCATCTAGGCAATAGTAATGCCTTGTTTTGATGCCATAGTTTCTTCCTAAAGGATCAATCCCTATGTTTTTAGACCTAACAAGCTACTTCATCCTAATAATGTCGATTTAATATCTCCCTTAATTCTCTGCGAAAGTGGGTAGGTTATAAACTAAATATCCTATAGCATGTCGCTATCAAGGAAGAAATTGAATTGTTTAAACTCATAATTCCTTGCTAGTAAGAAATTATCCAATTTCTTTTAAGACTGGATGTGAGGACTAAGGCAGTATCGTGGGAGGGTAATCCCAGTCAAATTTCCTCCTAAGTGCCTAGTGTTAGTCCTTCTACTTGATGTCCTGGGCATCCACAGGAATCATTGACTGCCTAGTAGCTCACATTACTTAACACAAATACTCTTTTAACCATATTTTTATTAACATGATTGCTACCAAAGAAAAATAACATGGACTTGGGATTGTGGAATGGGAGAGTCATATGTGCATGCTATCTTGCATCTAGATCCCAAACTTCTCTACTTAGGAGCTATCTTTATCATCAATTGGACTTCGAAATTTGATTCGAAGTTCAAGTCCTAAACTTTGAACTAGTGTTTGTAGAAGCAAGGAAACACATACAAGGGAAATGTTAGTGGGGTTTAAGAGATTGAGAAAATTGGTTTACAAGGGTGGATTGAGTACTGAGATTATGGAAAAAAAAAAATTGAAGTGTTTGAGATGTAATCCCATGGATAGGGAATATGATAAGAGCAAGGTGGTGATGACACAAAATGGAAAGAAGTGGTGGAGGTACATGGGTGTTGCTTTCAGAGTATCAACGCACAACCCTAGAGTAAAAGTGGTACCTTGTCCCTAACTATCCCTATCTCTAACTCCCTTCACTTTGTCTTCTCTCTCTCTCTCTCTCTCTCTCTCTCTCTCTCTCTCTCTCTCTCTCTCTCTCTCTCTCTCTCTCTCTCTCTCTCTCTCTCTCTCTCTCTCTCTCTCTCTCTCTCTCTCTCTCTCTGTCTTAACCCCCTCTTCTTCTTAACTATACACACACACACACACATACATATATATCTCTCTCCTTATTCTCTCTCCCCCACTATCTTCTCTCCCTTCTCTTCTTCTTCTTCTTCTTCTTCTTCTTCTTCTTCTTCTTCTTCTTCTTCTTCTTTCTCTCTCTCTATGTCTTTGTCTCTGTCTAACAAGCACAAAGTTGTAATAGTGAATCCTCTCTCTCCTCTATTTAGTGGTGACATAATACTTAATGGTCGAAGCCTTTTATAGCCTTGCAACTAACTTCCTCCTCGACAACCTTTATGATGGCCGTGTGGTGTCAATTCTAATCATGATTAATCTTACTACCCTTCCTTTATGTTGATTCAATGTTGGATTTTTGAGATTAAGTGGTGCGCAGATCGGTCGCAGATAGCTCACGTGGTGAATCCCGGAAGGTCCCCAAGAACAAAGTACTCTACCTTTTTGCACAAAAAACCATGTAAAAGCATGCACGACAAGAGGCAAGAGACAAATTGGGTTCAATCTCCCCCATGCCTTGTGTGAGCGCTTCACAAAGCATGTATTTAATGTATATTTCCAATCTTCATGCTCAATAATAGCCCAATTACAAAAATATGACAAGCTTTTTAGCTTTTGAATTTGCTTTCTACAAAAATAGGAAAATAAAGCTAGTGGACGGTGCCCATAGAGTCTGGCACGCCCAATCTCAATGTCCAAATAGAAATAACATATCCGGGCGCATAAGCGCATACAAAATAGTAATCAATAATCAATGTCTCCATAGACATAACAAAATATAGGCGTGGCACCTATCAAAATATAGTCCAAATGTCGAATACCCGCTAAACTCCAATGCTTTCCTCCGCCACTGCTGCTATCTCTACACATCAACTGAAGCATTCACAATCGTTAGTAAAATAATACAATTAAACTGACAAAAGTGAATACCTAGCAGTCTTCAGCTACATAAATAAATCAACTGGTTAGAAATAAATCCTAACCTTAATTTATTACGAGTGCGCACTCTAAACTCATAAATGTTTATTAATTTAATATGCATTTCGCGGAATCACCCGCTATGGAATCACCCGCTATGGAATCACCCATGTACACACTAAATTAATGAAACGCCCGAAAAGGACAGGCGTCCCCATCAACTTCTCGCACAAAGAATCCTCTTTGTGTATAAGCCCCGGTCATCTAAGTTTACGGAATCCATCGTAAAACCTCACGGAATCCACCGTGGCACGGAATCCACCGTGGAATATGCCTCTTGGCATCATACCCCCGGGGTGGGATAGCAATTGACCTCAATTGCTATTAGCTCAATGTGGAGCTAACAGAGTGGGGAAAGCATTTAAGTCTCTAGCGTGCATCCATTGTGCTTCCTCTACAGGATGGTTCTTAAATTTTACTAGATATCTAGAATACCTTCGGCCAGTTCTAGTGGTCATGTAGTCAGTGTCTATGATGGCTTCTGGTTCAAGTATTTCAGTCTCTTCTTCTAGTAAAGGTGGATTTTCATAGACAGGGTGGATAGGTAATTGGCCTCTAAATGGTCTCAATAAACTAATATGAAATGTATTATGAAATTTCCAATGAGATGGTAATTCTACCTTGAAGGCATTGTCATTAATCTTATGAATAATTCTAAATGGTCCATAGAATCTAGGAGCTAATTTGACAACTGGATGTCTATCGACACTTTGTAGTCTACGTTTTTCTATTCTAAGCCAAACATAATCATCAACTTTGAAATTCATGGCTTGTCTTTTCTTGTTGGCTTGTTTAGTATATGATTGTTGGGCTTTAGCAATCATATCCTTAACCTCATCAAAAATAGTGTTATGCATAGTAGCAATATCATCAGCATTCTGAATTCTATTAGACAAAGATGCAACAGGTGTAGATAATCTATATCCATAAATGACTTCAAAAGGTGCTTTCTTTGTAGATGTGTGCGGTGTATTGTTGTATGCAAACTGTAATAAATGCAAATGAGTATCCCATGTCTGAGGTTTAGAGATAGTGTATGCATGTAAAAGATCTAAAATAGTGCTATTTGTGGCTTCTGTTTGTCCATTGGTTTCTGGATGAAATGCAGATGAGAAATCAATCTTTGTGCCTAGATTTGCAAACAGTGTAATCCAAAAATTATTACAAAATCTAGAATCACGATCTGAAATAATCACTTTCGGCAATCCATGGTTAGTAAAAACAGTTTTCAAAAATAACTGTGCTGCTTGTGATGCTGTTAAAGTTTTCTTACATGCAATGAAATATGCTTGCTTACTAAATCTATCTACAATTGTCCAAATCATGTCATGGTTAGATTTAGTATTTGGTAAACCAGTAATGAAATCCATAGAAATATGTTCCCAAGGTTTAGATGGAATAGACAAAGGCATTAATAATCCATACTGTTTACCATGATGTCTCTTTATTCTTTGACAAATCAAACATTCAGAAACGAAATTAGATACATCTGCATTCATATGCGGCCAATAAAAATCTTCAGTTAACATGCGTAATGTAGATATGATACCTCTATGACCTTGATATGGGGGACAATGAATTTCATTCAAAATAAAAGATCGGAATGGAATAGTAACACACAATCTCTTTTCAAAAAACATAAATCCATCATTATATGATAATGAATCAACAGGAATGAAATTATTTTGAACTAATTTTTGCCAATCAGAATGAAAAGTAATATCCTGGTGATATGTGTCTTTCATAGCAATCAAAGAATCAAAAGATATGATGGAAATGTTATGAATTGCAGGTCTTCTACTCAATGCATCAGCAACTACATTTTCTTTTCCAGGTTGGTATTGAATGATAGGATGAAAACTTTGAATGAAGGAAGCCCATTTGATATGACGGTCAGAAATTTGGGGTTGGCTAAGTAGATGTCTAATGCTTTGCTGGTCAGTCTTTATCATGAATTCTGAACCCATTAAATAATGCTTCCATTGTTTTAATGCTTGTACAACTGCTAAGAGTTCCTTGTCATAAGTGGAATATTTGAGCTCAGAGGGTTTCAGCTTAGAACTAGAATATGCTATTGGATGGTTGTCTTGCATTAGTACGGCTCCTATTCCTGATCCGCTAGCATCGGTCACAACTAGAAAGAATGGTCTATTAAAGTCGGGCAATTGTAAAACAGGGGCATTGGTTAATGCACGTTTTAGTAAATCAAAGGATTTCTGCTGAGTTTCAGTCCATCGATAAACAATTCCTTTCTTAAGAAGTTTGGTTAATGGTAAAGCAAGTAATGAGAAATTACGTACAAACTTCCTATAAAAACTAGCAAGACCAAGGAATGAGCGTAATTCATGTACATTTTTAGGAACAGGCCAATGCAATATTGCATCAATTTTCTTAGGATAAACTTTTATTCCTTCTTTTGATACAATATGACCTAGATATTCTATTTCTGTCTTAAAGAATTCACTCTTTTCAAGATTTGCAAATAATTGATTTTCTTTCAGTAATTGAAAAACTAATGATAAATGCTCATAATGCTCTTTTTCACTTTGATTGAACACCAAAATATCATCAAAGAAAACAATCACACAATATTGATATTTCAGAAAGATACGATTCATCATTCTACTGAAAGTGGCAGGTGCATTAGTTAATCCGAATGGCATGACTAAGAATTCGTAATGGCCAAACTGTGTTCTGAATGCAGTCTTAAATATGTCAGATCTATCTAGCCTCACCTGATGATATCCAGACTTAAGGTCAATTTTACTAAATATAGAAGATCCTTGCAGTTTGTCCATAAGGTCATCAACTCTAGGTATAGGATACCTATTCTTTACAGTGATCTTATTTAATGCTTGGTAGTCAATACACATACGATAGGTATTATTCTTTTTCTTGACTAAAAGTACAGGTGCACCGAATGGAGAACTGCTAGGTCGAATTAAGCCTCTATTTAGTAGTTCTTCAACTTGACTCTGGATTTCTTTTTGCTCTATTTGATTGTGCCTATATGGTGCTTTGCAAGGTGGTTGTGTGCCAGGTATTAGATCAATCTTATGGTCTTCTGGACGTGATGGAGGTAAACCTGGTGGTAGGTCTTCTGCAAAATAGTCCTTAAAATATGCAAGAAATTCCTTATGCCTAGGGTGCATATGATTTTCCTTTGCGTGCAATTCATTCACCCAAATGAGATATGATTTAGTATTCTTGCGTAGTGCACGTTTTGCTTGAGTATGTGAAAGCAGTGGAAAAATATGAGATGCATGCATACCATATAATGTAATAGATTTTCCTTGAAAATTAATATTCATTGTGTGTGTGGAATAATCTATATTGGGATTATGCTTGTGTCTCCATGGCATTCCTAGAATAATGTCGCTTGACTGTAATGGGACAACTAAGAAATTTCTTCTTTCAATGTATGCACCAATTCGAATTTCTAAATCTTGTACTTCTTGTGTGCCATTGTACCTAGTGCCTAAAAATGCAGCTTTTATGCGATAATGCGTAGGTACAGTATGCAATTTTAATTCCTTTACCAATTTTGCTGAAATAAAGTCATGGGTACTACTGTCATCATGCAATATAGTTCTTTCTTTTCCATACACCAAACATTTCATAGTCAACAATGAATGTGGAGTAGGCATACCTGGTAAAGTGTCGGAAGTAGTAGTAGGATCATCCTCATCTTCAGTAAAATCTGGCATATCCTTATTGTTCGTCTTCGTCCATGGCTCCAAGGTAGTTGATATGTGCTGATGGCTTCTTTGAATGACAATTTGCTGCGAGATGCCCTGGCTGGTGACACTTGTAGCATACTATTGGCTTGGTTTTGGTCACATTATTCGCAATGGCTGGGAGTCTGGGTACATTTGAATTTGCTTGTGGAATAGGCTTAGGATTTGGATTGACAGTGGATGGTAATGTAGGTGGTTTAGGCCAATTCTTGCGGAAAGATGGTGATGAGAAACGACCTGGATTAAACCTTCTGAAATTGGAATTGAATTGTTTAGATCCATAATTACAGTTAGCTTGGAATTGCTGTGGTCGTCGATCTCTTCCGCATAACTTATCTTCAGTGTCGTGAGCTAAGGAGATGGCGTCTTCAAGGGTAGCAGGCTTGAACATGTTCACTTCAGCGTAGTAATGCCCAAGAAGTCCAGACATATACTTCCACTTATGTGTCGTCTCTGGTACGTCTTCAAGCATGTGTAACTGTAGGAGTGCATTCCAAAAACGCTCTGTATACTGTGGAATAGGCTCACGATCTCGCTGTTGAAGTAAATCCCATTGCTTGATAGCCTTCTCATGAAATTGCGGTGGAAGGAAATTTTGCATGAACTTCTTCTTGAAATCTTCCCAAGTAGCAGGACATTCTATGCTCTTGCAGACTACAGTCCACCAAAGTGATGCTCTGTCTATCAGATGATTAGTAACACACTTGATTTTATCTTTTTCGGAATAAGTTTCCTCATGGAAATAGTCATCAAACTGGCTAATGAATGATAAAACAGTCTTTCCTTCTCTTATGCCATTGAAAGTGCGAAACTTGAAACTTCGTTTACTTATCTTTGATTCCTTGTGAATGGTTTGTGCTTCAAGAGTGGCGTCGATGGTACGGCGAATCAAATCTTCAGCTTGTGGTTCTTCTTTGTCGGTGGATGCTCTTTGTAGTTTTGTCAATTGCGCTTGCAATGCTTGTCTAGCCCTTCGCTCTTCTTCCAATTGTAGCATGATTAGATCCAGCTTTTGTTCCATGGTAGGCTCAGGTAAGTCGTCTTCAGCCATAGGATCATCCATATGTGGGGTAGTCATCCTGTAAAACTCAATAAACCTTTCTCACTCAAAATCAGGTTAGCGGGATGAGCGTAGCTCAAATTCGGGATTACAAGGCTATGTATTTTTGGGTATTTCTTTGTATATTTTCAGAAAATCTGCAATATTTCTGTATCCATTTGCTGAAAGTACTTCAACAAACTTGCAGATAGGTAGAACAGCTTGCTGCGAACAACTTTCCAGTTCAGAGTTTTTGCATACGAATAAGTCTTCTAGGAGTTTTGAGCACTAGTCAGTTCTGATTTAGTCTGACTTGCAGAGTTGCAAACTTAGCAGACGTGCAGAGTTGTTGACTTGCTGAACTTAGGCCGACTTGCAGAACTTGCAGAACTTGATTTCCGTCGACTTGCGGAACTTAACTTCAGAAGTGCGGGACCTAGAGTATA
Organism: Lygodium microphyllum; assembly: GCF_053477565.2. NCBI lineage: Eukaryota > Viridiplantae > Streptophyta > Polypodiopsida > Schizaeales > Lygodiaceae > Lygodium > Lygodium microphyllum. The sequence continues at coordinate 38,387,885 of NC_141156.1, forward strand.
TCGACTTGTCTGCCCTGTGTAACTTGCAGAAAGCCTTAAGCTTTAGTGATTAAGCTTAAGCTTTAAGAGCTTAATGGAGGACTTAGCAAGCGGCGTCGATTTTGTGGGGGGGGGCCATTTTTCACGTCACGAAAATTTCGGGCTCCTCCAGATTAATCGATTTGATTACTTGTTGATAGCCAAGCTTCATAAGCTTTCTCTTAAGCTTTTTTTTGAAAGAAATAATGATAAAATTAATGAAGCTTATCTCTGTAACTCCACGACTTGATGATGGAGATGTATGCGTGGTCCTCCGCCTGCAGAGCCTGGTCTTTCGCGATCTGACAGTGGAAACAGGGGTTCTTGATCGCCAGAAGTCTGCCTGTATCGACGGTTCGCGATGAGATTGACTGTAGAGCCCGTTTGTTCCTGGAGCTCCGCCTTCGCCCGAGATTGGTAGCGATTGGAAGCTCTTGATCTCTGCTCCGCTCTGATACCAGTGGCACACAGATCGGTCACAGATAGCTCATGTGGTGAATCCCGGAAGATCCCCAAGAACAAAGTACTCTACCTTTTTGCACAAAAAACCATGTAAAAGCATGCACGACAAGAGGCAAGAGACAAATTGGGTTCAATCTCCCCCATGCCTTGTGTGAGCGCTTCACAAAGCATGTATTTAATGTATATTTCCAATCTTCATGCTCAATAATAGCCCAATTACAAAAATATGACAAGCTTTTTAGCTTTTGAATTTGCTTTCTACAAAAATAGGAAAATAAAGCTAGTGGACGGTGCCCATAGAGTCTGGCACGCCCAATCTCAATGTCCAAATAGAAATAACATATCCGGGCGCATAAGCGCATACAAAATAGTAATCAATAATCAATGTCTCCATAGACATAACAAAATATAGGCGTGGCGCCTATCAAAATATAGTCCAAATGTCGAATACCCGCTAAACTCCAATGCTTTCCTCCGCCACTGCTGCTATCTCTACACATCAACTGAAGCATTCACAATCGTTAGTAAAATAATACAATTAAACCGACAAAAGTGAATACCTAGCAGTCTTCAGCTACATAAATAAATCAACTGGTTAGAAATAAATCCTAACCTTAATTTATTACGAGTGCACACTCTAAACTCATAAACGTTTATTAATTTAATATGCATTTTGCGAAATCACCCGCTATGGAATCACCCATGTACACACTAAATTAATGAAACGCCCGAAAAGGACAGGCGTCCCCATCAACTTCTCGCACAAAGAATCCTCTTTGTGTATGAGCCCCGGTCATCTAAGTTTACGGAATCCACCGTAAAACCTCATGGAATCCACCGTGGCACGGAATCCACCGTGGAATATGCCTCCTGGCATCATTAAGACATTGCAAATTTTGGCATGCATTGTCGAGTATCGAGTGTACTTTTGGGTTGGTCATGAGGTGATGATGCTTATGTCATGACATAGATGATGTTGCTCTTTTATTTATTTTTTTAAACTTTTTAACAATAGAGTCACTTGAGTATCAAAGCAGGCACTTGAGGAGCTTCATCAAACATTCACTTCAACTTGTGAAAATAGCTTTGTTCTTAGCTTTCATGGGAGCTAATCATTGAGGTATGCATTAGTTCCATCTCTCCTCGGAGGATTAGCTCCACACACTCTAGCATTGATCAGGACCTTTTAGGAATGGCCTTGCATTGTGAAGTGCTCAACAAGGACAATCGCAACAACAATACCCCCAAAAGTAGTTGTTGTCATTTGTGCCTATTTAGTTTCCCCTATCTCTGACATCCTTTACCTCTTCTAACTCTTGCTAAGCTCCTAGATCATTGGCTATTTAGTTGCTATCCTCCTTGGCATTGAAGTCTTCCATTTGGCCAAGGTTTTGAAGAGGTTGAGGCCATCCAAATTGACCTACTATTCAAAATAGACCTACTGTATACTATATGGATAGCAAGTATTTGATTGTCTAATGCTCTATTGATGCTTATGGGGAAAGTTTGTAATGCCTAGATGATTCTTTGATGCTAGGGAAAGGCATTTGCATCCATTACAGCTCGAATAGCTCCATCATTGAAGGATTCTTTGCTATAATACCATGTGGGCAACAAACACACACTATGAATGCTTATGTATTGAATGCCTATAGATGCTTTTGGAATGCTACATGGATTGTTGATGCTTGCTATTGATTATTATGCCCAGATATGCTTGTGTTGAGCTCTAAGATTTGGATTTGAGCTTTATTGGATACATATGTGAAGTTTCTATTTGCTTCAATGGTTTTCCCTTTATGGGCTTGAAGACCTCTTGTTGGTACATGCTTTTGGATGCATTGACTTGTCTTTAGGCACTCAAATGTTATAAGACACATGTATTGAGCTTTGCTTTACTCTTGGACATTCGAATTTGCTTCCATGGGAGCACCTTGATATGGTTTTTTTGTTATAGAGCTTGGCTTATTCAAGATAGTGGGAGTCTCATACTATATATATATATATATATAGCCTCGTTGGTTTTAGTATACACTATCCTTGCAAACATTGATGATTGTGGGCTGATTTAGCTTTGGTTTCTATGCCCAATATTTCCTCTTGTTAGATAGGTACGCCATCTTTGGATGCATTCTCGGTTGTATACTTGAGCTTCACTAGTTAGTTGTAGATTAATGGATCTTTGTTGCTTTTGGAGGTCTCTTATGCACAATTGGCTTATGTACATGCTACTCTTTTTCTTGAGATTGCATTTTTGTATCTAACATCTTTGGGTCTCTGATAACATTTGGTACCTTAATGATTTATACTCTATCTTGTACTACTAGTTGCATTATATATCCTAGTTGCTACCTCGATATCCCTGGCAGGGGTGCTTTGTATTTTGATCTTTTGCCTATAGTTAGACACCCATTTATAACAATTTTGTGGATAGCCATGTTGAAATTAAATTTTGAGCAATTTCTTTGAGAGCAAACGCTTGTATCAAGCACTCTAGAGCTCTGTGCTTGTGGACATAGTGTATTGGATTAGTCTTTATCCTATTGTATGCTTTTTGCTTTGTTTTGGGGCTGATTTACTATTATTACAATAGCATTTACTCTCTTTGATTGGTAAACATAATGGTAGTGTTGGGGATTAAATGCCACCTGTGCCTAGTTGCCTACATTTACTTTGTACATAGTGCTCGCACACCTGTACATTGTAGGTGGTGGCAACCCATCACTATCAATTTATTCTCTATTCTTTCTATAACAATAGAATAAGAAAAGGCAGGTCACACATTGTGATTGTTGGAGTTTCCACATATTGTCTTGCTCTCTCTTGCATAAACCTCCATAGCTTTTACTTCCTCTTATTTCTGCTTGTCCTCTCACTCTTGCTCCACCTTTCAGTTGGTATTAGAGGAGCAAGAATTTGAGGAGCTTCACCACTTTAGCCAAGAAAGAGAGCTTCATTCTCAATTTTCATGGCACTGATTCATTGAGATATGCATTAGTGTAATTGCTTCCCCAAGCACTTACACACCTTCCAACATTGATTAGGGCCTTTCCTTGGATAACTTAAGCTCTAGTAAGTGATCATTAAGCTCCATGGCAACTTGCAACACCCCCACTACATCCAATGTAAATTGTGCATGTTATCTAGAGGCTACTCCTTCTTTAGACATCTCTTGTTCCACTTCAACTCTAGACATTGCTCCAACATTGACCACTTATTTGGCATCCTCTCTGGCATTAATGACTTCCATTTGAGCTCTTTCTTGAGTGGTTGAGGTCAGTTCTTTACTGCCATAGTGGACATACCTGCCTTTGTTGTCATATACTTTGGGACATCATTTTTGTTTGTAGTCCATTAATAATTATACACTCATGTATTGATGCTGGGATCATATATGATTATTGAGGATACTCTTTGGACTAAGTTGAGCTCAATTTGCTTAGTCACCCAAAGGTTTATTGCTGTGATAGAGTTTGGATAGCAAGTATATATTAAGAAGGCTTATGTATTGAATGCTTACGAGCACTTCGAGGATGCTGCATGGATGTATTGATTCTTGGCATCGATTATTATGCCTAAATATGCTTACCTTGACCTCTAAGATTTTGATTTGAGCTCCGTTGGACATATACTTGAAGTGGCTATTTGCTTCGATGGTTTCGTACTTATGGGCTTGAAGGCCTATTGTTGGCATATGCTCTTGGATGTATTGATTCATGTCTTTGGGCACCCGAATGTTATGAGACACATGTACAAGGATTTGCTTTGCTCTTGAACATTTTGGATTTTCTTTTGTGGGAGCACTTTGATATTTTCATTATAGAGCTTGGTTTCTTCGAGATAGTGGGAGCCTTTTCCCTATGTATATATGCTTTGTTGGTTTCAATATACATTGTCCTTGCAAACATTGATGATTGTGGCTAATTTAGATTTGATTTTTACACTCCATACTTCCTCCTATCAAACATTTATCAGATTTGATGCATTCTTGGTTATATACTTGAGCTATTCACATATAATGAGTTAGTTGAAGAATGGTGGATCTTTGTATCTTTTGGAGATCTCTTATGCACAGTTGGTTTGTGTACATGCTACTTTTTTGCTTGGGATTGCATCTATGTATTTGACATCTTTGGGTCTCTTATAACATTTGGTATCTTGGTGGTTTATGCCTTTCTCTTGTATTACTAGTTGCATTGTATATCTCGGTTGCTATTTAACTATCCTAGATAGTGGAAACTTGGCATTTTGATCTTTTGCCTACAATTGTACACACATTTGTTGTAGATATATGTATATGGAAAACCATGTTGAAATTCATTTTAAGAAATTTCTTTGGAGCAGACACTTGTGTTGAGCACTCTATTGCTTCCTATTTGTGGATAGCAGTGTATTGAGCACTCTGCTACTTCCTACATGTGGACAACAATGTGTTAGCTCAATCTTCCTCTTGTTGTATTCTATTTGGCTTACTTTTGGGGCTTATTTACTATTATTACAGTAGCACATACTCTATTTTGTTAGCATACAATGGCAGGTGTTTCAAATGCTTCCAATGATAGTGCTATCTTTAACATAGAGAAGTTGAATGGCAATAACTTCCAATATTGAAAGCCCAAATTTGGTAGGTATTGGTAATAACTTCCAATATCCCAAATTTGGTAGGTATTGGTACAAAAGAAACAAGTTAGTGCATCTAAAACCAAGGGAATAAAGCCAAAAGATTGGAATAGAGATGATTGGTAAGAGCTTGATGAGTTATGCAAGTCCATCATTATCTTGTCTTTGTTCCAATGCCATTGACTAGGTGTTGCTATATAATGAGCCACAACTTCCACTTCAAAGGCTATGTGAGCTTTAATGGCTATCATGCCATACATCAAGCTACCCACCATGACAAAAAATGCTATACTTGGCCATCTTGGCCTTCTCATCATCTGACTGGGGATAATTTTTCTAACCAGTCTTCACATAAGCAAATAATGCACAACCAATTGACTTACCACCCTACATATGGAATCACCCAAGGACTCTGTGGGGATGTACTCCTTTGGGACACATAAAGAAGTCCCTTGATTGAACATAATGGGCATACCAAGTATGTAAGAGGCATACCCTATGCCCTTCATCTCAAAGCTCTTCTTGAGGTGAGCCATAAAAGCATCCAACTTGTCATGACCACTCCTAGCAATCAATATATCATCAACATACAACAACAAAATGATAATGCTACTATCATGGGCATCCTTTTGTAAAGCCACAGATCCACATCATTGTGGAAATAATCCTATGAATGCATAAAAGCATCGAACTTGTGGTACCATTTGTAACGTGTCCACTTGTCCACTTGTGGGACACGTCTTAGCAGCCCATTGCGAAGAGAATCTAGAAAGCGCCGCCTGGCACTCGCAAGGAATGTCATAGGGTTTGCGATCTAGGTCTTCCCGAGTTTGCTCCGAGCGGAAGTGTCAGGCCGTTCCCACTTAGGACTGACCTGAAGTTAGGGTTTCTTTCCTATCATCAAAGTCTCTAGGAAATAGCTAGTGTCGAGCTCTAGATGAACCACTTTGCGTAGGAACAACAGAGTCGAAGTGGATTTATGTTGCACTTGATTCGTGGAGAATGGGAAACGAGAGGGATGTGAAGCTCAACCTCTCTGCCATAAGGCATAGTCCAATTCCTTTCCCCTAAAACAACATAAATCAGGATTCTAACTCTACTGATGCTAGCTCTTCATAGTCTCGTTATCTCATCTTTCGAGAAAATTTCCTGGCTAATCGAGACCACCCTTCCGTAGGACAGACCCAAGTCTCGTCCACCGCACTTTCCTTGGTTTGCTTAGTTATCTAATTACCTACCACATTATGTTTGACATGCAAAAGTAGCTTTCTTAATTAATCAACTTAGACACAGGTTCCTCCACATAACTTAGGCACTGACACAAAAACAATGTCAAGCAAGTTTCTTTTTCAAATATCTAATCTTTATTTATCATAGTCCTGGAATACATCAAGTATCATCAAGTATCATGCGGGAAGGCTATCCCAGCAATCAACAGGATTGTTGCTCCAAGTTTCCGCCCGTAGACTTGTACACGAGCCTCGAGATCCCATCTCGAGTCATGTCGGCCTCTTGTGAGGCATCCGGAGGCAAGGAATTTACAGTCAAAGCCTCCCCTGGCACCCAAGCGTCCTCCCGCTCCAAGCAGCACCCACGGAGAGACCTCTCGCAACGGGTTCGGTCCACATACCTAGCGCAACTAACAACTCCCTTGGATAGGGCCAAGCAGATAGTCGAAGGTAACTGAACCTGCCTCTCCCTCCAGGCTTTTAACTTGAAGCATTAAGTGTTTTGCCTTGAATTAGCTCCTTGAGAAATAAAATTAAAACAATGTACCTAAGTGTACAATCACAATCATTTTGGAGGCCGTTTGTATGACCAACTACTAAGGTTTCCCGAATGCTCCTAGCATTCAATCCTGGATCGTTCACGACTTGGCGAGATCCCAAGGGCTTGGCAAGCTAGGTTGCTTGTTTCCCCTTTATCTTCGGGTTAGGGTTTGTACCCTGCCGACCCTAATTATCATTTCCTTAGGTCTCCTTGTAAAATAGATCATGGACAACCCCATTGTCCTTGGTTGGTCAACTTGCTGGTTATTTCCTAAATCCCTTGTAGTGCCTATGTACCTTTATCTTTAATCTTAATTGATCGAGATTGTCTATTCCCTTGACCATGGTTGGTCAAGATGGTTCTGTTTAGAACAGATCCTACTCCGACTTAAGTGTAATCTTCTTAAGCCCTCTTAATAATGCTCATAGATGCTTAAGCTTTTACCTATCCCTCTTGAAGTCACCAAGGACTTTGACATGGGACTTATGGATCTCAGTCCCATTTGGTGAAATATAAATAATGTTGAATTTTTCCCAACAACTCTAATGCATGCAACGTAGTGCCATGCCTTTATTTCAATGCTTACACTTTTGATATAATCCATACGATATTTTGTGCCACACCTGCAAAGGTACTTTCTATGCATGCAATCTTAGCATTATCCTCTCTGTAATTATTTACATGATCTATGACCTTCTTGAATTATCTAACTTTATGTAATCATTGTATGAGCCTGGTTGCACTTTAATCTTTTCAGCAAATTATTACATGTACCTTAGAATCCTTCTTGCAATATGGACATGCACTTTGTATCTTTCAATGTCCTCTAAAAATGCATTTTAAGCAAGAACTTGTGCAAGGAGCAATGCACTTTATGCAAGAATTTATGCAAGAATTTTTGGTAATTTACGATGCAATTTCTAATCAATTCCACCTATTATGATGACATCTTACGACAGAAATTATCTTGCTTGTTATATATATCACAACTAAGTTTCTACTTAGGAAATTATCAACACGTAATTAATGTGATGCATGTGAATATGATTTTTCACCGTGATAATTGTAACCTATGATTTAATAATAGAGCAACCTGGGTTTGGAGTGAAGCCGTGATTCCAGTGGTATTGATGCCTGATGAACCGTTTGCGGTTGCGATGCCACCTTGTTTCGAACCCCCATCCTCGCTTGCAGGGTTTTCGGCCAACTTTGTGGAGCTACGCTTCAGGGCCATATTCGAGGATGCATGTACGAGTGATAGAGTTCTCACACTCTCCTATGCAAGATCCTTGCCACCTCTCCTTGAGTGAAAAAAATAATGAAGGGGAAGGGGCGTATCTTTAGGAATTCTTCTTTGTCTTCTTCTCTTCTTCTCCTCTCTCTCTCTCTCTCTTCTTCTTCTCTTCTTCTCTTCTTCTCCTACTCTCTCTCCCTCTTCTTCTTCTTTTCTTCTTCTTCTTCTCTCTTCCTCCTCTTTTTCTTCTTCTCTTCTTCACCTCTCTCTTCTTCTTCTCTTCTTCTCTTCTTCTCCTTCTCTCTCTCCCTCTTCTTCTTCTTCTTCTTCTTCTTCTTCTTCTTCTTCTCCTTCTCTCTCTCCCTCTTCTTATTCTTATTATTATTCTTCTTCTCCTTCTCTCTCTCCCTCTTCTTCTTCTTCTTCTTCTTCTTCTTCTTCTTCTTCTTCTTCTTCTTCTTCTTCTCTTCCTCTTCTTCTTCTTCTTCTTCTTCTTCTTCTCTCCTTGGGACAATGATGTTTGGGGGGGGGGGGGGGGGGGGCTGCGCTAAAATCCCGAGCCAGGGGGGAGGCTGCACGTGTTGATGACGAGGGAGGGGGGCGCTCTGCTATCAAAGATGGAGGGGACATGATGATGCAGGCGATGGCCACAAGGGGAGCGTTGTCCCCTTTATAATGGGGGAGGGAGGGAGGTGGTATGGGGGGGGGGGAGGCGACTGTTCACAGCCGCCACCCCTCCCACTTGGGGGGCTGCATGCCCCCCTATCTTCCTCTTACTCGCTCACTCTCTCTCTCCCCACCATGTAGTCAGCACAGTAGGGGGAGAGTAAAAAAAATTTGAAATTTTTTGAAAAAAAGAGGGGGGGTTCTCATGGGGGGAGGCACGGGGTCATGGGGGGGAGATATTACATCCTCTCCCCCTTAGAGGAATCGAGATGTCCTCATCTCGAGAAGACCTGGGGGTATTGTTGGTTGAGAGTATTTTGCCTCTTCTTCTGGATAATCTTTTCACTGGATGAGGTATTCTCTCAAGGCCCTTGATCTCAAATGCCTCTCCCTAACATCTATGATTCTATCAAGCCGTAGCTCAAGGACTCCTTGGCTAGGCATTACAATTTTCTGATCACCAAGTACATGATTCAGAGTAGGTAGATACTTTTTCAATAGGCTAATGTGGAATACATTATGAATCTTTAGAGTTGCGGGCAGCTGTAGCCTGTAAGCATTAGGCCCTAGGCATTTGGTGATCTTGTAAGGTCCACAATACCTCGGACTTAGCTTCTTGTACTCTCCCAAGGACAATGAACTCTTTTTAGGGCGTACACGGATGAAGACCATATCACCTTCAACGAAGGATCTGTCTTGCCGTTTCAAGTCAGCATAAGCCTTTTATCTATCCTTGGTAGCTTGAATGTCTAGTCTTATTGATTTGATTTGATCATCCATGTCTTCCAACATCTGCCTTGAAGCTTCTATCCTCAAAGTTGGATCTGAGAAGTTCAAAGGGGTACGACAATCATGCCCATACCATGCTTGGAAAGGGGTCATCTGAATACTCTGTTGGTAATAAGCATTGTAGGCAAACTCAACCAGTGGTAAATATTGAATCCACTTTTTGGGTTCGTGACAGCAGTATACCCTAAGCATATCTTCAATGACTTGATTGACTCATTCTGTTTGACAATCAATTTGGGGATGGTAAGCTATAGTATTGAAACAGAGTTGAGTTCCAATAGCCTCAAAGATAGCCCTCCAGAAGTGTGATGTGAAAAGAGAGTCACGATCACTAACAATTCTTCTGGGTAACCCATGAAGTTTGAATATTTCCTTGATGAATAATCTTGCAATGTCTGAAGCTTTATAGTTCGTCTTGATAGGGATGAGATGTGCAACCTTGGTGAGCATATCTACCACAAACATTATAGAGTTGTATCCTCCCTGAACTTGGGGTAAGCCAACAATGAAGTCCATACTAATGAATTTCCATTTCATTTGTGGAATGTCAAGTGGTTGCAATTTCCCAGGCATTTTAACATGCTCTGCCTTAATGCGTTGACAAGACAAACATTCCGTGACATATTTGAGTATGTCTCCCTTGAACCTTTCCCAATAATAGCTCTTTCTGACCGTATTAAGGGTCTTGGTATAACCAGGATGTCCTGAGAAAGGGGAATCATGGGCTTCCCACAATATCTTCTGCTTGAGAGTTTGGCTTGCAGGGATACATAATCTTGTCCTAAAGTAGACAAGTCCACTACTGATGGAGAATTCTTGATACTTCGTCTTTAGCTTCGGGTTTTGATCCTTGATGGGGATCTCCCTTAGCATTTTTTGATAAACTGGGTCATGATATATGCCCCTTCTTTTGCTAGCTTAAGAATCGGGTTGTTTGGAATTGATACCTTTGTGGCTAAAGACCTTGCTATTGATGGATCTTGCAAAATAAGAGAATTTAGAAATGCCTTGTGACCGAGTGCATTGGCAACTACATTCTCTTTTCCAGACCTATATTTGATTTCAAAATTGTATTCTTCCAGCACTTCGATCCATCGATGTTGCCTCATATTGAGCTCATTCTGAGTGAAGATCCATTTAAGACTCTTGTGGTCCATTACTAAGGAAAATTTGTTACCTAGTAAGTAATGTCTCCAAAGTTTGAGAGCATGGATGACAGCCAATAGCTCTAGGTCGTGGGTAGCATAATTCCTTTTATGGCTCTTCAATTTTCTTGAAGAATATGCTACGGGATGACCTTCTTGCGTAAGTACATATCCTAAAGAAAGTGCGCTAGCATCAGTTACCACTTCAACCTCCTTACTAAGATCAAGAAGTTTCAGGATGGGTGCTGATACTAAGCTTTGCTTTAGTTTTTCAAAGCTGGTTTGTTCAGCAGGTGACCATACAATTGCTACTTGCTTCTTTAGTAGATCAGTCAGAGGCGCTGCAATCAAAGCATAATCTTTGATGAAAATTCTATACCATCCTGTCAACCCAAGAAAACTATGTATTTCTTTGACAGAAGTTGGTGTTGGCCATTCCAGAACGTCTTTGACCTTAGCTAGATCTTTTGAAATTCCTTCTGTTGATACAATGAATCCCAGATATTCAATCTGTCGCTTGAAAAATGCGCACTTCTTCTTCTTGGCATAAAGCTTGTGTGCTCTCATTGTTTCAAGAACAATGCCAAGCTGGGGTTTATGATCCCTTTCATGTCTTGAGTAGACTAGGGTATCTTCAAAAAAGATGAGTAGGAAGTCATCAAGATAGGGCCTAAAGATATCTTGCATTAACCTATTGAAGGTAGCAGGAGCATTCGTCAGTCCGAATGACATCACTAGGAATTCAAAGTGTCCATACCTTGTACTGAATGTGGTCTTCAGAATATCTTCTCCTTTGATCCTTATCTGATAATATGCAGACCTAAGATCTATCTTTGAGAAGAACTTCTCTCCTTGAAGACTATTAAGTAATTCATCTATTCTTGGAATGGGGTATTTATTTTTAATGGTTGCTTGATTCAACCCTCTGTAGTCAATGCATAGGCGAAGTGTTCCATCTTTCTTCTTTTGGAACAGCACTAGAGCTCCCCATGGTGAACTGTTGGGATGGATGTAGCCTTGATCTAACAGTTGCTTGAGTTGCTCATTCAGTTTGATAGCTTCCGGGATGGACATCTTATACGGCCTCTTTGCGACTGGTGCAGCTCCTGGCACAAGTTTGATTTCGTAGTCGACTTCCCTTTGAGGAGGAAGTTCCATCAGATCTCCAAGAAATACGTATGCATATTCCTTTAACCATGAAGGTTCTTCTCCAGATTCTTGATTTCGATCTAGCTTATTCAGTTTAATCAAATAGACAGGTAGACCCTTTTGAACACCCTTTTTTATCTGTGTTGCTTTTGCCAACTATATTTTTGGCTTACTAGCCTCACCTTGAGTCGTGACTAGTTCCCCTTCAGAATTTCGGAAGGAGACTTGGCCCTTCCCACAGTGGATGTGGACATCATTGGGTATTAGCCAATCCATTCCGAGTAAACATTCATGGACACCTAGGTTCATTACCCTGAATCTCATAGAAGTTGGCTTCCCACCCAGTAGGAATTTCACCTTAGCTAACAATTACAATCAAGATAAAAAGTCTTATTTATTCATGAAGGGATAACCCTTTGAATACACTTATTTTGGATAAGTAGGACAAGCTGATTGATACATCAATTTGAGGAAAATAGGATTGTGTTACAATCAGCTCTACTGGGACGGAATAATAATATGGAGTGGGGTCATGGATTTTCAAGAAACGGTAAGTCATAGGAAGCTTGGGGTATCCCTTCCTTTGCTACCCGTTCTTCTCATAGCACCCTAACACTTTGATCCTGTCAGCAGAGATCACCCGAGTCACTTCTTCATAGACATACTTGTTCTGCTTGACTTGCCGACCGCTAATGTGCAAAGTTGTGTTTACATGAGCTTCGACAAAGATGAACAACTTCACGATCTTTAAGTCCTCCATCCACTTGATTCTCTTCAAGTTGGTCTGAAGGTACGCGAGTCAGTGGGCTGCTATATAGTATATTCTTGAGTCTCCTGTCCATCTTCCCTCCGCATAAGGGGTGAAGGATTATAGATGCGGTCCAGAATATTCATCATGCCAAGCCTCTGATGATAATTCGAAGCATGCATTGCAGTCATGAACATGACCTAGAACACCAAGTACTTGCTTCATGCTTTGTGACTCTGCAACCTAGCATCCATAGGTGAGTAAAGAAATGTTTTCAACACAAAATGTTGCTCTATTCCCTTTATTTTCCTCCATTAAGTTCCCTTGTAATTCTTAGACGTCGTTGGTTCGCTCTGATACCAACTGTAACGTATCCGCTCATCCACTTGTGGGACACGTCTTAGCAGCCCATTGGGAAGAGAGTTTAGAAAGTGCCGTGTGGCACTCACAAGGAATGTCATAGGGTTTGCAATCTAGGTCTTCCCGATTCTGCCACGAGCAGAACTGTTTGGCCGTTCCCACTTAGGACTGACCTGAAGTTAGGGTTTCTTTCGTATCAGCAAAGTCTCTAGGAAGTAGCTAGCGTCGAGCTCTAGATGAACCACTTTGCGTAGGAACAACAGAGTCGAAGTGGATTTATGCTGCACTTGGTTCATGGAGAATGGAAAACGAGAGGGATGCCAAACTCAACCTCTCTGCCATAAGGCATAGTCCCATTCCTTTTCCCTAAAATAGCATAAATCGGGATTCTAACTCTACTGATGCTAGGTCTTCATAGTCTCGTTATCTCATCTTTTGAGAAAAGTTCCTAGCTAACCGGGACCACCCTTCCGTAGGATGGACCCAAGTTTTGTCCACCGCACTTTCCTTGGTTTGCTTAGTTATCTAATTACCTACCACAGTATGTTTGACATGCAAAACCAGCTTCCTTAATTAATCAATTTAGACACAGGTTCCTTCACGTAACTTAGGCACTGACACAAAAACAATGTCAAGCAAGTTTTTTTTTCAAATATCTAATCTTTATTTATCATAGTCCTGGAATACATCAAGTATCATGCGCGAAGGCTATCCCAGCAATCAACACGATTTCTCCTCCAAGTTTCCGCCCGTAAACTGGTAAACGGGCCTCAAGATCCCATCTCGAGTCATGTCGGTCGCTTGTATGGGATCCGAAGGCAATGAATTTATAGCCAGAGCCTCCCCTGGCACCCAAGCGTCCTCCCGCTCCAAGCAGCACCCACGGAGAGACCTCTCGCGGCGGGTTCGGTCCACATACCCGGCGCGGCTAACAACCCCCTTGGATAGGGCCAGGCAGACTATCGGAGGTAACTGAACATGCCTCTCCCTCTAGGATTTTAACTTGAAGCATTAAGTGTTTTGACTTGAATTAGTTCCTTGAGCAAGGAAATTAAAACAATGTACCTAAGTGTACAACCACGATCATTTCAGAGGCCGTTTGTACGACCCAACTGCTAAGGTGTGATTCCTTTTTCCCGAATGCTCCCAGCATTCGATCCTAGATCGTTCGCGACTTGGCGAGATCCCAAGGGCTTGGCAAGCTAGGTTGGTTGTTTCCCCTTTATCTTTGGGTTAGGGTTTGTACCTTGCCGACCTTAATTATCCTTTCCTTAGGTCTCCTTGTAAAATAGATCATGGACAACCCCATTGTCCTTGATTAGTCAACTTGTTGGTTATTTCCTAAATCCCTTGTGGTGCTGCCTATGTACAAATCTTTAATCTTAATTGATAGAGATTGTCTATTCCCTTGACCATGGTTGGTTAAGATGGTTCTGTTTAGAACAGATCCTACTCCGACTTAAGTGTAATCTTCTTAAGCCCTCTTGACAATGCTCATAGGCGCTTAAGCTTTAACCTATCCCTCTTGAAGTCACCAAGGACTTTGACATGGGACTTATGGATCTCAATCCCATTTGGTGAATTACAATTAACGTTGAATTTTTCCCAACAACTCTAAGGCACGCAACGTAGTGGGCCTTCATTTCAATGCTTATAATTTTGATATAATCCATACGATATTTTGTGCCACACCTGCGAAGGTACTTTCTATGCATGCAATCTTAGCATTATCCTCTCTGTAATTATTTACATGATCTATGACCTTCTTGAATGATCTAACTTTATGTGATCATTGTATGAGCCTGGCTGCACTTTAATCTTTTCAGCAAATTATTACATGTACCTTAGAATCCTTCTTGCGATACGAACATGCACTTTGTTTCTTTCAATGTCCTCTGAAAATGCACTTTAAGCAAGAACGTGTGCAAGGAGCAATGAACTTTATGCAAGGAGCAATGCACTTTATGCAAGAATTTATGCAAGAATTTTTGGTAATTTATGATGCAATTTCTAATCAATTCCACCTATTATGATGACATCTTATGACAGAAATTATCTTGCTTGTTATATATATCACAACTAAGTTTCTACCTAGGAAATATCAACACGCAATTAATGTGATGCATGTGAATATGATTTTTCACCGTGATAATTGTAACCTATGATTTAATAATAGAGCAACCTGGGTTTGGAGTGAAGCCATGATTCCCGTGGTATTGATGCCTGATGAACCGTTTGCTGTTGCGGTGCCACCTTGTTTTGAACCTCCATCCACGCTTGTAGGGTTTTTGGTCAACTTTGTGGAGCTACACTTCGAGGCCATACTCGAAGACGCGTGTATGAGTGATAGAGTTCTCACACTCTCCTATGCAAGATCCTCGTTGCCTCTCCTTGAGTGAAAAAAATAATGAAGGGGGAGGGGCATATCTTTAGGAATTCTTCTTCTTCTTCTTCTCTAGCAAGTGATATAGGGGAGAGAGAGAGAGAGAGAGAGAGAGAGAGAGAGAGAGAGAGAGAGAGAGAGAGAGAGAGCTTACAACAGAATCACGAAGGGTGGACAAGAGAAGAGTAGGGCCAGCATGTGTCCTCGAAGTGGTCAGTCTTTTCAACTCTTTGCCATCTCCTTCCAAAGTTCACAATAGGACAGAGTGCATCTCCTCTCTGTGTTGTATGTCAAAGGCACCTCAAAGGCCCATAGGTATACAATGCGCCATGGAGAGAGAGAGAGAGAGAGAGAGAGAGAGTTTTCCTCTCTCTCTCTCTTCTTCTCTTCTTCTCTTTTTCTCCTACTCTCTCTCTCTCTCCCTCTTCTTCTTCTTCTTCTTCTTCTTCTTCTTCTTCTTCTCTCCTCGGGACAATGATGTTGGGGGGGGGGGGGGGGGGGGCTGCGCTAAAATCCCGAGCCATGGGGGGAGGCTGCACGTGTTGATGATGAGGAAGGGGGGCGCTCTGCTGTCAAAGATGGAGGGAGGGGGTTGTGATGATGCAGGAGATGGCCACAGGGGGGCGCTATCCCCTTTATAATCAGGGAGGGAGGGAGGTGGTATGGGGGGGAGACGACTGTTCACAACCGCCACCCATCCCACCTGGGGGGCTGCATGCCCCCCCTATCTTCCTCTTACTCTCTCTCTCTCTCTCCCCGCAATGTAGTCGGCAGCAGGGGGAGACGACTATTCACAGCCGCCACCCATCCCACCTGGGGGGCTGCATGCCCCCCCATCTTCCTCTTACTCTCTCTCTCTCTCCCCGCAATGTAGTCGGCAGCAGGGGGAGAGAGAGGGAGAGTAAAAAAATTTTGAAAATTTTTGAAAAAAGGGGGGTGTTCTCATGGGGGGGAGATATTACACCATTCCCTTGATGCTTGCTTAAGTCCATAGACACTCTTTCTTAATTTTTTCAGTAGTCTTGTTTCTTATATCTAGTTTCCCTACATGTCCTCTAAATAACATTTGAACATCCTTTGCTATAGAGTGCAAATACTATGGGGCTCAATGTAGTCTTTTGGGTCTTCTCTTTGAGTTTACTTTTTTGCTCATAAAGAGTAGCTTTTGCTGAGTTAAGTTTTTTATCTTGCACATTTCTCAAGGTTTCTACCACTTGCTCATATCCTTTGTTAAGTTCATCCACACTATTAAGTAGCACAACAATGGTTTCATTTTCTTTGATATCTTTTAGCTATCATCTATTTGGATTGCCATCATCTAAGCTTCACAATGGAAGCACATGGGTAGATAGAGTCATCTTTGTATTACTTCATTTGAAATTAAAGCTGTTTTTGTTCTTCTCATATTTGCTATGTACTTTTTACTTCTTGCTCTGATCATGTCTACTATGCCATGTAATTTTTACAAAGGGTACTTGAGTTTATGTGCATGTGCTAGTGACAATGCTAGTACCAATGCTAATGCCCATGTGTGCACACAAAGGGGGGAGCCTATGATAAGAGGATAGGGTGAAGGGTTTTGTAGTGGTGGTTGTTAATGAGGATGACATTGCAGAGCGAAGGAGTTATTGAGAAAATTGTTGCATTTTGTGATCAAGTGCACCTACCATCTTGCCCCAACACAATGATATGCAATCGATAATTGTTGCTACCATTGATAGCTATGGAAGATGATGATGGATTTTTTCTTTTACACCTTGCTCTAGATTGTAGTGCCTTCTATTCACATATTGTGATGGTGATGATCAAGTAACTACAACTAGTAGAGGTGCAGTTGGTCATGGTGATGAGGCATCTAATAGTGAGGTAGGGTAGTTGCAATTGTGGCACTAATAACGATGATGAGGGGAGATGATGCCAAGCATGTTGTAGAGATGAAGATTAAGAAAATGGTGACGATGACACTGTTAGTCATGATGTTGCTTGTGAAGGAGAGAATACTTGTAGATAAGTATGGTTGTGAAGAGGTAGCACACTTATTGTGATGAGAATGTGATCATGAGAAGGGCAATTAACAACAACTTATTGGTGATGGCACTAACAATGCCGACATTGTGTTGTAGTAGTGCACATGGTGTCTCATGGTGGCTGACTTGGCAATAATAGTGATGTAGGAAGGCAATGATAAGGTCAAGGTGGTGATGGCAGTTGTGATGATGATGATTGTAGTTACAACTACAACCCCTATATAGTAAGAGGAGGTTGTGGTAGCATCGATGGTCGTGGTGGCCCTATAGGTTAGCAAGTAGTTGGTGGCCTTGGGCAACAATAGGAAGAGGTCATGGTAGTGTGCAAGATTCGAGATGATAAAGCAATGATTCAAAGACGGGGGTATTTGAGGGTGGCTCTTTGAAAAACAACAAATGCTTATATACATACATACATACATACATACATATGAAGGAAAATAATATTTGAGAAGCTTGTAGAAGGGTTTATTCCCCCATGGGAGCATATTCTCTCCTCTCAAACCACACCCTCTTTGTGTATGAAGAATCTAGTTTCCTCCCTTCATAGTTTCACTATTTTTGCCCATTTCCAAGAGGTGGATCATGGGGATACAAGAGTGTCCATTGTACTTATAAGGATCCCATTAATATTTAAGAAAATATTGTTTTCCATATTCAAGCATCCACACTTTTCCTTTCTCCTTTTTTAAGGTACTTGACAAAAGCAAAAAGGAATAAAAATAGCCCATTTTATGTATGACTTACTACTTGCTACAAATCATTCAATGGTGTTATCTCTACACAACAACTAAGTCACAACCCTTGGGCACATGTCCTTAAAGGGAATGAAAATTCTCACTTGTTTGCAATATCTTTCGCCCCTTAACTATAAGTGTTTTGAGTCATGTGATCATTGTTTGTATGGCAAGGAAACACATAGTATGCATAAGAAGTCTGGGACTCTACGCATGGGTGAGCCCTTGGCTCTTGTTCATTCTAATGTTTGTGGACCCATGCCTTGTCAGTTAGGAGGTGTGAAGTACTTTGTCACATTCATTGATGATTACTCACATAAGATCTAGGCATATCACTTAAAGCTGAAATCTAATGTTTTGGCTACCTTTCAACATTGGCTTGCATTGATTGAGAACCAGTATGGGTATAGGTTGAAATGCCTATGATCAAATAAGGGGGGTGAGTATATCTCTAAAGCCGTTGAGCAGTTTTACAATGAGAGGGTATTAAGCATCAGTTGACTGCTCCGTACACCCCACCCTAGAATGGTATGGCTAAGCACATGGACATGACAATACATGAAAGGGTCTATAGTATGCTTAGCCACGTAGGCTTACTGCAACAATTTTGGGCTAAGGCAATGACTACTACTGTACACTTGATCAATCGATATCCTTGTAGTACTATTAACTTTTAGGAAAAACGTCCCTCATATTCTCATTTGTGTGTCTTTAGACAAGTGCACAAAGCTGGATCCTAAGTTAGTGAAATGCATCTTTTTTGGTTATGGGGATGCAGGTGAGATGGACTATCGCCTATGGGATCCACAGGCTTAGAAAGTCATCTACAGATATGATGTAGTTTTCCATGAGGAAAATATATATAAGCAACCTAAGCAAATAGTCGAGAAACATAGGGTTATATTTCAGGAGGAGCCTCATGATCCCCTACAACGAGCTAGATAGCTTGCAACAATAGAAAATGATACTCTAGTGGCCCATGATCATGATGTTAGATAGAATATGCAAGCTCATTACCCTATTTTTAGATACTCTGCTAGAGCCAGACATCCTCTGAGCGGTTTGAACCCTCCATTGATTATATTTTAGTGATAGATGTAGGTGAGCCTCTCACTTATGATGAGGCTATGCGCCATGGTGATAGTCACTCTTGGGAGACGGCAATGCAATCAGATTGTGACTATTTATGGAAAAATCATACATGGGAGTTAGTTCCTTTGCTTCGTGAGAATCGTGCATTGCCATGCAAGTGGGCATACAAGTTGAAGAGTACCCATGGATGCCCCAAGCTAGGAGTATGGTGTTCACTTTGAAAAAGT
The DNA here is from genome assembly GCF_053477565.2 of Lygodium microphyllum. NCBI lineage: Eukaryota > Viridiplantae > Streptophyta > Polypodiopsida > Schizaeales > Lygodiaceae > Lygodium > Lygodium microphyllum. The sequence continues at coordinate 38,407,312 of NC_141156.1, forward strand.
CTTTTATCCTATAGTCAAGATAATTACCCTACACTTGGTACTAGCCTTGGTTTCTTAGTTAGATTTGGACCTTTATCAGATGGATGTTAAGACGGCTTTCTTACATGGGGAATTACATGAGGAGATTTATATGCAACAACCTAAGGGCTTTGAGGAAAAAGGCAAGAAACACCTACTGTGTAGATTGAGAAAGAGCCTTTATAGCCTTAAGCAGCCACCTAGGGAATGGTATTACACGTTTGATGCTTTTATGCATTTACACGGCTATACACGCAATGATATGGATTTGTGTTTATACATGAAGAAGGCTTGTGATGGGGTAGCCTTTTGATTTTGGCACTCTATGTGGATGACATGTTAATTGTTGGGAGAGCTCCTGATGAGTTGGATGCTTTGCAAAGTCAGCTCAAGAACAACTTTGAGATGAAAGACATGGAGCAAGCCTCAAATATTCTTGGGATGCACATTATGTGTGACCACTCTCAGGGGCTCCTTTACTTGTCATATAAGGAGTATATCTAGAAGATCATTGAGCAGTTTCATATGTAGGATGTTAAGCCTATTGGTTGTCCTTGCCTTCTAAAGTGAAAGTGAGCTAGGCCGATTATTTATAGCCTGATGAGTAGAAGGTTGAGATGCCTAAGATCCCTTATGCATTAGTAGTGGGTAGTTTGATGTATGCCATAATAGCCACTCGCCCTGACATAGCTTTTGCAGTGGGAGTTGTGGCAAACTATATGGCTACACCTAGTAGGTGGCATTGGGATGTCGCGGGTATCATGAGGTACCTGAAGGGGCACTACAAATATGTGCATATTTTATGGTGGCTAGGGTACAAGATTCATCGGGTACATTGACTCTGATTATGCAGGACACGCAAACAATAGGAAATCCACCTCTGGCTATGTGTTTATCTTTGATGGGGATGTTGTTTCTTAGATGTCCAGGGTGTAGAAATGCACAACCCTCTCCGCTACACTGAGGTTGAGTATGTTGCAGCCACTGAGGCTTTAGAAGGAGGCTCTTTAGTTAGGCCATCCAATGGCAAACATTGGTATGACTGACATGTTCACTACACTGCATTCGGATTCTATGAGTGCTATCTAGTTTCAATCTTCCATGCATAGACAAAGCACATTGATGCATGGTATCACTTTATCAGAGAGGTCATTGAGGACAAGTCTGTTGACCTTGTCAATATCTCAATTAACCAAAATCCTACAAATCTTCTCACAAAAAGTCTCTTAGTAGAGCATTTTGCCTTCCTTAGGAAGTTGATGGGTGTTGGATGAGATGACCTTTATTCCTCATCCTGTTGTACTCTATGTACACATTGTACTTTGTCATTTTTTTCTCTTGTTCCCTCTTCACTTGAGGTGCATTAGCCTTTAAGTGAAAGGTAGTTGGGGTTAAAGGCACCTATGCCTAGCTACCCGTATATTACTACACTGACAATACCCGCACCTGCACAATGCAGGTGGCAGGCGCCTATCACTATCACTTCATTCTTTATTCTTTCAGTGACATTTGAATAAAGGGAAGGTCGGTCACACATTGTGACTGTTGTAGTTCCCACATCTTGAGGCTCTCTCTCTCTTGCTCTCTTGCTCCATTCACCATAGCTCATACCTCTCTTGCTCCTTCGCTTGCTCGTGCTTCCACTTGGGCTTCTCCCTTCATCTCTCGTATTTTTATTTTTTAATAAATAAAAAAACGAGGAGGGTTATGATTTGTGTTGGGATAGGTTTAGCTATCTATGATACATTTTTCAATTTGTTGGGGATTTTCAAAAAGGTGAAACTACTTGATTTATGTATTCGGGGTTAGGATTATTATTTATTTATCTTGTTTTGTTTTTAATAAATAAAAAGAAACAAAATCGGTGATCCAAATAGTAGGATAGAGTTTGAAAATTTTAAATTATTTTTGAGAATTTTAAAAATTATTATTATTATTATTACTTATTCTTTGAAATATTTAGGATTTTACTTGTATTTTTAAGGTTTTCTTTGTTTTTTGTTTTATTTTTTAATTATCAGCTTGAATTTTAATGTTTTAAATTTTTTGGCTACTTTTGTAGTTTTTATAAATTATTTTTTAAGATTTTCAAAAGATTTTATGATTTTTTTATTTTTTATTTTGAAAAATATGTGAATTATGGAAAAAGAGTGTCTACTCATAAAATAGCACATGAATACAGGTGGCTCGACACAATCAAAGCACATGCATCATTGTGTGTGAGCAGCAAAAAAACCACATGCACGAGAAGAAAATCCAAATTCTGCATACGAACAACGAGAAATTTCCACGAGTCAAGCTGCTTGTGAATGGGGGTGATCACAAGAGGAGAAGGAGGTCAAGAGGAGGTGAAGAGGGAGGTCGAGAGGAGGATGTGGGGATGGAGGAGAGGAGAATCTAATGGTCATGGCTTTAGGTGGCGGATCAAGCAATTTCGCTTTGGCAATGGCACAATGGTGCGAGAAGGGCTAGCAGTGTGATAGGAGACATCAGTGGTTGTGGCAACAATGGGTCCTTGCGCAGGCAGCAAGGGCTTTGTTTGGTACATGGTGGGCCCATCCAAGAGGGAGGAGGAGAAGGGAATGAGGAGGATAAGCGGAGGAAGAGGGCAGGGAGGGAGGAAGAGGAAGAACAAGAAGGAGAATGAGGAGGAGGAGGAGGAGGAGATACGACTCAATAGACAGGTACGCATGTTTTTTAAAAAGATTTTTTTTTGTTTAAAACTATACTTTTAAAAAATAATCATAAAGGGGAGAGGAATGTCGGCATGGAGGTATATATTTTTTAATTTTGTGAATTTGTTATTACTATTTTATAAATAAATAAATAAAAGAATAGGCAAGCCTTCCCCCATGCGCATGCACGGGGTGGGGGTATAAAAATTCATAGTGACGGGATCAAGACAAAACCCATGGGCATGTATGGAACCGGTGTGACACGTCGGACATAATGTCGTGTGACACTAGGCAAAATACAAATGTTCACATGAAAACACAAAGGGATAAAACATGCCACATCACAGAAAAACTAATTAGGAAGAATCCATACATTGGATTAAAGCATTGAAAAAAGAAAAAATGGATGAGGCTATTAGGGAAACAGAATAGAAAATTGAAATACCACGTCCGGTGCCAAAAAAGTTACATTCATGTGGAGAACAGTCAAAAAATGCACATGTAAAAGCAAGCAAAAATTAATAACATGAGAGCCATCCGATTGAACAAAGTGCAATAAAAAGGAAAAATGTCCAAGGGGAGAGCGTGAATAGGGCTATATAGTCAGAACAAAGTTCTGATGACAAATGAGTAGGTTTGCATGAAAAAACTACAAAAATATATACTAAAAATACCTAAAAACATGCAAAAATTAATAACAACCAATATGTGTATCGGAATGATGGGCAGTAAGAAGGAAGGATGAGCCATTAGGAGTCTAAGGATGCAAAAAGAATATTTTCACAAGAAAACACATCAAAAGCACATAAATTTTTTTCAAAATTAATATAAGACAAACCATAGCTTGGAATAAGGGACTGTAAAAGGGAAAAGTAGGTTGACACATTGGATGGCAAGTCTAGTATAGCAAGGGTTCATTCACATGGATAGATTAAAAAATAAGAAAAGGGCAAAATTAGCAAGAGGAAACCCAAAAGATTGGGTGGGATAGAGTAGATGGATGGGAAAGGGACCGTAATAGGGAATAGAAAAGAAGGTGGATCAATTAAAGATCAAATAAAGGCATGCTCACATAGGTATATAAAACATATGCATAAGGATGTGTCCCCACATTTAAGACCTTAAAGGACCGGGTAGGCTAATCAGTAGGGGCCTAGACACTGATAAACTACCCAATGCTTGTGTCCCAATACTTATAACATGACACACAATGATGGAACCACAAAGAGTAGAGTTAGAAACACTTGGTCCATTCAATAGTTAGTTGTGGATGAACATTGTCAAGCTAGGTATCAAGGTCAAATGTAGGAGATTCCATGACTTGCCACCACAACACACTCGAGTAGAGCAAGGACTATGCAGCAACTTCTAAAAAGGTAGCATTATGGATGAAGAATGTCAAATTAGCATTGGCAAAAGACATAGCCTTCGATCTTGCTAGTCACTCAGTTGGAGAATGATAGATCAGTCACTCACCCTATTTGCTCTTGTTACTCGTAGAATTGAAGAGAACCCGTAATTTACACCCAATTTTCAAATTGATAAGAGGAAGGGCCTAGGGGAAGTATGCCAATGTACACAATTGATGGTGCATTAGTGAATCCCAACCCAGCAAGCCAAGGAGCCATGTAGTATAGTGCACAAGATAGTGCGATGGGTCATAGTGTGATTAGAGAGGCTTGTCCCATGTGTGCATAGGGAAACAAGAACGTATCTCGTGCCAGTCATCATAACTCCTCTCAATCTACACCTCTTAGTTGATTGAAGGGAAAAACTAGTCACGCTCTACCTCCCCTTTGTCTCATACTCTATTGATAGATTTAAGATGGCAACCCAATTCCTAAAGCCCATTGATGTAATTTTCACTGCCACTTGTGCAAGAGTTGTATGCCTTGTGCACAGTTGATGGTGAAGTAGTGCATTCTACCCTTACCAACATACGATGCAATAAGAAATGCCATGGAGCTTTATAGTGCCATGCACACAATAGATCGTACATTGTGCATTGAGAGGCCCAACCCATGCATGCAATGCTCTATGAACATATGGTGCAATAAGGAAGCCAGAGAGCTTTACAATGCCATGCACACAATAGATTGTGCATCGTGCATTGAGAGGGTGTATTGAGAGGCCTAACCCCATGCATGCAATGCTCTCTTTTGCACATGTCACCTCTCATTTGATATGAAAGGAAAAGACTATTCACTAGCCCCACCCTCTATCTTGTGCTCTATTGATAGATCAAAGGGTAGCCCATACTCACATCCCCATCTGGTTAGGATAACAACTTGCATCACTTAGTGGTTGTTGATGAATATCTTAGCTTTGGCTTGCCGATGATATCAAACAATGTATGTTGATGTGAAGAGGTGTACCTAAGGAGGTAGTTGATAGATCAAGAACTTGGATTGTGTATAAGAGATTCTATCGACTAGAGGGCTCAGACATTCTATGTAGTCACAGGACACACCACACTAAGGGAGATGGCTTTAGAACTACATCTTGGAAAAATCAACTAAGGGTTCCATTTGTTTGGATAGTGGGATATCACCACCTTTTCCACAACCAATTTTCTGCCCAAGGGCATGTGCCACCTTTTCTTGGAGTGAGGCCTATTATGATTAGGAAATTTTCCTTTTCTCCCATAATACTAAACTTTTTTCTATTTGCTTTTTTTTTAAAAAAAATCTCCCTACCCCCAAGAGTGTTTCTACCTTTTCTTGAAGAGTAGGTCAACGTGGCAGGGACCGAAGTCATTTTCTTCCATAACTTGTTATATATATTTTTATTTTATTTTTTATTTTTCAATAACAGCATTACCCTTTACAAGAACTAGCCATGCTATCACTACTAGATTGAAAGGGAAGGTAATAGAGCACGGGTAAAAGCTGAAGTCATAAGGACATAAAAATGATGTCTCCACATCAAAATGAGAATGACGGCTATCATAGCATCATGAGAAGTAGTAACGAGCAACACCCAAGGGGGAAAGGGACTATTGCCTATGCTAAGGAGAGAAGTAGTTCTTCAAGCAATAGTCGTTGATTAAGAAAGGATCATCTAAAGCGTCCACGACTTGTAATCTGAACAAAGCCATTAGGGTTGACTGTTAGTTTCTTGTAGAGACCCATCTAGTGCTATTGGAGTTTGCCTAGAAACTTTCCAAAGTGTGAATCGTAAGTGAAAAAAAGTTTACATTCCTTGAATTCTTTATGCTTAATGAAGTCATCTTGATAGTCCATGTGTCAAGCTTGTGTAGTTTCCATACACTATAAGGCCATCCTTCAAATCCCATCCAAGCATTCCAAGTGTAGTAGATGGTGTTGTAGGGACTTGTCATCTCCTATCCAGTTTGTGATGGAAACTCATAAAGAGGGCAGCTCCAGCTCAACAAGGAAAATAGGTTATGTCCCATATACCAATTGGAAGGATCTATCCTATAGTGGCCTTATGGAAGGTTCTATACATCCAAAGGGCCTCTATACGTCGATCATCCCAATCACAGTGATGAGCAATAATCGCTCTTATTAGGATTGAACAAAGGATGTGGTTGGTGACTTTGTCTTGGCCATTGGCTCTAGCATGGTAGGAGTTGATTGCAATGGCAAATCTTCTAGACCTCTATTAGCTCTTTCATGATCTTGTTTAGAAAGTGAGTGCTTCTATCACTTACTAGCTCCATGGGACTACCAAAGTGGAAGATAATATTCTCATAAAGGAATAGAGCCACACTATTGCTATCATCTCATTTGAGATCTTTAGCTTCAAATCACTCCATCACATAATCTATGCAGACCAAGATATATTTGTTTTTCTTCCTTCTGGTTGGAGAATCAATAGGATCCATGAAGTCGATGTCCCATTTCTCAAACGGCTTCAGGGGAAGGATCACTTGCAGTGATATAGCACTATTTTTGGTGGGATTCCCCATTCATTGACACATATTACAATACTTATAGTGATCATAGGCATCTTTATGGAGGGTTGACCACCACCAGTATCCTATGAGTAGAGCTTTTCTAGCTGTTGTCTCTCTTACAAAGTGTCCACCACATGGCTGTCCATGGCAAGCTTTTAGGACAATTTTGATCTTGTCTCCTACGACACTTCTCTGTAACACTTTATCTTCTCCTTTCTTATATAGTCCACTACCTAGTAGGGTTCAAGGGATTGATTCCAATAAAAGCTCTTTCTTCTCTCTGTTGCTACTACAAATGCCATGAGAGTACTATTATGTAGCCATGAGGTTGATGATGTTTGCATACCATGGGGTTACAATCTCCACTAGAAATAGAGTGGTGTCAGGGAGGTTTGGATCATCTTGCTCCTCTTCTTCACTCTAAGGATTTAGTAATAAATGATTGGCTAGGACATGGGAGCGATCGGGCTTGGACCACTTCAAAATCAAACTGTTGGGAACAGAAGGAGCCATCTCATCATTCTACCTTTTATGTTTTCCTTATTCATCAAGATGGAAGGGCCTCATGGTCCATATAAAACTTGAAATGTGTTCACAGAAGGTAATGCCAAGACTTCTCTAGGGTAAATACTATCGTCAAGCACTCTAGCGCTATCACTATATAGTTTCTATCTTTATTAGTGTGACTTTATGACTTGCATAATAAATGGGCTAACCTAGCTTTGAGATACCTTTTTGACAGAGGACTATACCTAGCCCTTCAACTAATGCATCCATGTGCAGATGAAACTCCTTTTTCCAATCAGGAGGTTGTAGGATAGGCACTTTGATAAGGACCTACTTTAGGATATTGAAAGCTTCTTCACAATCATCCGTCCAAATAAACTCTGTATCTCTCCTATGAAGCTTTTGTGCAAGGGGGCTACCTTTGTTGCAAAATGCTCAATGAACCTCATCTAGCATACATGGCCAAGAAAACCTCCTAATTATTTAAGATTAGTTGGTGTGCTTAGGGTAACAATCTTCTTAATCTTTGTTAGATTTGTTGATATCCCCTATGTAGAAATAATGTGGCCCAACCAAATGCCAGAGGAGATTCCAAAGATGTTTTTGTTAGGGTTGTTGAGGAAGATTCCATACTCTTGGCATTGATCAAAATACTACTACAAGTATCCCAAATGCTTACAGAGCAAGCTAAAGATACAGAAGTTATCTAGATATACCTCAATGAAATCATACAGCTAAAAGGTGGTAGGAGTGTTTCATAGGCCAAACAACATCACTTTGTAGCTGTAGATGCCCCATTCTATTGTAAAGGTTTTCTTTGACTAATCTTTTTTTGCAATCTGCACCTAATTGTATCCACTTAATCCATCCAAAAGAGAATAGAGCTTGTGTCTTACCACTATATCCAATAGTTGCTTTGTGAAGGGGATAGGAAAATGATCTTTCTTTGTTTTGGAAATCAGCTTACCGAAATCCACACAGTTCATAGCTTTCCATTTTCCTTAGGTATAACCACAATGGGAGAAACCCATTCATTGTTGGCCAATGGGTAGATGAACTCAGCTTTTAAGAGCTTTAGCAACTCTATTTTGACCAAGCCTAAATAGTTAGGGTTCATTCTACATTGGTGTTGCCTCGCGGACTTGGTATCCTCGTTCATATCAATGTGGTGCTAACACACAATGGGATCAATCCCTTTTAGGTCCTTATAGGACCAATAAATACATCCAAGTTCTCTTTCAATACATCACAAGAAGGACCAATAACTACTCCTTAGGAAGGTTGTTATCCACTTTGAGGTGACGTACGGTCCCTTCAACATCAATAAAAGTCAATTGCTTCTCACCTTCTACTTCTCTGATGAAGGTCCCATAGATGGCTTCTAGGTATAAGTCTTACTTGTTCAAGGGAGTAGCATTCTCTTTTGATGATCCACCCACTGTTTCTAATTTGTTTTGTGAGATACTCACTTCTTGACTTGAGGACATCTTTTGAGGATGCATCCAGGAAGGTCACATAACTCTTCTATTGTGAAAATGGGACTTGTTGACATGGTATATCATCATCATTCTTCCATGGAAAGGATTAGGGCAATAATGGCCACTGGTAAAGGAAATCTTCTTTTGTTTGATCCCTTTTCATATATCTTCTACATTCTTAGTGGATCATTAATCAACCTGAAGGGTACCATCGTCACTCCATCCAAATAGCATGCAATCTTCAGCTTTTGAGGCCTCTAGCACTTGATCTTCATTTATATCCTCTTCTGATTGAATAGATTCTTCCTCGTCACTATCAAAATCTTGATCTTCACTTTCATCAGCTTCCTCTTTAGGATTTGTTTCAACTTTTATAGGGGCTTTGTATGAGAAGAACTGGCTCTTTGTTACCTCTTCTACTTCTATCTTTTGCTTTGATGTGGCCATATAACGGGGAGACCAATACATCCATACCTATATCTCGCTATAGGAATCGATTTCAAAAGCCATTCCTAGTTTAGACAGTAGATATTTACCCACACTTTTCTTCTTTTGGGAGATGGCTTACAATGCCCACTATTAGGGATTGTGCCTCAGGTTTCTTTGGGAAGATTTGCTTGACGTTGTCTTCTTCTATGGATATGCCATCTACGGCTTCATTATAAGAGTCTAATGAGACTTCAATGGAGGTATATCCATATCCTTTTTGCAAACCATAAAGCTTCAATGCCACTTTGTTGGATCCCCTGCTAGGGTTAGGTTTTCTTTAAACCAATTTTTCCTTGATTATGTACTTCAAATAGCCATGGTCTTCCCAGAAACAAGGGGTAAGAGATCCCATAAGAGGCTTTACCACCAGATATATCAGCTAGTAATCTCATCCTACAACTCTAGTCTCGACATATGGGAGGAGGCCTAAAGGCTTGATTCTGCTATGATCTACCAATCTGATGAGCCACTAAGTTGGTTGCATGCCTTGAATGCCCAAATTTTTCATTATCACATCCATCATGATATGAAGAGCCTCCATCTATTAATGCACTTGTGATGAAGTAACCTTCTAACCAGATGCCAATCTTTGGAGTGATAGGATCCAAAAAGGTGTTGGTCACGTCTACTTCTTTCATAGACTCTAGGGTCTTATTGGTTTTGGTAGTAGTTATAGGGTGGGCAATACTTAGGCCACATTTTTGGATGAGAATGCTTTTGAATCTCTTTCTACAATTGAAAGATAGTATTAATAGTTTTTGAAATGTCAAATTAGGATGGAATATATCCAAGTCTTTCTTTAAATCATACTCTTTTATGGGATCCACCAGCTTCTCCAACTAGCTAGGAAATGGCATAACACCCACTTTAATTTTTCCTCTTTCTTCAATCAGTGATTACATCGCCACTTCTTCTATTACTGGAGATACATCCACCTCTTCTATCTCTTGGGTCTCTATTCCTACCTCCCATACTATCTATATACCCTTCTATGGCACTGGAGGGCTCTACATTGTACTATTCTATGGCTCTATTGGGAGCTTAAACTTTATAGCTTTTGTAGGTGGAACATTTTCTTTGGAAACTATTGGTTCTCTTCTCTTGGCATATGTAATTACAGCTACTTCCAATTCTACTAAGTTGGTTCTACTTCTCTTGGCATGCGTAATTGCAAATACTTCAAATTCTACCAGGTTGGAGGTAGGCTCTTGAGCCTTATGCTAGTTGCCAATGGCATTGGCCTTCACAGGGGTTGGGACTAGGATAGTCTTTAGTAGTGTGGCCTTCTCCTTTGCATCGATTGCAAAGAGGCTTATAATCCATGGATCTTCTAGGGTGTGGATGATTTGGGAAGATATGACCCTTCTCTCTACATTTGTAACATTCCACTTCAAATCTTTGTCCTGTCTTCCTCTATAACTTTGGGAGGGGAAGCTCTTTTGATCCAAATTAGGCTCAAACTCTCCAGACTTTGGGACAATATCTTAGGTTGTCATCTTGGATTCCAATAGATTGAGCATTGCTTCCTCGTATTTCTTCCTTTTATGCATCTCATTCAGTGAGAGTAGATGTCCTTTGTGTGATTCTTTCTCAAGCAATAAGAATAGAAGACTCTAGGGATGGTTGGGTTTCGAGTAAATTCAATATCTAAATGTTGTGCTTGATGGCACACTTCACACCAAGTCTTTGATCACATGATGTCTCTTTCTGGTCTTGTAGTATTTCATAGACTAGCAATATTCACTTATCATGTCTACAATTGTTTTTTTATTACATCCATCAACTCTTTCTTGATGTTTGCAATTGAACTAAATAAGTAATCCTTCAAATTTTTTCCTCCTAGAACACTTGCAGTGGGGTTTTGGGGAGTCTCTATAATCATTGCATAAACTATTTGGGTTGATGTAGAGGATCCTTTGGTTTGACTTTGACTTAGAGCTCCTATTGGACTATTGACTATTGATTCTAGTTGGTAGGGTTCCATTATTGTTGCTAATTTGCCATTGTGGAAACTATTTAAGGCCACTGTTGTTGTGGTTGTGGAGGCACTATCTGTAGGCCACTATGGAGTTAGTGCACTGTACTGAGGCATTGTAGGCATATGAGGGTAGGGGTAAGAGAAAATTCTTGAGATTACATTAGGTGGATACACCATTCCAGGAATTAAGGGAGGTAGGAGTCCTTTGCTTGAGGTCATGGACAATCTAGCTTCAACTTCATCATACAATTTTACACCTTCCATTGTAGCTTGTAAATTAGTTAGTCTTCTCAATTCCATGAACTTGCAAACTTTTGGTTATATTCCCCTAAGGAAAACTCCCTTGAAGATACCTTCATCCAAATTGTGGTTGGTCCATCTCTTTAGTATGGATTCCATTCTAGAGATATATTCTTCTCTAAAGGATTGACTCAAATTCATAAACTCCTCCCACATCTTCTCTTCAAAACTTTCACATTTGAATTTGGTGAGAAAGGCTATCTTCACATCATTTCATGTGCTGAATGTTCCTATTGCTTTTATCTCTTATACCATTGAAATGTTCCACCTTTAAAAGTGGTAGAAAATACCACTAACCAATGCTTTGGGGTTCTGGCATTGTTGACCACATAGGCTACCATAAAATTGGCTATATGAAGATCAAGATCTTCATTGCATTCTCCCTTGAAAATTGGCAAAATGGAACCACATTTTCTAGCCTATCATCAATATTTCTAGGATGGATTTGGTTGGGGATGGGACCTTGATTTGCTATTGGGACTTCTGTGAGAGAGCTGTAAGGGCTTCAAAGGAGGCTTCTCCTAGTAGCCCATTCTCAACTTTGAGTTTTGTCTTATGTCTTCTCGTGTATCTTTGATTTTGTACTAGTGCTTGCCTCTTTATCATGTCATTCATAGGGGAGTTGACTTCACCTAGTTTGTTGGTACTCCATAGAAGGGAAATAGAGGGCCTTTAGTCTTTGGAAGACTCTCTTGCTAATGTTTCTTCCACTTCTTTCTTTTCACAATCTCTGAATTCCACTTTCATGCCATTGCAAAGTGGAAGGTATTTTATTTTTTGAAGGCATCAAATTTCATTCTTTTGAGAATTGCATAGTGCCATTGTTTTGGTAGTACCAACTTTGGAGTGTTTTAATGACATATGATGTGAATAACACTCTATCTACTAGCTTCCAATGGGCTGTCAATTGGACAAAGAGAAGGTTTTCAATGCACAAGGTGTCCCACATGTCCTGCTATTGTGTATCCACAAATGAGTTCTAGCTCTTTTCCTCCTTATTCTTGTGGATCTCCATTGACTACAACTCATGAAGCTTCTTCACAATCTCCCACTTGATAACATGTGGAAACTCTTCAATGAAACCAAATCTTCCATTGTTGTTCATTCCCTCTATTTTTGCTTCTTCATTTTTCTCCCAAATAGGTTGACATCATAATGCAAGTCTCTATTGCTTTTGTAGATAGGGGAATAGTCTATCATAAAAGACCTACATCAAGATAGCATTGTGCTCTTGCCATTGGGAAATGAATATCTTGAAGAAAGTGGCCTTATCTATGATTCTTCCAATTCTTTTGTAGTTCTTGGAATCTTACAATCTTCCATACTTGTAGATACTTGTTGATGGCAGTATTCCTCAATTGCACACCAAAACATGGATCTCTCTACAGAACACCAAGGAAAATGGAAAATATACTGCAATTGATTCTATCTTGTATCATTAACAAGCATGTTTTTCATTCTTCAAGAGATCACAGTGAGAAAGAAAAAGAGAAGAAAAACACATGAAGAACAACAAATCTTCACATAGTGTGATAAACAATTATCCCACGAATTTATCTTCAACAAATCTTCAACATGTCCTCATTATTATGCATCAAACATCAAGAAAAAAAAAGATATACTCAATTTTGAATAGAATTGATCACATAGACTTCATTCATCATGATTCATTATTCTTCATCTCACAATCTCTCTCACAAATACATAGTTTCAAACTCTGAAATGGCTACGTTCCTCTATTTATCACTCATACATCATATCCACTTGGAATAGCATAGAATGGATATTCAGCTTCAACCGCAATCATTCCTAGTCATCAAAAACCATCCAAAACATACTCAATCAATCCTCAATTCACTCATTCCCCAATCTAACCTCTCAAACAAAAAGAAAATAGGCTCAAACAAAGGCAAACCAGTCCTATCAGAACCAATCAGACATACATTAGATCGCTCATTCCTACTCATCAAAAACCATCCAAAACATACTCAATCAATCCTCAATTCACTCATTCCCCAATCTAACCTCTCAAACAAAAAGAAAATAGGCTCAAACAAAGGCAAACCAGTCCTATTAGAACCAATCAGACATACATTAGATCCTATCAAAACATCATAAGTCAACCAAAAATCACCATAAGCTTCATAAATATCCACTCAAACCCAACAATTCAAGCATAAAATCAACCGTTCAACACCTTTAAAAGACAAAAAATAGCTAAAAATCAATCACATTTCAACCCTCAACAATGTGATTCAAGATTCTCTTGTTGTCCAAATCAATGAAGAGGGTCAAGTTCATGGATTATTGGAAGATTTCCTAAACCCCAAGTGAGAGCCACTCAATAAAGCATAAGAAGAGGAGGCAACAACACAAAGCTTGCCATAGTCCTTTCCCCCCTTAAGGATCAATTTATGGCAATTGGTCCACTCCATAGCTCAAGACAAGGTGGATGAGAGTGTGAATGTAGACTCAAGATTGTATAGGATGGCCAAAATCTTTGTTGGCCTTACAGAGTTTGTATTTCTCCATGATGTGAAAAAGATGTTTAGTGGATGGGAGGATGAGGCACTCTCCATCTTGGCAATAACATGTAAATTTCCTTTAGACACCATGCCAACCTTGTCGGCTCCCACCTCCTCCCCCAAGCTCAAAGAGATTGAGGGTGCAATTGATGCACGAGTGGCTACAATTGATACAATAGAGCAAGCTACACTTAGAGTGGAATAATTCAAGGCCACTTGCACTAGGGTGGACATGATGAGATGCCCCACCACTGCACCTCAAGTACCACCTCACAGCATAATAGACAAGTCAATATCTAGCCTGGACCTAACCAAAGAGGTTGAGGTTGAGGTTGATGAAGCCCAAGGGGTAATTTTGAATAGTTTATATGTTTTTTTGTTTAGTTTAATGAAATTACACTAATGGTTTTTCTTTTAGTTGTAGGCCAAGCTAGGTATAGAGAAGTTTGCTAATAGATAGGGGTTAGGGGCATTTGAAAGGAGATACTTCCCTAGATCAACACATAGGGAAAATGCCCCCTTAATACATTATTGTAGTCCACATTGATTTTACCCCTACCACTCATGCCCAGCTCACAATTCTCAAAGCACTTTCCAAGGTGCTATGTGTCTCAAGCATCACCTAAGATGCCGATAGGACTATCCTTGTTTAGAAGGAGTTGGTGAAACATATTTTTGGCACACACTTATGTGGGAGAATTGTGAGCTTAATGGATTTGGGGAGTGCTATTGAGGCTCCAAAAGAGGAGATGGTGGGGCCAGTATGGTGTAGGGGTGATTACACTAACCGAAGAGAAACCACAAACAACTAACCAATGCAATTGCCTCTTCAAAGCAATTGATTGCTTTTATACTCCCATTATAGCTCTACACTTGTGCTCAACTAAGAAGTTACTTGGTGTAAAAAGAATTGTGATAAACAAAATAATTTCTTCTTTTTCCATGACTTATATATGTAAATATGGTGTCTTGATCTTGTTTTATTTAACTTTTGTATGCAACTACAAATATGTGATGTTATCCATTAAATAGTAGTTGTGAAAGTTTATAATATCTAATCAGTATTCAAATTTATGCCAAGAAGTTTTGAAGCATTTTCAATGTGTGATGTATTTGAATAAAAATTTATTACCGATATGAATGTTGATGTCTAGCCCTCCCTACGTGTTAATGCTATATATACTAGTGATGGTCATTGGTCTAGAGCATGTTAAAGTTGGGTTTGATATGATCAATGCTTACACTTCTTACCTTGGAGAACATTGCCTTATAGAGCTATAACATGGGATTTGAGAGTCTAAAGAGTCTTGGTATGTGGTTGGAAGGAGGGTAAGAGCAAGAAACAAAAATAATACACAACAACAATTAGCCAATCACCATCTGCTTGATTCACGTGTTTTAGCATCTTTTTTTCATTTATTTATCGTGCCACTCTTGTAACCACATACCAAGGCCTATGTGCACTATTAGCTTGATGAAACTAACATTTATGATTATAAAGATAAACATACACAACATCACTATCATCATCGTGGGGGCCATACAATGATTATTAAAAACATGTGATCCACATAAGTGAAAATATACAAATCCCTAGACACTTTCTACAACAAGTCCAAAGTAGACATATAAAGATACAAAACTTGATTGCATTGATGTTCAATGAGAAAGTGGATTGCTCGAAAGGATTTAGAAAACCAAGGACTTCAAACATGCTAACTAAGTAAGATTTTGCTATCTCTTTCAGGGTCTATAAGGCTACACTTTGCATCTACTTATCATCTATGTAATTCCACAAGTTCTCTTTGATTGTTCAAGTAAACAATGCTTTACGAATCAACAACTTTGTGCTCATTTGATACTTCCCAATCTCTCTCAAGGCCTTTAAGTGGTAGGTCCTCCTCCTTCTCCACTATTGCCTTAGCACTAATGCTACAAGAGGTTGTCCTCTTTGGCCCCCTTGGCAAGGTTGTGCTACTTGTGTGGCTGGTGGAGTGGGTCCAGATGGCTAGGGGGATTGCTCCTCTATCGAGGGAAGGGCAAGGAGTTGTTGCTTAGGTATGGGGCCTTTGATGGACTCTCAAGGTGCGATACCTCCATGGTGTTCCCCTCTCATGAAAGGACCTTTGAGACCCTTTCTCCTCCAAGCGGGATACTAGAGACCTATTGAAAATTTCGTAAAAGCATGGACTTTATGTGTAGACTTATGAATCTAAAATTACTCACAAAGACTCATTGCATTGATACCTTGTCATTGTGATTGGCATTATAGCTTGCACAACCATCTTGTATAAGGAAGAAATATTTACTCGTTTTCTCAAAGTTTCAAAGGCATCCTAAAAAGCTTCTTCTAAGAACAACAAATGGTATCCTCAAAGTAAAATATCTTAAGGGTGATTCTATTTTATATTAATTTGTAATTAGTCCATGTCTGGCAACCATTTCTTAAATTGAAAAGCTCACCTCGAACATTTCCCCTACTTGAGCACTGTCATTGCACTTCTACATACTCATCAAAAATCAAATTACCCTTAGATCCCATATCTTGAGGGTATGGTTGAACCTTCTATTTTATACTAGATACCTAAAGCAATGCCCAATGAGGGATTTTTTTAAAATGGACCATGCGACATGTAGGGAGGGATTGCAACATTGTCAAGATGTCTTCCTATGCATTTTCAGGTTTGGGTCCTCCTTAGGGTACTTTTATGGTTTTATTTTTCTAATTTTATAGTGTCTTCCTTATTTTAATGCAAATGGAGGCTAAATAAGAGAATAAAATTAGAGATACTAATGATGTAGATTCACAAAATATAGACACTAGAGCGAACATATCAATTGATCCAAAAGAATTCCTAGACATTGGAGAGAAGAGGAAGACCAGAGGACTAATTATGTAAATTAAAAGATCTAGAAATTGGACCAGAGTACTTTGAGAATTCCATGTAAATGTTCAATTTACCATTCAACATAGAGATGGTGTAGTAAGAAAAAGATGTTGGATTCTAAGACCTACATACCCTAACCATTTTAAGGAAGGAAATACAACCAAAGGAGAAATGTAAAGAAAAGGCTCCAACAAGTTATTGAAGATTGAAAAAAACTTTGTAGCACCCATTCCATGAGGAGAAGTGTGAGCTCTATGAATTCCATCATGGGTTTTGGTGCTTCTTGGTCTATCAAGAAGAGCTGATAGACCTAGCTTGACTTCACCAAATTGCTACCACTTGCTAGAGAATTAAAGAGGAGATAGCTATGCCAAGGGAACTTGCCATAGTAAACTTAGAAGTGAATAATCTAATGGAAGATAAGCACAAAAACATCTCATCAAGTCTTGAACCCCTCACTCTAGCAAATCTTTCATTTCCTATACTAGGGAAGGAGATCTTATTTCTTAACAATAATTAGGAATTTATAAGGATTAGGAAGCATTTCTAAATGGAGGTCATTGCAAAGTGTTGTCAAGATGAGAAGAGCATTGTTGATGATACCAACTTGGAATTTCTCATTCCTAAACACCAACACAAATTTTATGGATGCCATTGGAGATCATATGCTTTGCTTACAAAAAGGATCAAGGACACTTAGAGAAACTTCCCACTAAAGAGGAGTTTGTGGAGAGACAAAGAAGGCTTGGTATTGAGAAAATGTGAAAGAAGTTAGAGAAAAGTGTCATTGTGGAGAAACTTCAAGTGGGTTCCATCAATCTATGGTGAAAGCAAGGGTTGCCAAAGAATAGAATCCCAAACGTGTGAGTTCCACTTCTTTTTTTAAAACGGTTTCTTTAAATGCTTAGATAATCAATTTCAAATTACTCATTTGAGTTTTAACTTATTCTACATGTATTATTATTGTGCAATGATGACGATTTTCTAGGTCATTTCATTCTACTAGCACAAGGGCTAAGTCTTGTTAAGATTCTACACTTGCCTATTATGTACCCAAGCCTAATCTAGACATTTGAAAGTACATTGGTGATCCAATATGCACTCATTTGTTCTCAAACATTTGTCTAATTATTAAAGATATTCCAACATTACCTCCAAATAGAGACAAAGTTATACTTATTGAAAAGTATACCATAGCTAAATTATTTGGCTCTACTCCAATGTGCAAGGGTTCAAGAAGTTGATACTTATGGTACTACAGTACTTATGCTTTGGCAACTAATCCTCAAAAGCTGCCCCCCCCCCCCAATGGAAAGGCTATGGGAGACAAAGATAACTCGTGCACAACAAAAGGAGTACATTAAAGAAAGATGGGGAAGCTAAAAACAACAAAAGAAGAAGGTTTCTTGATTGACCTATAGGAAAAATCATGAAAATAATATCACATGTGTTACAATTTCATTCTCAATAGAGAAGGTTACTATTGATCCCTCCTCCTCAATGGAAAAATAATATGGATGTGAGGATGAAAGAAGAGATTAATCATGCATACCTTTGTGTAATCAATATTATGATGGATCAATGGAGAGAAATATTAAAAAACATATAGCCCCCCTCGTATCACCTCTTCTTCCACCAAACCTACAATGCTCATGATCTATAGTTTTGCCTCATAGAATTCCTCTATCACAAGATATATACAATGTTATAAAATTAACAAAGCATTATGAAGAAGACCTAAAATAATGATTATAAAGGCTCAAATTATATAAGATCATCAGTTTTAGAGAAGTGTACCCTATACAAATTGATAAACTCATACACAAACTGGTAGTATCTCCAAATATAGGGATGATACACTCAAAGTTGAATAAACCTAAAGAAATAGTGCATACAATGTTGGAAAAGTATGAAAAATGAAGTATGCAAAGATTTTGATGCATATACTAATTGTATATTGCTTCAAATATGAGAGAACATTGAGATATTTCACATAAACAAAGTTGAAATAATGTCTCTATGACTAGAAAGCTAATCCTTCCAATCATAAAGAGCATGAAATAAGATAACTCTAATCAATAAGATTGCATCTATCATCGATAGTTTGTCTTTTCTTTTGCCTTCTACAAGACAAAAAAGACTTTACCTTTTTTTACTGTTGTGCAATTAATTGCATGTCCAAATTAGTTGAAGTGAACTACAGATGTGAAAAATCTATTGAAAGTTGACCCGATACCTAGAACTTCTACAAAAGTAAAAGAATTCCTTTTTTTTTGGTAATTCATGCACTCCTATTACTAGTACTAATTCTAGCAACTCTTGAAGTTGGGGGACTAATCATAAATGACCTTGTACCAGTAAAAATAAGTAGACCTTCTCAAGATAATATATAACTTGTAAGGATATGCTATTGCTATTGTAATGGATTTGCAAATACTGTAACTCAACCCTGTAATGTTAGATCTCAATCTACTATTTTTCACTAAGACATGATGCACATAAAAACTATTATAACCTTTTCAATTTTATACCAAGTATGATAAAAAAAGACTAGATCAATTGTCTCAAAACAAAGATGAAAAGTTTAGTACCATAATAGCATCCCAAGTACATATAGAGAAGCAAGAAAATGCAACTTATGAATTGAGTAAGGAGATGAATGATTGGGAAGCACCAAGATTGCCTCAACCATAAAAAATAGCTTGGAATCTTTGAGAGTGGAGAGATCAACTCAATCATAGCTTGCAAGTTCCACATTCTAACAAAGCATCCAAGAGCTCTTCTCTTTTCACTCATCCTAGTAACCCATGATATCTTAAGCTCTTTAAAATCCCCTTACTTTCTCTTCTCCTCTCCATGTAGCCACAAGGTCTTATTGATTTTATCACCTTTATTTATGCATCCATAACCTGTTCTTAGTGGTATCTCCCAACATTTAGTTGTTGCATTCCTTAGGGTTATTTTTATCTCTCACAAATTATACGGCTCTTCTTTTTTTTGCTTATATGATAAGGGTTTTAAAAAACTTATTTTTCTCACCTCTTTACATTCCTAAAGTTTAATGTGGCTTATACAAAAGTCAAACTCCTTGGCATATGAAGAAATGACTTTTTTGCCATTACTTTCTACATTAGAACTAGATTAATGAGTTTTCTTCTTTTTGCCACACAATGGTAAGCAAATATGGAAATTGGCAACATCACAACTTTTATCATTGTATATATTTCAAAAGAATTAAATGTTCATTGTAAATTTGAGTGCTTGACTCTCTTCCTTGTGATCTATATTAGAAGGGCATAATAAAAAAATTGTGTTAGCAAGCTAAAAAGGTATTGCTATTCTAAATGAACTAAAGATACAAGAGGGTTAGTGCTACCTATCTAAAAATACATTATGTGTTTAAATTTCAAAATGAATAGAGAGATCTCATTCTTGTATGTTGCAACTATTGGAGTCTACTCTATTTTCTTGTTCTCTTTCTTCTCCATCCACCATAGCTTGTGAGAGTGAGAGATACTAGTGAGAAGATGTGTGAAGTCTAATGAGGGATTTGGGTAGGGAAGAATGGTGTATTATGGCAAGAGAAGTGAGGAGTAGGCTCAAAGTAGAGGTGTCAAGGAACTTGATGATGGGTAGGTTGTCTTGAAGAGGGAAGGATCAATGAGCTCCATTGTACTTGTTAAGTTACTCTTGCTCTTCCTATAAGGTGTCTACCTTACATTACAGTGGTTTGTGCATGTGCAAGTGCAACTAGGAGTTGGGTCAAATTCCAAATAGGCTTGAATTGACCCAGTTGGTGAGAGATTGTGGTGTTGTACAATTCTCAAGTTGATAGGTTGTCCTAGTAAGCCCAAATGTCAAACTTGCCCTTCATATGCCTTGAGGTTTTGCCATGGGGAAGGGGGCTAGGGTGTTGCCCTAGGTTCAGTAGTGAGGGTGCAATGTGCTCTTCTATATTTTTCTTATTTCATTTTATCTTATTTTTGTTTTTACATTTCAAACAATGAATAATAAATAAACAATGTGCTCGATTGCGAGCATGGATAACCATAAATGTCCATACCATCTCCATATCGATCTATGATGAGTATGCACCTACTTGCAAAATAAACAAGGTGTATGGTCACACAACAAGTGTGTTGGAAGAAATAAGATTAGAGGGCAAAAAGAATGTTGATTTATGGACCGATGGCAAGTTGTATCGTATGGATTCTACAATAAGAATGTTGATTTATGGACTAATGGCAAGTTGTTTCCTGTGGATTCTACGATAAGAATTACCCCTCCATTCTCTTTGCGCTCCTCATTATTGAGATTTGTTGGAGATGGGTGTCAAGGACTTCTAGTGCATATTCATAATCTAGTATGCCAATTCAACATTTTAAAGCTAGAGAACCAATAGTTATACCAAGACATAGATACAATGAGGAAACAGCTAGAGGAGAGTCAAGGAAAAATAAGGAGTCTCAAAACCTAACTACATGCACCCATACAGAAGGAAATGATGCTTGGGTCACGTGAAAGGAAAAGGAGCCTAAAGAATATTGAGATACTCAAGCTTGGAAGTGGATATTATAGGAGAAGAAAAATATCAATATGATAGCAGTTGGTCACTCATGCTAAACTAGTTGTATTGTTCTATTGTATTTCGGGAGTATTCTATCGATGCATTACAAATCCATGCTCATATGTGTGTCATCATTTTTGCTATGACTGACAAGGCCATTTGCCATCTAAACAAAGCAACAAGGAACATGGAGGGAGCATCGCAAGCCTACAACAACATCATTCCTCCCAAAGCTACAAGCAATGTGTTGGCTAAGAAGGCCAAGGAACAATGAGTTGAAAAGTTCCTGCAAAGTTATTGCTTAGACAAAGAGGACATCCAAAGCATCGTGGACAAGGTGGAGATTAGCTACACTCAGCTATTCAAAGTCATGCAAGAGACATTGAAGAAGAGACGAGTAAAGGTGTCTTTACTTCCAAAACCATCCTTAGTTCAACAAACATGACACAACATCAACCAAACTGTCTTGGAAGCCCTTGGTGAGCCCTTTCACGTAATAGATAGCTATCCTGGAAAGAAGAGAGTGCTAAACTAAAACAGTTGTAACAACATATTCTTTGACTTGTGAACTTTGGAAAGAGCCATGATCAGGTTTTATAGGCTAGAGCATGCAATAAAAAATGGGGTTGCCATTTTTGTTATCAAGCTAGATGAAATAGGGATTGTAAAGGGTAAGAAGATGGAGAGAGTTTCTATCACCTTGATGAATAAGGCTATTTAGCCAAGAAGTGAGGGCAATGACAACATAGAGGGCTTACTGCACTTCAGTGTGCAATCACATCAAGACATTCGATGGTTGGGAGCATTTCAAGTTGACATAGAAGATTTTGACACGTTGCATTGGGTGTTTCAAAACAAACTTTTATACATGAGGTGATTAGTGCTCAACAAGTAGGGGGAGGAACTAAGTGTCGAAGGCTTTGGACAATATAAAGTGGAGTGGCACATGGCATCAAATTTCAAGACACTCAAGTGCATCTAAAACATACCAAGAAGTACAACTTCTAAGAGTCCTTGCATTTAAAGTATGGCCATGGCCAAGGAGTGCAATGCTACTAGTTGGAATAAGGTGCTTGATAGACACACTAAAGATCCAAAATTTCAAGAAATTCTAGATATGCCTTTAACAAATGTCCACATGTGCACATTGCATGCTTTGTGTATAATAATAGAGAAAATTATGCACATCTATATTGGATTTGCATGGAAACTACAACTGTAAAAGGCCAAGGATGATGCTATCAAGGCTTTTTTCATACATTGGTCTCCATGGAGCCAATGAGGAGCCAATGTTATGATCAAAGCAAATCCTCAAATATCTAAAAATGGAAAATGTGTTCCTAGGAAACCCTCAATAGGTGGAGTTAAGGCCAGAAGGTTTTCAAGCTTCCATGGCAACCCCAAAAAAAGAAGCTCCATGATAGATTCTTCTCACATTCATTACAACCAATGGAAAGTGCTATATGACACAGTCAAAGATCATAGGGATGAAGGAAGAGAAAGGAGCAGAAAGGATGAAGTCTAGGAGGGCACTAGACACAATGTTCATGTATTGTGATAAAACATCTTGGTCTATGGAGGATCTTATAAGCTTCAATAAGGCCCTTGAAAATGTCAAAACCTCCATGAAGGTAGGCTGGGGAGTAGATAATTTCACATAATATATAGTAAGGAACATCATATGGGGTTTCTATGCCTTGAACTTACTGCATAGCTCTTAACTAAGCATGTCTTTCATTTCTCATGAACATCATATTATTTATAGCCATGGTTCCAAGTTTATGTAACAATATGGGAGTTTGTTGATTTGGTCCACTAAAGGAATGGAGAAGTGCTATTACCAAGCTAGGGCCAAATACTTCAAACATACAAGACATGGTGGTAGTGCACAAAAGGAAAATAGCAAAGTGGAAGTTTTCTAGTGGACTTACAGCATAATTTGGCATAGAAGGAGAGTAGAGGAAGCAAAAAGGATGTGCCAAAACTCAAACATAGCCCTTGCATTACAAATGGCATCTTAGAGGTTGGTAGCTGTATATGTGGTGCTCACACTACTAGAGGCAGAGATTGCATAGGAAACCTACCTTTCATTGTACAAGCAAGCCCACACTAACCCACCAAGACCCACGGAATGCTTCTTGTTCAAGTGTTTCAAGCGAACACCTATGGCTATCTCTCACCTAGATGATGCACCTTCAATCCTATCGAGGTGTAGTGAGCTTACCTCGATGCCCAAATGAGTTGCCTCCTCCCTCAAGCACACTAGTAGCTCCACGATTTGAGATGCGAGCTCAAACATCCTCAAGCCTCCACCTCCAAGCTCCATCTTCCATAGTCGTGTGCAAGAGAAGAGAAGAGAAGAGAAGAAGAGAGGAGATGATGGAGAGCTTCACCTCCAAGATCCCTCACCCTCACACACTCACTTGCTCACACTCCCACACCATCTCTGAAGCACACACAAGCAAGTAAGAAGAGAAGAGAAGAAGAGAAGAAAATGAATCCACTTTGCTACACACCAAAGAATGAGCTCCTCATTCACTTTTTGAGTTTATATACAAAACCCTAAATCCCTTTTGGGCGATTATCCCCTTATCCCCTTTTTTACAAAATGAATTACATTGTGCCTCGCGCTTTCCTTACAAGAGCCCTCGAAGGTTCTCATCCTTGAGAAAGCCTTGCTAGAATATTCAGTACTTTCCTCCATCCTTGAGAGAGCATCCTTCATTCTTGACAAGACCTATCCTTGAGAGGACCTCGTCAAAATATTCGAAGCTCCCCTACATTTTTTCTGAGGTTGCCATCTCCTACACTTTTCCTACCTGAGCAGAATGAACTTCTTCATTCACCTTTTGACTTGGGCTTCCTTGGTCTTCCTTTGTTTTGTTGTGGCTGCATGGTGACATGTTATGCAACAACAGTCGTGTAAGTCAATGATGATGTGGTTTTGTGGGGATTGGTCTCGGGAAGAAACTGATAAACCAATTGAGGTAGTGGGGGCTGAGAGTGAATTGAGTGGATGAGGGGGCTTCTGAAGTTGATGGGTTGCAGCATTTGTATTTACCTGAAAAGAAAAGAAGGTGCACTATCTAGGGTATGTCTACCTTACCATGTGGTGCATTGTGCTCATGCTAGTGGTGTCAAGTCTAGGTGTTGTCTCACACTCGAGGACCTAGTTAGTGCATCGTTGTAGGTGTGGTGCACAACTTAGGGGGATAGGTCTAGAAGTCCTGCCCTTGAGATGCCTTAAGCGTGAAGTGGGGAAGCAAAATGGGCTAGGGGGTTAGGAATGGAGCCGGTCGACCAAAGCCACTGAACATTTCTAACTTAAGGACCCCTAGGTGCACTGACTGTGACCTACATGCGTTGTTTTTTTTTTTTTTTTTTTTGCCACACATTGATCTAGCCATTGCACAGGTAGCTTTGCTGGTGTTGAGGTCAAAAAGAGTGGTGGGGGGGTAGCATTCCTGTCTTAAAAACCTCCCACTAAGGAGCCACGGCTTGCTGCCCCCTTTCAAAACTTGGCCATGTGTCTTTAGTTGGCTTTTGCCCATGTGCTCTAGTGGCTCTGCTTCTTTGAGCCTGCAATTTATGGTTGGAACTGTAGCCCATGCCTTAGAGCCCTGCAAATGATCCCCAACTTTTTCCTTAAGGACTTAATGGCATCACCTTTCTCAAATTTTCTGGCGTCCAAGAGAGTGTGGAGGAAGGTGTGTTGTTGGGCTTTCAAGTCACCTGTGCGGCCTTTGCCATGCTCTCTGCTAACACCCTATCGCCTTCTGCAAGGGTTAGCTAGTGCGGTAAGTCGCTTAATTTTTCTTCGCTCTTGTCCACCCATTAATATGCTTTTTTCTTCATTTCTTCTGAGCTTTCGTTGTGCCTGCAAGTTAACGCCCTTAGCCTCCTCACCTATTCCTTGATTTCTCTTTCCAAGCGTTGTTGCTCTCCAATCTCCGAGGCTATCCTTTGTTCCATATTTTCTATATGATTTTGGTGCCGTCAACTTCTCTCTTTTTCTACCACTGCTAGCTGCCTCATGGCATCTTGGATCTTTTCATTTTCATTTTGTAGATCTTTGTACATCACTACTAGCTCATCAAAACTACATTGTAGGCTCATGATGCTTTGTGTTCTTGCCACAAGTTTTGCTTGCCACCTCTCGTCTTCTCCTCCATTGGCCTCGAGCTTCTCCTTTAGCTCATTGATCTCTCTTTGATGCATGGCCACTTGACGGGTTCTCTCTAATTGAGAGGCTACCATCATCTCCCTATCGGCCTCGATCTTAGCTACGACTATTTTCTTGCCTTTCTTTGTCTACTGCTCCAACTGTGACAGGTGTTCCTATACATAGGCATCATAGTTTGTAGACAAGGGCAGTGCAATGGGAGTAGTGGTTGTAGATACCTCTATCTTTTGCCTTTTAGGGTCCCGTCTGGATTCCAAATCTGTAGCAACTGCCTATCTTTTTGCTCCTGTCATAGGGGTTCCTGAACTTGCACCTTGAGTTGCCTTTTTATGAACTAGGAAAAATGCACCCAAGCAACAAGATTGATGGCATCCACGGTGGTAGAGGAGACTTGGGTGGGTGCATTGACTAGGGTGGTGGGCCATAGGATAGTGGGTGGGATGGAGTTGAGTAAACCCTTTCCCTTTCCCTCGGTCACACTAGGGGTGGCATGCTTTTGGATGCTTTGGAGCTGGTGCTTGGACCTTCATGTCTGGGTGGACTCATGGTAGCCAACACTTCTTGCCTTGAAGCTTGCTCCATTAAGAGGTGGATAGCTAGGGCTATGTCTTCTTTATCTTTCTTCCTGAGCTCCACATCTTCTTCCTCAGCTCTTCTCTTTCTCTCCTCAGCTTTCCTAGACTTCTCTTTTATTCTCTTTGTCTCGTCCCTTTCTCCTCTCTTTCTTCATTCTTTTGTTAGCCTTCGTGCAGGTCTGCTTTCTCTTTCTTCCTCCTCTCTTCTTTGGCCTTCTTTTGCATAGTCTCTTTCTTTGATTTATTGGCCCTTCCTTGGCCCAATTGTGCTTCTCACTCTCCTTCCTCACTCACAGTCCTTTTACTAGACTGCCCCTGTCCTTGGTGCCAGAGGTGACCTATCTAGCATCTCACCGACTGCCTCGTCTTCTTGTGCTTTCCCTAGTGCCTCTCTTATGATGGCTGTCAAAACCCCTCCAAAGCCAATGGTGGAGGCCTTTGAGGATGACGATTTCTTGGCTTTGGAGGCCGAGGACTCTCCCCCAATGTGCCTTCTGCCGATGTCCAACGCTTTTGTCGACGTTTCTATCATCTTCCTCACAAAGCCATTTAGATTTACCTTGTCTGGGCATCGATGCTATCCAACATTGGCACATTGATTATGTTCATCAATGTGTTGTACCTTTGGCTAGAGAATAGGGCATGCACAATTTTGGCATGAATTTGGACTTCGAGGTCAAGGATGTCAGCTAGGCTGATGCCATCATTGGTGTGGACTATCACTTTGTCCATTCCGAACATGTCATACACGTCCCTTTTTGGATGTCTGTCCACTTTGTTGGGTAGGTCCAATTTTTTGTACCAACTCAAGGCTCAATTCAATTTGTACTTGGCGGGCTTTGTTCTCTAGATGTATTGTGATGGTGTCGTGGTTCCTATTGAAGGTTGGAAGGAACTTCGTGCATTTCTCGTAGTCAACGGCTTGGCCCACCTTCTCCACATACTTTTGTAGCTTGCACTGCTGCACCAATTACTTGATGATTGGCTCTTCCATTACGATGTCTTCCAAATTCAAAATGTGCATGAATTTGAATTTATTGTAAGCCCTCAACGAAAGGCCATACTTTGCCTACTCCTCCTCCAAGAATGGAAGTTTGCTATTTTTCTCTTAACCTGTCATAATACCATGATTCACCATTAGTATTCTTCATATCATTTTTGCAGAAAGACATGTAGGCGATGGAAGAAATGCTTATGGAAACTGAAATGCTCAACTAAAGAAAGATAAATTTTCTCTTAAATTATCCATTATTTTTCACAAAAATTTATGTTACTTTTCCTCAATCACAAGTTGATTTTCATCCATTCTTTTCTGCTTTTGGTTCCATTCATCTTATAGTTTGCTTCACCATTCCTCTTACATGTTTGCCTCACCTTACCCCCTCCCCTTAAGTATTGAGAAGAATCCTTCCTAGGATTAAGGTTTGAGAGGTTAAGGGCATTCAATGCATGCTCGTAGTGTTTTACTTTCACATGAGCTAATCATAGAAGTTCAGATTATATTCTAGATTAGCATAGCACTCCATGTCGCAAGGATGGATGCCTACTTGGATGATGTAGGTGAGAACATTTGTGAGGAAGTCACCGAAGTCGATTCAACTGGAAATGTGTAACTCCTTCTCTGTAAGAATTCAATCTAAATATGGGTGGGGAAGGAGCTACTCTTCTAGGGGTCGGTTACAAATGGTGGTCAACACCCTACAGGAGATTGGAGCTACATAAGTGGGGTCATACTCTGTGGTTTTGATGGCACATCATTGCTCAACCTTGGTCATGATTTGGCAGCCCTTTTGCTCCCATTGAAGTTGGAGAGCATGCCATTTCCTCAAGGAGGAGTCAGAGTTGGCTAGCTTTGTCAATTCTTCTAGCTCTTGGCTTGTTGCAGCGACTTTGCTCCTGCAATATGATGGGATCAACCGTTGTGTGCAAGCTTTCTCTCGAGAGATCTCATTGTCAATCAATTCCTTGGCTACTTTAGGAATCTTGATGAACACAAACTCATAGTTCTCCCAAGTGCATGGCAAGGAGCACATTTACATTGCTAATGTCTTATCGAGGAGGCCTAAGTCCAAGCCATTCATAGTTCCTAGCTAGTGTGGTGAATGCAGCATCCCAGCATCCAATGCAAGTGACTAAATCATCCCCCGTGTTCACGGTTAGGTCCATGGCCATCGTAAGGATAGATTTATGCTTATAGGAGGGTTTGAGGTCTGTGAGAGAGGTTGAGGTTTGATTAAGCTAGATAGCTCAACTACTGATGCCTGTCTTCTGGGTTGTTCAATGGGGAGTTTGTGAGTCACTTGTGCAACAGATTGGTCCTGCGGCCCGTTCTAGCTTTGGTTGATAGACTATGTGAGATTCTATGGACTTGGCACTTTTTGAGGCAATGAATTTCTCATCCCTAGTTGGCTTGCCACTTTGTGGAGATGGGCTGGAGGGCTTGGATTGAGGAGCACACGTACCGTTCCCTAGACTTGGGCAACCAAATCTGGTTGTTGCCTTTGTAGTAGTCTTGAGCACACAATAAGTCTTTGGGTATCCATCACGGCTCGTGACTGTTCATATACTTCGATGGCACTAGCTTTTCCTATTAGGCCTAGGACATGACATTCTGTGGTCACAAGGTCGTGAGGGTTGGCTTCTGGGTGGCTTCGGTTGTCGTTTGGGCGCCCATTTGAGCTCCTGCTCAATGATCTTAGATGTGTCTCCTTTAGGCTATAGCCAACTTGTCTTCACAGGATGGGTCAAGTTACAACCCTTCTCCTTAGACCTTACATTAGATTCCTTCATCGGTGTGGCATTGCAGGCTTTGATGGAGCTGCACTGCCCTTGCTGAAAGCCATGTGCGTCCTAGCAACAATTCCTTATCAGCGGTCTTAGTGTTAGGGTTCACATAGAATATCATAGGTAGGCTCTCAGTCTCGATAGAGACCACTATTTTGCACTTTCCTAGCAGTGAGTAGGATGTCCTTCAACTGGATTGAGTTTAGTGTTGGTAGGTTGCAATTGGGGTTGACCAATGAGAGTCCAATGATAGTGTGTAAGGATGTTACAATCAGCTCCCTTTTCAATGAGTGTGTCAAAGATATGTGTCTCTTAGGCAGTCATGATAAGCATAGGTAGGCAGGTGCCACCACTTCCTCATCTTCATCTTCAATTTTTGCGATGGTGACCACTTGTACCTTGACATGGTTGGGTTGTCTATGCAAGCTCCTTGCCATCATACAAATTGGTACTAGGGCCATATCACTAGACTTACTAATTGCCTTAGCAGCTTGCTCGTACTCCTCACTATCCAAGAATGGCAGATCGATTGTGGCTAGCACATGCATCTGATCTCGCTCATCCTTAGGACAAGGGATGTACTTGTGAGTGGCCCGTATGATTTTCTAACTTGTGCATCACCTTTCAGCATGGCTGAGATGGCATCTAAGTTGACTGGTGTAGTCCTCCAAGTATCCATCTCTACTCTTACCAGTTCTGTTCGGTTACCTAGGAAGATTAGACCATTGCCTCAGTCTTCTACGACTCGTGCATTGCGTATCCAGGGTTGGCCTAACAAGATGTCGTAATCCACTTTCTTCATGATGACAATGAAGTTCATAAAAAACTGGACTCATGTGATCTTTAACGACCAAACTTCAACACTCCAAATGGCATGACTTTCATTCCATTGGCTAGTGTAACATTAAACCTAGCATTTTCGACAAGTGGTTAACCCGAAGCCTGGAATACTACATGGCTAAGCACACTGACTCCTATCCCCGTGTCCATGATTCCTTTTTGTGTGGCATCTCCTAAAGCTAGGACTGATAGGACTGCGTGCATCTCTGTGCCCTTCGAAAAAGTATTATTGGGCATTGAGTGTAGCATTAGGCTGGGTATTTGAGTTACTACATCATGATCGTGTAGATCGATTGCTCCTTGCTCCATTGATCCTTCAATTATCCATTGCTTCAGTTCTTGCCATAGCATCAGATGCTGCCTAAGTAGATCTCCTAAGCTTAGAGTCACTCGGGTGGTCACTAGCATTGTAAGAAGCTTGCTAACTGCTTGCTCTTCTTCTAGTCAGCATTCCTTGGCCAATGGCTCTAACTGGTTTGCTAGCCCATAGTGTGTAGGCTCTATTTAAGCCACATTGCTTGTGGTACAGCCGCACCCCTCGACTTTGGTCGTGGAGGTGAGAGTGGTGTGCTTACGATTGAGAGATCATCAATAACATCTTCCAATATGGGCTCAACATCCTTTAGGTGCTTATGGGGTTCTTTTACCCACTCCTTGACCTTTTCGATGGCCTCAAGTTGGTGCTTCGGGTTGGATTACTCCCCGACCTTTGCACTCCCCTTCTCCATTATCTTTGGAGGTAACATTTCTACCATTGCATTTGTCGCCTTTTTTTTGGTAGACAGTGTCATAGCACTCTCGATTTTTAGCGTGACCTTTGCATCAAATTTCTTTCTCCTTCACCTACAGCTTTTCTTTACGATTGAGGTTGCATCTAAGTTGCTGGGTCCATGCAATGATATGCCAACCTACTTTATTTGCATGCGTGTCATGACATGTAACGGGATGGGTATGTCCTCTCTGTTAAATGTCTCAACTCCAAATAGCCCCAATGGTACAAATGGCTCATTTGCCGCACTAGAGGGTGGCTTTCGTCTAGGGCATTAAGCAAACAGGTGAGTGATTCCACGCTATGGATATCTAAGATCGACCTTATCGAGATTTTATTGCTCCCTTTCGAGGCAGTGTGAGGAGATGTGTCCCGGGTGACCACAAGTCCAACACGAGATTGGTTCTTGGGTCTGCCCTCCTAAGCCTCTGCCTCTACCTCTACCTAATGCCATCACCGATACAAGTCAGTAATCCATAAGGATTGCATTGCCCTCTTCGTCATATGAGACGTAAGGGTGCACGTAAGGCTCTTCATTGTTCAGCTCCTCCACATAGTGGACTGGAGCATCACTTGATGGATGGTGTCCATGCCCTTTTCTTTATCTTGAGTACTTGGACCTGATTTTTCACTTGACATTGAAAATCTCTCAGAGTTTCTAGTGTTAGTCTCCTCTCGGGTCGAGCTCTTGGAGATTCTCTCTTTGAGTTGGTCATCCACTCTAATCACCTCATCAAAGACCCTAGATAGCATGTCTCGCTGCAAGCTTGAATTGCCTGCCAAGGCCTTGTAGAGTTCCTCACTTCATATCCAATTGATGAAAACTGTGAAGACCACTCTTTCGGTGGGTCACTCACCAATTAGGATTCTCTTGAAGAGACTCCGCACATGGGTGACGTGGTCTCTTATATATCCTCCTCGTTTTTCTGCTTGACATTCATCAGCTACACTAGAAGGTTATCAGAGTATCCAGGCTCAGAGAATCTCTTAATGAAGAGACTCTTGAGGTTGTTGAAGTTAGTTCACTCAAACTTGTGCATTCTACCCGTATCTCCTAAGCATAGACTGAAAGCTTGTGAGCGCTAAGTAAGATCAGTGAAACTGTTGGCCTCACACACTTTCTTGAAGTGCTCTACGAAGCTGTATGGGTCATCATTTGGCCGGTACTTGTCTAATTGCTTAGACACGATAAGGATTCTCGATTGTGTAATGAAAGCAATCAACCATGGAATGAAATCTAACTGAAATTGAAAATTAACTAAGCTACAACAAAGAATTAACAAATCTATTGCACCAAGACATCCTCATCATGTATTAATGGTTGGGGATTCAAGAATACATGACGGCCATGGCTGAGTGCTTCATAGGCTAGAAAGAAGCTAACTCCAAGAAAATGGTAAAGCCAAAATTATTGAATGATCAAAAGATCTCTTGCCTTTGGCACCAAGTCCCTTTTATTCTAACCCTCTTCCAAACTTAAGGGCTGTTCACACATGTGCACATAGGCTAAAGCTAAATTTACAAAGGCTGGAATTAATCCAAAGTGCAAATATTAATGTTGTATTTTTCCTTCATGACAAACCATCCCTTCCTGAAGATGGTTTTGTCCTCAAAACCAAGAAGTAATGGCCTATATCCAAGTCAAGAATGATAGTAATCATGCCCATTCATCTTCCAAATGATAAGAAAGCACTGTCCATGAAAAGAAGACCTTTTTGCATGCCAAACTGTGAGAAAATTGGCTGCTGTCCAAACAGGGCTGATTCACTAAAACTGCCATAACTTTTGATATATTGGTCCAAATAAGGCATACGAGGTGTGGAAACGAAGTATACACTCCCAAGCATCACCCCATAACATCAGAATCAAATTTTGATGAAGTCAGGACAGTTTTATTGTCTGCAGAAATTTCATACAGCAAGATGTCTCTGCACAGTCACTGCATACTGCATCATATATCATCCTGTAATAGCCAAGGAAAGTTACTGACATAAGTGGATGGTTGCCAAGAAGACTCTTCAATGGGCAAATTCTTCCACTTAATAAGATACTCAATGAGAGTACGATTTCTGAGAACTTTCTCTCTCTTTCCAATAATGCTTTCAGGTTCATATATGATCAATCCTGCCTCATCCAATGGTGGTAACTCTTCCAATACTTGTACATCGGGCCCAACATACTTCTTCAGCTGTGAAATATGGAATACATCATGTATTCTAGTGGAGGATGGTAGCTGAAGTTTATAAGCAAGCTCTCCAATTTTGTCCAGAATCAAATATGGTCCATAAAACCTATGAGCAAGCTTGTTATTCCCACCCTTTAGTGAAGCATAATGCGTCTTGGGCACTTTGAGAAATACCCAATCTCCAACCTTGAAGTCTAAATGTCTTCTTTTCTCATCAGCATAGACCTTCATTACGTCTTGTGCTTTCCTTATGCTGTCCTTGCATTGCCTCATGAGCAACTCCATTCTTTCCAACTCTTCCTTTGCTTGTGGGTTGATGTCTTCATGGAATAAAACTGATGGAAGTTGAACTTTATACCCATAAAGAGCTTCAAACGGAGACATCCCAATGCTCATGTGATGCATGTTATTATAGCAAAATTCAGCAAGGTGGATCCAACGATCCCATGAAGCTTGTGTGTCATGACAATAATGCCTAAGGTACACTTCCACCCAATGATTGACTCTCTCCGTTTGCCCATCAGTCTGAGGGTGATAGGCCGTGCTAGGAGTGAGGAAAGTACCCATAGAGGAGAATAGACTTTTCCAAAAGTTGCCCATAAACTTCGAATCACGGTCTGATACTATTCTCATAGGCATACCATGTAGTTTGAACACACCTTCCATAAATTGCTCGGCAACTTGTCTTGCTGAATATTGGACTTTAGTTGGGATAAAGTGGGCTGATTTGGTCAATCTATCAACTACCACATAGATACTATTCCATCCATGACTGGTAGTAGGCAATCCCGTTATGAAATCCATGGAAATATCTGTCCATTTGCCCGTAGGTATAGGTAAAGGCTGAAGTAAGCCAGCTGGTAATAGAGTGGAATCCTTATTTTGCTGACACTCCAAGCACTGAGATACATACTCTTTAACATCTTTCCATAGACCTTTCCAATAAAAACTTTGATGAACTCTATCAAACGTCTTGAAAAGGCCCAAGTGACCAGCCATTGGTGATGAATGCATCTCTTGAAGCACCTTCAGCTTGAATTTACTGCTGGGAATCAAGTACACTTTACCCTTAAACCATAAGAGGCCATTATGCACTTTAAAATTTGGAAATTCAGCATCACACCCTTGCTGTAATTTCTGTAAAATATTGGCAGCATGCTCATCAAGCACATATTCCTCTTGAATGTCTTCAATCCACTCCTTATAGATGGTGGACACAGTAGATAGACTGCATGCCCACATTCTTGATAACGCATCAGCCACCACATTATCCTTGCCAGCCATGTATGATATTTCAAAATCATATGATTGCAAAGTAGCCAACCATCTCTTTTGCTTGGGAGAAAGATTGGGCTGCGAGAGAAAATATCTCAAGACCCTATGATCGCTTTTGACTTTGAAGTGTGTCCCATAGAGGTAGTGGTGCCATTTCTTGATTGCATGTAAAATAGCAAGCATCTCCTGCTCATAAACATGCATCTCTCTCTCTTTGTCATCAAATTTTCTGCTCTCAAATGCAATGACACCATGCTCCTGTACCAAAACTGCTCCCAAACCTCTACCACTGGCATCTGCATAAATGGTAAAAGTCTTGGAGAAGTCAGGGCAAACTAGTATGGGTGCTGAAACAAGCAATTCTTTCAGCTCATTTAAGCTCTTGTCAGCGATCTCATCCCAAAAGAAGGCCTCCTTTTTCAGCCGATCGGTAAGAGGAGCTGCAACATGAGCATAGTTCTTCATAAACCGTCGGTAAAAGGATGACAAACCAAGGAACCCTCTTAATGAAGTGGCATTGGTTGGTGTAGGCCATTCTTTGACGCACTGAACCTTCTTAGGATCCACTTTGATTCCATCTTCTCCCACTATATGACCCAAGTACTCCACTTCCTTTGTCATAAAAGAGCATTTAGTGGCCTTGGCAAACAGTTTGTGTATCCTCAATATGTCAAAGACCTCTTTTACATGCTGCAAATGGTCTTCTTTATTCTTGCTATAGATCAAAATGTCATCAAAGAATACCAAAACTGTTTTAAAGAGCAATGGCTGAAGTATCTTATTCATGAGAGACTGGAATATGGCTGGAGCATTTGATAACCCAAAAGGCATAACCATAAACTGATAAAGACCCCTCTCCGTCCTGAAGGCTGTTTTGAATTCATCCCCTTCCTTCATGCGTATTTGATAATATCCCGATCTCAAGTCAATTTTTGAAAACACCTTGGCATCCTTCAATTCATCTAAGAGATCATCTATTCTAGGTATGGGATACCTATTCTTGATAGTGACCTTGTTGAGATCACGGTAATCAATGCACATTCGAAAGGAGCCATCTTTCTTCTTCACAAGAAGGACTGGAGAAGCAAAAGGTGATTGGCTTGCCTTAATGAGACCCATTTCCAAAAGCTCTTTGACTTGGCGTTCTACCTCTTCTCTTTCCACTTTGGAGAGGCGATAGGGTGGTTTGGTGATGGGCTTTGTATTGGGCAGCAAGTCAATGGGATGATCCACTTCTCTTTTGGGAGGAAGAGAGGTAGGTGGCTGGAAAATATCATCATATTCTTTCAGCAATTTACAAAAACATGGGTCCATATTGTTGGTAGGAGAAGAGGGCTGATCCTCTTCAATCTTGGAAAGAAGAATGGTGAACATACATGCCTTTGCATTTATCTCTTTCTTAACCTTCTTGGGACTGATCATCTCCATTCTTTTCTTTTCAGCTCCATGTAGTGTTACTTGTTGTCCACACCATTTAAACTCCATTTCCATGTTGTTGAGATCCATGGTAAATCTGCCCAAAGATTTCAGCCAGTTGCAGCCAAGTATTATATCAATGGGACCCATTTCTAATGCAATTAGGCTCACTGATGTAGTGCACAATGGGGAAAGGGTGATAGGTACATTTGGACAGCATTGATTGCTCATCTCAAAATTTCCATTTGCCACTTGGATTTTGAGTGATGTAGGCATTTCATGCGTATTCAGTTTCAGCCCATTGAGTGACTTAGCATTAATGAAGCTATGTGTACTTCCCGTATCTATGAGTATATGAGCGGTCCTTCCCTTGTTTTGACCTTTAAGGCGTAGGGTATTATCCCCTCTTGAACCACTCCATGCATCACTTGATATGGCACATAACGATGGATGTAAATCAGTCCATGAATCATCCAAATAATGACCACCCGGGTCGAAAGGAAACCCATCCATCGGATCATAGAACTCGTCATGGCCATTCTCTTCATTTTCATGCGCCTCTTCTTGAGTTGTTGTGACATCAAGCTGAGCCAAGCTTCCTTCAATAGATTCAACATCGGAATCATCCTCGATGATCATGCTAATCTTCATATTTTTGGCCTTGCATTTGGACTTATGATCGGGTGACCATTTCTCTCCACATTTGTAGCATAGACCTTTAGCATACATATCTTTGAGCTTGTCATTCGATACATGTTTGCCTTGAGTAGGGACTGAAGTTTTGGCATTTATATCAGTCCTCTTTCCATCAAATCTATTTTCAGCATTAGGTCTGAAATTACTGCTTTGTTTTGACCCAAACACAGTAGGAAAAGTGGGTATCTTGCTGTAAGTGTTGCTGAAAGTATTTGATGGCTTCCCAATATGCTGAAAATCAGTTTTAGCATGCCCATAATGGCCTGATGTCCTTGAGAACTGCATAGGCTGAAAAGAATGCCCTGTTTTTGGCTGAAAACCCTTGTATTTCTGCCCATAACGTTCAGCCAATTGAATGGCAGCTTGTAGGGATGTAGGATTCATGGCTCCAACTTTAGAAGAAAGAATAGGTTCCAAACCAAATATGTATTTATTCAACTTGGCACTATCGGATACCCCATGAACATACATCGACAGGTTCAAAAACTAATTTGAGTACTCTCTAACCGAGAGACCACGTTGCTCAAGTGCATACCACTTTTTCTCTAACCGCTCTTTTTCAATAGGGGAAACAAAGACTTCAATCATAGCATTTTTCAATGCATCCCAAGACAAGAAGTCATGTCCCATCCTCGCCATATATCTCCACCAAGTGTGAGCATAGCCTTCTAGATGAAGGGCTGCAAATTTTACTTTGGCATTCTCGGGCCTTGGGTAAAGGGAAAAATACATCTCTAACTTGTCAAACCACTCCTCCAACTCCGTGGGTGAAGGGTTCTCTCCCTTGAAGTTTGAGATAATTATTTTCTCATTGTACTCTCTCTCGTATTGAGGAGGTTGTCCATTAGGGTGCTGCTGTCCACTATGGTTTTGTGGCCCAAAAGAATTGCCAAAAGGTCCTTGCCTAGGATATTCATTATTTCCATGCCCTTGTGCATAAGGAGTTTGCTGTCCATAATGCATACCATGACTTTGTGGCTGGAAACAATGTCCTTGAGGATGAAAGTATGTGTTGCTCACATTGGGAGGTTGTCCATGCATCGGTGAATTGAAAGGTGGTTGTTGCCCATTATTTTGCTGATTCCAACCATGATTTGACATGGGACTTGGCCTATTGGCCTGCACTTGAGGAGAGAAATTATGTTGTGGTTGTCCAAAAGCATTTGGGGCTGAATTCACATGTCCATGTGGCTGCCCATAAGAGTTTGGGGTTGAATTAATATGGACTTGCTCATAGCCACCAACATTTGCTTGAGGGTAAAATTGCTTGTAGAAAGAGTTGCACCCATGGATGTCTTCATCATGCTTTGAGTTTGTTTGCACTCTTTCTTGAAGATCCTGCCCATGTGGCTGAAAGTGACCCTTTTGTTGATGGAATTGTGGCTGAAGTGAAGTGGGATGAGCAAAATCCTTAGCTTTAGATGATTCTCCAACTTCAAATTGACCTACCACCTTAGGAGTAAGTGGTTTAGGTGGTTCTTCAGCCCTATGCGGGTGTGGGATATTAAGACCAGCTGTAGGCAACATTTTCTCACCAAGAAGTGCTACAAGCTTGTCAATACCCAACCTCATACCCTCGAAACCTGATTTCATATCCTTTATGTCATTTGACAATTGTTGAAAACTGTTTGAATTCATTGAGATATGAGACGTCTCTATGGGTTGATTGGTAGGGGAGTGAGTGGAGCTTGCATCGACCTCATCGTTCTCATAATGCATTCGGTAAATGGCATCTTGAGAAGTGTCATGATGTTCACCCCTTTCCTATTGATATTCATCCCTTTCCTGCTGATATTCCTTCAATTCTTCATTGATAGTATCCAAAACAGGGTCTCTCTTCTTATTTCTAGCCATGGGTTGATTTCTGTCCTGAATTTCCTGTAGTAGAAAAACTTGATTATCTTTACTTCTAGAGCTCCAAATTACGAGGTCTCTGGCTCTGTTCAAGGCTTGAAGAGCCCTCTATCCAATGATCTATCAAATGCAGAAAATGGATGAGTACAGAAATTTCTGTAAGGGATTTTCTGTTGCTGTCTGAAAATTCCTGCAGGTAGTGAATACCCTGTTCTAGTCAATTAATGGCTTGTACCATCAATACCAAGCATGTACCAACTTCATAACCTTGTAGGAGAGTCTCATACGTCTGCCCATACTGAAAATGACCTCAGTAACCAGTAAAATGGCTGTCTGACTCAAAGTAGACTGCAATCTTTAATGAGGGTATGTATACATACTCTGTTCCAATCTTTCAGACTGAACCATAGTGTCTTTACCATAGGATGTATACATTTTACTGTAGCCATATGTCTTCATACATTTGCCATACCATACATTTGCCAATATCACAAGAACTCACTGTCCATAACTCATGCTGTAGGCTGATTTCAAATGCCTTTGAGATTTGTACCTGCACCTAAACTTGAAAATACGTGGGATCCGAGACCCGAGGGGTTTGCAAAGTTCCCTCTCGGGCCGGGTTGCGCTCCCCTTCAGGGTCCTCGTCGGTAGGGGAGGGTCACCTCTCTATTGTCCTACCGACTCGCCCGGCATCCACTTTTCCTCGTGGGCAAGTACATGGCAAGTGAATTCTAGCTCTAAAAATCAGTATGATATGCATGGAATAGGAAGGAAATACAATTGCCTTTCATTTGCCCTTTTCATGATATGCAAGATTGGAATTGAAAAGGCTGAAATGTAAATGAGAAATGGGGAGGTATTTACCTCAACAGTGACTCACTGCTTACAAAGCTTTTCTCACTTACCAATTGGGTAATGATTTTCTTATGATCAAGAGGTAAAATAGGCAATCAATTTCATGTCAGGGTTAGGCAATAAAGATTGAGTAATGAAGCTCAAGAAATTACTGATTTCAGTGAATGGAAATAGATGGGTAATGCTCATTCATCATGGAAGAGTTTGAGGCATTTAGAGATGGCCATTTCAGTAAATTGAAGAGGTTTAATAAAGACAATGACTGAGATAACCTATAGGCTTCATGTAATGCATTAGGCTATGAATGAAAGCTTCATTAATCCTCTTATTTCTCTTCAGCAATTGGAAATGAG
Organism: Lygodium microphyllum; assembly: GCF_053477565.2. Lineage (NCBI taxonomy): Eukaryota > Viridiplantae > Streptophyta > Polypodiopsida > Schizaeales > Lygodiaceae > Lygodium > Lygodium microphyllum. The sequence goes on from NC_141156.1 coordinate 38,446,444, forward strand.
ATCATCAACAATTGGATGTAAAGAGAAATTAAGAGTGATTAGAGTACCTCACTTAATTGATTGGAGAAGAGCATTGTTGATGGAATGACCTTCAATCCATAATGCTTGACATAGGTGAGCTGAGCTTGATAATCCAACTAAAATCAGTCCAAGAGATCTTCAATATTCAAGGATAATCCCTTCCTTGATAAGCTTCAGCTCCATTAATCCCATGAAAGCTCCATGACTCCATAAATGCTCCAAATGTGGGTTGATGAAGACCAATTACCTTCTCTACTTGAAGTAGGTTGCAATAGGTATTAGAGAGGGCTTCAATGTGTCCAAGAGATCCCGAAATTTGAGAGGGAATGCCAAAATTTAATGGCATAAAAGCTTCATGCTGTCCATTGAACACCTAGACCTCCATTGGCTTCAATCACTTCAATGTCGGTCCAATGTTGATGGATTCTTGAGGGGGAATGGTTGAGGAAGCTTCAGAGATGCTTTGCCCACAAAAGCCCCATGAATTGCTTTAAAATTTTCAGGAATCTTTAATGCTGTCCCAAACTGTTACACATAGAGTTTGCAATCTCCATATCCAAGCTCCAACAAAGCTTCAAGCTTCAAGATCAGTCAATGTTGGTACTAGGATGTATGTAGAGGCTTCAGGGAGTATAATAGAGCAAAAACCCTTTGATCTTGATGAAGAAATCTGAGAAATTTGAGTGCTGTCCAGAACTGTCATAAAACTCCATAACCAGGGTTTTGAAGAAGAGGGAAAACTCCAAACTGATAAGGATCTTGAAGAAATTGGTGAGATATCTCTTGTCCAAGGTTGGAAGATCAATAGCAATGCTCAAGAGGAAGATCAATAGCCTGAATTTCTCACGCAGTATAAGAGTATGTACTGGCGGCGCAAACAGCGTGAGTACATACTCACGTACTAGAAATGAGCAATGGTGCTAAGTAGCTACATAAGCTACTCCTCTTGAAGCTCTTGAGGCAGGGAAAGAGGTCATCCAACACATTCTCATGATAGAAGTGAGAAGGAGAAGATTTGATGTGGTCTTGGCCATGGATTCTTGTGGAAAGCTTGAAGAAATGAGGAAAGGGAAGAAGAAACCCTTCCTTCTCAAAAGTAACCACAGTTCAAATGTCCTGTAACCGTTTGTTTGTACACTTACCCCAAATTTTGGCTCAATCTTGATCACATCCTGCTATTTTGGCTGGAGTCTTCCATTTCTTCCATTGGTAATGCCAAGAATCACCATCTTCATCCTTGTTTGTAGCAGACCTTCACATGTAACTCCGGTTTGAAATCTTCATGTCCTGTCAAGTCCTGTCACTCAAATTCCGTACTATGGTTTGCTCTCTCTAGCCTAGGAAACTGAATCTAGTACTTGAAAATGACTTCTGCAAGGATCTAAGCTACAGCTCTGATACCAATGTAATGAAAGCAATCAACCATGGAATGAAATCTAACTGAAATTGAAAATTAACTAAGCTACAACAAAGAATTAACAAATCTATTGCACCAAGACATCCTCATCATGTATTAATGGTTGGGGATTCAAGAATACATGACGGCCATGGCTGAGTGCTTCATAGGCTAGAAAGAAGCTAACTCCAAGAAAATGGTAAAGCCAAAATTATTGAATGATCAAAAGATCTCTTGCCTTTGGCACCAAGTCCCTTTTATTCTAACCCTCTTCCAAACTTAAGGGCTGTTCACACATGTGCACATAGGCTAATTTACAAAGGCTGGAATTAATCCAAAGTGCAAATATTAATGTTGTATTTT